>NW_027437194.1:15445000-16045000 GCF_033239565.1 Halichoeres trimaculatus | reverse complement strand
AAATGTCACACTTATTAGCATTGATGCTACACGGGCCGGGTGTTCCATCTAGTAGTGCTGCCTTTTAAACTGTGTCTCTTTTGATTTCTGTGCATGTGCACAGCACATAAAAAAATATTTCAACACTCTGATGGTTGAAAATAAGCTATAGTATTAAAACAGCGATAATACATAAATCGCTTAAGTGAGTAAATAAATAAATAAATAAATAAATAAATAAATAAATAAATAAATAAAGGGTAAAGACTTAATGAATCCTCCAAAATATTTCTGTATATTTTCTACTCATACTGTTTATGTTTTTGGTCACAATCTTAAAAGATGCAAAGTCTTTTGAGAAAACACACATCCACATACTTTGAACAATGCCTTTTTCAATTTTAATGATTCTGTACTATTCAAAAAGGGATGTTGTGAGGACAGGGTAGCATCTTTCGACAAGGCAGCACACTTCAACAGAACATCTGCGAGGAAGTGAAGCTTCCAGAGCGCTGCCAAACGGTCCTTTGTTTTCAGCCTCGATGCATGCATCCGAACGGAACCTCATTTTAACGAAGCATTAGAAGTATATCACTCCAACGGCGTTCAACGATCTATGATTAAAGTCAAACTGTACTTACTTGCCGCTGTACTACTCGTGGCTCCGCCAAAACTGAACGCCATGTTGACTGTCAGCCCAACGTTTGTTTTCTTCCTTGTTATCTCTAAACGATTGGGCAAAGCGGCCTATGGCTCATTACCGCCACCTAGTGTGCTGGAGCTCAGGTCAAAATAGCGAGGTCCCCTCTACCAAATATTGTATTGTGTTTTATTGTATTGTGTGTATAATACAATATAATATAATATGTTTTATATTATATTATATTTTATCATATAATATTATATGTTTTATATTATATTATATTTTATCATATAATATTATATTACATTATATTATATATAATATATAACAAATATTATATATGAAATATATTTTATATATAATTAAATATTATATTATATCATATTATATTATTTTATATATAATTAAATATTATATTATATCATATTATATTATTTTATATATAATTAAATATTATATTATATCATATTATATTATTTTATATTATTCATTCATTTATTTTCTGAACCGCTAATCCTGCTCAGGGTCGCAGGTGGCTTAAGCTTATCTCAGATGTCGTAGGGCGGGGGGGGGGGGTTACGACCTGGACTGAGAGTCAGAGTCAGACAACTGTTCACGCACATTATATAATATAATATAATATAACATAATTATATTATATAATATCATATTATGTTATATTAGTTCGTGATTATTACAAGTGTGGTGCTGGTTTAGTTTTTAACATTGAGACAAGTTTGACATTTCCAACTCCAGCAAGCCACTTTGTAGGCTGTAAGCAATAATGGAGAAATATTAGGTGTTACTTCTTTAAAATACTTTTATTTTAAATACACCAGAAAAAGGGACAGTTTCTCAAAACAAATCAACAAACAGGTGATGTGTTGGTAATTTCAGACTTCAGATTTAAAATCAGTATTGAGAGAACAACACAAAGTGAAGGTTCAATTCGGTGCTTCGCATTTTGTTTTTTTGACACTAATATGGTGAAACCCTTTTTTTGACTTTCATTAAAAAACTACTGTCACCCTCTCTTGGAAGTATGACACTCAGATTTGTACTCTCCATACATGTTTCCATTTTATTTGATTTTATTACACACAGCTGAGTGAAAGTTTACATCAAACACAAAATCAATTGGACAAAAACCTCTAGAGGAAACACTTAACAGCCTCTCCACTAGTCTGTTTGATTCATTGCTGATCATACGAGTGCAAGGTTTTCAAAGCAACTCATTCATTCAACTATGAACAAGAGCAGTAATACAAGCTGAGCTCATCACAGTTCAATGAAGTCATTCTGCAGCATTATCTACAGTTTATCACATTAATCGGCACCTGAAATCCACATGCCTCAAC
Source organism: Halichoeres trimaculatus (assembly GCF_033239565.1). NCBI lineage: Eukaryota > Metazoa > Chordata > Actinopteri > Labriformes > Labridae > Halichoeres > Halichoeres trimaculatus. The sequence continues at coordinate 16,043,020 of NW_027437194.1, read as the reverse complement.
AGCCTTGAGTGAAACACTGTAAAACAGTCTAGGATTTAAGGAATACAAAACTATAAAACCTGCTCAATGCTTGGTTCATTTGGTATCTGGTGAAATAATTTGTAGAATAGTTTGTTCTACAAGTCACTCTTTAAAAAATTCATAAAAAACAAGCTAAAGAAGTCCAGTAACATTGATTCTTTAACAGTAACACAACAGCATTTCTTCATATTGAGCACTCTTGTATTTCTGAATAGCAAAGGTCTGACACCTGAATAAAGTCTTATCTTTCACAGATGTTTAAAATATCTTAAAACAGCTCTGTCCCATGGATGGGTGTCCAAACAGCACCAAAGAGTAAGGCCTTTAATAACATAAAAGGCACATTTTGAAATGATAACATAAATTGCATTTTGATATGGCCATGTTAGAAAGTTAAAGCAGTTACACAGGGCAGAAATACTGTCAGCACATAAAATCAGTAGTTTACAAATTATCCATTCAACCACAGATTTCTGTTCAACTCAGAGCTTTGATGGCTGATTTAATTGTTGCTCATTAAAGCACTATGACATCTCCAATCTAAAAGTTCCTCTTCTAACATTTACAAACAAAAACACATTTTTTTTATTTTACAAATAACAATGTATCCAAAATGTACAACGTTTCTGTCTGACGGTGAGCAGTTCAGCACATGTAACGTTGTATATTTACAAAGAGATACCTCAAGGACTTTCAGGTACAGAGATTATAACATCCTTCTAAACACAGTGTAAGGATAGGAAAGGTAATGAGCTGTTTTTATGTTTGTAACATTAAGTTTCAGTTGAAATGTTAATGACATAATACTGAACTGCTTGAGAGCAAGTGGTTGTAAATAAAAGCTGTAAAAGCTGTAGTATAAAAATGAAGTTGTAAATTTAGGCTGCAGAAAGCTTGTCTTTTATTTTGTGGGAGGATAATTAGAGAATATCCAACTGCCTGCATTAAAACAAGATACCTGGAGCACCCAGTGAAGTTAGACTTTAGTATTCATAATAAAACAATTCTCATTGTTCTCAATCATCATTGTCTCATATGAGTCAGGACTGTGAATAAAAAAAGGCAAATTGTCTTCAGCATACGAGCTAGCAAGATGATCCATGCTCCTCATTTAAGTGCAGACGTCAGATTTTTCTTACGATATTTCTCCCCATAAGATATTAAACACAGACAAACAACTGCCTGTGATCATGATGTCTTGGGCTAAATTCTAACTTAATACTTATAAGACTGAGAGATCATTCACGTAAATTTAGGATTTTCTTCTCCTAAATGTACATTTTAGTCTCACACATCTTTCTTTTGTGTATGTGTGTGTGTGGTTTTGATCCTCTATTATGGTCAGTCTTTAAAATCAGAAATTGCAAAACTTTTGTATTGATGAAAAGAAACTTGAACTTATTTCATCCCCAATATGAATTTGAAATGTGTGTTTTGATTATTCAGGACCACTCAAAAGTGCACGCTCTTCTCTGCTTCTTATTGTCACCTAAGTGTCAATTATTTCATATTATAGGAAAGGGATATCACTACACAACAAAAAGTAGCACGTATACACTTTTTTGTTTTTCAGATAAAAGCTCCAACTGGACTTAAGGATATTTCTCAGTGGTTAAAAGAACAACATACAGTGCTGTATGTTTGAGACCAAAAGTACAACCCCCACCCCAACATTTCAACCCTCCCACCCCCCAGGGGTTTCTGATGACCAAAGGGAAACTTTAAGTTTCTTTTAGGCATTCTTTTAGCAAATGAAAACCCCATTTTCCCACTTTTCTCATCTCTCAAGCTTGAGGATCAGCTTTTGGTGATAAACCAATGTAGGTCCCGTTTTGAGAGTCGTCCTTTTCTTTGTCACTGACCGGAGAGTAAGAAGTGTCGTCTTCAGTTGAGGCCTGAGATGATAATGGAGAAGAGTTAAACAGTAAACTTACACAAGCTTAAGTGTGTGATGTTAGATTGCTTGAAACATTTTCAAAGCACAACAGGCTTTACACTGATGTTTAATTCACCCCAAACTTATTATTTCAGGAGGAGTTAAAATGATGCAGCTGCACATGAAACATGAGAGTTCAGTTGCTTGTGAATATAAAAAATAAAGTTAGATGCTTCAAAAAGCAAAGGCTCAAAGCAGCAAAATAACCATGAAGACTTACAGCATAGAGCGGCTTGGTGAACACAACGCGCTTCACGTCATTCTGCACAGACACAAACAGTGATAAACACGTGCACGCTGTGCGTTAGTGTTGGGTTAAGTTACAGCATGGCTGTGCAAAAACAATCAGAGATGACTCATGGGGTCAAGCAAGTGCATGGGAAGCTGTGAGAGCAGAGTTAAAGTTGGAGTCTGTGATATTTACCTTCTCTTGGCGGGCCCGGTACAGGAGAACGATGAAGATGGCGAGCATGATGGCGCCAAGTCCTACGATGATCAGCGGGAAGTTTGACACCAGGGTAACGATCAGGAGCAGCTTGTGGATTTTTGCTGCGGACACCTCATCAATCGTTACGCTCTGTGTGATGAAATAAGGTTACATTAGGAAAGGGAACGGCTTGACAGGCACAGCTGTGCTTTCACCATGTCTTTTAAAGTTTCAAACCTCATTCAGGAACATGACAGGGAAGACCGTCTCATTCAGAGTTCTAGTTTTTCTGTTGCAAATCAGAGAAGATAGTCAATTTATACACAAGCATTTATCTCTACAAACTGGATGATAGGATAAAGCTTGTCTGTGGATGCAGATACTCACGGGAATCCAGAGACTCTGCTCATCAAAATGTTCACCTGTGCTCTCTTGTTCGCACGAACAATCACTCCAGTCGTCTGCTCGCAAAATACGAAATAAAATTTGAACTATCAATTAGCATTAAGTGATCAGAGTACAACTGGGATAATAGATACATCAAACTAAGTGACACACATCTGTACTACTGCTTATCCTCCACTAGGTGGAGTGGAAGTGAGAGTTAAAGTTATAAGTGAAGCTTTACCGGGTTGAGGTCAAGGAAGGTTTGGTGATGCTCTCTTTGAGGAGACATTCCTCCAATGGCATCAACATATTTACTGTCACCATGGTGGAAATGAGGGAAGGACGCAACTACAGGGGCACCTGTGAGAAAAAAAAAGGGGGGGGGGGGATAATTAAGTGCTTGCATTTCGCTCACTTTAAATTCAAGGCTTTATTCTGTCCCTCTGAAAGCTCCACTCAAAATACAGAAAAAACAAGTGGAGATTAAAAGTTATTCATAAATTCTCATGTTAAAGGATGGTTTTTCATGCAGCAGACCCAGCAGACATAGACAATTTTCTTTTCTTAAACCTTTAAATTGATCCTAGGATCTTCTCTACGATGAACATATAAATATATATATATATATATAAATATATATATACATACATTCACGACTGGAGTGATTGTTCGTGCAAACAAAAGTGCGCAAGGGAACATTTTTAGAAGCATATATATAAAATTTGAATTTTTGCTTTTAACTATTTTAAAACTGCCAACAGGCTTCTTCTGGAAGAGGAACTGATGGTTCAGGTTGCTAACATCAGTGGTATGATACATTTGTACCTGAAATTTTAAAGATGATATCATAAATGTTATACTCTTTATGCATTAACATTAAGTACTTTAAATATCACACCAGAGCAATGCCTTCATCTTTTTCATTGATCCCTTTGTAGGGCTGGGTGATTATGGTAAAAATAAGAATCCCAATTATTTTAAGTGATACTGAAATCACAATTAATATACACAATTATTCATTTATTCAAAAACTTCAGTACTAAATTAAATACAATTTTTAAGAACCAGCAAGTGGCACATACAGTATTATTGATACACATAAGTCACACACACTCGCTGTGGCTGCACATGGAACACAGAAGAGCTATGAAGCACAGGAACTTGCACACATCTACACTGTGTGGCATATTAATTGTTTTTCTTCGATTATATTGTTTTTGTGATTGTCAGATGGCAAAATTGAAATCACGAAATCCAATTAATTGTCCAGCCCTATCCCTTTGTGTCAATTAGCAAGAAAACAAAGGTAAACAAAGAGAGGAGGAAAGAAAAAAACAACAAAAAAAGAGAAAATTAAGGACGTAAATGGGAAGGAGAAACATTGAAAAGTTAAATTTCAAGAGAAGAGAGAAAGAAAAACAACAGCAAAATATAAAAAAAAAAGACAAAAAAATGTAAACTGAAAGAAAGACAGGCGTACAGACTGAAAAATAAAGAGGAAAAACAGAAGACAGACTAAAAAGGGAGAGGAAGAGAAGATGACAGACTCAAACTATAAACACAGGACAAAGAACAAAAGAAAGAAAGGAAGAAATAAAATAAATATTTATAAATTAATAGTTTAAGTCTGTAGCAAAGTGCTTCAAATCTAGATCAGACACAGAACTGTGAAATAAATGGGTGAAGTTCATTGAGTGACATTTCTGGAAGAAAATGCTTCAACACAGTCTGACAGAGAAGCAACAAAGTGATGATGTACATAAAACCTTTTTCAGAGGGATTGAATTAGAAACAGCAAAGAAAACAACATTATCGCAGAATGTCACATTTCCTGCTGTTTGATGTCGGCTGTGATCAGACCGACTAAGAGCAGAGCATTTGTAAAGAATATGAAGTGACTTGACCAGATAAAATCTGAACCCTGTCACAGTACACGCAGCGCATTAATCAGGGTCATTCATCCAGAGAAAACAAACAATAGGTACACAAATTAAACAACAAACCCTGCTTGTAAAACAAATTAAGGGCTGTATCTGTAATCCAGATAAAGACTCTCATTACTCCGGCTGGGTTCCTTCCACAAATTGTTAACAAGAGACATAGAGGTTCAACAATATGACCTTGGAGGAGATAAGGAACAGTTCATTACAAGGGAAGCATTCTCCGTCCTGCTCTACCTGTGATTGGTCAGACTCAAACATTCAGCGAGCGCTTCTGTCCAAAGAAACAACATTAACTTTGTTTAGTGAGAGCCACGTGTGTCCCTGACAACGACAACGGGAGTCAGATGGTGGCACGGCTAAAAGGTGCTGATGAAGTGGGGCAGAGGTTACAGTTTTCCTGCTCGTGTGTTTGACAACAGACGTTCGGGGAAAACACGGGTCACCCACAGCCACCTGAAAGACAGTTCCTGTGACAACACACAAGGTCGCTGTAGCGCAAAAACACAGTTGCGTACACAGCCACATGTACTGCTGGGGAGACTCCTGAGTGTTTTTTCTTTAACATCTCACCTGGAACATGACCTAGTTATAAGCCCTGTGTGTTTTTTTTCAACCATCAAGCTTCACCATTTTATTAATCAACTAAGCAGCAGTATTCATTTATTGGAAATCAGAGATGTTGGAAACTAAAGTGGAGCACAAAGGTTGCTTTGGTGTACAGAAACCAAGCAGCAACCCCCGGTCTAAAATATGAAGCCTATGAGGAAGTGCTAAAAAGCAACAGTTCTTCAAGGTTCTACTTTAAACCCCATACATACAAAGCTAAAAAGCTAAACATGTTTACAGCCTGTTAGAAAAAAGGGCTAACACCTGAATGGCTCATTTTTCTGTGAGCACACACTGTATGGGGGAATTTTTTTTACAACCTCTAATTTTAAAGATATCTACGTTACAAATTTTGCCTGTATAAGGCCATGGCTAACTTACTTACAGATCAGCACCATGTTGCTGTCCGCATAAAAAATAAAGGCCTGCTTGTTTACCTCAACTAAACTCAAACAAAGGCTGAGTACAGCCTTTTCAATATGGTATCTGTCAGCCAAAGGCTTCAAAACAATCCGTTGAGCTCATGAATACAACGCCCATATGTTACAGTCTATGACATAAACATGGATGATGCGCCTCTGTCTCCCCCCAAAGTACAAAAATGAAGCCAAAACACTGCTGCGACAGGTGCTGACAATGCTTGTGATGTTTTTCAGTCAAGATCTTAGACTGAATAATAAAAGTATGCAGTCTTTCTGACGTCGCCTTTTGGTTTTGAATCAAAACTATTGAGTTATGAAAAGTTTCTCTCCTGTACAGTGTGTGCCATTAGAGAAAGCTTTTCCCTCTTATGTGTTGCCACAGCGGATAACTCGTTTCCAAATTTGCTTGGGACTGGCACACTGGCTAGAAGCCCCCTAGTGGCTGCGGCGGGGAAGAACAGCAGGAGCACTTTGATGTTTAGCGTCTTGATTAGGAATACTTCAACATGTGACTGCAGGGGCTGGGATCGAACCCCCGACCTTCTGATTGAGGGCAGACCAACTACCAACCTACTTGTTATTCCTTCTATAACAAGTTTCAAGCCTCTGCTCGAGGCTGAGGAAATGAACAGGATCAAATTAAAGGATTTAAGACCTAATTCAACAGCAAACGTGTCTCTAAAGAGTGTTTAGAAGTAGAAATCAATGGGCAGTGGAGGCAGTGTGCCACTTTCAAGGCCAGAATCAGGTGACAGGGCTTACTGCCTCAGTTACTGGGTCAGTCATGGTCAGCTGGCGCCAGAGGTGTGGAGAGGTCTGGAGAGCTCTGTCACATGGGTTGTTTAGGGGGCATTAGTGCTGTTGATAGTCAAAGGGAAAATAAAAGGAGGGCTTGACTGATTTATGAACAATCACTCAGAGTATCATGAGTTTTAAAGCTCAGAGAACACAGAAAGAGCCGAGGAACGAAAACGAAAATGTTGAATTTAAAACCAAAGGTGTGTGTTTGACACTTTGATAATTGAAGGAAACATGAGAATTACAGATGTTCATCTCAAAGTAAAAGGTGTGTGAAAGAGCAAAGTGTTCACAAGCTGACATTTACCTTTGCGACACGGGCTGACTTTAAGAAGGCCGGTTCCCAGGCACTCCTTTGGACTGACGCAGAAACCCTCATTGGCTGGGTTCTCCTCTTTGCTGGCCAGGACGGAGCGAGGCGGGGTGAAGCGGTACGCTGGGATTCCTCTCACCTCTACATCCTTTTCAAACTCCATGTAGATTGACCTGCAGGGCCAAGAAAGAGCGTAGGTCATTGATCTCTTATTGCTAATTCATTGCTTATCAGTTTCATGCCGTACAGGATATCAACTATTCATTCTGATGGTCTAACAAATTCATAAATGCAGGGATTATTGTGCTGGCTTCAGCTCATGAAAACTCAATTATCTCCTTGGTGAAACAATAAAAGGGCGATAAAAGGCAAAAGTTGAGCCAAAGAATTTAAAGTGGAAAGTTCAGATCGACAAAGTAGAAAATTTATGCTGACTTCATCAGTCTGCCGACATCCTGCTGGACGTACTTGTCTAATTCTTATCAAATACAGGAAAATACACTGTAATACACTCTGGGTCAAACTTCCCTTTGCACCGAGAGCAGCGAAATCACAAACCCATCATTATATTTTAATCTTTGTTGTGTTTTTACAGCCTTGAAGTGAATTACACTCTTGTGAGGGGCCCTATGCATCTGCAGCTCTGCTTCGTTCAGAGAATCCCAACGATTTTCAGTGAGAACAAAGGAGTCTTTACAATGTCTGCCAACTGGCTGGGGAGGATGCAGCCCTTTGCTACACGGCCCACCAACCGTGCAACAATACTGTACCGACCTTTCCCTTGACCTTTGTGAGAGAGGCCAAGTAGAAAAGCCTGGTGTGTTTCTACTCTTCTACACGGTGCTCTGAAAGCCCCGGCCTTGTCCTGCTGGGAATGAGATGCTTACAGTTTGAGATAATGTCAAATAAGCAAAAAAAAATGTTTCTTTTGGATCCGAATCCTTTCATTGTTTCAAGGCAGCAGCTGGACAGGCTGATTACATGATGTAAGATACTGTATTTTAAAGGTGAAGACACTTTTCTGAGGAAGTGGAAGAAGTAGAACAGATCTTGAATTCGCATGGTAGTGGAAAAAATATGACGTGCAGTTGTTGCTGTTGCTAAGACAGGTACTGAAATAAGATGCATCATATGTAACATGATGCAAACATATGATGCATGTCGGGCCATGAAAACTGGGGAAAATTAGAACTAATGCTGTTACAAATGTTGGAAAAAAACACTTTTTGAAATTCCCTTTGAAGCTTGGCTGATGAAGTGTTGGTATGTGTTGTTGCAGGCGCCCCCTGTGGACAAAGAGGGTCCTCTACGCCATGGCAGCATTTCAGCATTACATAAACATATATGAATATTTGTTAGATGAGTCTTTTAGTATATTCTTTAAAACCTCAGTCACTAAGTGTGGTCAAACATCCTTGTGCCATCATTATTGGGGAGTATGTCAGGATTTTTTATGGCACGATCAGGATCTGATTTTTATTAGGATATTTTTCATATTCAGATTTTATTTTACCTGCGAACAACAGTTTTAGCCCCCAATATTCTTTTTTCTTACATTTTTAATGCAGCATTTTTTGCCTTTTATGCACCACTTCATCACTTTAATCTAGTCGTGTGACCTCAAATGTTTTTCCATATTTTCACATCAAGATAGATATATTCAACACATCAGCTGTGAGAGTTCTTGGGTTTCTCCAGAATGTACCGGGCTTTAGCTTCATACAAGGAGCCTATGCACAGTCCAAATGTAGTTTAGTGAGAAGATACTCGACATATACTGTGGTTTTGTTTGTGCACTTGACAGAAAATGTAAATGGTCACATAATTTAGAACATGATTCACTTCATTTCTATAATTAAAGCATATGTACTTTATGATTAGATGATATCAATACAGATTCCTTAGTGCATGTGAACTTGACTTTATAGAATAGAATTTGGTGATTATCAATGTATTTTGATTAAGTTGTGGAATTAATTGACATGGATGGATGGATTAAAGTGGTTTTAATGTAAATGTTGACTTTTGATCACTTGATCTGTTTGAATTAAATCAAAGACTGTAGCTTAAATAAAGTCTAATGCATGGGAAAAACACAAGTTGGCATTTAGATAATGACACCTGCTTGCAATACGTCAAGATCTTGAGGTTTCTGTGGCTCAGATGTCAGTGACCGGACCAAAGGGTCCTGTCAGGTCACAGATTGGAATTCAGGCTCTGTTTTTATCCCACAGATCCGTTCCAGATGTCCTTTATCTAAAACAAAGCTGTGCTGAGAAGCTCCTACAGGAGTTTAAGATAAGCCAAAAAACACGCGTCAATCTGTCTGTGTGAAAGGGGAACACGTATGACTCTGAGGATCATTTCCTCTTTGAATTATGTCAAAACAGTCCAGGAAACAGGGAGGGAGTGTCACCTTTGACCAAGAGAACACAGACAAGCATGATGGAGCCATTAGGCAATGGATAAGTAGGTGAAAGAGTAAACATTTAGGTGAGGGGGTTCTGTCACATGTCCAATCAGAGGCAAAGGTACAACCATGACACTCCAACAGATTCTTTCCACCCCCGACAAAAAGGAGAACATGTTCACAGCAGCTTTTTAGGTCAAGGTTGTTTGGTGAGGAAGCTTTCACATCGCCATCTGTGAGGAGTTATTTCTTAGCAGTTTTTCTTGTCAAGTTTGCGTAACAGTGAAGCTTCGCCAAATTTAAGTACAGCACCGAAAGCCTTTGTGGAGGAGGGGGTTTTCTTTAACGTTGCTCAATCATTTAATGAAGACATCCTGACAGCAATATCCACACACCGACCTCTAAATGAACAAATCTGGAGCCCAAATTAGCACAAAAAGACTTATTCAACTTTGCAAGAGAACAGAAACCTTCACCTCTTTTCTTTCCCACTGCTCTTTGAGTTTCCCCTCGTTTCTTCCAACGATTTCCCTGAACTCTCCTCACTCTCCTTACTATCCCACCTTTCCCTCCCCTAATGCACCAGACCAACATTCCTCTTTAAGTAAGCCTTTCCATAAAGCATTTCCAGGAAACGGCCATGCTTGTCTTTCAAAAACCCCACAAAGCAGAGAGGAGGCAGCAGGACCCATGTGAGGAAATGAGACGTCACCTACGGAGCCATTTGTAAGTGATCAGGATGTTATGACAACAATCTGTGGGATTCGAGGCTTGTGAATACACCAGGTCTGAAAGCCTGTGTCCTGCTGTGTGCTGATTTGAGTCCAGCATTTTTAGGAGAGGTCATGCACCAGAAATAGATGGCAATTTACAACCCTTAATAACCACATCGTCATGAGGCACAATATCATACATGTGACACTGGGTGATAGAGGAACAAACCCCTCTTGAAGCAGTGACTTTACTGTTAAAGGTCCCATATTGTGCAAAAATCACTTCAAGTCTTTTAGTGAAATTTGTGGGTCTTTGGCTTTCCTCCCAGCCCACAAAATGTGATATTTTATGACAAAACCTGTACTTAGTAGTGCTAGTGAATGTAAAATCCTGACCTAAAACGAGCTGTTTGGAATTTCCAGGATTTGCCGATGTCAGCGAGTCTCTTTTTTGACCAACCAGGAGCAAGTCTGACCTGATTGGTCCACCGGAGCAGATACCCCCGAACCCCCTCCCCGCCCACTCCTCTCCCCGCATCTGGAGAGAAATGTCTCCAGCAGCGGAGAGAAGTGTGGCTGTTTTTGGCTGTAAACAGCCACATAGTTCCATGCACAAGCTTCCCATCTCGGAAGAAGACAAGACTAAGTGGCTAGAGTTCATTTATCAAGGAAATGTGCCAGCTACACTCAGTAAAATTGTGCATGTGTGAGCTAGTCACTTCACGGCCGACTGCTTTTCCAACTGGACAGTACAACAGAGGGCTAGCAAATAGACTGGTCCTGAATCCAGGCGCATTACCAACCATCCACCAACAAACCTCTGACCCTGGAAATGTGAGTATTTTAAATGCTGTGTGCTGAGGAGCAGATGTAAGAGCTTTTCCTCAGTGTCCCCCCTGTCTCTGTGTTAGCTTCAGGATGCTAACTTTAGCTACGGTTAGCCTGTTGTTTTAGCCTGTAGTGCTACGGTAAACAAGCTTCACTGTTTTCTAAACATTGTGCACTTGGAGCTCATGGCGCCGCTCTCAGTGACGCGGAAGAGCGGGGAGGTATCAGCGGTGGCTCATTTACATATGAAGGTCACGCCCACTAAATCAGAGCGTTCTGAACAGAGGGGCTATGAGAGCTTGGAAACAATGCTGCTGTGCTTGATTTATTGGCTTTTTGGACCAAAACATGTTACTACCATTTCATGAAGACATCAATGATCCATATTCAACTGCAGAAAAGGAGCATAATATGGGACCTTTAAGATGCCTGATACAATTTTTCTTCATTGAGTCAGGTGAAAACTGCCCTATCACTCAAACTGATGCTGGCAGTTTTATGAGGCTCTACTTAAGTTTAGATTGTCCTGCTACAGGGCGCCAGTGTAAAGACACTGTCATGTAGTTGGTGTTGTTAAGCAACACCTGAAAGTAATAAAAGTGCTCCCACATCCATCCTACACACCACCAGTTTTGTTAAACTAAGCATTGAGAATATCATAGAGTACTGTATGTTCTTTTACATCTTCCTGCCCAGGGACCACAGAGGAAAATTAGCTCCCTAGCTGACCCTGGCTTGACAGTTTTCTTTGTTTTGCATTGTCCCTGTTGAACGAACTATTAGAGTAAAAAAAACAACCTGATCAAGTTTCCTATCTTGTAAAATACGGGCCAGAATCAACAGGTGACTATCAATGCAGGATTAAAAGGGCAACATGGCCGAAAATAAAGATAATATCATGTCAAAGTTAAGGAAAATCATCATAAAGATGATCATTCGTGACAGCTGATTCATTGCAGGATACAATATGCTCTAAAAGGCAAGGTACAAGAATCAAGCATCGACTGCACTCTGTTTTTGTTTCACAGAGATAAAACAACATGCAAGTTTTTACTCTTAGACTCTATTAACAGCACTGGTGGAAAAAAAACAACTTGAAAAGACTACATTCTTTTAAACATAAACATGTATTTTGGTTTGTGACAGGGGTAACTTGTATTTGTATACCTGTTCTCCTGTCGTGCTTAAACTTTAGAATTATCTTTGTTTTTATGTAAACCTGTTTGACTGTAACAGCCAACAAACAGAGAGAATAGCACGGGAAGGGTTCAGTCAGTTTACATTTACACAAACCTTCATAACAGTTTGTAGCATGCACAAATATGTTGCACACTTTTTGTCATTAGATGAGTAGTGGAGCCCACCCATCCCAGGTGAATGCAACTACTACTTCTTTCCTTCTTTCCTACCTCTCTTCTTCCCTTTCTTTTCTGATAACATCCTGCTGTCTCCTTCAGCTTTTATACCTCTGCCTGTGACAACTATTTGCTAATTATTCAGATGAGTCTGTGCCCTTTCATAGAAATAAATAAAAATCCATTTAATAACTGGGCAAAACTGTTGAAGGCAAGTCAGATATGATTATCGAATGGATTTGAACTACATTTATAAACTAATTAGACAAGCAAAGTTGGCTCTTAACCTCAGTTTTTTTGTATAGACTCCCGGAACTTGTTGATGCTGTAAAAGTCTGTATTTTTCATCACTTCTGAAACTCACAGTGCCATACCTGCAGCTTCTGAAAGTGCTTTCTCATGTTTTATTTTTAATATTCTAAAATTGATTTCCAAGATTTCTGTTATTTTATGGCAAAAAGCAAACATCTTTCAGATGCCCTAAAAACACCATCTGGTTTTTGTATCACATTACAACTAGAGCTAGTGACAGTTTTTAAAAAGTACATTTTTAGGTAGACATAAATGTCCCAAAACATATTCAGTTTTAAATTATTGAATTACTAAATTGTTATATTTTAAAATCACGACTCACAAAGCAGTGAGCCAAAATGGTATAATACAGCACTGATAAGACAATATTTATGCTTTTTTTATTTTGGTGCTTAAGTATTGTCAATTGTGCTTCACATCGCACAAACCAGGAGAATGATACACATCTGTCTGAACATTTTGTCCCTACCCTTCTGTGAAAGCATCATCTATTGAAATCCCTACAAAGGAGGGCTTCCTCCTGTAATCATGTCTGATGTTCATGTTGAATTTCAGTCTGACCTTTATAATTAAAGTTTAATTTGAATTTTCCTGCTATTGTGTGACATAACTTCAGGAGATATAATGTGGTAAAATTGTCTTGTTAACAAAACTTTGGGACAGAATCAACAAACAACAGACTTCAGTTCCCCCAGCGTATGGGATGTACCTGCAGAGGTCTGGAGTGAAGACGTAAATGCGTTCATCTTTTTTCAGCAGAGGATGGAAAGCACTCCCGTCTGATCCGTTGATGCTGTTGCTTTGGTCTGACGTCCAGAAAGACACCTTACTAAAAGACAAAACATCACCACATAAGTAAAAAAAATACAAAGTCTTTAAAAGTTGCATCAGTGGAAGAATTTTGAAAAATGATGTGCATGCTTGGAGCGTTTTTTCATGTTTACGGTAAATTTACTCTGCCTCCAGAGTGACCAAAAAAGGCAACCTGATTTAATCAGAGCTCTATAAAGTTTAAATTTATTTGCATGAAAAAAATAACATTCTTGGCCTGAAATGACGCTTTAAACGCCCCTCTTTCAACAGTTATCAACTCCATCTTAATAACACTCAATTTCAGTGAAATGTTCAGATGATCAAACATGTTTTTATCTGAAAGTCACAAAAGGCGGTTTCCCTGGAGTAAGAGGGGTAATTAGAGACTGGAGGGAAACTAAGGTTATAAAACTGGATGAGAAAGTTCAGTAAAACGCCATCATCAAGGCATTCAAGGGTCTCAGGATGTCCTGTCCAGCACTTTGTACCACGGGAATCAGCTTTGTGCCTCAGGCGAAGAGGACAGCCACATACAGCCTGTTCCCCTTTGTTATTGGCAGAGAGCAGATGATTTCAGGATCTTTTTCAATCCAAAGGTTAGTCTGTGAAGTTCATTACAGTAGACGAGGAACAGAGGGATTGTGTGATTGCGCAAGTGCAGATGTCCTACCTTTCGCCTTTCCATGTATCGACACGGCCATAGTCCATGTAGTTCTGCTGTCCGGTGTGGTAGACAAACTCCCCGCTGTTGGATCCATTTTTCTAGATAAAAACAAAGATTGAAACCCTTAAAATTTCTTCAACACACTACAGATTCTGTAATCAAAGCTAAAAGGATAGTCCTCACAGCGCCTTTAATCAAAAGACTGCAGGGGCAAGTGATCCCAAAATGGAATTCTTACAAAATTAGCCTCTTTAATGACGGAAAATCGTATGAAATACAGAAAAGTTAAACTGGTTGAAACACCAACTTCTGGTTAACAAACTTGAGTCTGCAGGCGGACAAGTATGTTTATGTTACATTACAAACAGTGCAATAAAACCAGGTTGGAGTCTCAATGGCTATGTTTACATGCCGTCAATAAAATAGAAAAGAATAGGATAGAATATTCTGTTATTGATCCCCCATGGGAGATTTTTTTTTGTCACAGCAGCTCACAGAAAAGTGCAATAAATGCAAGAAACAGTAAGAAATAGAATTAGAATTTGAATATACGAATGAAAATAAAAAGTAGAAAATACGAGGATAAGGTTAAGGTTGGGTTAGGGTCAATATTCTGGTTTCTGAAACATTTAGAATAACCCCTTTACATGCATGAACAATCAAAGTTATTCCTTTTAACATGCTACACCGATCAAAGCAGCAATGCATGCACAACATCTCACAGACAGAAAATGTCATGACGCAATAGAGCTTGGACGGTATGCTATTCTCACAATTTGATTCCATTACGATTTTATGGGGGCTGATTCGAAATTGCGATTCTTCGATATTTACGATTGTTGTGATTTTTAGTTTGTTTTTCCTAACACCAGACCATGTGAAAAGGTTAAATGATGATGGTGATGTTTACACACTATATCAGGAGTCATATTTTCCCATAAAATGCACATCATGTCAGTCAGAGAGAAACATTTTGCCCTCTGCTGGAGAAAAGTGTCAGAACACAAAATTAATGTTCCTTTCGATGGGGATATCCTGATAAGTGTATATGTGACCAAATATTCGGGTTAGAAAAGGGGTAACCTAGCGGTGATTTCTGGGTTAAAAAGGGTTAATGGTGTTTACATGGCTGTGTGCAACCAGATTATTGCTAGTATTCCAAATATGAAAGAGTTACTTACTGCATGTAAACGCAGCCAATATTAAAAACATACTCATTAAAGAGCAAGAGGAAACAAGCATCCATTGCTGCTAGTTAATATGTCACTACAGGATATTTGACGATAAATAGAAAGTAATTCCTCAGCATGTTGTTATTCATATTTTCAATCTGAATATGTTACAGGTTTTAAAACTACAAGAAACTGGAAATGTATGTCTCTGTGTTGCTGATGGCCACTGAGCGTTAGTAGTTCATGAGGAGGCCATGGAATGGTTTTAGTTGACAACGTCTCACTGGGGCTTCAAAGTTTAAATCAACAGCAGAGCTCCACATGCCTTGTACATGAGGCCGAAGACTTTCTCCACATCAGGGCTGGTTTGAGAGACACGTGCCAGCAGAGGATCTTCGTAACCCCACAGCAACTCATCCACAGTGCGCGTGGTGAAGAGGCCGCTCCCCAAGGAGGTCATCCACATGGACACCAAGGAGGCCTTCCAGAAACTGTTTCTCAACTTGTTCATTACAGCCTGGAGACAGGAAGTGGAGCAGAGTAGGAGTTAAAACAGAAAGGATATTAGAGGAGGACAGTGGACCGTCCACTTTCCCCTCTTTAAATTTGCACTTTCCTCTACTTGGCTGAGACCTTAAGTTCATGACTCACCCATGCCGGGATGTTGACGGTGGTGATGTTATCAACAGAGGGGTCACCCACAGACTTGTCTCTCAGGAACACAAAGCTCTTGGTAGTGTAAGCAGACACCTTAGTGCCATTTTCCACCATGCTCACATTTTCTTTGTACCTGTACTCCCTGGACAGACAATACCAAACGATCAGGGTTATTCTAAAACAATTATAAAACAAAGAATCACACCAAATCAATAACTTCTTTACACATTCATTTTGACAGATTTGAAATGAGTCACTGGTAAATCATTTTAAATACCCTGACAGTGCTGTAACGTTTTAGGTGCTTCAGCGCTGAACCTTGATATTTATTTAAGGGTTTCATGAGGGGGGCATGAGACATGATTCCAAAAGTCTAATTTACACAAAGCTTCATCAGGTCTCCACAGATTGTGTAAGTCACGAACAGATTTCAGGACTTCACGACTAATGAAACAAACCTTTATGGTTCTTTCTTAGGTTTCAGGTAATGGTGATGTCATGATCCAAAAAAAAGACGGAAGATAAGGAGATGTTGATGTTCCTTTTTCAGTTTACATTAGTGCTGAGTAAATAAAGGGCACATTCAACAGCACAGCGGGACGAGGAAAAAGTTTTTAAGGCCTCCTTAAGCAATCAATTTGTACCAGTGTGGCAGAAAAAATGCAAATCTGATCATTTACAAATGCTGGATTATATTTAGTTTCATGTTTGAAAATTGGCCTTTGATGGAGAAGTTATGGTAATAGAAGATATAATTGACAAAGGATTCTTTGAAAAACCAGCCCAGCACCATGAAGTCTAAGACGGTTCAGCGGTTCAGATTGTGGTAACAGATAGGCGAGTTGATCTCTTTCACTTGGGTTTTCTGCTTAAATCAAGAATCAATCATCAGAGGGTCGCTCAATTTAGCTCTTTTTCTTGACTGATGTGAAGCTCTGTGCTCTAGACAGCGTTGAGTTGTGTTGTTCCTGCTTTTTTCCCCAAAAAACAAGCCCAAGCCCCAGGCTTTTTGTCTTACCTATAAGTGTAGGGGCCGATCTGATTGACCTCTGGCTTGGCTCCAAGAAGGAACTCGTCCACATTGGTCACATTGAAGAAGAAGAACTCCATGTAGACAGGAGGGGGAGGGGTTTTCCATGACTCGAACACACGGCTGCCTTCCACCAACACAATCTCCTGTTGGGACAAAGAGGGGTGAACAAACCAACACAAAACTAAGCACAAAAAGTAAGGACATGTGAGTTTGGCAGATTCATTTGTGGTTCTAACAACGCTTCTTGGCAATAAATCTTATACCCTTGTTAAGCTGTCAATATGTCTTGTTTTATTAGACTTAAGTTGTCCAATCCAACAAACAACAACAGATAAGAGTTACTCTAATGTTAAGAATAAACTGTTTTTTTTTTATGTGTTTACTGTTCATTCAGTGTTGTGTTGTCTGATGATGCAGGGTTAGAAAAGTGCACATATGTTTCAAATCAGATGTTTCAGCATTGTTCTCCGACTAAAAACAAGCCTGAGAACAAAAACATCTTTGGGTGTGAAGGGGGGTGGGGGGCTGTCCAAGCATCAGACAGGAGCACTGGCTGCACACATGAATGGCATTAGGGGAGACCCTTGCACAGCTTCATTGTAAGCAGTTGCTACTGACAACCGACACTCCGGGGAGAGCCTCTGACAAATCATGTGATGGGGAGAGCTGGATGCCCACTGGTTTCCACAGGACTGAGACCTTAATGAACTGAGCCGCATTCCTCGGGACTGAGCCCTATAACCCTGGGAGGTACAGCGCAGGCTGGAACCTGCACCGCTCTGCTGTAGCACGAGTTTGTAAGAAAAAACTGTCACTGCAGATGTGTTTGCCTCAGGACGAGGGTAACCTTTTCCAACCCAGGGCTCCTCAGGGGGATTGGAAAACAGGGAGTGAGAGGAGAAAGGCGGTGGTGGGAGGATTTGGAATACTTCAGACAATTTAAGAGCAAATCTCACTTTGGCATTATTGTGTCAGATTTTTAAAAGAACTACTTTGGTGTAGTTCAAAAGAGCTGAACACACCAACAAGTCCTATTATTTCAGGAGAACACTGACCCCCTCCTCTGTTGGGGTCCCCTCCACTTACACAGAGACAAAAGTTCAGTTGAGTAGCCAAGGACAATAAAGCTGTCGCCTTAGATTGAGGAAGAGAGCGCATGGGTCTTTCTATGTCCTCCTTTTATGCTACGAACAATCAATATGGTAACCCTCCCAGCATGCTACATAAAATACCGCGTGGAAAACAGGAACAGAGCAACCTTCTTATCTCAGCACTGACCACCACCACTCTCTCACCACTCCCCGCTTGAAAACACATGCAGCAGGTGAACACACAAATACACGAAGTGAAGGAGCTTTGATGTCCTGACAGGCAAATACATAGCTGTGAACAACACTGGGCACAGCGAGAAGCTATTCCTGCTGTTGTGGTGGAAAAGCTTTGCATACTCTAAATGGGTTTGCCTCAGCGGAGGTCAAACAACTTTCAAAGTTCAACAAGCTGAGCTGCAGTCCAGCTCTTTCAAAGTTATATTGAGGTCAATTCAAATCGACATTGACCTGGATGGACCGGTTACTCCCTAGTTTGCACAAACACAATGGACAGAGGGTACTTTAAAGATCATAAAAACATCAATCCAAAATTAATTTACAAGCAATGATCTGGAGAGCATGATATAAATGGACCAAGATCATCAGTTTTTCTTCTAAGAGGCTATTTTATGCCTTTAATCAGAGAGAGGAAGACAGTGCATAGAGCATGAAACAGGGAAAGAGTGGGGAGTGACATGTAGGAACCCCCTTCATGGGGAACGACCTAGACCACTAGGTAGGGCTGGGACGGTATGCTATTCTTGGGATTTGATTCTACTACGATTTTAGGGGTGCCGATTAGATTCAAATTGGGGTTTTTCAATATCTACAGTTTTTGGGATTATTAGTTTGCTTTTTTGACGCCAGACCGTGTTAAAAAGTTAAATGATGATGATGATGTCTACAGATATATCAGGAGCCATAATTTACCGCAAAATGCACATCACGGAGAAACATTTCACCCTCTGCTGGGGAAAAGTGGTAATTTTTTCCAATCCAGTTTAGAAACAAAGACTGAAATGAAGAGTTTGAATTTAAAAAAATGAAAAAGAATCACAATTTTGATATTGTCAAACAAAATCACTCAATATATCCATTTCCGATTTTTACTCTCAACCCTACCACTAGGCCATCTGCACTTTTTTAACACTTGCCTACTCATAAAACTCACCATTAAAACTTACAACATAGCATTACTTAGGCTAACAAATGTTTTGAGACTACCAGAGACGGATTGTAAATTCAAACTTTAACCAAACGGTGTGCAGTATTGTGCATGAATGGTCCCACAGACAGAAGCATTACAACAATTATCAAATGTAGGGGCAGCCATTTGTCTGAGTTACAATGACATTTTTGGCGTCTGCTTATGATACCAAAATGTCTTGTGTTAACTGCAATGGCATCTTTTAAATCTGTTGTGTGTTTCTGGGATTAGCAGCCTTTTCCATGTGTATTACCCACTGTGCATTTGGAAGCAAGTGATGAAGAGCAGATCTTCTTTAGATAGGACTTTTCTTTGTTCAAGACGACTTTTCCCAGGATGCAAAGCAACGATGCAATGTATTTATTTGTAGTTGCATAGAGCTATTGTTTAGAACATGACAACAACAAGCAAACTTTGTAAGCTCTATTTGTAGCGTAGTCTAGTGTATCAGGCTATACCTAGCGCTACTCACTGCCTGGTGTTTTGAAGACATGACCACAACGTTTGGTAATCCTCATCTTTCTGTTTTTCTATTCTTTTGATGGTATTCTCCTGAGGGGAATAAAGCTTTTAATTTTATTGATTTAATGTCATTTCTTCTTGGGCTTTTGACAAACTGAGCATCATTTTTTTTCTCCCAGCTGATAAGTTAAAGTAAAAGAGACAGGGCCCCTCAAATCCAAAACAACTGCTTCACAGCACAAACTATTGAAGACACCCGTCGACCGACGAGGCCTCCAGCTTATACCATGATGTTATTGGTCTATGCAAAGTCAAATTCCTCATGAAGGTCCCTTCATTTTTCACCATCACTTCACCAGCAGGTCGTTGAATACTGACCCTGTTTGACTCACGGAGGAGCTGAAGGACTGCCAGTTTCCCCATAAACCTCACAGTGTGAGAAGGGCTTAGCACACAAAAAGAGCTGGCTGCTGGGAGGTTATACATGGAATGAGATCCTTCACTCTAGTGCAGCTGGTGTAAGACAGTAACCTGATACAGCATCATAAATCATACGACCAGTCTAGTAGTTATCTATGTGTGCCAGTGTGTGGGAGTGGGTCACTCCCATATGCACGTGTTACTGAGTAAAACTTTAAAGAGCTTTGCCAGCAAGTTATGTTTCTTACAAAGAAATGTGTCATACTCTTTGTGAAACTTCTTTCCCAATTTCCTATTTGAGCAATAAGTCATCTTTTAATTCCTGATGATATATAAAAATACTAAAATGCCATCTCTAATAAAAGGGAATTTTGAAAGATCTTAATTTTACAACCTATATATTTCAACTTACATAAAAAAAAAACAAAACAAAAAAAACACTTTCTTATACATGTTTTGAATTCATTTTGGCTGAGTTAAACTGAGTTGAGTTTATATCCACGCTATGAATTAAGTCACATGAGAAGGTGCGGCAGATACACATTGGGAGCTTATCTCAAAGCCTCACCTTGATAAATCAACACGCTTTCCTAATGAAGTTACCATTTGTTTTCAGATAAGGTTCAGTAATTACTTTATGTGTACAAGTTGGTCTGATAACACTGCTCTGTGTGGGCTAAAGCAGCATTACTTGGCTAATCCGCAACGCAACAAATAGTCCAAATTCCTGCTGTTTCATGGACTTTGAAAACAGTTTAAGCAACAGCAAGACAAATCTAAACCATGCAATTCAAGGGCACCAGGGTCGTGGCCCCGGGAGAGTTACATACCTCAAATTTACACCTCATTTTAGCGCACGTGTAGAGAATTTATGGCTCTTAAAATGTTTCACAGTGGCACACCCCGTGTGGGTAAAAACAAACATGGGGTACTTAGCCTTCCCTATAGTCTCTTGTAATTTTATGACCTGGTGACACAGTTTCATTCTGCCATAGAAAAGCCACAGCAACAGCTTTAAGTATCCTATGTGCTTAGACAAATACCTTTGTAGACTAGTACAATATGCAGTAACAGAGTTGGAGCCCTATCTAAACTGTCCGAGGGCTAAAGAGGAAGGCAAACAATGCAATTTATTACCATAACTGACGAGCTTGAGTCAATATTGACATGTAAATGTGGCTGTTAAACAAGACTTAACTGACAATAAGGCAGGTTTTTAATTATTTTGTCTCTCCTAATGTTTTACCTGTAAAGGAAATGTATTCTATTAAACTTTAGTACAAAACTCCCCAAACTAAAATCCTTGGGAATTTGCCCCCTGACTTATAAAGTCAACGTTAAGCCTCTTTGATAAAAGACATCTGATACCTGTTATGGAAAACCGGGTTGAGATGAAAATAAGGATAAAGGTGTGCCATGTGATAGCACTGAAAGTGGGCCAACAGCTCTTTCACGCCTGCTTTGTTATCAGAGTAAAGTGAACTCTTTGGGAAGGCTTTGAACCTCGTTGTCTAAAGCAGTATAAATCCAGGAAGTCATGGGACTTGAACTTTCCAGGGTTTACGATAAATCAACAATCAAAAGTAAAAACCTCAGCAAAAACTTCCACTTGTGAAACCAAACTAAAAAGTACACTTGGTATGACTGTATGGGTTTGTGGTTTGCTGACTGCTTAAACTGCACATCAAGAATCTTATTGGTCGACATATCATATGAACAAAGGAACTGTGGTCAGAACTATCTGGGTGGGGTGCCTGATGTTCGTGACAGTTTTTGCATCTTTTTCTGATAAGTCAGACACAGTTTGATGCATCTGCAAATTTGAACACAAGACCTAAAAAACTTCCCCTTTTTGGTCCACTTTCTCTTCTTTTGGATGAGCAGCTGTTTACGGTCAGCATCTGCTATTCCTAAATATTGACTCAAAACACCAGAAAACTCACAACACATCAACTGGCTTCAAAAGCCTCTGTGAGGACTATCTGGAAAAGCGACTGTTTTTCCAGAGTAAAGACTCCATGGACATAGACTCTTGAAAAGCAAACTTTATAAACTTAGTTTGTAGCGTAGTTTGGTGACCGAACATATGAAATGTTACCAAATACAACCTTTCCAAGCAGTGCAAATGTAACCTGGCTCTTTATTTTATTCATCCACTCAAGTTTGAACAGACCACTGCAGTATGACTCAGAAACAGCTTAATCCAATATTTTAACCTGTGCTCTATCACTGTTCCATTTAGTTTTCTTCTGCTCCTCTGTCCTTTTTCTTTGTACTAGTTAAGCTCTAGTGTCTGCCATTGCTACGAAATTAATCCAAGAAATCTTTTTAGCACAGAAGAGGTCTTATCCCTGCTAAACTTTATTGGATGGCGATGTGTTGTCATAGATACATCTACGGGCTGTGAATCAATTGGGTCCTAGATGACCCTAACAGGGAAGCTGAGAAATAGCATTTAGAAATAACACATTTTCGCGATTACAACAAGGCATATCTAGAGGTGAGACTTTTTCAAGATCTCTTAGAAAGTCCTCACAGGGACTTTAATACAATTTCTGTTGTAGAATGGCTTGATAAAACAATAAAAAAGTAAAGCATAAAAGAGCATCACTTTATCTATGCACAAATATGTTGTAGAATATATGCTAGTGTTTTTTTTTTCAAAAAGGACAGGGTGGACCGCCAATGTTTACACGATAACTTTAATTTTAGAGAAGAAAAGAGTTAACAGAAAACTGTTGTTACTACATCACACATTGTACATTTAATTTTTCAGTAGGCTGCTCCTGGATGTTTTCATTGAGAACTTTATCAAGCAAGATTAAATATTATGTCTTTTCAAAATAAGAGCACCTCTGCTATCAAAAGAAGAAATGAAATTCCCTGAGCCATGAAAAAGAAAGAAAGGCATCCAAAATAGTGTTTTCTCTTAGTTTAACATAACTTTACAACTAATAAGAACCTTAAATAAAAAGTAGATTTTAAAAGTCTTTTTTAGAATAGTATCTTATTATGAGTTAAGAGCATCTTCACATCCACATTTAGCAGTACAAGAAAGTTAAAAAAAAAAAAGACAAAAACTGAACAATTTTCAAAACTTAAAATCATACTTTATTTGTAACCTTTAGATGTTAGCTAATATTGTCTTTACCTGCTAGTTGGCTAACATTTCTTTGGCTAGGAACTAAATACAGGGCCTACATCACTTTTGCTCCCCTGATTGTATTTAAAAAGTCTGCCCAATGATGGATTTAACTTTAAACCACTATCAGGTAAATATAGTATTCGCTCAATAATAGCACTGCCTGTTGTCTGAAGATGGCTTATTGTTAGTGAAAGGTTTTCAAGGCCAAATTTCCATTCATTTTGTTTTTCTAGCTGATGATCAATGAGTGAAATGATTGTTGTTGTTTTTCTTTACATATCTTTAATCTTTGGCTCTTGAAAACCTGGATTAGAGAAATGCTATAACACAAAAGTATCAAGGCTCACCACCCTCAGTGAAGACAGAGGAAAACAACACAATGTGAATTTTCCTAACTTGGTGGCAAGCTTTTGCAACTGTCATGCTGGCAATCTGCAGCAATGTACTTCTGTTTTGTTTGTACTCTTCGCTTGAGTAGCAACTGTACTGAGTTGCTGCGTGGTTCTCTGACTTCTGTTAGGGTTTTCAAATTTACATGTGTTTTGGTAGCTGCAATTAATAGGAATCTCCCTCCAGATATGAGATTAGAAAACATGAGATCAAACATGTTTTCTGTGGCTACATGGTTAACTAAGTACACACTTTAACATGCAAAGTAAATAAAGATGATTGACTGTAAAAGTTTAATAAAGTTCAAGTTGAAACAGAATTTATGGTATTAGCGTTATTTCCTCAGAAAGTGGCAAAAATCTACAAGTTTCTGATTTTTAAAAGTTGATATTGAAGCAAGCTAAGATTGTGTTGACATCTTATGAGGCTTACTGAGGTCTTAAGAACTCATCTTAACCACTTTGTGCCAATTCCAAGTTTTTCATGATTTAAATCGCTGTTAGATGGAAAGCTTGTGTTTTAACTGTTGGTCAGACAAAACAAAACTTTTACAACATTTCTCCTTTAATATTGTGAAAGACTTCACAATGCACTGGGGGTGAAATTGGTTGCAGCTGTATTTCCCAAACTTGTCTTGTACTCCCTTCAGATGTGTCTATGTCACAAACAAGGGGCTCTTTATCTCACAATCATCAAGCAGGCTGTCTTTGAGAAACCACCTCAAACTGTCCTTCTCATCTCTAATTAGGGTATTAATCCATGACTGTTCAGAACCGCCCTGAATGAGGCTCTGTATAAAAGACCACAGCAGTGTGTAATGTGTGACCAGCTGGACTGAGCTGAAAGTTCCTGTTTGCTAAATAACACAAAACCTCCCATTAAGTGGCCAGATTAGATGTTTTACTTGCAAGAAAAAAAAAGCTGTTTTTCTTTTTAAGTTAAAAAAAAAATGGCCACTACCAAGAATGAGCAAAACCAACCCAGCCCTTTTTATTCTTAGCTGAGGAATTTGCCTGAACCCCCCTCCTGTTACAAGTATTGAAGGCAGCAACACACACCAGAGAGCAACTGGGAATTCCTTTGCATCTCCGATCTGATAAAGACTTTAAAGACAATGCAGGATAAAGGAAAATGACCTGTGGCTCAAACTTAAAGTGGCAGTCTACAAGTGAGGGCACAGAAAGTATGAGGCTACTGAACTCTTAATAACACCTCCTCCTCCATCCCAGGGAGTCTTAACTGCTTATTAGAGCCTCTCCTTCTGGGAGGCAACGCACCGCCCAGTCATCACTGTCTATCCCAACAAAAATACCCTTAACAGTAGACTCTGAACTCTAATGATAAAAGCAAGCTGTGTAATGCATTGATATGCGAGTTAAAATATATAGCAGCAGAATGTTTGGTGTGATTATTCAGTTTGTTAACGCTTATTCTCTTGAATAAAACACTTAATTAGCAGGAATGGGCACTTTAAATAGTAGTCTCTGCCAGCAATATGAATGTGGTAAATGTGGTGAGTGTGTAAATTTGTCTTGTAATGTAAAAGTGCTTTGCACAATCACAGCACAACTTAAACACAGTAAGCCCAACACACACAACAATCACAAGAGTGTATAATTTCTTAATTCAACATTTTTTTTCTGTTTCTGTTTATGTGTATTTTCTTGTTTCATAATCTGAAAACAAACACTTTGGTTTTTAAATTTTTAATATTTTACACTCATGCTACCTGTTTTCAACTGTTAGCGCCATCATACCAGGGCAAAATCTTTGTGGTGTAGAAACTACTTGATGATAAGTTTGTCTCTGATTTGATGATGTAAGCAGAGTAATAACACAGAAAACCTAAAAAGACGTGCATCAGTACATTTATGATTCTACCAGCTTGTTTTCCTGCTATCTCTGAAAAACAAAGTGCATTTTATGATAAAATAAATCATCCTGTGAAAACAGAAAGGTATATGTGCACTATTTTCACTTATTATCCAAGGAAAACCAGCATGAGACTCTCGCGATAATGAAGCCTTAAAAGCACAAGTATTTATAACGATAAACTTAGAAAATAAAATATAGAGATTAATGTCCACCTTGGGCTTCCATACCCTCCCAACAAGTCTCAGCACTTTGCAAAGTTTTCAAACTCAGCAAGTATGACCAAGCCATTCATACAGCTTCACAAAAGCACGTTTTGTAAAGTTACAAGCATAAAAGTTGCATTGTTACCTTTTTGAGGCGTTCGTGCATTAAAGTACGGAAAACTTGACCCACAAATAAGCCAATCCCAACGACCAGCAGGGCAGCGCAGATGGTCCCAACCGCATATATCGCGCAGGGTCTTCGCGTCATGTTTGCAGGTGGCAGCAACACAAGACAGGCACGCGTGGGACTCTCAAGAATGAATGGAGAAGTTACGTCCGTACGTCAAGTTAGTTTTCCGTCCAAATCCAGGAGGTTTTTCTTTAAAATCAAGTTTTTTTTTTGTGAATGAGAAGCTCCTACTCTCAGTCACGCTACTTTCCTTTTGTTTTGTTGGAGTTCTGAGCAACTTGGTAACGGTAGGAGTTGCTCGGTTTGTCTAACCGAGTTTCCGAGTCAGGGTTGATGGGGAAGTCTGTTTACTCGTGGTTAATGATGAAGCGGTTAAGTTTGACAGCCACGAGGTGCTCTGAGTCAGCCTGCAGCGGCGAACTAGCGGTGCACTCACTAACACGACAGATCATCCAGAGTACATTTGAAGCGGGCTGTATCGTCTCCCCCTTCCTCCCCACGAGGAGCGCGCTGATTGGTCCTCACAGTTTGTGCCCCCTCGAGGGATGAGTATGCGCGTGAGTGTTAAGAGTCTGAAAACCGCCAAGTTTCAAGGACGACGAGTTGAATCTGTCTCAAAGTGAGCGAAACTTTATAACTCATTTAGAGCATCCTGTGAACTCTGCATGCACTCAGAAACTTTCTATGACCCACTGGCATTTCGCAACACCCGAGGAAGTTTGAGGGACAAAAATATGGTGTGATAGTTTAAATGAGAATTATTAACTATTCCAACCAAGTATAGCAGGTTTAACTTTAAATAAAGTATTGTCCTTACAATTATTTACTGTGTGATGAGGCTTCTTTTGTATCAAAAATGGATATTTTAAAGGAAGAAAAAGATAATAACTGTTTCACATTGGGCTATGGAAGCCCATTCCTGTCAGTGGAATAAAGAAAAATATTATGACACAAAATGTCTTATTGGGAAGTCATTATTAAGATATCAAATTAATGATATAACAGAATTAAGAAATTTGAAATTATTGGCCACAAATTGCAACTCTGTCTGTAATATTTTGTACGTTTCTTAATTTTCATATACAGTCATACCAGTGTTTTGCCGATGTACTTCAATCATGGAGGGCACAGGCTGACTCCATTGTGAATTGTCAGGGGTCTGACATTGCATAAACTGCACAACTTTCTCAAATGTAGCGGGGTCCCCTATCACCTGGATTCCCTCCTCATTCACCCACTTTCACTGCTGTGACACAAAATGATAAAACACATAGAAAGCTTTCATCAAGGCTGTTTCATCTTTTTTTCTTTCAATGGCAGAACTGGGCTTCCTTAGATCTTCTTACTGTGGCAACATAGTAAGAAAATGTCAGCAATTCAAAAGACCCATTGTATTCAAATGTCCTACCAGCAGTCTGGTGATCATGTAAAGTCATCTAAGGACAAACACCAGCAGAGAATAGGACACGATTGTTTACTCAGCTTCTGGTAATAAGGTGTTTCAACTATCAACACTGAGACAACTAATCTCGATGAGGCAGTGAGCTATAAGCTCTGTAGTGCTCATAAAACTATGTCGGATATCCTTCACTATAAAAACTTAGGTTATTAAAAGAGACATTTCCGGTCATTTATACAGTTCAAAAGATTTTCCTCACCAAGCTGCTAAAGGGCACTGAATGGGAGATGCGTAACATGCTGTAGGTAGGAATTCAGGAAGTAGCTGACACAGAAAAAGGAAAAAATGCAAACAGTGCTTCTGCTGTGGAGAAGTAAAATCCTAAATATGACCTTAATTTAGAAAAGCCTGCACTCAGAATCATGAGTTGCTTGTTTTGCATGTTATCGTACCAAAAACTGAACTGTCTGTTAAGTTTTTTTAAAATCAATTACATAACTGGGTTAAAGAGAAAACACATTTGGCTTCAAAATTATAAGTTGAATCATGTGAGTACAAATATTTCCATGTCTTGACTGTTGTTGGAGAAGTTTGCGTGTTTCAGCTTGAACTTGTCTTTAAAAAATAGCTCTGGAGCAATTTCAAAGCTCATTTCAAAGCTCCTTGCAAAGTGTGACATCTATTGTAAATTGATATCAACTTCCTGCAAGAATTTCAACACCAACCAAACAGTTATTTAACTTTATAACATGCGGCTTGCTCCTTTTTATCTCAGCAGAGGTCACCCCTGAGTGCAGTCACTGTGTCCTGAGTTGACTGTCTAAATGTGTCGCCTGATCTTTGAAAACAGCAGTTATTACATCACCGGAAATAGTCATTCATGAGTATGTGACCACAACCTTACCTAAAATACATTCTCAGTTCTGGGTCAACTGACCTGTTTGTAACTTCAGCTTTTTATAAACTGGATGTAAAAAGGCAGTAGGCTACAGAGCACAGCATGTTGCATGTCTTGCCTGACGTAAACTATGGCATTGGATGATGTGTGCAGTCGGCCACCTCTAAAAGGAAAGAATATGTTCTCTTAAACATACTGTGAGAACTTTGACTGTTCTTTATTGCTATCATTAGAACTCCCTCAACTCTCTGTGTAGATAACTGTAGCTTTAAAAAAGGACGTTGGGGAAGCTATTTTTTCAGTCTGTTTGATGAATGTAAAATCCATGTAGCTATGATTTTTTTTGGTCTCCACCAAGTCACGAGGCAAGTGTTTCCTTCTTGAGATGTAAATACTACATTTGTTGCTTAGTTTGTCTGTTACCGGTAAATGACTTATGCTCAGCCCCAGGAGTACACCAGATCTGTGTCCATTCTGTCTTTGCTCTGCTGCGTTTTTTTTTACTTTTCTCTCTCATCCTTTAACTCACAACCTCCACAGAGATGAAGTCACAAGGAGTTCTCAAGCTTTCCACCCCAATTTGAGCCTTTCCTCATTCATGTTTGGCTGTAACACCTCAAACCTGTTGACTCCTGGTTGTACACCACTCATTATGTTGGTTTGTTGTCAGAGTCAAGTTAAATACAGTCTGGTGTCAACATGGTTGACACCAGACTGTATCTGGTAAGCTCTGTAAGAGCTGAAACGCAGCATACGCAAAGAAGAGTGGAGCCAGTGGTTTACACATTTACTTGAATAGAAATCTATCAGATCTGATGCTGTGGTAGAGCGAGGCCAGACCAGTTTATATTTCTTTGTTGCATCAATGCCCGTACTCTGTAGGTCTGCATAGCTTCTTTCCATCACAGAGGCCTATACCTGATGTGCAACTCCTCTAAAACATAACTAAGCATGGCAATGACTCAGGCCGCAAACCCTGTAATTGGAACGCATGGAATACCCTGCATTTACAAATTTGGCCGTACATTTTATGGACTGATTGGGAACAAAAGATCCACAAATGCTTCAGCGGAGTATTGCAGAGCAATGGGACCCATTTTATTGGGGTGCCCCAAGGCTCAGTCCTGGGACCCATTTTATTTTCAATATATATCCATTGTTTGTGTTCTGCTGTGTCAAATGCATTTTATCACTTTTATGCAGATGATACCATTATTTATTGCTGTTCATCCTCACTCACCCAGGCTTTTGAGTTTCTACAAGCTGCTTTTAATGTTGTTCAGTCTCGCCTGAGAAGCCTGAAACTGGTTTTAAACACTGAAAAGACCAAGCTCATGGTCTTTTCAAACTCAAGAGAGTTACCAGCAAATGTCCCGACAGTGGTAACTCAACAAGGAAACCCAATTGAGCTGGTCTCCACTTATAAGTACCTGGGTTTTCTTTTGGATCGTGAGCTTTCTTTTATAGCACACATTGCTGGCTTAGTCAACAAACTCAGGGTCAAGCTTGGTTTCTTCTCCAGAAACAGATCCTGTTTTTCACTTAGAGCCCGAAAACTGCTTGTGTCAGCAACATTTCTTCCCCTGATTGACTATGGAGATGTGCTGTAGCGCTCCTTTAAAATGTCTCCAATCCTTAAACACTGTTTATCACAGTGCATTGAGATTTGTCATGGGTGATGGTTGCCTCACACATCATTGTGACCTGTACATTCGTTCTGGGTTGCCCTCTTTAAATGCACGAAGGTACACGCACTGCCTGGCACTGATATATAAAGCAATTCTTGGCTTGGTTCCATTGTACTTATGCTCTCTCCTGCGGAGGACTACAAGCCACTATGCCTTACGGTCCTGTGATATTTTAAACCTTTCTGTTCCTCGAGTAAGAACTGAACTAGGTACACTACTGAACTAGTGATTCTCTCAAACATGTATTAACTTTAGTTACAGTAAAAAAAAAAAAACAAACAAACAAAAAAACAGCAACACATCAGAGTGACATAGATTGAGAAGGCCTCTATTGGTTTTCACTGCCCTGTCTTACATTGAAACGGTAGCACCGAGCTGTCAGAACTAGTTTGTTGTTCCTCTGAGCTGCCTTGAAGGAAAACCTTGAGGGG
Source organism: Halichoeres trimaculatus (assembly GCF_033239565.1). NCBI lineage: Eukaryota > Metazoa > Chordata > Actinopteri > Labriformes > Labridae > Halichoeres > Halichoeres trimaculatus. The sequence continues at coordinate 16,012,811 of NW_027437194.1, read as the reverse complement.
ACAACGGTACAACCTTGAGGGAAACATGCCTTTTTACGACCATTATTTTGTCAAAACTTCACTTTGTAGGCCCTGAGGGTGTTTTGTTTTTACTGTCATAGTAGCTTTGAGATGCAAATAAAGCAGCTGATGCAAACGCAGACAAAATATACTGTAGCTTCAAAGAACGAGCTGATTGAAGAACAAAATCCGGAGACTTTTTCATCTGCTGTCCTATTTTTAAAAATAGCCTATGGGAAATATATCCATTGTCTCATGTTGTCCCCCTGTAGAGTGCATTGTATTGGCCTCTGGGGCTGAGAAGTCAGCTATCTATAAACATCAAGCTTATGTTAAACATAACAGGAAAATGCAATCAGCAGTGCTCCTGGTTCCAAAAGGATGTTGCTCCTTTGTATTGCCATGTGAGGAAACACTGAAAGAGTAATAGGATATATACATACACACAATATAATCACACAAGAATGACAGTGGTTTTACAAATTTGTCTTAAATCAAATTCAAATTAGATTATATTAAGGGATACTGACAATTTGAGGAAAGTATGAAGCTATATCCAAGTCTAACAAGATATTCTACATGATGTTTTTAACAGAGAGGTACAGAAGGCTTGTAACAATGTAAGGTGTTTGAACATGAGGCAGGAAAATTGGTTTTGGTAGTTTGCATAAACTTTCCTGATGCTTCCTTAAAAACATGAAATATTAGACATACGCTGTGACTTTTCCCCACAAATGCATATTTGTTTTTTCAGAAACAGCCATGTCAGTGTATTTGTATATACATTGGTTACATTTACAAAATTTCCCTCAACCTGCCTGTCTTTTTCATACCCTACATGCAGTATGTGCATTTTTGAAGGCATTTTAACAGCCTGACCTAGTGAAGACAAAAATTTGAATATTAGTGAAAGCACTTGGGGGGCACTGAGTCATCGCTCCAAAGGGGTTCAGAGAACATTTTTCTCCACTTTCAGCCTCACGGCACCATACATGAGTGATTGATCTTTTAGTTCTCCCAACGTCTCCCATACAGGCCCACACAAGTGTGTTTTCTGTTTGGTAAATTAAAAACACGTGACATATCCCCAATAACCATTAGGGTTGTGTTCTCCATGTGCCTGAACCTCTCTTCCTTCCTCCATAGCGTAGGTCTGTTTTTGACATTAGCTTTGCATGAGGAACAAAGGCCTAACGCCATCATCTGATCCAGAGACACCACAGAGAAGAGAGTGTAACAAATACAACACAGAGAGGAAGCTTACGTTCATCTCACTTTTTGAAAAGTTGTATCTGCTCTGCATCACTTCTTGTAGTGTATGATTTCAGGTCAAATTATTAACACACAGTTATACAGGTATACTTCTCAAAGGACCTGAGCAAATTAATCAAAACCCACAGGCCTGCTGAGCATCAGTGCACATTACCAAGGAGAGGACAGTTCACTTAGGGAGGGTTGAGGGCAGAGGTGTTTATAAGAGAAGCTCAGCTTTCACGGACATGAGCTGCTTCTAGTCACAACACTCCTTGTAGATAACACATTCCTGCATGTAGGAGACCACTTGGCAGCTTGTCTCCAGCTGTTACAGCTGAACTCAATGATGGATCTGCTACTGATTATGTGCATGTTTGGCCCTTTCTCAAGCTACAGCTTTTTTTTTTAATTGAATGTTTTCAACTATTTTTATTTGATTCAATTTATATAATACGATTAAATATAAGAATACAAGACTCTGTTTTCTTCGAAAGGAAGCAAATGAATGGAGAGCAGATCTCCTATTAAACACTACTTTTCTTTGTACAAGACAACATTTTACAGGGAGCAAAGTCATAAGGTAACATATTTATTTGTAGTTATGGAGCCCTAATGTTTGAAACTTAGTGATAATCAAACTTTGTGAAATTAGCTCTAGCGTAGTTTAGTGTACAGAAGGTAGTGAGACTATCTATTCAGCCCGGTGCTCTGAGAAGTGTCTGTGTTGTGTAACGTTTGTGAGCCTTGGTTATGTCCTACCAGTGCTCATCTACCAACTCCAGGCAGAGCTAACATAACCTCACTCTTCATTGTAGTGATTGGCTCTCAATTTTACACAGACCACTGCAGAATAACTGCTGCATGTGGGTTGGAATGAACATGATCACAAACAGCAGCTGTTTGTGTTTTAGCACATGCTGTATAGCCGTGTTCCCACCGAGCTTTTTGGATCAGCTAACTGTGCCCTTCTTAGTAGGCGTCGTGTACGCTCAATGCCGGTAGCTGTGTCAGTTTCGTAATAGCATGACACGACCGAGTGTATCCTGCTAATAAATCCAGTGAATAAGAAAAATGTGACACAGTAACCAAAGATGCATCCAGCAATTTGTCTTCTGATTGGCATGTACAATCAAGCTTTGTGTCAATGAAGGCTGTGTGCTGTGAAGAGAAATACTGCAGCCCCTGTTGCACAGGAAGTGACAATTCCTTTTACCAATCAACGGACTGCGGTTTTGTAACTCTACCTTCTGGGGTCAGATCGGGAGGGACCCAAAGAGTGGGACAGTCTGTCCCGGTTATTTGGGGCCCTGTCCGGGGATCAGTCAGTGGAAACGCCACAAAATTGTGTGTTGTACTGAGACAAAGCAAACTGAACTACTTGGTGGAAACAAGAGTTATCCCTCACCTTAACAGCTTTCTTCTGCTCTCTTGTTCTTTTTCTTTTTGAGAGTCCAGCTCCAGTGTCCACTATCACTACAAAATAAATTCAAGAAAGCCTTTTCTTCTAGAAGCGGACAGATCTGGCTTCTCACTGCTAAACTTTGCGGACTGGTAGTGTCGTCAAAGGGGGTTTCATTATGATCTGACCAAACCACAGGTACTGAGAAATAGCACTTAAAAATAACAGCTTTTCATGTTGATATTCTCACTTTAAATCATGGATTGTGAATAGGTAAATATATAAAAGTGAAACTTTTCAAGATCGCTTAGAAAGTCTTTAACCAATGTAGTATTAGACCTGCAGTACCCTGTCTGCAGCAGTAACATAAACTTTGTGTTATTGAATTAAATGCAATGGATGAAGGAGGTTAAGCCTTGCAGAATTAGAGATACATGTATTACTACACAGTGTTACAGCTCGTACAATCTGAAAGAAATCCAAGAAGTGCTGAAAAGAACCGTGGGTACTGTCACCCATTTGATCCTCCTCCGAATGACGAGCATTCACACGTCTCATCTGTCATGGGAACTGAGGGAGAATATCTGCAGTGTGACCGTCAAAACATCTTATCTCAGTCTCAAGCAGCCTTCAAACAGGACTTGGGTGTGTTCTCTTTATTAATGTAAACCCTGTCCAGATTCTTCTCCTCATTATCAGTCCTGAACAGAGTAGGGGGAGCGCATTTCCCAAGGAAGACTTGACATGTTATAGGACCCTGAGCTAGGATGTGATTGCGCAATAACCTCTCAGTGTTTGGTGTTTATCCTTGTTAGACAAAATGCTTGATTGCATTAGCGGGAATTCATAAGGAGTTGTCCAGGAATTTTCCCTGACAGTTTAATAAATACACTGGTCATTCACCTTTCTGTACTTCACAATTTTCTATTAGCTTAAATGCAATGACAAGACACATGTTGATGTTTTTGTTGTTTTCTTTGCCTTCTCTGGAAGAAGCAACATTTTCCATCAAGTTAGTACTTCGGGTCTACCCACAACACTCTAGCCAACTGTCTCAGAATTTCAATTTGATGTTTTATCAATTTTAGGGTCGTATCCATCTGTCACCTCTCTTCAACTCTGAGTCTCTGATCATGCCCTGCACAGGATGTATCGTGTCCTGGTCTCCGTGTGTACGATTATCTCACTTCCTAATGTTGTTACACTCAGTTTGATGCCGGATAGGAAACATTGGAGGGGAACGCAGTCCACCACACCTAACCCCAAACAAAGGAGATAGTTGGTTTATAGGTTGACATTGACACCACAACCGGCTCTAAAGCTGACGTTTTATGCAGATTCAGATGTATTTAGAAAATCTGTGAATCTATGAATAGGTGTGTTCATTGATATGTGACTCCAGGATTCATTTTGATAGTTTAACTCTGTATTACATTGTGTTCATATCCTCCAGATGAACTTTAACTCAGCTTGGCACAAGTGAAATTGGAGCCCCACCAAACAGCTGTCACCATTGTTACAAGCATACTGAACATCCTATTAAAGTGTTCCAGGGCTGATCTCTATTTAAGTGCAGCTGATTGTTTTCTGTGAGCACCAAACAATAACCTCACAATATCTACGCCATTATCTTCTGATGTGAGAGTGTTTCTAAAAATAAAACCAACAACAACATTAACGATAGAAGTCAGAACTACGTGTTAATATTTTCAACACATAAGACTCAAAGAGGGCCACATTTGATGTTGTGAAAATGACCAAGGGCCGGAGGCTCTTACTGATAAATTTATAAAGTGTTATAGTAAAATATGAATGTTCCGTTTTTTTGTGTCATCACTATCATACCTCACATGTCACTTAATTTTCTCCCAAAAAAGGGATGATAAGTGGTCAGTTTTCTGCAGTTTTATTGGCTGTGTAAACATCAGAAAACTCTGATTCGTCTCAAGGAAAATGTTCTCCATAATGGGGCGACATGGGGAAAATATGCCAGGGTTCTTTAATGGCAAGATCAGTATCTGGATTTTATCAGGATTATTTTTTGTATTCAGACTATTTTGACCTGCAAAAATTTTTTTTTTGTCCCGAATCCTTTTTTAATCCTACATTTTGAACATTTTTTCAATTTCATTAATCTAATCTGTTCATGTGCCCTCTGATGTGTTTTCACATTCTCACATCATGATGAATACATTCATTTAAAGCTGTTAGATTTCTTGAGTTTCTGCAGAATATACAGAGCTTGAGCTTTAAACAACTAGCCTATGCACAAACCAAATATAGTTTAGTAAGAGGATACTAGATAAACTTTGTTTTTGTTTTTGTAAAGATGGATCTTGGGACATGACTAGCTCCTGGGTCTGACGTTGGATAAGCATGCTGTAGTGGCTACTTTTTGGGTTGCCGTTTTTCCATCCAGTTTGGTAGACAGATTTATGTGCTACAACATGAGACAATGGACTTTTTGGAGAACACCCCAAGCCCCCTGCCAAGACCACTGAGTTGTTTTCACAAAGAACGCCAACACACAGAAAATAGATGATCTGAGGTCACTAAGATAAACTTTTCCCTTTTGTCTTTTGAGCACATATTTGTAGAAAATGTTGAAGAGACAGCAATCATTTAGATAACAGCGGGGTCATGACACACAATAGGAATTCATGTTAAAGCTATGATCTTGCTGGTAAAGCACGCAGTGTTTACATCACAAGTGTCTGATACTAAAGTAGAAGCTTCTTTCATACATACCACATGGAGAAATGACACTTCACAAAGCCAAAAAATTTAGAGCCCCCTCTGCTGACTGGCTACAGTACAGGTCATAAACCCTGCTTCCTCTTTTATAACAGAAAAGACATTGATAAAACTATAAAAATTACACTTGATTACCTAATTTCAGTTATTTGATTTTCAAGGGGGTTAATTGACAGCTTGGTTGACCAATGCAAGCAATCTGTAGCAGATGGACCACCAGCAAATGGGCGTAAGGGAAACAATGTGTTTGTTGTAAAATAATCAGTAAGAACAAAAAAAACAGTAATCACTTATGGGACTGGGCCTGGTTTCAGCAACAATTAGTGTTTGAACAGTAAATGAATATTTGTTGAGGAAGTGACTCACTCTTGAGCCTGAGGTGTCGGATGCTGATGCCTCACAGGGACAGTTTGAAACACCTTCAGGTCAGTGAAATAAATATGTGCGGTACACATAGACCGACAGAAGCACTGGAAACACAAACAAACTCAAACAACTATTGGCAGCAATTTTCTACATGAGTGTTCTGGATTGAAAAGGTCAATATTTGGTCCTGAAATGCTAATATTTAGGAAATAAGTCCAGGTAAGAGTGTTGTGGTGTTTATTCGTCCTGATACAGGTGAGAATATATCAGAGGCAATAGTTGAGAATGCTTTATGTAAGCAAACTGAGCCTTGTTTTTAGTTTTACTACAAGATTTATGAGTTTATATTCATGATAATGAATATAATGCCAGCTTTTATATTGCATGTATGTTCAATTATGTTTAATATATCTTTACAATAAAAACAGAGAGCATATGGAAATGATGTAGCCCTTAATGATTAGAGTAAAACAAAACCATATGAGTAAAAATTTGTGAAAACAATTTTTTAAAAAAAGAAAAGAGGAAAAAAAGAAAAATTAGGATTTAAATATTTTGATGCAAATTGACAATTAACTCGTGTGCTGGCCTGGTGTGTACACCTTTTTTTGGTCTGTAGGGTTTGTGATGATTTAAAAAAGCCCAAGGGGGAAACATTAGATGTATTTGAGGTTTATTCTCTGAGGGCCAGGCATTTTCTTCTAAGAAAACCTCTCATTTATAAGTTCATAGAAAAGTTAAAAAAAAAAAAAAAAAGCTGTGAAATCCACATCACAACCTAAAAAAACAGCACAGCAGAAGAAAGGTCAGAGCGGGTCACTGCTGTTAGTGTTTTTCTTCCTTCTGAAACTTTAACAAAGACATCCTGGGATTGTCTTTCTGGGGCAATAAAGTGTTCATTCTGTTAATTCGAGAAGCAAAAGTGTTCTGAACACATGATTTACTCATTTATTGAATCATCTGCTGAGACGCTTGCTTGTATTTGTACACAAAGTTAAATTTGTGACTAAATACCCGTGGCTCTTAAAGTTTTATGGCTGAGTTCAAACTTGTAAGCACATATGGTATGGTCATGTTCTCGTTTTTTTTAAACCTTTAAAACAATCACATTTTATGTCTGGAGGATGGGGACAACAGGAGGGGTCTTTCCTGGTCACTTCATGTATGGACAGTGCGTGTCAGGCGGGAAGGGAAACCTGCTTCCCGGTACAAAGATACTGTGGAAAAAGGGGGGAGAAATACCTGACCCAGTTTCACAGAGGATGGCGTGAGCGTGAGACAGGAAGTTTCACATCATGGGTTAATGTTTGAACACCCATAAAACAATTAAGGATATGCCCAAATTACATTAACAACCCAAATTCAAGATGTTTCTTGATACTTAGTCTATGTTCAAATCAGTCAGGATATAGAAATGAATCCAATAATATGTTGTACTTTTCCTTACAAACAAGTACAAGTGCAGGTCTAATACGTTTGTAGGATTTCCTTCTTTTTCAAGCTCAAAGTCCAAGTGCACAGGTGCAATTATGCAGCAATAATTGCATTTGCATGTTTACCCAGTGAATTACATACTAACCTGGGGCAGATGTCCTTTGCCATGCTCATTACTTCCTGAAACGCCTTAAAGGAATACATGAAGCAGGTGTCATGTCAAACTTACCTGCTGCAGCTACAAGTGGTATCAAATGCTTTTACAGCCTTTTATTTGAAGGCCTCAAACTTAAAACATATAGTGTTCTGCAGACACGCTAAGCAAACTGTCCTTTGGGTCATTTTCCTCGTTGACCTTCTTACACTGTTTGAAACCATCGTTAGTGGAGAGTTAAATCTTTAAACCCTGTTTATCCACCAGTTTCCCTTTTTTAAAATCAGAGTTGTCTCTTAGTACTGACTGTAGGACCCAACAGTAAAAGCTTGTAAAAAAATGGGTTCCATCACCTCAGAAATTAAAAAAGCAGTAAGAGCTGATGGACCTTGGCCATTTTCACAAGACCATAGTAGCCCTCTTTAAAATAAGTTTGGACATTTATGGGCAGGGGTCTTGAGCTTAGATTCCGCTGAGCATCAGAACTTGTCACTAGCACACACACACACACACACACACACACACACACACACACACACACACACACACACACACACACACACACACACACACACACACACACATATATATATATATCACAGTTGCTTCCTGTAATCATATCTATCATTAGAAAGAAATCTGCTGATTATGCATGCACAGGGCAAGATCAGAAGTGTGGCTCTGACTGCGGGGGTCACCAAAATAGACACAAAAATGACAGCAACTTAAAGGGGAAAAAATTCAAGATCACATGAGTTGGAAAAGAAAAATGTCAGATTATCCTAGAGCAGTTCAAAGTCATGACATGGGGATAGTCGAACGTTATGCAAATGACATTCCAGGTAACCTGATGCCCTGGTTTATGTACAACCTGTAATCACATGGAGTCATGTGTATAGGCAAAATAGATATTTCCCTGAGCTGCATGTCACATGATTGTAAATCACTTTTGAAAATGTTTTTTTTGACTTATGGAAAAAAAAAGTATGAAAGCAACACTGCAGTTTGAACTTCCTCACTTTAAAATGCTTAGGTGAGTCTGGTGAACAGTGTTTAGGTGAATTTGCGGAATCGAAAAACACACAGGTGCACAAAGAGAGATTGGTCCTTCAACTTTATTGCTTGAAACAATTATCTGTGCAGGTTGAACTTGATTTTAAATTTTATATGAAGCCTACTTGTCAGATGTGCCTGACCAAAAGGGGGCAGCAGATTTCAGTAGCATTGTTTGATCTTTCTATTTTTTCCAGTCTCAGTCTGCCCTCATTTGAACCCACCAGCCTCCTCTGGCTCGCAGGGTGGTTGACAAGGTGACATCAAATCTCTGTGGGCAAGTCTGTCAGTAAAAGATCTGCCACTTAGCTTGTGCTACCTCTGCAGCTGTTAGAGTACATGCTTTTTCTGAAGTTTACACTGAGATTTGTAGATTATAGTTTGATTGAAATGTACTAAAGCCAACACAGAACATGTTGCTCTGTGTTTTATACAACTGTGAAATGATTGAAGGTGAATTTTGGTCATTTTTTGTGAATCTTTAGAATCAAAATAAAAGCAATGGTTCTTCTATCGTAAAAAAAAAAAAAAAAAAAAAAAAACAGGTCTGAGAACTGATTTATAGATAGTCCTGAAAAACTGATAATAAAAATGACTATGCTACATTATCAACAATTGGCTCATTCAATCACAGAGTACAGGACAGAGAAGACTGTTACATCTTTTATTTTTTATCCCCTTTTATTAAAAAAAATAAACTACAAAAAGCTATTAAGGTGTTTAATTTGAACAGTTATTTTAAGGTTTATTTGATTTTAAATCTAGATTTAATTTGTTTCTCAAAACGCCTTGTTAAAATAAACGAAGAAAAAAAAAAAGTCTGTCAGAGTTATAAGTGTAAAATAATTAAAGGACTCAATTTCCCAGAATCCTTCAGAGCGTTGTGTTGCGGTCACCAGGAAGCAGGCTGTACACAGGGTTCGCTGTAATTGTACACTGGAATACACCGCCGGCCGCCCTTTAGGCGGAGTTAGCGCTGTATATAAAAACCAGGGAAAGTGTGGCGTGTACTCTTTTATCTTTTCAATCTTTACTCTCATCTGTTCAAAATCACGTTAAAAACAAACAGGTGAGCATTAAAAGCATGTATAATGGACACTTGTTAACCTTCTATAGTACATCTTTACTCATATCAGCATTATTTGTTTAAGATTTATTAAAATACACTGGTTGCTCAGTATGTTAGTCTCAGCGATTGATTATAACTTAATATAGAGTTGTATTTTTGCGCATCTACGGTATATTAGCAACATTTTGTCTGTCGTCGGTTTGTCTACCAGCGGCGAACGTACACCACCTAACGTACACTCTGTACCAGTACAAGCCTTTAGTAGAGTCTCCGGTGTAACCCTCGAGCAGAGGTGAGTTTTATCATGTCTATAGTTTGAGGCTACTTTCAGACTTCATTGTTGAAGCAGTTTGTGTGACGCAGTAGCTGATTCAGGCTCTTTACTCTGGCATCCTTAACGAGAAAGTACATCGTCCATTTGGCTTAATTAACGAGCTTGTTTTCGTCTGTACTAGATGAGCTGCACATTACTATATCAGTAATAGCGTATTAAAACCGACCTGCTATCAAGTTTACCATGTCATAATGTGTCATTTAATGTTATGTTGACGACAAACTCAGTTACGTTTACCGCCCAGTTTGCTTTTCTAAAATATAGCTGGTGTTCTTGAAGTGCCCCTGTTTGGACTTTGATAAACAGATAACTTGTTCAGCTTCAGAGTCGAAAGTCTAAACTACCATTGTCACAGCGTACTCCAAAAAAAAGACTATTTCTACACCTGCCAGGTTCTAAATGTAACGCTGCTTTTCAAAAGAAGAAATATACGGAAGCCCTGAGTGGACATTTATACACTTGCAACAAGTAATATATTACTTGGATAGGTCTTGAAGAGGTCTTGTGATAGGATTCATGAAAAAAGAAAATATTTGTCCCTTGCTGCCAAATGTTGTACTTTGATAAGAAAACCTGTGATGTCTGATGACAACTCTCTGCTTTGTCTCTTTCTTTTCTACTTCACAGTCCTTTGGTCATGGCACTGGCAGGAGTGAGGGTCATCGAGCTGGCGGGTCTGGCCCCAGCGCCGTTCTGTGGCATGATCTTGGCCGACTTTGGAGCCAAAGTGATCCGTGTGGACAGGACAAAGGTTGCCATGTCTTTAGACACTCAGGGGCGAGGGAAGCAATCTGTGGCCATCAACCTGAAGTCACCAGAAGGCGTAGCTGTGCTCAGGAAACTCTGCGTCCAGTCTGACGTGGTCCTTGAGCCTTACCGTAAAGGTAAGACCGCAAGAACAATGAAGGGAAACTTTATTGACGTGAACAGCCAGTTCGCATCGAAAAGGAGGCTTGATTTGGATTAATGTTGATTAGTTTCGTCATGTTGTGAAGGACTGTTTTCTGACCTGTCAGGTGTGATGGAGAAGCTTGGCCTTGGTCCTCATGAGCTGTTAAAGGAGAATCCCCGTCTTATTTATGCTCGTTTGACGGGGTACGGCCAGAGTGGAAGTTACGCCTCAGCTGCTGGGCATGACATTAACTACCTTGCTATGTCAGGTAACAACACACACACACACACGCACAAGGCATTCAGAACCTAAAACTTCTTCAGATTCCTCTAATAGTTCATGTTAGAAAGAAGTCATCAGTCCTCTTCTCTCCCTCACAGGTCTTTTATCTCGTCTGGGTCGCAGTGATGAGAAGCCCTATGCCCCACTGAACCTGGTGGCAGACTTTGCAGGTGGTGGTCTCACCTGTGCTTTTGGGATCGTCATGGCGCTGTTGGAGAGGACAAAGTCAGGGAAAGGACAGATCATTGACGCCAGCATGGTGAGTGTGTTATTAGTTTTTCAAACAGATTTGAGGCTTTGGGTCACATCAGCTCAGCCGGACAACACGACAGGAAGATCTGAGAAGTTTAGAGATCTGGTCTTTTTCTTTCACTGTCTAACCCTTTTAGGTAGAAGGAGCTGCATATGTTGGTTCATTTGTCTGGAAGTCTCGCAGCATCGGCATGTGGGACCGCTCCAGAGGACAAAACATGTTGGACAGTGGAGCGCCTTTCTACGACACGTACCAGACCTCTGATGGACAGTTCATGGCTGTTGGTGCCATAGAACCGCAGTTCTACAAACAGCTTCTCAAGGGTCAGTGTTACAGAAATACTGATGATATTGAGATGAAACAAACTATCCAAGCAGCTGAGTGTGACTTTCATTTTTCCTCTTAGGTTTGGAGCTTGATTCTGCTGAGTTACCTCCTCAGATGAGCTTCACCGATTGGCCAGAGCTGAGACGGATCTTCACGGAGCGTTTTGCCTCAAAGTCCCAGGCTGAATGGTCAGAGATCTTCGATGGCACCGATGCCTGTGTGACACCCGTGTTATCTTTTGACCAAGTGAGCTCACATCCACATAACAAGGACAGAGCCTCTTTCATTAAAGACTCGAATGGCGCAGAAAGCCCTCGCCCAGCCCCAGTTCTCTCTCGGACTCCTGCAGAGCCGTGCCTGGCACCTGATCCTGCTATTGGTGAACATACCGTCGAGGTTTTGGAGGAATACGGCTTCACATCAGCTGAGATAGACAAGATGCGAGCAGCTGGGGTTGTAGAGTCTAATGCTGTCAAAGCAAAGCTGTGAAGTCAAATATATTAATGTGAATGGCTCTGTAGAAGTGACTAAACTTAACTGATGATTCATTTTAAAAAAGTACGAGATGAAGATGACTGCTCTGTTTGCAGCCTGATTGACCGTTTAAATATCTTAACAGGGATCAAAATAAACTGAATGAACGGCGAAAAAAAGAAGAGAAACCAGGAAAAACTCCCAGATCTTGAAATGCACACATAGAATTTGTGTTATTCATTTAGTAATCGCTGGCCTTTTTTAAGTGCCTTTAATTCTCTTCAAGAGCGTCAAACAGGAACGAAACAGTGTCTCTACCACTGCCTCCACTGACTGTACATAAATATGGATGATGCACCTTTTTTTTTGTTCCACTGACATGTTGGACTGGTATTTTAAAGCAGGGGCATGCACAGAAGTCATCTGACTGCTGAAGACATGGGATTGATGCCCAGATTAAAACATCAAACATCTGTCTCAAAGGGGGGACAATATTTTTGTTTTTGTTTGTAAGCATGTGTTTGTTTACAAAGCTGTCAATCAAGATGACACATCTCCTCTTTAACACAAAATAACTAATTAAAAAATATTCTTCAAAAGCTAACAGCCATTAGACATGTTTATAACAGGAGGAGGTGAGTTATAGAATTGAGTAATGCTGCAGCCAGTCACCAGGGGGAGCGCCAATGGGTTTTGGCTTCACTTTGTGGTAGCTATTGTGCTGTCCAGATTTGACAGTTAGCGCTTTCTACTCCTTAAATCACTTATACTGACATTTGCAAAATTTTCAGGAATCCAGGGGCAGTTCTGGTGGAGTCCTTTAAGGGGTTTGGGGTGTCATGAAGCATTAATGGCAACATTTTTCAATGTAATCATTAAAGTTAGTTCAAGAGCAGACACCACCAGAATACATGGATTAAAACCTTTACCTCCTTTAACAGTCTAATTAAAACATGGTGGCCAATATAAGAACAGATTTATTCCTGAAAGTTTTGCATTCATCAGACATGCTAACAAACAGTTGTTTAAACACTTTCACTGTTGTATGAAAACAATTTTATATCAAAATCAGGTGTTTTTATAAACACTCGTGTTATGTGTTGGTCTCCTGTGTCTGCACCACCTGACATAGATGATGTAAACATCATAACCCTGCCCACCTGCTTCCTGCTGTTATCACTTCAGCTCAAAATTTCTGGGACTTTAAGGTCCTGATTCTAACTTAATATAAAGTGAGGGTCCTGCTCCTGAAATTGTCCTCTTCATAAAATATCAAACACGACACATTTTTAACTTTTCTGCTGAAGTGAAACAAGTTAGTAGTAAAGCAAGAGAAGAGAGTGAGATTTGTGTTTACACATGACATCAGAGGGTCTGAATCAACGTTAAAGTACACAGTGTGTGTATTGTAAAGGAGTAAACATCAATGATACAGAACTTTTTTTATTTCTTCTTGCAGCCATTCTTACTTCCAGTATTAAAGATGATACAGAAATACTCAAACACTGTGAGCAAAGGCAGCATGGTTTTAAAAAACTTCTTTTAAGTATTTATTACAATTATGAGCATAATTTAAAGATAAGATTTCTAAAAGTACAACCTTTAGAGATGATGATGAGTTTTAACAGAGATAAATGTGAGCAAACAACATGATATGTTTCACTTAGAACACTGACATGATTACAAACAACATTATTTGGTTAAGAATAGGTTTACAATAAAATAAAAACAGATTTTAAAGAGATTAAAGCAGCATTATGAAGCAGTGAAGCAGCTCAAGTCTTTATAAATGTGTCAAAGTAATGACAAGCATCTCCACACCATAACTTTCATTCTCCAAAGACTTCTTTGGCTTGCTGGATGATCTTTGCTAACTTTTGAACAGACTCACCATCTGGCAACTTGTTTTATTGAAGGCACAATTTTGAAATCTGAACATAACCACAAGAACAAACTAGAAGAAATATTTAAAACTAACAAAACTGTTACAACTGCCAGATTGATGAGCATGCTTTCAGTACATAGAGCAAGAGTCACATTAAAGCTATGAATGTTTTCAGATAAATATTCGTCTACAACAGCCATGTTTGTGAAGGTCTGAGTACTAAAGACCTTATTTTTTAAAGTTTGAAGTCAAGTTCAGACTCTGACTAAAAGCAGACCACATGACTGAGGTAGAACTTCTCGTTGCTAAAATGATTAATAACTTGTTTAAATACTGAAATAATGATGAAGGAGCAAAGCTATTTGAATACTGCAACTGAACTTTACTTTGGCTCCTTTAAAAGTACAGAGAGCTCCAATTATTTCATCATCAAGGTTTCCCCTGGGAGCATCTGGGCTGAAAAGGTGCAGCAGTAAACGGATCATCCAGTCCCCTTCCTCCGATGGTCCAGGCATGCAGAGGCCCCACGGCTACTGAACCTACAGCGGCCTGCTGACCAATCCTGGAGACGACGCGGTGTACGGTCACCGGCTGCTGAAGCAGAGGGGCCTCAGGGTGCAGAGGAAGAGGAAGAGGAAAAGGAGGGGGTTGCACACTCAGAGAGTGAGGCGGACAGTGTTTGATGGGTCGGATCTGCTGGGATCCAGGTTTAAATGTGCAATTTTCCTGCCTCTTTCCAAACGGCGCCTGGAGGAAAACATCGGACGTGTCAGCAGGTTTAAGAGATGAAGAAAAGGAGTTGCTGAAAGGCATCCTGTGTTCTTTCTTGAAAGGAGCCAGCTGGAAAACATCAGAGGCGACCGGGCTGAAACTCAGGTTGGTGGAAGAAGCAGGTAGTGTGTGGTGTTTAAAGCTCCTTCCATCTGATGCTAGTGTGTGTTTGTTCACGACACACGGAACAGTCCTCTGATGGATCTGCGACCTCTCGTGACCTTCAGCGAATAGCACAGACCCCTCAGACTGGGCTGCTTTCTGCAGAGAGCTGCTGAGCTCCCTCTGCTGGTCTGTGTGAGAAAAAACACAAAGATTGTGAGTAAAAATATATATATGTATTATGCACAGTAATACTTTGTTGTGGTGTAGTTTTGTCATTAAATATTGGACAAAAAGAGGAAACAGAACTTCTGAGTTTTGGATTTCAGGAATGCTTTTTTTGGAATACATGCTCTGATTTTCTTTCTCTTTTTTGCTTAAATCTGTCATTTAAAAAGATTATTTTCCTCACTGTTCAAAAATTAACAGATCACTTCTATGCAGTGGTTTCCAAGACAATCCCATCGAAGTCAGGTCTGTTAACAGCACCAAACTCAAAGCTTAGCAAGTCCATGCGTCTAACTTTGCTTAGTATAAGTGTGACTGACTTGATTTGGATCTTATATCAAGGTAACTTTCCGAGATGCAGAAATTTTTTCACGGAAAATAATTTCATGAAAACAGTTTGGATATTTTGCTTGATGCCCTGGCCATTTTTATCCCCTTAAATTTATGCATGTCTCTATTTTTCCCTTGTATATCTTGAAAAAAGAAAGATTTTCATTTGGACTTTTCTGATCTGTGTACAGCACATTAAGCGAAATGAGCAATTCGAACTTAAAATATAACACATAAACTTGGCCATGTTTGAGTTTTTAATATAAGGTCATACCTCAACACAGAGGTCAATAATATTACAACAAGATTCATCAGTTACAGCATTTGTTTATTTTTTTGGTGTTGAAGCATCTTAGATCGGGAACTTTTTAAATTTGGTTGGGGAAAATAACTTGTGTTGAACTCTTTTTTTTTTTTTTTTTCATACAATTTCTGACTTAACGATCCAGAAGGATCTTAACCCACTTCCTGATTTTTTACTTTGGGCAGACAGAATGAGAATATCCTTTCAAACAAAGCTGTAGTAAAATAAATGTAGCAGACAAAATAAATAAATAAATAATTACAAAAAATAAAAAGGACGTATATTTAATGGGGCGTGTAATTAATGTTTGGTCTTACCTGAGAGGATTAAGCTGCTATCTGATCAGAATAAGAACTGGATTAGTGCATTACACACACAGCTGGATGAACCCTCACATTCAGCAGTCCTGTACAGATGATTTACTTCAGTCTCACAAAGACTTCATGCACGTCTTTGTATGCAAGAAGCTGCAAAGGTTAGATCCTCTAAGATTTATTTCCAGAACTACAAAATATAAAATGTGAGATTGGACATGCTTTGTGAATGATCATAAATTGATAATTTAAAAACAACATAACACATAGTAACGGGCTGTTCAGGGTATCTTTTTTTAAGTTGAGCTGAAAATTAGAGATTAAAGAAGGCTACACTGAAAACTGATGATGTGTTCCCTGGAGGAACACAATCATGACAGGATCATGAGATTTTTTAACCAGAAAAAAACAATTAACTTAGGGTTATTAAGACAGAAGAAATAAAAAGTGTCAGCTCATATGAATTCAACAACACTGTTAATACTTGTTCAATGTACAAAACTATGTAAGATCAATTCATAATTATCTAAATGCTAAAATTTGCCCTTTAACTTTTTTATGAACTTTCAGAAAACGAGTAATATGTACAATAAAAACTCCACACGTTGACATTCACATTTGTATTTTATTTGCCATCCCTTTATAATTCTTTAATTATCTCACAAAAATAGAAGGAGCACACGATACCACAGCTCTGACGCAGGTTTGGGCCATAAAGACAAAGAGGCGTCTCAAAAACACTCACTAGTTTGAGATAATTGACAGCGTTCGTTTTTGGCAAAACAACAGAGGAAACGAGGGGCTTCTGTTTCACATCGAGGACTAATCTCACAAGGTGTTTGGCTTCACCGATCACAACAGCACATTGGCAGCTACAGGGAGAAAGCTCGGGAGTTGCATAGGTTCAAACACTGACTGCGAATGATGGAGCCGTTTGATGGAAGGATCATAAAGAGGATGATATAAAGAAACAAACTTTCTGTGTTCACCTGACAGATACTGATCTCAAACTAGCAGCTCATTATTTCTTTAGATAAAAAAAAAATAAATTATACCAAAAAGTCACAAACATGAGACAAAAATTGAAAATATAATAAAGTGGAAATTATGATATCAAAATTAAAGATTTTGAGATATGCCCAATTTTTTTAGATTAGAAAGTTGAAATATGAAATAAAAAGTCAAAAATGTCAAGATAAAAAGATTAGCTTGTGACATAAGAAGTCAAAACTTTGAGAAAAACGTTGGATTTTAAAATAAAAAGTGAAAAGAATGAGTTTAAAACTTTATTGAGACAAAAAGTTGAAATTATGAGATAAAAATTTGAAATTGAGCCCAAATTGTGAGAATAAAAACTAAAATTGTGAAACAAAAAGTCAAAAATTTAGGATACTTTGACAATATAATAACCACAACCGTCTGCTGCTGATTAGCGTAAGATTTTGTTTTACCTCGATCTACCTGAGTGATTTTAGATGTTTAATAAAGATTTTTTTGAGTTTTTGTTTCTGATTAGCAAAGTTCTTTCTGCACATGCCTCGACTACAAAATCTGTCATCAGTGCAGTACAACACCAATTGTGGCGCTTGTTCGGATTCACTTCTACTTTTAATGAAAGGCGATGGATGCGTGCCGTCCATATTTTTATGGGGTCATTATTATTATTAGACATTATTAAGTTAAGCCGCTATGTGCACTACTACTCGTTGTTGTCCTCTTTTTCAGCATCTAACTATGCTGTGACTTATGTGTATCTGAATTTAATTTTCCTGATGTTTCACTTTCCAGATAGATTATTTCAGACAGATACCCTAACAAAAAAAACTGTACAATGAGCATTATTTGAAGATGATATAAAGTCAGAAAGGAGGTGGAGATAGTCTGCCCACTGTGAAGAAAACTAACATTGTTTGATCCTACAGAAACATTTATATTGCTGATCGGAGCTGATTTTTCAAACCCTGGAAAGTTGATTGGATGCTGCAGCAGTGTTGTATCTTTAACCCTTTCACACGTTACAGAGCCCCTCACACATCAACTACCAGACTATTTCTCTACACTGTACTGTGGAGCGCAGACTGGGAAGCAGTAAGCCAATACATATCTCAGAGAGTGATGTAGCTCTGACTTCCTGAGAGAATTTAAAGAGGGGGAGGGGAGCTGTGCTTTCAGAAGAGATTTTAATGACGTCTGTCGCCATGTTTTGCAGCAAACAACAACACAAGTAGGCTACCGGAAAAACACATCCAACAATTCTGACTCCACGCACACTCACACATACTTATCTTAACACTGTATACCAACACACATGAACAGAACATTCAACAACACTGCCATGCTTTTTGATATGAACTCTGTGATCACTAAAACCAACCGGTAAAGTCAAAACAAAGCTTTACAAAGCACAAGTTTCAGAAAAGAGTCATAGTTCAGCGCTGAAACAAAACAGGGCTACGAGAGATTCAGAGTCCACTTTTCAAAAAAAAAAATGGTTTGGAATAAAAATATAATCCTTCATCAACAAACAAAACACAGGCTCACTTTCTGTTCACAGGGGAAGAGGAGGGGGAATAAGACACGGGATCCGGCCTAATCTCCAGACTAGGATTATCAGCTATACATTATAATGTACCAACAATAATATAGCAGATATAACCAAAGGAAAAAAACTTTCTCAACACACAACTCCACAAAGAGGAATGAAATATGTATATATTCTTCATATTACTCAGTGATTATGGAGTTAAGAATCATAGATATTTTTTTATTATAGACTAATATTTATTTCTTACATTCATTCTCTAACACTCTATTCATATTAACATTTATTAACAGGAAAACCATGTCATTTTTCAGTCATATATATATCTATATACAGATAATATGTATATTTATATATATAAAGATATATATACGAGATTTCACAAGTAAAGCAATATGTTTCCCACAAGTAAAGCTTTATGACAATGACTTCTTATATACAGGGAGGAATAAGCAGCTCTAAGGTCTAAATAAGAGCCTGCAGATGTTTATTTACAGAAATAAGCAGTAAACAAATGACAGGAATGTGGGGAGGATTGCACAATGTGAATGAATGCTTGTGGTGACATAAAAAGAAAAACAAAGTGAGTGAAGTTATTGTTAAAATGTTATATCAGGCTGTCTCTGCTAGAGCCAAAAATGACCGGAATAGCCTCCAATGGTCTTTATATCATGGCTACTGTGTTTCAATAAAGCTCTGCTGATTATTCTAGTTATTCTCATGCATTTTCTACTGATATGGCACACTCCTGTACACGCTGTTAACATTTCCTCATTTAATTCTATGATAAACTATTGCTTACAAGAACATCAGCAAATGAGAGCAGCTTCTCTCTGGACGATGAGCAGTTTGTGTCACTTATTACTTTATAGCTTTTTACGGCTTAGACTGTCAAGGAAACTTCCAGGGCCTTGTTCAAATATATTGATGACCTTTATTAGTCGTAAAATGCATGGTCAGAAACAAAAGATGCACAGCGCAAGTGCATCAAGGGCGTACTAAACCCACTTTTGCAGTTGTGTGCAGTCACAAAACACCAGTTTTTGTACGTGTCTTCAGGGTATATCTACTTATATTTTTAAGTGTTGTCTCAAAGCCAGGGTTGATGAAATAATTAAAGTGATTATAGCAGATTCTGATGCCAATGTTAGGTCGCTACATGTCTCCAAAACTGCAAGTCTGGTCAAATTTCGTAGAAGGTTTCTTGTACTCAAGAGGCAATAATCCGGACATGAGAAATACAGCATATGTGGAAGAAAAAAAACTGCAGTTCTTTGAGTGTCCACTTGAGGCTGGCTCAACCACATACACACCTAGCTGGAGCTGATTCTTTACAGCATAAAACATCTTCACAGCCAAGT
The DNA here is from genome assembly GCF_033239565.1 of Halichoeres trimaculatus. Classification (NCBI taxonomy): domain Eukaryota; kingdom Metazoa; phylum Chordata; class Actinopteri; order Labriformes; family Labridae; genus Halichoeres; species Halichoeres trimaculatus. The sequence continues at coordinate 15,992,929 of NW_027437194.1, read as the reverse complement.
TCAGAAACACCGCTTGGGTATGAATGGCTAACTTCTCTATCGGCACGCTCATTGTACGAGGGTGAATTTTTTCATAGCTCATTATTTTCCCAGTTATCAAACTCACAACTTTTACCCGTACAAGGGCATAATGACTTGACTGACAGGCAAGCATCCTGTAGCTGTCTGTAAAGAGGCTTAAGACCTGCCTCTTTACATCATCCAACTACGACTAAAGGTGGGTCAAGTTCCACGTCTAAAATGAGCTTTGAAAATCCGTATTAGACACAAATGGTGACATCAAAATCTATGCATGTACTCCCCCACTGTCTACACTTTCTTTAATGTTTGACCATAAAACAAATAAGTCCTCTGCCCACATTTCTGAAGCAGCAGTTGGGCAGACTAGCTACAAGCCAGCATTAAATTCATGTCAATTGAAAGATAAACAAACATCAGCTACTGACATCTCAGCAAAGCAGATTATGTGCCAATGGGCAAGAGACCCGACATGAGCTGACACAGATTTTAACAAGTGATTTCTCTTGCTTTAACAGGGAGACAGCTTCAGTGAGACCAGAAACCTCTGGGTCAACCCTAGAGCCACAGTGGTTGACGGTGCTCATGAGACGTGATGTCCTCCTGCTAATTTTGGCCAAAAGTGTCACTGCAATCAACGCCAAATGGGTAGTCCTCACAGTGCCTTTAAGTCAGCAGGAGAACACTTTGCAGAAGGGTTTTGTTGCATTTCTTTTCTGCTTATTCAAACTAGTAGGTGCAAACACACCTACTACTGAAGTGTGAGAAAAATGCAAGCTATTAGCAATCAAGGATTATTGCACTGCTTTGTGCGCTGCTGTGCGTCCAGTTTAAGACCAGGCCTTTAGTGTCACGCTCTTCTTTTCCAGACATTATGGTAGTGTTGTGTCTTTAGGGGACGTATAGTTATGGCTGTTTTTTCAGGTCATACAATGATGTCATCTTTCAGTCTTTTAAATAGCAGCTTAAAATATTTCATCCAACAGAGTTAACAATTATGCTACTGTGCAAATCAGGCTACAATAATCTGACGTTATTTAAAAAAAATGGTCATTTCACTTCTTTATGGTTCGACTCTAAAATGTGCAAATAAATCTGGGGAGGAGAATTTAAAAAGGCAAACAACGACAAATTCACTTGTGCACCATAAAAACTACGACCACTTATAACTATGCCTATTGTACATTACAACAATGATCTTCTATTGTTTGCTATTAGACGTAATGCAGTATTGTTGAAAGAGACGGGATAGCTGTATTATATCCTGATTGAAAGAGAGATGTAATGCTAAGAAAGGATGATGTTAGTTTACTGGCCACTTTTAAACCGATGGATGATATGAAGAGAGAACAACAAAGAGAGAAAATGTGAGAGATGAGAGGTGAGGAGAAGCAGTTGATGTTATGGCAGAGAGGGAAACACTGAAAGGCTGTTTCTACGGAAGCAACTAGAATGATGATGACAGCTGGGGGGATGCAGGGAGCTAGCTATGACAACAGTGTTGATTGCTGTTATGCTATGCCAGTCTATAATCCAGTGTTACAGCTTCTATGGGAGGGGTGCGGGGGCTGGGTGGGCGCCTACAAGTCGATGAGCTGGTCCACCAGCATCAGGGAGCGAGCCAAGCTGGGCAGGCTGGATTCAGAGCCGCCACTGTTACTGCGCGAGTGGCCTCCTGAAACTGGCCAGAGAGACGGGGGGACAGGCAAACAGAAGGGAGGAGAAGCAGAGGAGTGAGGGGTCACAACAAGCAGTTAAGGGCGGGGATAGAGGGTGAGACAGAGACAGAGAGAAACAGGGCAGAGTTTACCCGTTACCTGTTCAGTACATTTCTAAAATTCGGCATGCAAGTGAGTGAAACTAAACATTAAAGCTTGCGTCTTTAATCCCATTTGACCCACCTGAGCTTCCGTTTGAAATGTGAAACTTACCTTGTGAGTTCTTTCGACCTGTGACAGGAATGGGATCAAACTCATCCTCCTCGCCAGCCTCTGCGGCGGCCTGTTGTGGCTCAAGGTCCGAGATCAGAAGAGATGAGTCTGCAGAGGATGGCAGAGATATGACAGTAAGAAAGTCAAAGTGCAGAAATATTTAGATAAAAAGGAAAGCACTCAGGCCAATTAGAGGAGGCAATTCTCATAAAAATGCTCCAGAAATCATCAATTAGCACAAAAAGACATAAGACAGTCTGCAGTACTAAAAAGTGTGTGTGAATAGTGGGAGATCAGTGGTAATAAAGGTCACACAGTCATGCTGTGACTGTGACAAGAGCCTGAGCTGTCACCTGCAGTTTAACGTTTTTTATTACACAGCCAAGTAGAAAAGCTGAGGAGCCCTTCACTGAGGAGGCACAACACAGTTTTCAGATAAAAGTTAAAAGACTATATTCCAATCAAAGTAGATATCTTGGTCTCAAATAACCTGCCATATTGGCTGCAATCTCCTGTCAATCTCCTGCTGGTGATTTAATCCTACTGCAGTTTATTTGAAGTGTATGTATGTGGACCTCTTTGGATTTTTCCAGCTTACCAGCTTTAGGCTGTCCAGAGTCTCCAGACAACAGACTGAAATCATCCAAAGCAGAGGCAGCAGAGGTGGGAGCAGAGGAGACAGAAGAGGTGGCACTGCTTGCTGCTGGAGGGGCGGATGCACCAGAGATCAGAGAGCAGCCCAGGAGAGAGTCGTCTGCAGTTAGTGGGTCTGAGAAACAGGAGAACCGGGGTTAGAATCAAAGAGGATGCCCTAAATGCTCTTTGGGTCCTTCTTTGAGTTACATCGCTGTAATAAATGATCTATTAAATCAAAGAAACAAAATATCAAAGGTCTCAATGATGCCAAATAGTGCAAAAAGAAAAAACATTAAGTTGTCATCTCTAAGACAAGATGGTGAACATGCTGTTGATTAACAACAGAATAGCACTACATTAAGTCACAGTAAAAACAAACAAACCTTTTGCAGACTCCTCCACAGAGCCACCAAAGGGATCAGACAATGACAGAAGGTCTGGAAGCATGAGTGAAGACGGCTCTGGAGATTTAAGTCCCTCAATCAGCTTCTCTGGAGGCCGGTGAAGAATTAAAGACAAGATAAGACATTCATTAGTAAAAAATAGTCTGACAGAATGAAACAGAACTTCTCTGTAACAGAAGAAAAGAAGTCTGGGCGTTATCATCCAGGATCTTGGTAAAATATTTTTTTTGTTGTACTGACATTACACATTTTCTACAGGTCACCGTTGAAATCCAAAGACTGGAGTCTTTACCTGGTGTATCTGACAGCTCCAGCATTTTGAAAGCGCCCGGCACAGCCAACAGCGAGCCCCCACCATCCACATCAATGATCGCTGACAGGTTTTCAGCTGGAAATAAAAGCAGTGTTTAGTCTGTTTCATTCTGGACACAGCTTTAATGTTATTGATGAGATGCACAGAAGCAGCGCTTACTTTTAAAAGCTTCTTAGAGCTCAAAGATTAATGGAGCAGGTGCTTTAAGAGGTTCATACTTTAGCTCTGATGTTACATTAAGTTATTTAAAACTTGTTCATTATTCGGTTTCAGAACCACAGCAGTATTGGGACTGTATATCGAGATTTTTTCACTGTATATCTTAGACACAGTTACCCAGACAAACTAAAAAAAAACAAAACAATTTTCTAAGCTTTATTTTGTCGGCTTCATGCTAAATTGTTAACTAAAACTTATTATAATAACCTGTTATTATTCTTTAAATATGCTTTACATATATCTCCATAAAGATGTAAAATTAGTGATTAACTAGAAAAGCACTCAGAGAGCACAGACCTCTGCCAAGCTTATTGTGATTGTCAAGCAACACTTCAGTCCTACTTTAATGTTATACTCCCTTTCAACAGACTGTCTGCTACAATTTGGTGTTAGTTGCAGGTTTGTACGATAATGTGTGACCTGAAAGTGTTGAAAGTTATTATGACCTAGTACACATTTTATATGCCAGATCTTAGTATACAGAATATTGTCAGGATCTGGATCGTACTTTTACATCTGTAAGAAATTATGGTGACCTTGTCTTGTACTGTTGTGCAAAGCAATCCAACCATTTATTGTGGAGTTATATACACATGTGGTGAAATTGGCCCAATCTCACAATGATAAAGAATCCTTTAAAAAGGTCCTGTATCCAGATGGTAATTTGGATCACCTCCAAAATTTAATCACTCTTTCCTCATCCCATTTTGAACATTTCCTGAAAATTTCATCAAGAACTGTTTGTTACTTTTTTGATTATGTTGTTCACAAACAAACTCACTCAAAAACATAACCTCCTCGGCGGAGGAAATAAAAACAGAAATAAACCATTACAGATTTTTTAAAGATGGGGTTTAAGTGACATATTTTCAAAGAATTTTTTGAAGTAATGGGAATGATGTCTTGTAGACTTTTCACTATTTATTTTAAGGGGTAATTATTCAGTCTGGCACCATACTGTCTGTAAAGCTTCATTACGACTATATTTAACAGTGAAATAAACAACAAAGCACTAAGGCACCTTTACTGGAGCACAGCTTTCACATTAGAGAGTGGAAAGTGAAGCTGTTAGTGTTTAATTTTCTGTATTGTATTAAATACAATACACAAATTGTATTTTAAACAGGAAATCTAAATCTTATGTGTATTTCATATGAAGAAGTTGTGACTCACCGGTTTCTTGGGGGGTATCCTCTACAGTCGAGGCCAGCAGACCAGGAATCAGCTCCTCAGGGGGTGCTGGTTCAGATTCTGAGGGTAATTCTGCAAAACAGGAATTCAGCTTTTCTTTAAACACTGTTACACATTAACAAGACTAAAAACAACTGTAAGATTACAAACTTTACCGGCAGACTTCACTTCCTCCGCTTGGACTTCATCTCCAGCCAGGCTGGGGAAGCCGTCGTCATCAAATGGATTCCATGCAGGCTGTGTGGGAGTGTTTGTGGATCCAGCTTTGCTCTGGTCCTGAGCTGCTTCACTGACAGAGGGCTGAGTTGTGTTTGGTGGGGATGAAATTGATCTGAGGAAAGATGATAATGCATAAACCACACATAAAGGAGTTCATTTTGTCCCTTCCAGTGGACCTAAGTATACATCTTCATCTTACTGGTTTAGAGTAGTGTCTCCGTTAGCTCCCTGTGGCTGCTGTGAGAAGTCAGTGGCAGCACTGCTCAGCGTGGCATCACTCGGTGTGCGTTGATGGCCTCTTTCTTCAGTCGTCTTTGGGGAAGCAGGAGGAGTCTGAGGAGAAAAAAGGTTCACAGTGGGTGTTGTCAGTGTTCAAAGATACCTGACAAATGGAAAGAAGGAAAAGTGTCAAATCCTGACAGATCTGCAGTGATGGTGACAGCCACTCACCATCTCAGCTGCTTTTTGGCTAATCTCAGTGCAGGCAGCCGGTGCCGGGGCAGCAGAGGGCTGAGCTACCTGTGTCTGCTGAGAGACCTGCGGCTGACTCGGGGCCGTTTTGCTGGGTGAACCCTGGCCTCCCTGCTTACGTCGAGCTGGGCGCTGAGGGGGGGCGGGGCTGGATGGAGTTTGATCAGCCACAGAGGGAGGTGTGGTCTGCTGCTGAACTGTCGGCTGTGCTTGCATTTGGATGTCCACTTTCATCGCTGGGGAGACGACCGCTGTCGCTGCTGCTGCTGTTGTCTCTGTGGCTGCTGGGACTGTGATTGGCTGCACTGGCTGTCACGCAAAGACAGATGACAGAATTTGTGGAGGTTACATCTTCAGACAGGCTGTTTGAGTAGCACGGTTACAGTTTCTTTTCCTCTTCAATATTCTGTTCTTTTCCACCCACCTGATTTATTTAGAAGATTATTGTGATAGATTATTATTTTAGAAGATGGAAACTCTGTTTGAAACTGCTTTTCAATGTGGAAATGCACCTAAACTCAATAATCCCCGTGAAAAGTGCCAAGTACTAAGGCTTGGACTGTGATTATGATAAGTAATTAATAAAAAAATGTTGTGTTAAAAAACCAACATATTTTATAGCAGCTCATTGTTGCAGTGCAACAACGAAGTGTTCTGGAAGAAAAGTTGGGTAGAAAGGATGGAGAGCACCCTCATAATGCCACACTGACAACAAACCTTATGGAGGCGTTGCTTGGCCTGGTGGATGGAGATGTAATTAAAAAAATGAAATGGAAGTGTGTGTAAGAACAGTGCAAATTATGTCATAATGATCTGCATATCACTGGAGCAGTTCTAGCCTAGGTATCACCTCAATGCTCCACATGTAGCGGCCATGGAGTGTTAATAGTAGCAGCGAGCACAAATGCCACTGCCAGAACAGGTACAAGCATGCAGAGCTCCCAACCCACATTCATATTTAGAAAAGTCTTAAAAGCTGCACCTTACATTTAAAAATGATATTTGATTAAAAATGTACATGATTTTGCTGGTTAGGCTAAGTCTATTTATTGATTCACTCATCATATCTCTAATCCACTAGAATTCTAAAATGTTGCTTCTCTTGTCAAATATTGATAAATGATTAAAATGTGATTAGTTGCAACTCATTAATTCATTAACTGAGTCCCACCTTAACTAAAACATAATGATAAAAACTGAAGGCAAGTTTGGACAAATTGAACAAAAACTCTTGCATTTAATGACTGATTGATGAATTAGTTTCTCCAGCATTCAGGTGAATAACCCTGTGTCCCCATACATTTTTTTGTGCACAACTTGATTTGTTTAAAAAAACATGTTTTGCATTTCTTTCGCTCACCTGCTTCTGCTGAGCTGCAGCCTGACTGGAATTGCTTTGTGACTGGGTGAGAGGCAGAGGTGAAGTTTGAGCCTTTTGTGACTGCAGAGCTGCAGCTGGCTGGGAGAGGTCTAAGCTGACTCCTGGGGGAGGTTACAGAGAAAACAGAGTGCATGTTACCCTGCAGCATGAACACTCATGGACCTCAATAATTGCTCAGATGCAAAAGAATGTAGGTACTACAAACAGGATGATATAAAGAGTAAATACTGTCAAAAAATTCAAAGTGATCTGTAACAGATACAATTATTGAAGTGTGGAGAAAATAATTACATGATGAGTTTAGGCCTGTGTTAGATCAAGTCACTGTGCACAAGTCTTGACCTGCACACTCGATCTGTCCCTTAAGTGAATGGCACTGTTCACCGTGCACACAAAGGATTAAAAGGAATCCTTTCTTCATGCTCATCTTCACAAGATGTGACACAAAGCAGAATAAGGACAGAGTCTTTCACTCACCCACAGGCTGAGCTGCACCACCAGGGAGATTAGCTCGCTTGCGAGGGGTGAGAGCAGCAGGCTGGATGGGTAGGATGCCAGCCGTCGGCTGAGTATGGGCTGCTTTGGGCCTCTGGCGAGGGGTGATGGAGGTTTCAGTGGTGGGGATTGGATCTGTCAGTCTGGAACAGAGGGGGCATGAGGGCTGTGTTAATCATCACAACGTAATGATCTAATGAGTGTCATTAGCCATAATACCCTCTAAATGTGGTGTTACTACAGCTTAAACAGTAATAAAGCGTGAGCAGGTCAGACTTACCTGGGCTTATTCTGGCTCTTCTTTGCTGCTGCAGCTTCACTTGCTTTGATTGGCTCGGGAAGTTTGGTTGGAATTGGAGAATTCTGCATCATGGGAAATAAAATTGAAACAAAAAATAAATTTCTGAACACAAATAACACACAGTGGATGGAAGTACTCATTATCTTCAGTATATTCTACTGCATAAAACTGATGTATTTGAGCAGATTTTCCTCCCACAGCGTGACAACTGTTGGGTCAGGCAGAAAAAAAAAGAGCTGAGAAAGAAATGAGAATCAATTCCTGATGAGAGAAAGCAAAGCTAAATCTAAATTTGTGCTGATGCCGTGCTGAGAGAGACTGACCTTCACATTCTGAACAGGGCAGGTCCGCTGAGCTTGTTTAAAAGCAAAGTAGGACACCTGGTAGATATCTGGTCTTTTGTCAGGGTCTGGCTCCAGCATGTATCCTACAGAGGGGATGAAGGAATCAGATGAAACTCAAAAATGGAGGAGAGATGTAGATATATGACAAGAGAAAACAGAATTATATGTTGTGTAGGAAAAGAAAATGAAGTGGGACTGACGAATGAGGCAGTGAAGATCATAAGAGTAGCGGGAGTTGTCAGGAATTGTGAAACTGCCATCACAGATGGCCACCTGGCTTTCACCAAAGGGCAGAGTGAAGAAACACAACTTGTACAGCAAACAGCCCAACGCCTGGAGAAGAAACATTACATCCCAAAAAGGAAAGGGAAGAGAAAGGGGCAAGATGAAAAGCTTAGGTAAGGGAGGAATCATTAGAAACACAACGAATACATCTGTTTGCTTAAAAAAAACAAGTATCAATTGACACTTTTATAAAATTAAGAGCTGCAAAAAAAAAAATACATACAGTATGCGTGCCATTCACTCACCCAGATATCTGCTTTAGTTGTGATAATCTTGTTGTTGTAGAGGTTCACCATTTCAGGGGCACGATATGATAAAGTAGTGTACCTGAGAGAAAACAAACGGAAGTATCAGGAATAGAACGGATAAAATTAGAAAGAAAACCACCAGCCTTTAATGTGGCATGGGAAATTAAACAGCCTACACTCCATTCTGTGGGTTTTATCCATTTAAAACAACATTTTTGTCTGCAGACACCTACAAACCTCAATCAGCTAAATAGAAAAAAAATAATAAATTAACAACAAAGCTGAAGGGGTGCTAATACTTGTAACCTGCAATTACAGCCAAATCACATGAAAGGAGGCACAAACTTTTTGATCTCTTCCTCTACGACGGCCACTCCCTCTGTCTGGGGGCTCTGGAACTTGTTGGTGGCGCTGCCAAAGTCACACAGCACGTAATGACCCTTGTCATGCAGGAGGATGTTCTCCACCTGAAGGTATATAACATATGAAAGATGAGCAGTCACAAAGATGAGCAGTCGCAGAGCTGCGAGTTTAGAGAGTTTTCTTTTCTCTTGCAAGATATGCACTTGACTGAAAAAAATGTATACATATAGGACCAGCAACAGATATCTGCTTGAAAGTGCATCTGACAATCATTTTTTTCTTCTTTCAAGACAACTTTTTGTAGGAGCAAAGTAGGAAAGCCTGACCCCATCACAGGATCTTTTATGAAGTCCTCACAGGGCCTAAGAAAATTGAATGGAACCACTTTTTGTATAGATTCATATCACAGTGGTCAGCCAAAGTGACATGCTGTCTAAGTTGCTACTCGGTCCGTAAAGGAAGTCCATGCTGATGACTAAGCATTGGTAAAAGTTAAGGTGGTTTCAGTTTCCTGGCATATGATGTCATCATATGACTGCTAGAGGGGTTCAGAGACTGACGATGAGCCTACACATGATAAACTACCTACTCACTGCAGAGAGGAGAATTGGATTAGACAAAAGTGGAAAAATGTATCACCTTAAGGTCCCTGTGGATGATGGGTGTCTTGCGTTGGTGCAGGCGAGAAACAGCATCACAGGTGTCACAGAAGATCTGCAGCACCTCTGCCTCAGTGAAGCCGGTCTGCAGCCTCTGATTCATCAAGTTGACCACCTGCCCTCCTGCAAATAACAAGGCACAAGCTTCAGGAGAGATTAACGTCACCGGTACATGAGTGTATCCTGACTGCTGACGGTCTCAACAAAGGAATTCGTTTTCATTTGTGTTAAGATTGTTTCCTTTTTAAAATCTCTTTCAGCACTCACCCTTACAGTAGTCCATAAGAATAAAAACCTCCCATACATCCCGGGATCCCATCGCTGTGACACTGGAGTCCAGATAGCCAACAATATTCTTGTGACCAACAAGGTCTTTCTGCAGGAACATTAACACAAATTTAAGAATACTAACAAATCGGTGTACACAAAGTTTTGCTGGTGCAAAAAGTATACACATTGTGTATCTGGGAGAAATACATGTGGTGTTTTTTTGTGTATTTCAATATCTTTGAAACAACTTATTGTTGTGGCTACGCCATGTGTTGTTTGTATAATTCCTTATGTTTGTGAGACTAAATAAATTAAAAAATTAAGCGACTACTGTAGAAAAAAACTGATTTATTTGTGTCGCCAAGACAAGGAAACATTTCTGCAGTGAATTTTGATCAAATGTCAGAATGTGGAGCCTTTCATTCAGCTTGGTCAGTGTTTCATGATGCAGTATCAGCCCATCACCAGCAGAGGGAGCCGCAATAGTAAGCTTAAATCAGCAACCTATTAGGTAATGAAAAAATGTTAAGTACGCTGCAGCCTGCAGCTGAGGTTAAGCACTGTGTCAGTGTGTGCATGTGTGTGAGGGGGCAGCTGGGGACTAGAAGCATGACACAGAGTTAATGGAAGCATGTCATATGTGCCAGAAAGGAGAACATTGTGAGTTGTCAAGTGTTGATTTTGAACAGTGTCCTGAGTTCAGAATGTGTACAATCTGTTTTTCTGTCTCATGCTGATACAATCAGACACTTTTATGTGCTTTGAAATATCCCCGCTTCCTCCCTTCCCTTCCTGAGTTTCCCCTTGGATGTAAATAAACAAATCCGGTGAACAAACTTGATAAACAGTGGAGTTAAGCACCAAAAAAGTAGAAAAATATATATTTTTTAATACATCGAATGGAATGTTTTGAACACCAAAAAGAATTGATTTGGTGTCCATTCTGACTAATCCAAGCTCTGTTCAGATGTTCACAGGTTTAAGAAGTCAGGCAGTGCAGGAATACATTTTCAAATCTCCAAACAAAACAATCGCTAAGAAATAAAACAATAAGAACCACACAGTCCTGAAATGACTACAAATGGCCCCAAGACTTTCTCCATAATGAATCTCAAGAGGAGAGCAAAATATGCAAGATGACACTATAAAAACAAAAGTCCAGTACACGAGAACCAGTTGAGTAAATACAGTACAACCATCAAAACAAGCCTGCTGCTGGCTCTATGTGTACTGACTCTTTCTCTCTGTATAAGACAAAGGGATTGCATCAGTTTCTCAAAAGTTTGCAAGCACAATTACAGGTTTGTTTGGGATTTTTTTGACTGCTGCAGGAACCTGAATGTAGTGATAAAACAAGCAGAGAAACCTTTAATCCCAGCGACTCACCATTATTTGAATCTCACACTTGCAGACTTGCAGATCGTGCTCATTGTTGACATACATCCTCTTCAGGGCGCAGCGTACCCCTTGATTTGTTTTCACCAGGAACACAATTGCAAAACCACCTGTGGGGATGAGACAGAGACTGAGACTGAAAGGAGATGTCAGCTGTAATGGAGAAAGTACAAAACTACCAAAGCCATGAGGATGTAGATTTGGGTAGAAATCTACATCAAATCGAGAAGATTTTTACAAAATATGCAGAGAAGACTCTTAGATTTACACCATTCTTGTTTGTTTTCTCAGGGTAAGTATGCCATGTTTTTTCCATGCTGCCTCACATCTAAAGGGAAGACAGGGCCCAAATGGAACAGCCTTATAGTGTCATGTATTAGTTATGTCATTGCTGCAGGGTTTACGTGGAGGCCTACATCCAGGCCTAACCATCTGGTATCACACAGACCACAAATTCACTTTGCTGAGGTTCGGCTGTGACAGAGTCATCAATTTCAGGCAGTCTTGTGCTGCAACCTCAACGTGACACGTGTTAAACGGTATTGTGTTCCACTGTAGCTCTGTAAATGTGAAAGAGATACCAATAGACTGAGGGTTAGCATCAGCTTCCGATGCAAATACTGAAGTCCCCGATTTGCCTTTTAACACTGGCTACCTACTTTAGACATGCATAAGAGTCTGGATTTGTAAAATTGGGTGGGGGGCTGACACTGATAGAAACTCTCTGACACGTTTCAGAGAATATAACAGAAGAGTATTACCTTAAAAACAATAGAAAGGTTTATCATAAGAAATTCCTTAGAAAGTGTGTATAGTAGCACAATACTGTCTTGTGTAAATCCTAAACTGTACTTAAAAGAGATTAAAAGAGTGTGTTAACACCAGCATACACTGCCAAAATCGTAATGTAGAGCATAAACAAAGAATATTCACATTTTCCAATTGCTAATACTTCAGAGAAACAGTTTATGCACTGTGCACGCACCGGAATATGTACAAAATACAGAAATTAAGCATGATTTATAGTGTATACAGCACACAGAACCTTCATTCATTTTAAGGGGAAAAAATTACAGGTCTGCTTGAATCACACTTCTGAATCATAAAACAGCGAACAGGAAACTGTTGTTAGTCAGAGTCCAGCTGAGAGAAAAGCAGTAGGCCTCTATTTTGCAATCTGATGCAGGGCTCCATCATTCCTGTGGTGCATGGCATAAAGTTACATCCCCAGTCTGTCATGTGACTCATATCTCACATCATGAATCATACTCAACAACATGCAGGGAAATAAATGAAAACACTTAGCCTGTGCAGCTCGATCTCACCTTCTGCAATGATCTCCTCCACAGTGACTTGGTGCTTCCCGACAGTGAAGGATTTACCAATGAAATTTGCGCCTGCATGACTGGACCCAGAGCTGCTGCCTCCTCCTCCAGAACCAGGCCCAGAGCTCACCAACTCCCGTCGGGAATCAAAGAACTTCCTCATGTTGTCGCAATGACAGGATGAGGATCTCAATCACAGATGAGCTGCTTGTTTCTGGATTATTGCACTGATAAGATGATGCAGGATCTGAAGCTTCAAGTATGTCTGTTCGCAGCCTCAAACCTGCAGCGATGCTTCAGTCAGTTAAGATGATGTTGAGACAACCCGGATTTTTTGGTGGCAAAATTCCCATTTGCTTGCCAACACAAGCCAGTTGGTGATAGCTAGAGCGGCTAGCTGTTATGTAAGTGAATTACACCACCCAGGAGGCTAAAGCATCCCCGGAGAAAGTATTCTTCAGCTATCCATGCAGCTGCTCACGGTCGGCTGCTGATGATGATAACATTAGGTCCTTCTCCATCTCGTCAAGCCATTACCGAGCTAGCTAAGTGCTAGCTACTTACGCGCTATGACATTTCGTGTAAGGTTATCCAGGTTATCCACTGAAGATAACGTCTCGGGTACGCTGTTTCCGACTTGTAACTCGTTTGGTACAGCTGCCCGAAAATATATTTCCATCCTCAGTGAAGGGAAGCCTCCGTTAGCTGGCACATAGCTGCTATTTAATTGCTCCCATTTACGATTAAAGTCTTATTTTAGTCAGCTAACGGTCGAGCGCGGTCCAGCCCCTCGTCAACACAAACAAACGCAGACGACAGAAAACTACACCCTGTCTGCAACTACTGGTTCTCTTGGTAATAAACCGCGGATTTCAGACATGAAGAAATTATTAGTCAGAGGTTAAAACCCAGCAGCCTAATCTCTGCAACCACAGCAATCTTTGGCTGCCAGCGATATCGCAACATCCTAGCTGTTGCTGTTGACGCGCGGATGGGATTGTGGGTATTGTAGTTAGTGTTGCAGCTGCAGCCTCCCCTCCCCCTCGCAAAGCTGACTTGAAGTCAATGCAGGAGGCTGTAAACGTGGAAACAGAGGAAAACACCGCCTGGTTTCATTATGCTTAAATGCAGATTCAGCATTTCAGCATATTGTTCTTCCACTTTATTGAACTTAACTTAACTTAATCTGCCATACGTTTTCAGCACTTTTCACAGTTTGTCCTTTGAACATATTCTGCATGTTCAGGGGATATGTGCTTGTATTTTTTTTTACATCTTTGTTGTCAGGTCAGCAGTCATCACCTTTTTCTTTTCATTTTTTTCTTTTCATTTTATCTATTTATTTACATTGTGAAGTTAATTTTTTTTTTTCCATGATTTTAATAGGGATGCACAATAGTATCGTCACAATATCGGTATCGGCTGATAAAAGCTTAAAAACACGTTTATCAGTATCGGCAGATATGAAAATTTCTGCCGATAAGCATAGACAATAAGGTGCTATTCAGTTAGGATTATTATTATTTTCCATCTGAAAAATAAGCTCCTTAAATAAAATGTAGCACTTCATTTATTTGCACTGCAGAGCTCTGTGTCTGTCACCAGGTTGTTACAGTAGCTCTAAAATAATCAAATGCAACTTGGTTATGTTTAAAAATGCATTGTACATTTAAAGTTCATGTGCTCTAAAGAAATTATTTTTCTGTATTTCAATACTGAATGTCTTGAGTTTGAAAAAATAATACATTTCTTATTTATGGTAAAATCAAATGTTTTTTGTCTTGTTTTATGTGTGTTTCTTAAACAAATAAGACCGTCACAATAAGAGTAACATATAAATTCCAGTACAGGATAGACTTAGCTGTCTTTACAGTGAAAAAAACAAACAAACTTGTGATAATCGGTATCGGCCAAAAGGGGTTTCGATATATCAGCATGTAAGATATCGGCAAAAATCCAATATTGTGCATCCGTAGATTTTAACCTTCAGGCCCAGGGCCATTACTTTTCTAATTTCCTCTTGAAGTTAGGTAAAATATCTTTTGTCATGACTTTCCCTTTTCAGGTCTGGGGTCATTACATTTTTCATGAGTCTGGGGTCATCACTTCTGATTCTTATTAATTGTCAAGTTGGGGGTCATTACTTCTTTGTGATTTTTGAGTCACGTTCGTGATACTCCTATTCAGTTCGGGGTCATAATTTTTTTACAGTATTGAGTCAGGTTCACACACCTGTATAACCTTTTATTTAACTACACCCATGTGCTTATACAAAGCAAATAAAATGTGTTGATATTGTGGCTGCCACAACACAGTGGTCTCTGCTATTCTGAATAAATTGTGTCACCAACTTATTACTGCTGAGAACACAGAGAGCATGGAAAGCTGAAATGGAGTGATTAAGATGTTAAGTTAAACATAAAAAAATCTCTTGTCTTACTTTTTATTGGCCTTGGCCTTGGCCTTGTTGATAGCTTATTGTTTTCTGTGTCTTAACAACAAAAGTTAATGAAAACAACCTGCCTCTTGTTTCCAACAACCTATGAATGCCTGCTGTACATGAGTGTCAATATGCTATGATTTATTAAGTATAGATACAGATAATCTGGGAGGTGCTGCATCTGCACAAGAATAATATACATTTCAAACCTGGAAAAATGTGAACACATTTGTGAAGACACTGTCACAGCCAGCTGACCTTTAGTAGATGGTGTTGACCATCGCACACCAGGTGCTGTCTCTATCCACTGCACAGCTGTCAGTCTGTACACTGTTGGTTCAGAGAAATACAGTTTAGGAACTAAAACCAACAAATATAATCTCTCAATGCCTTTTTTCTGCTACCTCTTTCGTGCCATGCAGTGATTTATAGTAAATGGACCAGAAGCCTACTTTACTCTGCTTTTCTAATCTTTCTGACCACTCAAAGCACTTCACACCTCTGGTTTCTTTCACCCATACACATCACAGTTACATACTGATGGCAGATGCTTGTATTGAATGAAACTATGAGTTAAAGCTAACACATCCATACCCATCCACACACTGCTGCACTAACAGTGGAAGCATTTTGGGGTTCAGTGTCTTGCTCTAAAAAATTTGGCACGTGACTGCAGGAGTTAGGATCAAACCCACAACTTAACATTTGAAGGTTGTGAAATTGACGAGCCTTCTTAGTGGGACACAGGGACAGTTTTACTGTATTTGAAAATGTTTTGTTAACTTGAAATTCAGGGTTGGCTTTTCTATCAAAACATCTCATTTGTTTTGGTGAGATTGTTTTTCAAGCTCTTCTTTGTCAGCAAAGTAACATTTTATCTGGTGAAGAAATAGAATAGAATGGAATGGAATGGAATAGAATAGAATAGAATAGAATAGAATAGAATAGAATAGAATAGGACTTTGTCATTGTAACAAGTACACCGAAATTGAAGTCACAGCAGCAATCAAGAAAACAAAAGTAAGAAAGAGTATTGAAAGTGCAAAAAGGTCCATAAGAAAATAGATGATGACAGCTTGTCCATCATCCTCCAGTTCAGCCAGCCTCCACCTCCACAGGGTCCATAACTGAGCTTCTTCAGTCATGCTCCATCTCTGTCTCCTAGATCCTGTCTGCTCACAGCAGGTGAAGCTCTTCCAATGTGGCGTTGGTGTCTGATGTTAGCTCCGTTAGCTATGTCTGTAAATAGCATGATGCTACTCTGCCCTCTGGCATTCCCTCTGTTGCTGGGTTAGCATGACTAGCTCGTTCATCTTATTGGAGATAGATCTTACGTTCCCAGTAATGATGGATGGAAGGACAGGTCCATGTCGTCACTTCTTAGCTCACACCTGAGAACCAGCACGTCATCCTAACCTCCTTCTCCTCACCTTGTGGGAACACATCCGGCCTTACACCAATTAGCATTGACATGCTACAGGCTGCTAACAGCTGAGTTTGCATGTAAACAATGCAGCCATGGTTACAGACAAACACAGGAGAAAAAGTAGTAGAAATATTGCAGATGCCACAAAAAGTTTGGTGTCCATGACCAACAAATGAGCCATACAAAGTAATGATCCACTCCAAATACAAAGCTTATGAAAAAGAGACGAAAAAATTACATGAAACGGACAAAGAAGAGAGAGCTGCTGCAAAAGGCAGCCATAGCCAACAGGACAGCGCCTAGCAATTGGTGAATGTATCAATCACTTGCTTAGATGTGCGGAAACAACACCACCTGCAGGAGTTCCTTTGTGATGACACCCTGGAGTTTAAACAAAGCCAGTTTCAAACTAAAGAAAGTGAGACTAGGATGATTACATCAATTGTCTTATGTTTGACAGCCATCAAAAATCAGTTGTCTTTCCATCAGCTTCTCCTCAAGGCACTGAATCGCAACAGGGTCCACTTTGGGGTCAAACTTATTGGCAAACCAGTGACCATAGTTCAGCAACCAGTGCAACTCTGCTGCTCCAAAAATACAGATGCTGCGTCTGTGTATTCCAGTGCACGATGGATAAAGTTTATTCTCTTGGTATTTCCACTTCACCAGTCTGGTTTTACTCATCTGGGCGGTGATATCTGGATGGGATCTGGGAATCCCCCCAGGTGCACCTGGGAAACGTACAAGTGTGGCCCAGAAGTGTTCGTCTGGCGAGAAGGTATCCTCTGACCACTCCAGAAATTCCTTCACCACAGTTGAGGAGCTGATGTGTATGATAAATTGTCTTGACAAAACGAAGTAGGCATTGCCAACAAATATTTCTATGCCATTTGGAGGCGGTGCCTTCGTCTGGTTTGTTGCTTTTGGCGTTTTCTTGTATTCAAAGTTATGGTCACTCAGCTCATGGTGGAAAGTAAATCTCTTCTTCTTGATTTTGGTTGGTCGAGTCGTCTCCAGCATGTTTGCTCTGTTTAACTTCTTGAGCTCTGACACCAGCTCTATGTTTGTTCTGAGAGGGAAATCCTGCCCACAGAGGTTAATGACATACTTCCAATTAATATCTGACCTTAAAAGATCTGACAGACAGTTGAGATCGGCTTTCAATCGAGTGATGTGAGCATAATAAACAACCTCTCTCTTGGAGGCGATGAAGACATTTGGCAGACAGCTCACTAAGCCCTCAATAGCTGATTTGAACTGTGCTGCAGACTTTTCATCGTAGTGGATGCAGTAGATGTTAGCAGGGGAAAAGATGACCCTGATCAGCCTCTCCACCATCCATGCATATTTATTTACAACCAGAGAATAAGCTAGAGGAAAATCTCTCTCCTCCTCAGTCACACACACATCGTCATAACCTCTTCCCTTGATGAACTTTGGACAGTTTGAGGTGAGTTCAAACAGACTTTCATCTGTGTCCTCAACAGTTTGTTTCTGCCTGATGATGAGGGATTTCTCCAACTCCACAGGGTCCAGGTCATATATGGCCAAACAGTTGATGTTGTACTTGCTGAAAGTCTGAATGTCTTTAGGTGGAGGTAAAGATTTAAAAATATGGTTGTCCTTCACCCTAACTGCAGGCAATAACAGCAGAATCAGCAGTGGTAAGAAAGAAAGGCAAATAATTCTTCTCAATCTCCCAAAATAATATCTCGTGGTCATCCTGTGTAGAGTCAAAAGACATAGTTCAATAAGAAGAGCAAAATCAAACTTTAGATTTTACTCAGCACAACAGTTGAACTTAACAGTTGACAAGTCAATCAGACGTTCAGTTCTTACAAACATCAAAATAAAGACTGGCTCACCTTGATTTTTTTTAATCAGAATATTTGGAATTTATTTACCTCACTTACTACGCATAACATTACTTACCTGTGGCTCAGAGGTTGTCACCAAGTCCTCAAACATGTCACTGTGCGTGTGGATCTTGTGAAGAGTGCCAGTCAAGAGAGCTGAGGGCAAAACACCCTGTGTTTTAACCAATAATAAAAAACGAGGCTTTGGCTGGCTACTCATTGGATGCTAATGTTCTGACCTGTTTTACTCCCACTGGAGACAGCATATTAACACTGAAACTGCAGGAGTTTCAATAATCCCTGAAAAACACACCATATATCAAGATGTACAGAAACGTGATCTTAAGGAACCTGTCAAGAAACAGGAACAGTTGAACATGTGTTGAATCTTGAAATATATTTCCAATGTAAGAATTTACACGGACACAAAGTGTGGTTCCCTAAATTGCAAAAGAAACGCTGCACTTTAATACTGTTTTTTATTCGAGTGCAATATTTGACAGAGAGCCCATTTTAATTTTGTTGTTTTTTTGTTTTTTTGATGTTTCGAAATTATTGATATTCCAATAACTATAGCAAAAAATACTCAAGAGATATAAAATTTTATTGCATTTGAAAGGGTGTACTGCATTATTATGATAAATTATTTTTCAATGGTGATCAATTTGTTCTCAAATTAATATTGTGAAGAGTATTGTTTATTGTCAATAATTGTGGGCCAATACTGTATATCTTCTAGCAAAACATTTTATTGACCCAGGCCTCGCTAGGCAGTGTACTAAAATTCAGACAATAAAGTTAATAATGTATCATAGAATAATACAATATATCCCATAATTACATCATATGAAATTAAATTAATGAAATGTAGTTATGATGTTTACATTACACCACAAATTATACACAGCACTTTGTATCAAACTGCAGTTCTTTGCTTTCTTCACCATATGTTTGTTTTTGCTGTTGGGCTGATGTTGACTGGTCTGGTTTTGAATTTGTTTCTGATGTGGCTATTTAAATGAAATTAAGAAAAATGTATAGTGTCTGAGATTTCTCCTTCCTTTAACAACACAATACATGTAACAAGCTTTTCAACACAGGTGGCCCATCTTAGTTGAAAGCCCACTCACCACGAAAAGGTGCAGGCCATGATTGGGGACACAGGACATGACAAACTTGGCAAACAGGACAAACTCTGATGGGACAAACATACAGATACAAATAAAGTGGACAGAAAGGACAAAAATACAAAAACATATAAAGTGGATAGAAATGAAAAAAACACAAAAACACAAATAAAGTAGATAGAAATGACATACAAATACAAATGTAGGTTAGGTACTTTCTAAAATGAAGAGAACAAACAAAATATGGATTGCAAGATTAAGTAAATGATTGAGTCCTGTTTATGCGGACTGTAAATAATTTTGTAAATACAAAAAGGGCGCTGACAGCATTGCCAGAATCTCCAGCATCCACACAGTTCTCTCTCTTCTCAAGCACACACCACCTGAGAATTGCTGCCCCTCATCTGGGGACAAACTGAAAGTGAAACTAAAGGAGAACAATACAGCTGGTTACACACACTGTACAGTACGAATAAGGCATGGTGCATTGTTTTACAAAGGTTAGTACACAAGAAAAGCTTCATATGGTCATACAGTAAAACGATTTTGACTTTTACGAGTTTGTGCACAGTTCTAACATCCCAAAATAAATACATGCACTATTTTAAAAGCTGCACAACGTGCACACTTACACATAAACAGTACAAACGCAGCATGGTACTCTGTTCTAAAAAGGTTATTACACATTGTCAAACTTGAATTTCGCACATATTGATATTTTAGAAATTAGACTTGGCACACTATTCTGATAAAGTCAATATGCAATACAAGCATCAATTAACATGTGAAATTATGCATACCGGAAAAAAACTAGATAAAGAGAGCTTCATTCATCACGAAGTTCATCCCATCCAATGTTACCTTTTTTGGATAAAGTTGCTCCAACTTATGCTCCTTTGGTCGCAGAATCATGCAGAAACTTTGGAAGGGGCTTTATAACCCGGGAGAATCTTCTTTTCGGCTTTTGTGGGAAATGCTCCTATAATCCATTGGATCGGCACTTGTGTATTCCCAAACTTCCTCAAATGCCTGTCTGAAATTACCGTAAAAACCACATATCAGATATAGGAGCACCATCTCAGCTTTGCAAAAAATTGGAACTTTTCGATAGCGCAAAGTGCTTAAGAATAACGGACTAAAAGGTTGAGATGTGTCAGTACCAATGAGTCTGGTGTTAGTTAGTTGCCTAAGTTGAGCTTTAATTTCGTTATCGTTTGATAACCAACAATACACCCTCACTCTAACGGAGTGTGGCTTTTAGATTGTTGGGGCCATTTGTGTTTTGAGTGAGTGAAGTGTTATTGTATTTTCAAAACACACCATTTTTATATTGCAAATGTAATAAAGTTTGTGTTTTCCCCAAAATGCACACTTTTGTATTATAAATGGCACCTACCTTTGTATTGAAGCACAAACCCTCTGTTAAAGGGTATGTCAGGTCCAATAGGACAGCCGTAATGTCCAATGAGTGAGAGTCCCAATAGTCCCAACAGTCCAAAAGTTGAGTGGTTTAAGGCATCTTCTGATACTGAAGATGTCCAACTGGTGTAATCCCTCCAACAAGTCCATCCATTCTCCAGCTGATGTTGCACATGCAATGTCATCCCATCTGAGATCTCTATGGCACAAGTCCTTGAGTATCCTTTAGGCAGTAAATACCACAGAAGCAAGGATTCCCAAGGGGTCATACAAAAGGAGCTGACCATTGTAGAGGATTCCTCTTAGAGTAAGGGGTTTCTCCTGGATATTCATGTACACACCATTGCACTCCCAGCGCTCACTCAGCATGTTGTTGTCCAAGTCCAAGTCTTAGAGCTCATTCGCTCCTTCCATTTCAGGCATTGCTATCAGAACCTGTGACTGTTGCTTATCCACTGGGTAGGATGAATTCCACAAAAATCAAAATCAGCATCAATAGAAATGAATAATTGAAAACGCACATTAAAAACACATTGCTTCCAATACGCGGAGTGCGCGCGCCAGAGTCGTAGGCCGCAAACACAGCACAACTGGCTCCAACAGCAACACAATTCCAGCTCCAAACAAAGCACTGCAGCAACCAGCAACGCGCCGGAAACACACAGCGCGACCGGCGGCCATAACCCCTCAAACACTGCGTTTTCATCAAAGCACAAACACAGCACACATGGGTTACATACCTGCTGATGCGATGGTGGCACTGCCGTTGTTCCGTGTGCGGATTCAGCCCAGATGGGTGCCCGTGGCTTTGATTTTGGTCTCCGTTCATGCTGACATTTGGCTGCGTTTCCACCAAGCAAATACAAGACCTCACTCCAAACCCAAACGTCGCCAAGAGGAGGGAAGCTTGCCTGACGCACACGAAGGAGAACGAGTAGTTCACAGGCTTCGTTTCTTGTTTTATTTCCCGTTGCCACATGAATCCAAAAGCCACACAGTGTGATCATGAACACGGAGCGAACATCAACATGAAAAGACATGATCACCGTCAAAAAGAGAAGTTACGGTGCGAAAAGCCAACTTTACGTGTGGTGAACAGGTGTAGGGCCTCTCCTTGTTGTCCTCCTTCCACAGAATTTAAACCTTCTTCTTCTGTTTTGGGGCTTCGTCGGGTGGCAAACAAAGAAGGGTGCAATTCCGCAACCTACTGGTAAAGAGGTAAACACCGTAACCAAAAATAACTAACTAACTAACTAACTAACTAACTAACTAACTAACTAAATAAATAAATAAATAAATACAAATGTTTTATCCTTTTTATCAGCTGCGTTTGTTTGAAGTACTGAAATAATACCCTGTAACAACTCCTCTCTGACTCTTCAAACCTGTGCCAGTAAAATACTAGTGATAGGTAAAACCTCTCGCCACACTACGTGAAACATTTACCGGAAATAACGAAACGAACATAAATGCATTCATGAAATATCTGTCGCCTACATGTCCGTGATAATATTGTTTAGTGACATGTACTGTACCAATCTTTATTGCAGCCCAGATACGTTCCCTTTTTTTTTCTTAAAAGTAACATCCAAGGCTTTTCGTTTGCTGATATACAGATTACATAGGCCTACCTGAGTTTACGTTGGACGTGATGGCGTCAGAGTTTCCGCCATGACGTTAGCTTGGTTACATCCGGTTACATCAGTAAGAAGAAGCTAGCCCGCAGAGTGCTTCGCTTAAGGGGCACGACCTAAAAGAAAATGACTCTCTAACAATAGAGAGTCCATCTTTTCAAGTGAGTTACTTTAAAACGACTTTAAGAAACTCGTTATTAACGCGTTCTGACTCGGAATAGATTCATGACCTTGGTGTCAGGCTGCAAAAGTTATTTTGGGTGGGTCTGCTAATGTGGCTAATGCTAACGAATGCTAACGGTGTCCTCTGCTGTTCAGCTGACAGCGCATATCAATACCAGCGACTTACAGGAGCAGATACAACGCATTTATTAACTCTTTAAAATCTTTAGGAGAATAGATAAGATGATAAAGTCAACTTGTGATGCCGGTAATCGTGGCAGTGCATTGTAAGGAGCTATTGTTTGACAGCTGTCAGCTACATCAGTTAGCCGGCTGTTTTATCTGTATTGATATTTATGAAGGGCTGAAGCCCTGTGAAACTTGTAGGCTGTTCATCGAATTTGGCTGAAATGATATTAAAAGCCGTATTGCGTGGCTTATGAATCCTATAACAGCACCTCCACAGCACAGTATAACTCCGTAAGACCTGTTTTTACTAATAGTACGATCACCATGCCTGTCGTCTCTGAAATAGAATAGAATAAAGTAGAACTTTATTTGTCATTGCAACAAGTACAACGAAATTGCAAGTAATACAATACATGTAACGCTTCATACTCTTAAATCAACTGCATTAAATGCTGATGGTATTATGCAACATGCGTGTGAGAATAAGAGAGACGCTGAACAAGAACTTACCGAACCTGTTCAGTCAAGTTTTGTGTTTAGTTTCTAGGTTCATGTTAATCAACTTCATGATTCAAATTTATGTGACAGTTGATCGTCAGAAAGGTGCCTGTAAGTCTGTGTGAAGGGTTTAAGTTCATTGGTGGATAAATGAAAATCAATGCGTTTCATTGTACACTCAGCGAAGTCATTTGGATGGGACTGGTTTTATTTCACATGGTTTAGCTGCAAAATGTATTAACCCTGGTTTATAGTTCTGTGTTGGATGTAGCAGGTTTAGAAGCAGGCGATCTGACTCTCATAGAAATCACACTGCAGGCTTTATGAATTCTAGTAAAACAGCAAGAAGGCACAAGCTAAGATACAATTTATTTTCTCTAATCAAAATTTTCATGTAATTTTTTCCAACTAACAGGCAAGTCTGTGACCGAAGGTAGAAGGAAAGCTTTCTGGCAACATGTTAGCGCGCCTGTTCCGGCTTCATGGCCTGCTGGTGGCCTCCCACCCCTGGGAGGTAATCGTGGGCACCCTGGCGCTCACTGTCTGCCTCATGTCCATGAACAGCCTGGCAGCAAGCAGCCAGGTTTGCAGCTGGAATGACTGCCCCAAAGTGGAGGAGGAGGTGAGTCTGGATGCTGTGGATGGAAAAGGCTATTTTTAATGTATGGGCTGTGTGTTAAATCCAGATGCCTTTTTTCCTTCTAGAGAGTTCACAGCAGTGACGTCATCATCCTTACGATCACACGCTGCATGGCTATTGTTTACATCTATTTCCAGTTTAAGAATCTGCGACAGCTGGGGTCTAAATATATACTGGGTTTGTATATTTATCTTGATTGGAAATGATTCATATCAGTAAAGTAAAGAAGTCACTGAAATGTGGTACTACATCTTTTCAAGTCATATTTTTCTTTTCTCTACAGGTATTGCAGGATTATTCACGGTGTTCTCCAGCTTTGTCTTTAGTACAGTGGTCATCCATTTTTTCGGGAAAGAGCTGACAGGGCTAAAGTAAGTTCTTCACATCCATGTTTACACTTCTGGTGAATGCTATTGAAGCTATTCAATGGTGAGGTTGGAATTGGTACAACAGGGTTCACCAACTTTACATGTTACAGACACGTCTTAGAGCACAGGGCTGTGAGCAACACTAAAAGGATAGTCTGCTCACCTTCTGGACACTAAACTACACAACAAACTGAGTTTACAAAGTTTGTCTGTTATGTTTCAAATGGTGAATAAATGCTTGATCTAGTTGCATCCTGGGAAGAGTTGAACAATGAAAAGTAGTGTTAAAAAAAAACAAACAAATGCACATCTTTCTGACAGTGGGTGATAATGCTCGTGGGAGATAGTGTCACTTCAATCAGTGCCAAACCGAACCTTTAACTAAGGGTGCGGTCTCACTGGCAAACCGTACTGTGCCGCACTCAAGCTGGAGAGTACAGCCAGCGGTCACACTACTCCAACTTCAACCAGACTTTAGCAGGTATCACACATATGCATGGCCTGCCTGTGTCATCATGAAGCACCTGTTAATACAAAGCACAGTCTCATCACTCAGCGCAGACACTGCTATAACTTTAGGGACTTTTTGGTTTATTTTAAGTCATTTTGGTCTGACTCAGCCGTCTAACAACCACGCTATTGTTTAAAATGATTGTCGAGCAGAGCAGTCTCAGTGATCATACGTCCTGGATCATATCTCATGTCAGTGTGCATGAGGTGAACTGCGCTGAAGTACAGCACCCTTGCAGTCACGCTGGTCAAACAAACTGAAATTCAGGGTGAAGAGTGCTTAAGCACTGTACGGTTTGCTAGTGTGACCATGTCCTAGGACTAAATAAGACTTTCAGGTCACTGTTTGACTTTTCAGTTATGTAAAACAGCTGCAGAGGAATGTTCGTCTGTCCCTGATGCTATTTGACTCTTCTCCCTGCAGTGAAGCTCTGCCTTTCTTCCTCCTACTCATTGACCTCTCCAAAGCCTGCACGTTGGCCAAATTTGCCCTGAGCTCCAACTCCCAGGTAAAAGTCATGCATGAAATACAACTGAAGTGCAGAAAATGTTA
This sequence comes from Halichoeres trimaculatus, assembly GCF_033239565.1. Classification (NCBI taxonomy): domain Eukaryota; kingdom Metazoa; phylum Chordata; class Actinopteri; order Labriformes; family Labridae; genus Halichoeres; species Halichoeres trimaculatus. The sequence continues at coordinate 15,967,639 of NW_027437194.1, read as the reverse complement.
TTTTAAATCAAAGTGTAACTAAACCAAACTTTGTCTGTGTGTTGTGTACAGGAGGAGGTGAGGGAGAACATCTCTCAGGGTATGGCCATCCTGGGTCCCACCTTCACTCTGGACGCCCTTGTTGAGTGTCTGGTTATCGGGATTGGCACCATGTCAGGTAACATTTGTTATTCCCCTCATCTCTTTCTAAAGTTTAAATTTTTAGTGTAAGTTTAAAACTTTGTGTTGTTTTGTTTTCAGGAGTGCCTCAGTTAGAGATCATGTGCTGTTTTGGCTGCATGTCCGTCCTGGCCAACTACTTTGTCTTCATGACTTTCTTCCCTGCCTGCGTCTCCCTTGTCTTGGAGGTAAGAATGATCTGCAGCACTCTGAGTACCATAAAGTTCAGTTGTAGTTCATCTTCTAATAATTCTGTGTCTGTAGCTTTCCAGGGAAAGCCGTGAGGGCCGGCCGATCTGGCAGCTGAGCCAGTTCGCTTGTGTGCTGGCTGAGGAAGAGGACAACAAGCCCAATCCTGTGACACAGAGAGTGAAAATCATCATGGTGAGAGTCTGCCATCAGTTTCCACCTGTTTCTGTGTGTCACTTGTTTTGTATGTTAACAGTGTTAAGAATAAAGCAGCTGAGGGATGACCCACTATTCTCTGTCTCATCCAAGCGAGCCATGAAAAGCAGTTATCAGAAAAGTAAACATTAAATGAACGTGTGTTGACTCACACTGACTCAGGGCTTTTTCCCAAACAGTTTGACAAAAAAAAAGTTTAATGTTTTTGCTTGCAAAAATAGATTCAAACTCTGATTTCTCTCTCTGACACCCTCAGTCTCTTGGCTTGGCTTTAGTTCACGCTCACACTCGACTAGCAGCCGAGAATCCAGGAAACAACCGCACAGCTGAGGGGCCAATCGCTAAGAGACTGGACTCTGCTGGTCCGATGTTCCCTCTAAAACTCACCAGGTAAAAGCATCAAACAAGGAAGATTTTAATTGATTCATCCAGTTGCTTACTGATCCCTGACCGTCTTTCTTCTTCCTCCCATTAGCATGGACCTGGAGCAGGTGATCACGCTCGGTCTTGCTCTTCTCCTCGCTGTGAAGTACGTCTTCTTCGAACAGACGGAGACCGAGTCCTCCCTTTCTTTAAAGAGTCCCATCATCAGCTCTCCTTCAACTCAGAAGCCCAGAGTCACAGGAGACTGTTGTAGGAGGGATGTCCCAGCCCCAAAACCCCTGAAGACCTTTAACAGTCTTCCAGAAACCAGACCTTCATTCTCATCTCCCCTGGACTCTAAAGCTCCTTCTGAGGCTGACGTGCGTCTCAGAGAGAAAGGTAAGACCAGGTAGGATTTTTTTGCTTTGCGAGATGACACCTGTTCAGATTTCTGACTCCTTTTCTGTCTCATTGCAGATTCCCACCCAGCAGAGGGAGCTACCTGCCTCAGCCTTCCCTGTGTGGCGGAGCCTTCCACTCCAGCGCCTGTTTCACCGAGCAGCTGCAGCTCTGAGCCACGGCCGCTGGAGGAGTGTATGAGCATCCTCTCAGATCCTCAGGTGAGCTTTCAGAGCCGTCTGACATCAAATGTTCCGCTTTTTCACCTCACACTGCACAAATAACTGGTTTGTGCTTTACAGAAAGGCGCCAGGTTCCTGAGCGATGCCGAGGTGATGAACCTTGTCGCCTCTCGCAACATCCTGAACTACAAACTGGAAACTGTCCTGGAGACTCCTGAGAGGGGCGTGGCTATAAGGAGGGGGATGCTAGCAACCAAACTTCCTGTTTCTTCTGCTTTGACAGAGCTGCCCTATAAATACTACGACTACTCCAAGGTACTGAGAAGGACGGATGGCTGTCTTTGAGGATCAATTTCTCTGTCTTTGTTTTATTAAAAAATCCTGTTCCTGTGGTTCTGTTTAGGTGATGGGCACTTGCTGTGAAAACGTCATTGGTTACATGCCCGTGCCTGTTGGAGTGGCTGGTCCTCTCTTCCTGGATGACGAGCAGTTTCACGTCCCCATGGCAACCACAGAAGGATGCCTGGTGGCGAGCACAAACAGAGGATGCAGAGCTCTTTCTGTAAGCAAGGATCATCGCCTCTTCAGACTCTGTGTGTGTTTGACTTTTTAATGACTCAGCTGTGTTTCTCTTCCAGCTGAGCGGAGGCTGCCGGAGCAGGATCCTGGGTGACGGTATGACCCGAGGTCCTGTGGTCAGGCTGCCCTCAGCGTGCCGTGCTGCAGAGGTCAAAGTGTGGCTCGAGACCTTGGACGGATTTAACCTGATCAAAGATGCTTTCGACCAGACGAGCAGGTCAGTGAAGATATTTAGAGCCTGACTGAGACAAGAAAAAAAAAATTATAACTCCCCCCCCTTGGTTCTGAGGTATCTGCAGCACGTCTGCACTGCTGGAGTTTGCTTTCTTAGTTACTTTAGTCTCGCCTCTGCTCTTTATTCTGCAGGTTTGCTCGTCTGGAGAAGCTTTTGGTCGCCTTAGCCGGAAGGAGCTTATACATCCGCTTCCAGTCTCAGACAGGAGATGCCATGGGCATGAACATGCTCTCCAAGGTAGTAACAGGTTGAGTTGTCTTACTTTGGTGTCTGTACATTGTTTTCTAGTTTCTCTTGTAAATCCGGAGCTTTTTTCTTCCTCTCAGGGCACTGAGCGCGCTCTGTACAGGCTCCAGCAGCAGCATCCAGACATCGAGGTCCTCTCAGTCAGTGGAAACTACTGCACGGACAAGAAGTCTGCAGCTATTAACTGGATCCTGGGCCGAGGGAAGTCTGCTGTGTGTGAGGCCACTGTCCCTGCTAAGGTGGTCAGAGAGGTACAGAGCGTGATTTTGTTATTCAGGCTTATTTATACCTTATTCTTGAATGATCTCTGTATGATTAAAACAACCTGTTTTTAGGTGTTGAAAAGCAGCACAGCAGCTCTGGTGGAGCTCAACATCAATAAGAACTTGGTGGGCTCAGCTATGGCCGGCAGCATCGGGGGCTTTAACGCTCATGCTGCAAACATCGTAGCAGCAATCTTCATCGCCTGTGGACAGGTAATGTCCAAAAATGTTAAGGAGCATGATGTGTTTTTAAGAAAGCCTTTAATGACAGTGTCTGTGTTGTAGGACCCAGCTCAGACTGTGGGAAGCTCAAACTGCATCACTCAGATGGAGGCCGCTGGTCCTGAAGGAGAGGATCTGTACATCAGCTGCACCATGCCCTCCATAGAGCTGGGAACTGTGGGAGGAGGCACCAACCTGCCGCCGCAGCAGGCCTGTCTGCAGGTAATGCTGGAACATCTTCTGTGAGAAGAAGAAATGATTGTTCTTCTGCAGTAAATGTGTGTTCATCTTTGATCAAACGTGTCTGTGGCTCTCTTCAGATGCTCGGTGTTCAGGGTACGCGTTCAGAACAGCCAGGAGAGAACGCCCGGCGGCTTGCTCGCATCGTCTGCGGCACAGTGCTGGCAGGAGAGCTCTCCCTGATGGCGGCTCTCGCTGCTGGACACCTTGTCAAAAGTCACATGACCCACAACAGGTGAATGGAGACGGTTATCTCTCTTTTTTCATAGTTTTGATTTGTGGAAGATTCCTCCCTGTGACGCTGACTTTGTCCTCTTTTTTGATAGATCTAAAAACAACCTGACAGAAACACCTTCATCGAAGTCGGCTGCGTGACACCAGCTGACGACTGCTTCAACACGGAGGGTTTGGTCTCTTGTGTTCTGGTTTCCTGTGGGTCTAAAGGTTTAAAATGAGGCCAAACACTGATGAAGTCCTCGACCAGTATGTGCTTGCTCACATCTTGCCTGATATTTGCACAAAGACTTTTCAGGTCGAGATGTTTTCGCTGCAGCTACTTATTGTTGCCATTTGTCTGCAGCTGAACGCGAATGGACATTTTTATTGTTTCTGGCACTGATCTTGAGACTAACTGTGAATTATTGACGCTGTTTGGATTTGCAAAATCCAAAAGTTGTGCCTCTGAAGAGCCAAACAGCTTTTACTGTCTTATAAGGAAGAGAGAAACATCTGCAGGAACTGAAACACACAACATTAAATCCCTGGGCCCGGGTATTTAGGAGAAAACTGATTGAAATCAACTAACAGATTGGTACAACATCTTAGAGTTAAGATCAGGTACTCTGTGTTACTTTAAGAAATCAGGATTCTCCTGATCCCGGCAGAGGGCTGGGATACAGGAACTAAAAGTAAAACATTTTATACGTTTTTTTAATTTTTTTTTCCTTAAAGGGTGGATCATAACCCTTACAGACACTTAAAAAAAATAAGATAAAAAATAGAAATCTAATTTTATTGCTAAAAGGGCAACTGTCTGTCTTCATGGATTTTGGCGCTCTCCTGTGGACAGAGTTTGAACAACATCAAGTCTGAATTCTGAATATGGAATTTTTAAAAGTCGACAGCCAGATGGATTAATCCAGTGACATCTCAGACAAAAGCTTGACGATTCAACTTTTAACCTACTCGGCCCAGGTGTTCACTCTCTAACCTTTGCACTTGCCAAAACTTTGCTGGAGATGGCGCTGTTGCCTCTTAAAGTGTGGCTCAAAATGCCAACTTCCTCCCTGAATGAATGTGTTCCTGAGTGGCGTCGTAGGTTTCACCTTACGTTGAATCGTTGTGCTGCTGTATACCGTGTATACCGTAGAGCATCTGCTGGTTCCAGGAAGAGGAAACGCCTGTTAAAAGCTTCCTGATGTTTTTGTCTTCATGCAGTGAGGAAAACTGGGGAATCAAAGCCATATTAATTTATTTTAGTTTTTTTTCTGGTACTTTGTTCTCGTGCAGCAGATTAAAAAGCTGACCAATGAGATATGAAGCTTCACTGATCCAGTCTGCAGGTTTGTCCTTGATGAAGTGGCCTTACTCACAGTACGTCCAGGAGAAGCTCAGCGTTAGCATGTTTAGATAGAATAATGAATTGAAGCTCCGCAATGGAAAAGATTGTTCTGTTTTATTTAAAAATAAATAACACTATGTTCCCTCTGAATGACGTCTGGTTTGTGATCATGAATGAAAACACAGAGAAGTGAAGGATGAACTTATTTATTTCACTTTTCAAACGGCAGAAGTGGACGTCGTCACAGTACATGTTGTAAGTTGATCCCACAGCGTTAGTATCAACAGTTTATTTACAAAAACAGGTTTTTCTAACTACATTCAATTGACCTAGAAATGTTGAAATGCTTCAGGAGGAGCTTCTCTCCACTCAGACACTGAGCTTCATCAGGATTCACTCTCGTCCACGTCATTCTGCTAAAAGCTAAAAAAACAACAACAAGTAGAGACCAAAAACTGCAAAGAATCAACCCGAGAGAAAACATTTTGTGCTGTTCAGGTAGAAACAGAACTCTTCAGATACGGATGCTTTACTTTTGTTGAAATGCAGACCAGAATGAGTAAAAAAACTCTTAAAAAGACAAATGAAGAGCTGTAAAATCCAGAGTTAAATGCTGAACCCGTGAAGCGCTGATTCTTTGTTTCCTGGACTTTACAGCTCTGCATTTGACTCAGCAGCATTTTTCAGACAGAAAATTAACCCAACAAAGTCCTACATCGAAATAAATCTGCAAGTTTCTCATCAGTATCTTCAACCTCAGACAATTGCTGGAACTTTAAACCCTGGCCCATTTTTTAACCTTTAAATGAAAATATCAAATTCAGAACAACTCTTACAGCTCGATATTCGGGTCCTGGATGAAGCCATGTTTACAAAACTGTTCTTTATTTTAGGCTCTAATTTTTATTTTAGAGTGTCTGACAACATTATAAAAAGGATGCCTAGAAAAAAAAACATACTTGCAGATCTCCAAGTGTCAACTAGAGGCTGGGAACCCTTGTTTTAAAACCAGAAAAGACAGTTTTACAAACTTTTAAACCATTTTAATAAAATTATATTTATGCTTAAAGTCAGACATAATCTGACAAACTCCAACAGCCTGTTTTTTTTAAGTTGTTAGGAAAGTAACAGTCTGCCTCAGCTTGAACCTTGCTGGTTCCTCGACTAAAGCCATCGGTAAAGTCGGCTTTTACAATATGACAGCAGCAATCTTTAGGCTTCAAATAGCCATGCCACTGTACTCAAATCAATACAAGTTTTGGGAAATGAAAAATCTTGTTTGAATCATTTTAAACAACAAAAAACAGCTGTTACATCCCCCGCTTCAAAGCCACCAAACCCCACTGAGCAAAAAGTGAATTTAACTCTGTCTGATGTGAGACTATCTGGTCTACCTCAGCTTTAATTTCTCTGTTAGCTTATCCGTAAGATCTAACTCATATCTATGCTCAGGAAATGCATATCAAAAGATAAAAGAATGAACAAAATAAACAGATATGGATCAACACATGCTTTTTTTCCTGTGAAGCATCATTTTTGTTTCTGTCTCTGGGCTTTGGTGGCTTTGAAGAAGACATGAAAATCAACCGATCAAGATTCTTTTTCCCTCTGCAGGTTATTGAGATGAAAAGTTCGTAAAACTAGGGCCAAGGTTTAAACTAACCAGAGTTTTACTCACAGGCCCAGCGCGTCATTCATTCAGTAATGTTCATGAAATGGAATAAGGAGAAAAAGCTCTGAGGCACTTCACTAGAGATTTCTTGGTGTTCTTGCAGCAGCCTTTGATTCTCTGAAGCTACTCTTTCTTCTAAGGCATTTGGGCTCGACTCGGTCAGAGAAATGTTAGTAACACTAAGTAGAACATTCAAAGATGTGCTCTGACACAAACATAAAGCAAAGAAAACATGTACATGACACTCGCCTGGACTCCACCCTCCATCAGCACCCTGAGCGGTGTTTTCATGAGAGGGACGGTCACTGAGCTCGAGTCTTACATCATCGGGGTCATGACTTAATGACAGCCCTCTGGACTCAGCATGAATCTCTTTAAACCAAGTCGATCTCTGATGTGTTGCTAGGAAACATTAGCAGCTCGTAAAGAAAGCTGAGGATGTAAAATGAAGTGAAAATCTACAAAATAGGAGCTCTACGTGGCAAAGATAAACTGTTTCTGTCTATTAGCAAAGATCTGTTTCTTTGTACAAACCTCTTATTGAACATACGTACATTTATATATTAATATATCTGTAAGAAAAGAGATGTGGGCGGACACGGCAGGCCTCTGTATGGATGTGTTGTGGCATCAGGAGTATGATCTGTAACATGATCTTTACTTCCTGTTTCTTGGCTCACGTGCAAAACTAACTCTGTGATTACGTTTTTCATGATTTTAAGTAAGAAGGAACAGAAAAAAACAGGAATTTATCCTAGGACGATTAGAAGCATTCAAAAGATCGTCGGATGTAAGAAATGCTTCAAAGTGGCCACCAGAAGGGGCTTTAAACCCTTGAATTTGGAAGGACAAACTTAATCAATGGGAGTTTTTCCATCTGTCGAAGCAGCAGGAGGTTTTCAGGAGGTTCCCGTGTCCTCACATCTCCAAACTGTACGAGAGGAAAAACACTTCAGTTTTCAAGCTTTAGAAAGCATTAAAGGATTTAATATTAAAAAAATAAACACCGGGGGAGGAGTTACCTTTGGGTCTCAGAATAAGATGGCTTTCCCAGCCGTCTTTTCCTGGACGTAGGAGGTGAACCGTTTGAGGAACTTGGGATACTCTCTCTTAGCCACGGCTCGGAGAACAGAGGCTGGAGCCCAGCCCCCAGGATTCACTGTTTACACACACATACATATACACACACATTAATTCTTGATCATTATGGTAGCATCTGATTGGATGCAATCAGATGCAACTTTTTCTTTTATTGGGTCTCGTTTATAACGTATGATAACTGAATGTCACAGGTTTTAGCTACGAGCGGAATGAGAAAAAAAAAAAAAACAGAAATATCACTGCTCCAAAAAGCCTTTTCAATGTGCAAAGTGAAGAGTTTTCTGGAATCTGAGAGAGTAAGTCTCAATAAACTCTCACCATTGGCGACGTAGGTGATTTTACAAGTAATGTTGTCTCTGCTGATCTCTTTGTCTCCCTCTGGTGGGCTGACCAGCGTCTGACAGATCATGCCGATGTTGATTTTGGCACGGACACACCTGCTGCTGGGCTGTAGGGCGACAGGAGACAGGCAGAGTTTAGAAAGAGCAGCGGCTCGACAATCATCTCCAAATGTTTACCTGAGCCAATTGATTACCTGAGCGTCATCGTGATCCACAGAGAAGTTACAGACCAGCCAGGTGTCTGGGTCGTTCTCATTGTTGGCTACGATCTTCCTCATGGCAGAGAGGTAGAGGACGTCTCTCTGGGACGCAGGCCACACTCGCTGAAACACAAGAAGAAACGTTATTCCAGATTCTTCACATTCTGATAGAAAGAGAGCAGAGAAAAACAGATCCATCTTCCTCACCTTGTGAGTTTGATAAACGACCACAGCGCTGTCTGACAATGACTCCACTACGTTGAAGTTTTCAATTGTTGCTGAAAGAAGCAGAAAGCAGAGTATGAAATGGCTTAAACCGAGCACTGACTGATTTGTACTTTTTGAGGTGAGATTACGTCAGACTTACTCTCCCAGTCGTTGCGGTAAGTGGTGTCCCAAAAGTAGTGGCACACCTCGTGACCTGTGACTCCCTTCACTGAGTGAGTGGCCTTCAGAGGGTCCAGAACTATCCCGTTTTCCTCCACTTCTCTCCTGTACACCTGCAGGACATAAGAAGCTCATGTTTAGACCTTTTATTATCAGGTTTGATGCATACAAGGTCTAAAGTAGCAGCATCATGTGTAGAACACTCCACAATGTGATTGACAGACTCTGCAACATTCACACCTTCATCTCTCCCTCTTCAACAACCAGCTGCCAGTTAGCGTCTCCTCCCACGTCCTGCAGAGAGTAGGTCATGTGATTCTGCACCATCTCCTCCACCTGTGAACACAACAACAGGAACACGAAGAGGATATATGATCAAAGAAGTCATGAAACTCACCGGTTTATATATCAGTTGAGCATGGTGTTAATAGTGTCAGTGTATGCAGAGGTTGAAGCATAAGTGCTTTTATGTTTTTTTTTCCCACAGTCAAGCTCAAATTATTCTCCCTCCTACAGAGAGCATCCTGGCAAAATCAGACTTTTATTTTGAAGAGAACAGTTGTAACATTGCTCTACTCAAGATGACCAGTCTCCTTTGGAAACTGTTATTTTACCCCACAGAGCGTGGACGTTGATCACTGTTAACTACTTCTCTCATTTTTTGTGTTATTGTGCTTTTATCACCTGGATGTGTGAATACTTGATTCTGATTGGCTAAAACCCCTGAACAACCAGGATTCAATCCCTTTACATCTTATCAAATCAGCCCACTGAAAAAAGTCAATTTCCTTCCCCTCAGCCTGTTGACACTGTGGTAAAATCACCCACTTGTGTCTCAGGCAGGTCCCAACAGTGAGGATATAATAACTCTTTGTCTAATTAAAAGAAGTATTATCACTGTTTCTAATATCACAAAGGTTAGCTTGTCAGTAGCGAAAACAAAACAAACAAAAAACAAAGCACAGTAAAGGCTGAAATCTGAGTAAATGTTTGTCTTATGTTCAGTAAATCATGTCTCAGTAGACTTCATATGAGCCACATTCACCTGAAAAGTCAAGAAAAAAAGTCTGACTTTAAGATATTCAAGGACAAAATGACACCTGAGTTGTTAAAAAAAACCATTAAATGGGGTAAAAATCATCTTGATTCTTGAGATAAAAATGATACTGAATGAAAAAAGGGGAATTTTTATCTGAATTGGTTATAATTTTTGTGGCTTATATATTGTCTAAAAATCCATTTTTTTTCTGAAATAAAGGTAAAACACTTGCTTAGATTCCATTTTTTGCTACTGACAAGTGTAGGTAGAATGCACACAGGAAGTTACTGGAATATTTTTGTACTTTAAACCAAAAACATTCAGATCATTATATTGTCACTCTCAAGACTAGAAAATGATGACTGACAACAGGCAGTGAGGAAAAGAGACAGTCGTCTCTTCATGGATTGATTTGATGTTTGATGTTTCTTTTGATTTTGAGAATAAACCATAGTTGTTATGGGGCTGTGGCCAATCAGAATGTAATATTTACAGCCAGGTAATGATGCCGGACCTGTGAAAACATCTGCCAATGCAGAAAAAACATTTACTTATTCACTTTCTTACTAAAAAATAGATTTTGAAGCATCATTTTTGTCTTTGAATATCTTGAAATCAGACATAAGGCTCATATGTCTTCCAGTAAAATCTTTTTACTCATAGTTAGACATAAACAGTTGCTCAGATTTCAGATTTGCTGTGTAGTTAACATATTTTGATCTGACACACTCAAACAATCAAATCTCTTTGAATAATTTGGTTTATCAGACCTTCAAATATGTTAAATCATGAGCATAAAAATGAGCATAAAACTCAGGCTGCCAAGTCTCTGCCCGTGCTTTTTTACTCAGGAGCCATGCAGACGTGTTGTTAGGTTTGAACATGTGACACACAGAGAGCAGCTGTTACCTCTGTACTGTATCTGTGGACAGGATGAGGAGGGGTGCATCCCTCCCACTGCCCCACCTTCATCTCCTCTCCTCCCTTTTATTTCTCTCATTTCTTTTCCTTTCACATCTCATGTTCTGTTATTCTAACTTTGTTTCTTTATATTCTTGGTTTTTTCTTTCATCCCTTCATCCTCATCTTCCCTGTAGCCTCATAGTCCACCCTCCCCTGCTCTGATAGTGGTGTGGAAAGCACCGACTAACCTTGGTGGAGAATCTGTGTGAGCCAGAGGAGGAGTAAACGTCTGTAGGGGGGACGGGGCTGGATCTCTGTATCCTGGTTTTCTCTGTTTGACACTGAACACAAAAGAAATGTTAACTTTAAGGGTTATGTCATTTTAATTAAAGCAGGGGTTGTGTTGATGATTATCTCCTCACCTGCTCTTCGATCTTATCTTGTCTGTCGAGCGCCGCTTCGACCGCATCAAAAAACTCGTCTTCATTAATGAGGCTGTTTGGACCCTCCTGCCAAAAGAGAGAAGAGGGAACTTTAAAATCCACACAGCTTAAATATCAGGCTGCATTGTGAATGAACTCCAAGAGTTTTACCTCATAATCTGGACCTCCAAAATGAGACTTCTTCTTCAGCTCATTGAGCGCTGACTTGTAGCCCTCCTCTATTCTTCTCCTCTTCTCCATCTCCTGCACACAAAGAAATCCACGAGTTGAAACAATAGTGCAGAAGAATTTGTTGAACACGAATGCTGACAAGAACTTTCAGTCCATCGGAGAGGAATGTGCTTGATTATATCTACGTGTGTCTCACCTTATCCAGTCTCCTCTGCCAGCTGTCCTCTCTCTTCACCATGAGGTCGATACAGTGGGACAGAGTGGCCAGGATCCCGGCTGTGGTGGCCTTGAATGTGATGGCCTCACCCTTGAAATCTATGCCACTGATTCCCTTAGGACTCAAGGCCTGGAACACTACACACAAGAGGGGGACACTTGAAACTCAGAGCAAACAGCTAATATGAATGGATCAGATATATTCACAACAATGTACAGAACACATCTCAACAAAGGGGTCCACAGAGAACTCATGGATAATTGTTACTTAGATGGTGGAGATATTTCCCCTACTAGAAGCTGAGGAGCATAATTTGGTCACATTTTTTAAGTTAATCAAAGCTTAAAATTAGCATTAAAGGGATGATCACACTCGTAGTCCAGTAAAGTAAAAAAAATTCCAAGTATTTTGTCCTGATAGAATGGAATAGAATAGAATAGAATAGAATAGAATAGAATAGAATAGAATAGAATAGAATAGAATAGAATAGAATAGAATGCTCTTTAACTGATCCCTAATGGGGGATTTTTTTGCCACAGCAGCTCACAGAAAAAGTGCAATAATGCAATAACAATAAAAAACAGAATAATAATAATAAGAATATGAAATAAAAAATGTAAAGAAATATAGACAAGTAGAGAAGATCAGGTCTAGGTACTGGGATGATGTGCAAAAAGGCCTGTATTTTTAAATGCTGGATGGCATATGATGAAAATTCAGGTTTGTTGTCAAAAAATAATGTCCCTTTAACAAATTTATTGCAGTGTAATAAAAAATTATGGAGAAAAGTGAAGTGAAACAGTTGATCAAATCCAGATTGAACCTTTGAACAAATGGACCAATCACTCTAGTTGAGTGTCACAGTTATCCGCTAATACTTTCTCTTATGTAAAAGAATATGTTTTAAGTTTGTGTCTTTGAGACAGTGGTTCATATCGGCAAAGTTATTCACATTAACACAACTCAGAGACATGAAAGCGATTAAAACATGCACTTGTAATTTCTGCATCACTCACGTTTTTCTTTGCTCCCATTGTTGTTGTTGTTGTGCAGAAACTCCCCGTCAGTCCGAGTATTTGGGAAGTCGTCTTCGTCATCCTCCACGACTGAAAACAGAGAAGGAGCATTTCAGAGAGGAACCATTAACAGGTAGCTGCAGTGAAGTGTGAAGTCCAGCTGAGCTGCAGGGCATGGCAGCGCCTTGTGGCCCATTCACAAGTGAAGCTGCAGCCCAGCAGACCATCAGACTGACAGAACTCTGCTGTGCTGGACAACACGACAATGGTCTGGTTTCATCTTTAGAATGGACAGAAGGCGAGAGAGGAAAGGAGAGCGTGAGGGAGGAAGGGAGAGAGGGAGGTGAGGAGAACAAAAGCAGGGCTTCATCCGCAGGAGAGACACAGCGCAGGCTGCCATGAGCAAATGTTCAGCCGGCCAACACGGGGCGAGGGTGAGGGGGGCTGGAAGAATAACTGCTCTCTGACTCACAACACACACAAACATGTTCCCTACAAGAATGCAAGAGCCTGCATCTTCTTACAACAAATATTAGCTTTATCTACAACACTGAAGCACAACCAGAGAAAAATAAAGTAAAAAACTATTTAAGAGTCTTTATCTTTAACCTCTCAAGACCCAAGCTTTTGTCTGGTGTGCAATTTTTGATTGACCTTGCTATTTTGGTAAAACCTAATAAGAATAATAACTAAACTTGGTCTTTGTACAGGAAGTTTGATTATTTGTGTTATGAGTTCTCTATTAGTGTTTGTTTGTGGTGTTATTGTTCTTAAATTTGCTGTTTTTTTCACTAAAATGGGTGTAATGTTATGATTTCATTAAAAGATGATGAGGGCAGTGTCCCTAAGTGTGGCAAATTGGTCAAAGGTTAAAAAATGAAGTATCATGAGTCTGAGAGGCAGAGATATATGTCCAAATATGTGGACGCTGGGTCTTAAGAGGCTAAAGTAAAACAGCTGTGTATTTGTAGTTCACTGCACAGAGAAAAAAACACTTATAATACCAACTGATCAAATAATAAAAAATATTGAAATCTGCATCATGAAAGACAAAAAATCCATCTACAGAGCTGAACATAAGAGGGACTTATCAGCATCGAGTAATTTATGACCTCATCCTGAAAATATCTGTCACCAGAGATCATGTGGAGTCATTTTTACTGATCTAATAATCTTTATTTCAGATCTTCTCTGAGGTTAACTGGAGTTCAGGTGTCTGCAGGCCGTACCTTTATCCCTCTGCAGCTCATCCTTCGACACAGCGTCTGCACAGCTGTCAAAGTATTTCTGCAGCGTGTCCACCTGCCTGCACAGGATGTCCCTGAACGTCTCCATCTCTGCCAGCTTCTCCCTCAGGCTGTGGCCCTTCTACGAAGAAACAGAGCGGTCAAGCTGTTGTTTATATTTACAGATGACAGAAAGCAACCATTTGTAGCAGAATTAACCTCTTGTGTGTAAAAAAATATGAAGCTTCTTCAGCCTCGGTAAACATTTACCCTGAAGGAGGACGTGGAGGTGGCAGAGTAGCCGCTGGTGGCTGAGGTGAGAGACAACATGGAGCCGTGTCTCCGCAGACTGGACTCTGAGCCATATCCAGAATCAGCCTGTCAGGAGAAACAAGCAGAGACATGAGGTTACATGAGTTTGTCTTAAAACAGAGATGGAGGAAAAAAGTTAACACAACAAAGCTCCTGACACACAACAAGAGTTCAGTGGTTAATAATCCTTCACTTGAATTGACTCGTGTAATCTCTGTTAATGCTGTTTAACTTATCCAAATGTTCTCACCTGGCATCTGCAGCTTTGTGTTGCACAATCAGTGCCAGCTTATTTAACATGTCTCTGTCATGCTTCTGTCATGCAATTGAGAGATTTATGACATCTTATTGAATGTATTAAACATCAGATCAGTTCTAATTGATCAAAAGAGAAGCACACATGTAAATCAGAGTTCCCATGCCTCACTGTTAAAATCAACCATGACAGGAACTTGATCTCTTGGAGTGGTGGGGAAAATAGTTCAGCATGATTCAGCATGAAACAGTCAACATAAAATCAATGATGAAAACAAAGAGAACTAGATTGAACACCTAAAATTAAACAAGCTTTTCAATTTGACATTTAAATCACATTAAAAGCAGCAGTAAAAATAACCCTCTAGAAGGAAGTCATATAAATATTTTTGATGTTGTAATGAGACATTTCAACAGGAAGCTGTGATCTTGACACATCATGACATGCATTCAGTCACCTTGGCGACACAACTGAAACATCAACTGACTTCCCGTAACCTCCCCTGGTTTCCCCTCGCTCTTACATAACAGCTCACTCCTCAAAATAGACGGTCAGGGACAAAAGAGGGAGACAGTGGCACGGACCAGGATCACAGTCCTGTTTCCCCTTTAAGAGGCACTTCCTTTTCCAACCACCGGAGGGCAGGAGATGAACACGCACGTGACTGGGATTTGCAAGGGCCAGGGTTACTGTCGGTCAACGACCAGAAGTAACTCTCCCTGTGTTCACATGGATTTGAGTCACTGCTGCTGCCTGCCCTTTAGCCAACATACTGCTGCGACCCCGCTAACTGCATCAGAGCAGATAGGACTATCTGTCTGTCTGCAAGAGGACAGCTCTTCTGTCTGATAACAGGATCCTAACAGGAGAGGAGAGCTTAGGATTTAGAAAGGAAATTCAGGGGGAGGGAAGCAACACATTAAATAATGATGGTTACTTGTCACAAAGTAGTACGACCTTATGAAGGAAAATGTGGGACAGATAAATAATGAATAAAACAGGGTACAGACTCCAAGGATTATAATTTGAAGGTCTGATTGAAATTGTTTCCCGATCTGTTAATCACATGATGAAAAAATTGCACCCAAACTTGACAACATTTATTTTCCGTGGTTGAAAAAGCTTAAACCAGGAAGTGCAGTGATGATTTATGTTAGACAAGGACATCAACTGTTAAAATTTCTCTTTTGTTTCTTGATAATCAGGAAATTTAAAGTCGGCGTTTAAAAAGCTTTGACCCTTTCTTGAATTTGCAGGAGGAAAAAGTTAAGCTTTAAATATTTTTCTTCCTAATGTTTTTTTTTTGTGTATGCAAGTTTCTTTCGTGGAAAAATCTTATTTTGTTTTGTTGTCATATTTAGTTTGGTTAAATTTAAACCAGTATCCTGGAGACTGTCTTTGTTTTGATATTCTGAGGTCTTAAATGATCAGAAAGTGACACGTTAGCTGTATTGTGTTGTGTCTCCAAGGAGATGTTAAACTGCTGAGTGCTGCTGCAGTGAGTAATGTGGGTTTGAAGAGGAAGAAGGGGCTTCGGAGAGGAGGAGAGTTTTTTTGTGGTGACTCATTGTGGGTGGGATTCTGTAGTCTGCTGTGTGTGTCTGCGTGTGCGCGCACTCGCGTGCACATGTGTATGTGTGAGTCACGGTGCCTCCCTCGTACTGGAATGAGTGAGTGAGGAGCACATAGGAGGGGTTCAGGGGGTTTTCCCAAAGCTGAGCATGTGTGTTTCTGCAGACAGACTGAGGGTGAGGCGGCTGATATCTCCTCGTTGATATCAGACAGAAAAAAAAAAACAATTAGAGCTCAGAGATGGATTATATCTGCCTTAGGTTAAGACTTCTAGATGTCGAAATCTTCCTGAGTGATCATGAATCAGTTTTCTGTGAAGCTAAAATAAGCTTTCTTCAACATAGTCCACCTGTCTGTGGTCAGTTACTGTTTATGTGACAATAAACATTTTCTCTTTCCTCAATTGTTCCATGCCTCGCAGTGCACAGTAGGGACTGAAACCTGCTTCCTCTGTCCTTGACACCAGCTGAAAACAATAGGAGCAACTTTAGCTCTCTCAGCACTACAAGGCTTTCCTCACAAAGCTTAAAGGGCACATTTTTGTAGCACTGTGTAAAGACACACTGTGCTACTTTTTTGGAGAATAACAGCAAGGAAACCCTGACTACAGTTCACACACCACTGACTGACCAACAGGACAGGTGAAGCTCACGTCTGCAGGCTTTTGTGTCAAAAATCAATAAAGAAGACATAAAGCATTTCCTTGAAACCCTCAGTTATTTTCGCTGCAAAACTGTATATCCAAATTAAGCAGTTACAAAAATGTGAGAAAATCATTACTGTAAGAAAACCTTGCTCAAAACATCGCTACTTTTTGATAGTGTAGGGCTAGCAGCTCATGTTGACATGTTCTGCACAAATCAGTGGCTCACATGACACTGCTCAAAGTGTAGCTTTTTATACTTGAAGTGTCTGAGCCATTAGCAGTGAAAGAAACAGAGAAACTGCTTCTATATTACATAATCAATATGAAATATTTAAAGAATCTGATGAATTGTCTGCACAAAAAGAGACTAGACTGAAAACCAGTACCATATGGCTGTGATTTATAGACTGGCAGGGAGCACTATGTCTCAGACTGTAGTGGAAATCACTGCATTGACTCAAAATCACTTCCAAAAACGAGCATTTTTTTTGCTACATCCACAAATACAGTTTAAAAGTGTAGCATGCAACCAGGAAACTAGATATGAACATGATCAGCTCTCTATTTCCCCACTAAGTTCAAACCCTCATTCATGGTCATGAGCTCTTGGGATTCTGATCCAAAGAATGAGGAAACTAGTGAGCTTTCTCTGAAGGGTGGCTGGGCTCAAGCCTTTAAGATGAGGATACATCCTGTACCCCTTCCTCTGGAGGTGTTCTGGGGTCACCCAACTTGGAGGAGAGATTTTATGTCCTTTCTTGCCTGGAGACACATTTGAATCCCCCAGAAGGGACTACGAATCGTTGCCAGGAAGAGGGACATCTGGGTCAACTTGCTTAGATGGCTGCCCCTGTGACCCGATCTCTGATGAGCAGGTGAAAGTTGTTGGATGGGTTTGGCAAAATGGAAACTCTTCTGTTGTTTCAAAAAAATTGGCATTCCTTTTGGAAACCATGGAACCCCTCAAAACTGTGTGTTACCAGCACAGTACAAAGGTGAGCATCTGTGATGTTGCAGGCACAACGCACATGCAAAGTACTGTATGCATGAGTGCAAACACAGATGCACATTTGAACAAAAATACACACCTAGAACAAAAGTGCACTATTCTAAACACAAGTAGCACTCAGGGGACCTACTGTCCTACAGACTTGCCAACAAACGCACCAGTGGTGGAGGGATGATTATTGTTCCCTGGACTCCGCCCTTCTCTTTCCTCCCCTCTCTGATACTCTATTAGAAACACACACACACACACATTCACAAATCCCAACGTTGTAAGTTTGATGAAAAGTGTGTAAAAGCTTGAGAGATAACAGAGTGTGCAGACTCACCCTGTGAAGCTCGATGGCGTCGATCCACTGGTGTCTGTGCTCCGGGTCTTGAGCTCGCAGGTACCAGACACTGTCGTTGACGCTGATGTCCAGCCGGCATTCGTCAAACTCATGAGGCTGAAAACACACACAGAAAAACAGAACAGAGGATGGTGAGTGAACATTTCAACTTGGGATGTCTGATTTTTAACAACATGAACAGATGGTTTAACTTAATCTGAAGAAATACAACGACAGAATGAAACCTGGATGATCCTCGAATGAGGCCAGTTATGGGACGCCATCCTGGCTGTATCCTGTCATAGATGTGTAAGCTAACTGTCATTTCCCTTTCACAGCAAAGGGAAACACAGATCTTTCCTGCTCACGAGGAGGCATATGCGAGGGTGTCAACTCTGTGGCTAGCTATCAAAATGACACTGAAATAGCAAACTGCCATTCCCGCGCTCCTGTTGCATGGTGGGTGGCAATCTGTTCAGGAGATAGCTTTGACATCCAAAACACATGGGATAAAGGATAAGAAATATCTTTTCACTCCAAGTGTATCTAATGTATATATCTCAGAGAGATAAAGGTCAGAGAGGAGATGCAAAGCAGCCTCTATTTTCAGGCCATCAGTCCCATAGGAGGAGAAGTAGCAGATAACTGGCCTTTTAAGGCAACTTGCAGGACAGAGCATATTCCTAATGGCTCTCCAGTGAATTGTCAGCGCTGTAAAACTGCTGCACCGGCAATGCTAGCAACTAGGGTGTGTGTGTGTGTGTGTGTTGGGAGGAGGTGGAGGGAGTGGTAGTGACAGCAGTGGTATTTACCTGCTGTGTGGTGTTTACTGAATGCATCAGAACGCCTCTGCAGTGAGTCTCAAGGCTGAAACACTCTCAGAGTCTAATCGCAGAGGAAGAGCGGGCTGATATACGAGTCGGGCTCACTCATTGGATCGGACTCCAGGACACAGTTTGAGAAGTGGAAAAGACTGAATGAGCAGAAATTCCAGAGACTGCAGTAAAACTGAAAGCGACAGAGAGAAACCACCACGTTTCTTTCTTTAGCCCTGTTCCCAGCCTTGCTTCAATGTATAAGACGTGCTGGATTAAATTCTGGGGGCAAGCATCCAGAAAAATAACAGCTAATTCAGCCTTCTCCAGTATTAGTGATGCTTAAATGAAGCTTCTAATGATCCTTTTGTTCACTGAATCAATACAGTTTTGTGAGAGTGTGCATTATAATTAAACTGTATTGATTGTTCCAGTGTGCAAACTCTAATTAATCTATTAAAGGAAAGCACAACATTCTATATGGGGGTCAAGAAATAAAGCATCCAGAGGAAGTAAGTACAGCTTGAGCCCAAACTGCAGATTGTGATAACTCATGAGCTTAGCAGTGTGATGAATAAACCTCTGTGGTGGTGTTGTGATGTTGTGAAGTGTGACTTTGCAAAACTGTCAGGAAACAAGAGGGTGAGGAGTCAGGGCATCACAAGTTCCTCTTGAATAGTTCACTAAAGCAATGAAAAATGGAGAAAGGAGGGGTTCAGTCAGGTAAGAATAAACACTTTGGGCCTCTCAAAGCAGCTGGCCGGGCTCATTTTGCTTGGAAATTCTGCTGTTGACTGCAGGCAAGGTCGACATATTGACGGACATTACTGTCGACTTTTCGTTGCTATAGGCGCTGCCCAAGTAGCTGCCTGTTGCAGCAGCTCTCTCTTCTTCGTCCATTGTTGGTCATGGACAACAAACTTTTTGTGGCTTCAGCGATATTTTTGCTACTTTTCTGTTTATCCTACATGTATCCATGGCTGCATTGTTTACATGCGAAATTAGCTGTTAGTAGCCTGTAGCATGTCAATGTTAACTAGTGTAAGGCTTGATGATTTCCCTCGAGGCGAGGAGGAGGAGGTGAGGACGACGTGCTGGTTCTCGGGTGTGAGCTGAGAGGTGACGACGTGGACCTGTCCTTCCATCCATCGTTATTGGGAATGTGGGATCTATCTCCGGTGGGATGGGCGAGCTAGCCGTGCTAGCCCAGAGGGGCTGCCGGAGAGCAGAGTGGCATCGTGCTGTTCACGGACGTGGCTGACGGAGCAGACATCGGACGCCGGCGCCACATTGGAGGAGCTTCGCCTGCTGTGAGCACAGGATGCAGGAGACAGAGACTGAACAGACTGCTGGGGATACTCAGTCCTGAACCCTGTGGAGGTGGAGACTGGCTGGGCTGGAGAGTTGTGGACGGGATGTCATCATCTATTTTCTTATGGACCTTTTTGCACTTTCTATACACTTTCTTGCTTTTGTTTTCTTGATTGCTGCTGTGACTCCTGAATTTCCCCTCAGGGATAAATAAAGTATTTTCTATTCTATTCTATTCTATATGGCCCAGCCGCTCTGGGGGAATGTAAAGAATCAACAAGGGGATCGTTGAGTATGAAGGCTAACGATGTTGATGGATTTAACCAATTTCAATCAATTCTTAACAGGAACTGATTATCAATACCCATCCCTTCATTCAATATTTCAGGATATATGCAGAGATAAGGGACTGAATAATCAGCAGACAGTCAGCAGTAACTATCCAATATTGTTTTTGCCTTAAATGTCCATCCCCATCATGAAGTGATTAAGCAGATTAGATCATAAAAACCACTAACCTCACCACTGCACGTCCCTCTGCTTCTTTCTAATGTAAAGAAAAACTTGTGAAACTGCGTCCCTGATCGCCTCTGGACTGTGGGGTCATGGGTTAGCTGATCTGTAAGCAGGGTTTAGAAATGAAAGCCTGTGCTGGGTCTGAGGAGGTCACTGGGATCCGAGGCCACAGTAAACAATAATCCATCACAGGAAGGACAATTTAGCCGAGGCCTTGTGCTTCACAGGATGACGTGCTAATGATGGGCTCTGTGTGAAAGGCACGCAGACCACAGGGAGAGAGGTGTTGGAGTTGGATTCAGTGTTCTGTAAGAATACATCCAGCCTTCTCTCACATAAACACACAGACGTTAGATCCAACCTGAGTTAAGTACATTACTGTTAATATCTGGATTACCTTGTTGAGTTTATGGGAATGGATGTCAAAATAAAGAGGGAGTAGGTCTTAAAGATGCACTAAATATTCAGAGAAATAATTTATGTTTAAACACCAAAACAAAAGTTTTCTCTTCAACACAACGTTATATGTCTAAAAGAGATGCCCTAAGTCTTACATCATCCTCTAATCTTGCTCAGTCAGAAAGTCATGATGTGTTGCTGTGATCAGGTCAGGCCAAAGCTCATGAACTCCAGAATGATTCTGAGAGCTTTGCTTTCACTGATTACTGTAAAAGAAAATCAATTTTCTCCTTTCATCTCCTGATTGAAACTTTGTTTTATATAATATATAATACTTTAACTGGTATTAACTCTGACGTTCTGTGGCTATCCAGTCTGAACTTCAGATGATTCACAAAGATTCTTCGACTGATAGATCTTCCACATGCTGCTTTAGCTTGTGTCTTGTAAGAGCACTGAGTGTGTGTTAGAGTTGAGGTTAGGGTTGGAGCTTTGGTGGTCCAAAGTGGGTAGTTTAGAGGTTTTCAGAGGGATCAAGCAAAGAAAGCCACGGATTGAACCGCAGAGTCAAGCTGATGGATGAAGGAAAACCACCAGGCAACATAACAGTTTAACAACCGATGGTCTGCAGTAACACCAACCTGACTGCCTCTGAGCCATCATTTTAAACCTTCAACCAAAAGCCCAGTGCCCAGTGTGTGTAAAATAAAACCACTACACCCTCCATGAGTGCAAGCAACACAAATGTAGGTCTCACCCACTGGGATACAAGCAGACACACAACAAAGCAGTTTTTCTTTTTTGGACAGAAGCCTCTGCCGGTAAGTTTCTTCACTTCATCCCACGTTGGATCATCAGAGTCACTCTCTTTGATTTAAGAGCTCATATCTGTGTGTTTGTTTAGGACGGTTTGAGCTTTCAAAGGAGAAAACAGAGGAGGGTAAATTAAAAATGTATTATCAAAAAGACATAGAAAGCAGCTTTAATAAAAGAGTTCTCTTCCATCTTGAGCTAGTGTAAAGTTTTAGAAGTGTTTCCAGTGTCTGAAAGTGAGGAGGACTTAAACCAACGCAAACACTGACAATATCCACACAGCTGCACCACACCTACCTCATTTCATTACTCATCTATGCAAGTTCAACATCACTGTTTTGCAAAAGGGAGATAGATAAATACGAGATATTTTCCTTCTCCAAAATAACAGCTAAACCAAGCTGCCAGGAATGTCTTTTTACAGCCTCTGAAACCAGAACGGGATCCCCGTGGCTCTGAGGAAACACTGACTCACCTAACAGCCAGAGTGAAACTGAAGGAAAGGGAAGGCTAAAAAAAACTGAGGGAGGATAGAACAACTCTGTGTCATTTAAGTACACGCACACACACACACCTAAAGACAAATATATGGTGCATGACCCCCTTCCAGTAGAGGAAGTTGCGTGCTATGAGGAAGAGCCTCATTTCCTCACTGAGGACACTGCAATTTTCACAAAACCTGAAGTCAATCTTTTCAACTTCCACTTGACCTTCCATCTTTCTCTTTCCTTAATCTCTCTTGTGACAGAGGTAATGGAGAAAACGCCACACCATCAGACTCGCCATTGCTGACAACGACAGATTGGGTCTGCTCTACTCATCAGCTCCACTGAGAGAAGAAATCACAAGTAGGCCAGTGTGCTCCCATTAACCGGCTATGGAGCTAAAAATGGTCACAGTGGTTAACACACTGCGTGGGGACGGCTGCAAAAAGCAGTGTTTGGAGGCCAACAAAACACAAGGCAAGCTCACCATCATCTTAACCACAAAATAACAAGATAACACAAAAACAACAGTCAACGGTACTAGAGTGGAAACTGTTGCAGTGTCAGAACAGGAAACAAGGACACTACAGTGTGGTCTGTGTTAGAGGTTAGAGAAGGATATGAAGAGCGAAGTCTTACGCAATCAATGCACTCGATAAGGTATATAACTAAAAGATGAAATTTCAACTTGTCATATCCTGTAAATACTTTTAAAAACTGGCGACTCATCAAGCACTTATTTTGTAGCAAATGAAAAGGCCTCAAGAGAAAAATTGGAAACATAAAAAAATGGAAAATATTTAAAGGGGACATATCATGCTTGTTTCTCCTTTTCACTATGCCAGACTAGGATGCCTGTAAAGCATTTAAGCCCTCAGTACAGGTCATTTAGTTCCTTCATTGCCCCACAATAGCGTTCTCAATATCCTCATTTTAGGCCATTCTGAAGATCTCGTTGAAACGCTCCGTTTCGAGAATGACCTCCAGTAACCTTGCAACGTCACAGCCCTTTGTGCTCTGATTGGTCAGCTCTATCAGAGGGGCGGAGGGGGTAGAGCCAGGGGGGCGGTTTTTGCAGCATGGCAGTATTTACAAAATCGCCACATTGAATGGAGTAGACCGAGCGAGTTTGCTGTTTGCCAAAACTTCACAGTAAGGCATTGATAGCACTAATAAAACGGCAGAGTGTAGGATACGTCCTTTTGTATTGGACCCCGAGTCAGACCCGGACGGTTCTGCAGCTCAGGAGGAAGAAAATCCACCTCGACACAGATCATCTCAGGACGCTTCAGTGTGGTGAGTCAAACCTGTACTCTAACATGTATAGTTTATACGTGGAAATATAGGCAGACTTCACCATTAACTATTTCTATAACAGGGCTCCATCCTGCTCCTTCACTTTTCTTTATCTGTTTTATCCATCATGCTGAAAGTGTAGTCTAAAGATCGCCTCTACCGACAGTTCGTCACTATGTTATTACCGCAGCATTATTGTGGTCCAGGTTCACATTGCATGTCAGAACAAGCATGCAAATATCACAGTCTCACAAGTATTATGAGTGACGTCTGCTAAAACTACAGTGTTTTAACTGCTAATTCACCATGTAAAGCCAAGCTGCTCCGCAGAGCAGAGTCCCTGCATCCAGCATCTAAGGGGGGGATACTCGGCTCTTGGTGGGTGTATCCCTCGGTGGCGGTTGTGTGACTAACCGACATCACAGAGGAAGAGCTGCTTTATCAGATTACTCCAATAAAAAGAAAGGATCCTCGTGTCGTCACGAAGGTTGACCTATTTTCAGAGGCATCAAATCTCGTTCTAGAATATCAGAAAAAATACAATATCTAATTTTTTGAAAATTCAGGGGGTGTAAGGTCTTGTCAAATTTATTATATTATATGTAAGTATTAAATCAGGAATCAGCATGATATGTCCCCTTTAATGTGCGTGCCAAAGCCTCCCGAGTGTTAGCTCTTGTTTACAGCAGCGGTTCTCAACTGGTCTGGCTTCTGGCCTCACCCATCACCCTTCAATGACGAGCTGCAACATAGATTGACAACATTTCTAACTTATCAAACTTAGTTAATAAACAGATGGTGCTGTTTGAACAACGTGCCACTTGGTGTTCTTGCTTTGAGCATAAAGCAGTGAGAGACTTTTGTGATGTCCTCAGGTCTTGAAGTTGACTTAAAAAAGAACTCAGGTTTATCTTTGATGCTGCTTTAGTTTTGATGGCCTCATACTTCCACCTGCTATCACCCTACTGCACAAAACACACTGAGGTTTTAGTTCTCCTTTGTTATGAATATAACAACATCCATACTTAATGACTTAATTGTTGTATTCGGTTGTATTATTTCTCACAATAAACAAATTTACAATAATGGTTTTCTTCTGTACAGTAAAATAGATGCAGTCACTTAGCCTGACAGGGTATTATAGCCACCCGCTGTTTTGGAGTGTGAATAAATACACAAAAAAATCCCTTTTACAATAATATCACAGGAATTTTCCATAGAAAAATTCCTTTTTTTCTTTTCCTGACAAAGGTCCCTACCCCACCTTTTGTGTTGCCATCAGTTGAGAAACACCAGCAGTCCAGGATAAAGTTGAATTACCCCTATCTGAAAAAACAAAATCACAATAAATGACTTTGGAATCTATCGATTTTATCATCATTTTTATAAGGCTTATCAATGATTTATATTTCAGACCTCCTTAATGCTAAAGCCACATTAATTCTCTATCTGTGTTAACAAACAGTTTTAACACTGTTGTAAATGCAGTTCATTGATGTCACTGAGCTCCCTTGAATTGAAGTAACATACCATGAGGGTTATTTACACCAGACCAAAGCTATTGTGTTGACAGGTGGGGAATGCAATTTAATCCTTCATCTATGCCATGAACACTCCACTGTAGCTGAAACAGTGTCACACAGATGGTGCTTCCATTCTGCTGCAATTTGAGCCACTACTTTACAATGCAGGTCTATTATGGAGCCGAAACCATTACTTTGATGTTTGGTACTGGGAATAAAATTTGGCATCACAAAAAAACACCCTGTAACTGAAAAAGGAAACATTGGCATTGAAAAACATGGCATTGAAACAGATAATGACATTGATAATGTTTCCCTTCAGTTAAAAACACGGTCATCCAAAGTTAAATTATTTTCTTTTTATAAACTTTTGCATTCTGATGTTTTTAAATTAAAACCATATGATATTTGTTTGATTTCATTGTTTTTTTTTCAATGAAAGTTTGTCATTTCAATGATATTTTTTCTTTTTTGAATCACACTTTTTTTTTGGTTACTGTGTTTTATCAGTTTTAACTTTCTGTCACTTACACTTTGGCATGGAGGGAGGGGTTAAGGGGAAGGGCTAAAGAGGGATGTGGTTTGAATATCATTTGCATATTTCTGGCAAATACAACAGCACTCAGCTGGACCCCATGGACTTTCAAGACTCCTGAGTGTCAGCCATCTCCATTTCAACCGGAGCTCCAAAACCACAAATAAGTCTGTTTCTCCCTGCTGTTCATTCATTCATAAAGAAGTGGAATGGACTCAAGTTGGTTTAAAAATGATGTAATGGGTTAGCAGAGGACCGCTGAAATAAGCTAGCTAGTGTTAGCTGTAGGCGTAATCCAGCTAACCTGTGGCTAATCGTGAGCAAGATAGAGTCTTTCTTTGTGACTTTTTTTTTTATCTCTCGAGGAGTTTGAGGCCTACGTCATCACTGCCAAGGCCTCACAAACGCATTGATCTTCAGCTCAGCAGAAAACAGAAACTCTAAAACAAACTATACAGGAGGAGGATTACTACTTCATTTTAAAACTACATTTAGTTAATTCCCCTTCTTGGTAAATAACAGCAGAAAGAAACAGACTAACTTGTGGTTTTGGAGCTTCAGGTGAACTTGTGGATGTCTAATGCTCAAGGGCCTCCCAAGTCCTGTGGGGTCCAGCCATAGACTGTTAAATGAGTCCAGTCTAGTGCAGTGGTATGTTCCAATAATATGCAAGTGATGTGCAAATCGAGCCCTCCTGGCCCTTCCCTCCAAACCCTCCCCTACACGCTAGAAGAGTGACAGAAAGTTGAAACTGAAGAAAGACAGTGATCAAAAAATAAAAACATCATTGAAATTATCAAACCCATCCTGAATTTTTTTCAGTTTCAGGATAAGTCTTTCAATGCCAAATTTTATTTTCAATACCAAACATTAAAGTCACTATTTTGGCTCCATAGTCTATTTGACTGTGCTTGGAATAAACACTTTCTAAATTTGTGTGTGTGCTCACTATGTGGTCAGAGTGCATTTTATTTTCTGAGTTTTTGTTCTTGCTGCAAAGTGGAAATCACACCTTTAATTTTCAAGTCTTCACAAGTTTCTCCATTTCCTGACTGAAGTGTGTGAATAAAGACAAGAAATTTTGACACCCATGTCTGCGCTCTTCAAAAACTTTCTGGGTAACTGCTGCTAATAGTTGCTGCAAACTGCCAAGTGTTTGCCTTTACATTTAACTACAATCTGTTTGTTTCTAAGTGAAGAAATATACAGATCTAAATCACATTTGGTTGAGATAAAACTGAGATCAAAGGGGCTGCAGTGGCTTGAATTGATTTGTTGTGACTTTTTTGGGGAAACATCCCTGTTATCAAGAATGTAACCAGACACCTAATCTATGCAGAAAACAGAGTTATAGCTGCTGTCCTAATCCATGCAGTACAATGACAGGATGGTCTACATGAGAGACACTTTCTTTCCTCGATTCCTGTCTTTCCTCTTTCCGTCTTGTTTACAGCCTGACCTCAGAATGTTGCACAGCAAAGCAAGAAGCCTCACAAGTGTAACTAAATCCACAATGTAAACATGCAAATGTAAATGCAAAGATGGTCTCTAACCAAGCTTATGCAGCTTTAATGACAATATACACATTAAATAGCTAATCCCTTGCAAATAATTTAACATACTCTTGGAAACATTACAAGCCTCACTGAGAACATACCGTACTATCTTCTTTTCAGGAAGAGTAAACATGAGGGCCACACAGAGGACTCAAAGAAAGAATTACTGGAAAAACAGAAGATAAAATGTTCAAAAAAGGCAACAACTGTCCATGTTTGACAATCACTAACTTTAGCTCCTCATTATTTATTCCCACAATTTTCCTTTGGAATGAGAAATGACTGCAGGAGATCACCACATGGAGGTTAATGTTTACGCAGGCTGGGAATGGATGAAGCTGAACAAATACAGCGAACAGCAAAGCCTGCTTTATGCTGCATGGGAACAGTAACTTATTCAGTCCCCTTGTTACTCTTTTGGAGAGACGTGCAGACAGTTCGGCTATCAAACACTGACCTGGGTTAAACATGAAGAAAGATACAAGGTCCAGTCTGCAACACTGGGGTAGTTTACAGTGCATCCAAAAAGTATTCACAGCACTGCATTTATTTTGCCTCAAAATTCTGCACACAACACCCCATAATGAAAAAGTGAGGAAAGTTTTTTTTGAAAATTTTGCATTTATCCAAAATGAAAAACCTAAAACATCACATGCACATAAGTATTCACAGCCGTTGCTAAGTACTTTTTTGATGCACCTCTGGCAGCACTTGCAGCCTCAAGTCTATTTGAGTATGATGCCGCAAGCCTGGCACACCTTTCTTTGAGCAGTTAGGCCCATTCCTCTTTGCAGCTCCTCTCAAGCTCCATCAGGTTGTCCTGCTGAAAGATGAAGCATCGCCCCAGAGCAGGTTTTCATCCAGGACATCTCTGTACATTACTGCATTCATCCTCAATCCGCAAGTCTCTCAGTCCCTGCTCCTGAAAAACCCATCCCTACAGATGGGGATGATGCTGATGATGAAGATGATGCTGCCACCACCATGCTTCACGGCTGGGATGGTATTGGCCTGGTCATGAGAGGTGCCTGGTTTCCCCCAAACACAGAGTCAAAAGAGTTTAATTGTGTCACATCAGACCAGAAATTGTCTTTCTCATGGTGTGAGAGTACACTCGAGGCGGGCTGCCATGTGCCTTTTACTAAGGAGTGGCTTCTGTCTGCCATCTCTACCACACAGGTCTGATTGGTGGATTGTTGCGAGGCGACTGTCCTTCTGAAAGGTTCTCCTTGAGGTAAGGGTTGTCAAAAGTATCGATACTTAAAAAAGTATCGTCCCTCTCCGTGACGCACTCAATAACAAAACAGCATGGCTGGTGCTGCTGCAGGCGGGCCAAATCAACCAGTTTTGGTCGAAAATGAAAAAGGTAAAAGTGTTGTTTAGAGGTATTTTGCCTTCGAGGCTAACGAGCTTGGAAAACCGAAGGACACAAATAAGCCAGTATGCAAACACTGCTACAAGGCGGTGGCGACCAAAGCTAGCAGTACCTCCAACTTGGCCAAACACCTGCAGGACCGACACCCTGGCCTTTTCAGCGAATTTCGACAGGTAAGTGTCTTTAATTTCAAACCTATTACTGATGTTATCGTGGCCGGTGGCCCACATTAATGTTGGCCGTGTTATTGTTAGCCATTAGCCGCAACGAGCGATTAAAGGCTGAAGTAACGTTAATGATTATAAATAGGGCTGCCAACTGTCACGCAATCGCCGTGAGACTCACACATTTGGATGGTTTCACCCGCACTCATGCCACACCTCAGATTTCTCACGCTCAAGTCAGAGGCACAGGAGCACAGAGGACGCAGAGGTCGTGTTGTGTAATATACAAGATACGCAGGTATGCACCCTATACCCACTAGAAACCCCCAAGAAATACCATATAACCACTATAAAACATAATTATAGGATGGGTGTGTAACTTAAACTTTCACTTTCCGTGTACGCGCACTCCTCTTCGTGCTGGCGTTCTTAAAGGCGCAGATAGACGTGCATCCCAGCAGACGGTGAGAGATCGTCAGTCACTATGTGATTTTCTATTTCAAACTGTGTCTTGATAGCTCATGAGCACATTTTAAATGAACACAGAGACTTCAAAAAGACGAGTCAACCTTTTGATGAATCAAAATGCAGCATTGTTCATCAGTCCATCCGAGCTGCTGTTTTCACTCACTCACTGTTTTCTAAATGATAAATTCATCCTGAGGTTCCCTGAGTCACATATTGTTCATGATGTGAGCAATCTTTTAAGGATCAAGCTTCAAATACAATCTACTAGTGCAGTGGTTCTCAACCTGTGGCTGGAGGCCCATATGTGGGTCTCAGGGCTGTTTTTAGTGGACAGCGCATAAATCAGGCAAAAAATTTGGTAAAAATGTCTTCAGTGTGTGCTCAGGCCTGAAACTTTCTTTTTACACAACTGTTTGTTGTGTGTGTGGTACTGTTAATTGTTACATGTTGCAACAGAGGTTATATTTGCATTTTTTTGTTAATAAAAATGTTTCTTTTAAATATTGGGTTCTTTTTTTTTATCCTTGTGGTATCGAAAATAGTATCGAGTATTGAATATTTTCCTGAGTATCGGTATCGAGTTGAAAATTTTAATACCGTGACAACCCCACCTTGAGGGCTGCTAGAGCTCTGACAGAGTGACCGTCAGGTTCCAGGTCACTTCTCTGACTAAGGCTCTTCTCTCCTGATTGCTAAAAACAACATTTTTTACATTGTCATTATGAGGTGCTGTGTGTGGAGTTTTGAGGAAAAATGAATTAATTCCACTTTGGAATAAGGCTGTAACGTAACAAAATGTGGAAAAAGTGAAGTGCTGCGAGTACTTGACGCACCTCAGTAAAATTTTGCTTGAGCACATACGCAGTGCATCTCTTTGAGACTCTACGAGAGGTTTTTGAATGAGGTTTAGCAGCCATGTGACTCTATTTTAATGTTACTACGCATTTCTCAGTCTTTTCTACAATCCTATACAGTGACACAGCATCACCAGTCTCATGATGTTTCCAGACAAGTGTTACCACACAGTCTGTTGTAACACACCAGCCACCTGACAGCCAATTTACCCTTAAGCCTAACTTGAGAAATAATCAGGCGATCTTTGTTTTAAAAAAAAAAAGATCTTGGAGCAGAAAAACAAGTTTGAGAAACTGTAGGGTAAAGTTCCCCAACTGATTCTATCTGTAAACAAGCCTCAGGCCTTCATATGGATCCAGGGAGGAGCAGAGCCTGGCTTTCATGGATTTAAGAGAAGCATGTGGTGTATGGATGCCTGACATCTGAATCACATCAAATATAACATATGTGAGACTTCTCAAAACTGTGTTAAAGGTTACAGGAGAAAGAGAAGGAGGAGAATGCTCACGAGAGGAGAAAAAACTGCAGAACATCACGGTTTTCTGCTATAAAAACTGAAAAAACACGAAGTGAAGTCATGACAAATGAAAGCTTGGGACTAATATTTTGCTCCTGCTGAAAGTCCCTGGGGAATTTTACAGTACCATGAATCGTCAATCATACTAGTGAAGAGTTTTCCAGAATAACCAGATAATCCAGTATGACTTTGAGATGTAGTAAATTTGCAGTGGAAGAGCCAATGTTTCTGCACAAAACAGACACAGTTGACTGGTTCACCGTTCTTTAACAAGCTTTAAACACAAAAAAATCCTTACACAGGCATCAGCAGAGAACACTTAGTTTAACTGTTACAAACAAATCTTAAATAACTGAAAGCCGTCAAATCAACATTATTACGTTTTCAAATGTACGTTACACTTATATTTTTACTATCCTATTCTCTGTCTACTGTTTTAAAGCAGCTTTTGCTGAGTTGTGTCCTCTGCGATCTACCTATCTAACTAACCATATGTATAAGAGTTTTAGTATAATCTCAGTAATCTTTATAACTACCAAAAACTGACACATTTGCTGTAAGGTTTACTGTGTTTTCCCCTAAATCTGACTTAGTAAAAAACTGAGTACCATAACCCTACTTAGCCCATTTTTTTTGTAGCTGGATCACCAATATACCTCTGTTCCACTCTTAAGCAAAGCTGTCCTTCATCACACTCAATAATCGAAATCATACTCACTTTTGATGTCATGGTCATACAATTCTTTGTGGACACCGCTTTGTTGTTTGAGTTCCAGAAAGAGTCCTCTCAGCTTCAATAGCAAGTGAAGTGAGATGGCAAAGGTAGTTTGTAACTACCATTTGCTATTTAAATAAACATTTAAATAAGATAAACACAAGAGTATCCTGCTGAGTGCAAAATAGTAGTTGGGTGTGTACTGAAGAAAGTTTGACCGTTAACTGTTTGGTGGTTCCATCTAAGCAAACACAAACAACAATATTTACCCTTGTGCGATGAAAGGGCCAATAAAGCTGCGTTCAAGAACACAGAACTTGCATCAAATGAGTTCTGGGACAGCTAACAGGAAGGAGAGGTGCTGCTTTGGAGTGAAGAATTACAATAGTACTCACAGTAATGACAGCTTTGCTCAGGCAAAGGGAACCCCGGCAGCCGTATTCTGTCTCATCTTGAGATTTGTAGTAGCTCAGAGTGTTGTTTTTCAGGACTACCCAGCGATCCTGCCATCCATGGATGTAATTTGTCCACTGTGAAAAAGAAAGTGCACCTGTGTTAATGTCTTTGTGCGCTAAAAGACAAGAAACACTTTAATTTAGATTTAATTCTGTCTTTCTTGCACCATAAAAAAG
Source organism: Halichoeres trimaculatus (assembly GCF_033239565.1). Lineage (NCBI taxonomy): Eukaryota > Metazoa > Chordata > Actinopteri > Labriformes > Labridae > Halichoeres > Halichoeres trimaculatus. Next base: position 15,935,974 of record NW_027437194.1, on the reverse strand, counting down.
AAACTACACATTAAACACTCACTACTCAGGGACATTAAACAAAGCCAAATAGCACAAAGTACGCTTTCAGGGTGGTCATGTTGTATTTTTTCATTGGAGAGGAGTAAAGTAAACACAAATCTTTCTCCCAATAACCCTGCACTTAATGGAAAACCTGACACATGAGGGATTTTACGTAAGATACACACTCATTAATCCTCACAAGACCTCCAGTATGACGTGGACTGGACTTAGTATGATTGAACAGGTGAGCTTTTCTCGAAACAGATCTGCTTAATCTCAGAATATGCTTGGTTAGCAGGTCACCGTGCAATCTGTTCACAGGCGGCTGTCGTACAGTCAGATTAATACCACATTAGCTGGCAAACAGCTTAACTCGTTTAAACTCGGGCAATTTGTCCAAAACAACGTCTTGCACCAAATGTGCAGAAGCATATGGCCAAATAGGTTACCAGCACTTTGTTTGGCAGACGGCTTAACTGTCTGTTTACCCAGGAAGAACAGAACATGTTCACAAAAGCTTGCAGTGTTATTAATACAGAGCTCTCAGTTTACATATAAAAGGGTCCCTGCATGTTGCTTACTGTTGTTGATGTAATTTTAGGAGCATTACAGGACATTCACCCAGAATGCAAACACCATTTGCTGTTTCCATACTGTCGTCTGAGCAGAGAAAATGTTATACTCACTATCAAAAGATGAATCAAAGTTGTTGCAAATGGGATATCAGTCTCATGTTGTGCAGTCTCATTCCCACTTTCACATGAAAATTCTTAGAAATAGTCATGTTTTCTCATTCAAAACAAGATATAACTAGCACAAGGTATGAAATTTACCTCCAACAGCAAACATTTACCCTTCCTCTTACAGATTGCAGGTGCTTCTTTCATTCCCTGTGGTTATTATTTATGTATACTGTATTTTGCATCATACCTGTTAGATGCACACATTCCTGGAGTGTGAGAACTACTGATCATTTAAAAATAACTCAAACACCAGTTCAAAACAAACTAGTCATGTGCTCATGACTAATATTTGTTTCTCCTGATGCCCTGTTTCCCAGGAGCTTCATGCTCTTCTTGCCTATCCTGCCTAGCCTATCCTTTGTAGATCTGTGGATCAAAAGCACCTATTCTATCATTTTTGTGTGCTGTCCTATGAATAATCTTCTGATATGTTTTGTACTTAAATCTGTTTTCTCTCTCTGATAAGTATCCTCCTTACCTCGGAATGGCATGTTAGTATTGTGCAACTCCAGGCATATTTAAATTGATGCATACTGCTGAAATATGGATTAATTTATTTTTTTCTTAATTTGAAAAACATTAAGTTAGAATTGCATCATACTGCATTGAACAGACCTGATAATGGTACATTACTTTTGCATTGCTACATCACATTAAAATCACAAACTATTGAAGAAAGATCAACCAATCAATTTTCTTGCTAGTTTATAAACCGTACCATGTAATTTCAATCCTTACTTTGTTAAAATGTTTACATTAATCATGTCATTTCACCTCAACTTTTCACTTTCTTTCACTGGAGGCTTGTATATGGGCCTGAGATTTCATTTATTTTATCTGCTGTATTGATTTACTTGTTAATTTTTTGCTCTGTGTTGCTGCAACACCTGAATATCCCCTCTGGGAGTCAATTAAGGATTAACATATCATGTTTCAACTGCGAAATTTCCCCTCTGCGACAGTGGGGACTTTTCTTGTAACTCCCCCAAGATAGAAATTGGACATGTTGACAAACATAGGCCTCTCACATGCACCAGGATCACTCATTTGTAGCATGTAAGTCGTATGTACGTTGCATGTAGAAGCGTCCACCTGACAGTTGTGCCCTGAGCACCTGGTGGAGACATACAACAAGCTAAGTACTCGCAGGAATTACAGCTCTGCCGCACCGTTGCTTACCTTACTGAGGACTCCACTTAAGTCGACAACACCAACCAGATGTCCAGTCTCCTCTCTGGGCTCCAGGTCCTCTTCGGAACCAGAAGAGTTCCAGCTTTGATTGTCAGACATTTCCTTAACGCTTTAAATGCTAACACTTGTATTACAACGATATAAGGCTGGTAGTGTTAGCTCTTTGAACTGTCTGTACCTTAGTTAAAAACAGTCCCCTGGGTCATGCTGTGTTATTATTGACTGTCTAATGCCTCTGAGGAGTTAACCCAAATAGCTTGGAGGCTTGACAGGATCGATAACCAGTTAGCTCCAGTTAGCGTCAGTAAGCGCTAGAGGTTGTCACACATTTTGTGGTCAAGCTGTCCAGGTAATTAAACGTTAGCTACACCTTTCGTATCATGAGCTGTCAACTGTGCTCTCCGGCTGTTCCTCCTTTGACAGTCCCGAAAAAGTGGCAGAAAATAATAAATCACAAACAAATTTGCTCCAGAAATCTTCGCTGGCCAGCAGTTTGATCCGTTTCACAGTCTTTCAGGCGAAGACAGAGAAGGTGTTGATAGTTGTTTTCCTCAGTACACTGCTGACAGCTCTCCAGATCAACGCCATGTTCAACTGATGTCTCGAGCGTCTTCTCCCTCTGTTGGGTGAGCGCGTGCTCAGACTTGTGTGCTGCGCAGGGGCGCTGGCTCTGGTGACGTCATCAAATCTCCTCCTAAAGCGGGAGAGACTCCTCCCCCTCTGAAAATAGACAGGGTAGCGCTTCATAAGAGTCCATCCAGAAACTACTGGTAGTACAGCTGCTTCTCCCAAGTTAGCATAAAAACACCGAAGGGAAAGCCCGGAAATCTAAGCAGTTTAAATCTGTAAGGTCCTCCCTACCAAAAAGATAGCATCACCAGAGAACAAGACCTTGTATTGGATACTAATTTTATTTTACATAAATGGCTTTGCCCATCTTGTGTTGCTTGGGCACCTATGTTGTCACCTAGATTTGCATTGACAAATTTTCTTTTCCTTGCCTTTTCTTTCCTGTACTTTCCTTTATTTATTTTATATTATGAGTAAAATAGAAAAAGTGTTCCAACTTAAGGAAACACTGTGTCTCTGATATCTCAAAAGGTAAAAATATTTCATATTGTGCAAGCAAGATGTGAAATCATGCTCAGTATAATTATTCTGAGTTAATTATTTATTGTACACAGGATAATGATTGGTTTATCAAGGTAATTTTATGGTGCTGACTGAGTCTGGAAATACTTCTCTTATGAGCAAAAAATAGTCATCCTCTGTGCACAGTATAAAAAATGTTCTTGAGAGGTACGTAGAGGAATTCTTTTGACCTTTACTTCGTAGCTATGAATCATGTTCTGCTCAGGTTACAAGATCTAGATAAAACATTTTTTAAGACTGAATTGGCTTTGGGTTTTCCCTGTAGCTGTCGGGACATTACTATCATATTGCGCATGCGCACTATATTTTGGATTTGATTTGATTTTGGAGTCTTCATTCATACAAGGACACTTTCAGCAGTATTTATTTGTCAATTTAATGTGGATGCAATTGTTCAACTCCTCAAGTGCCTCATGGAGTCCCAGCAGCACCTCTAGAGCCTGGATAACAGTGAAAACTGCAGGCAGGGCTGTGACTCAGATACTTACTGTTTGATTCCTGTTCCTGGGAACATTAAGGAGAGAAGCTAACATGTTGTTTTCAAATAACTCTTCTTGTTTACACATGTAAATTGATGGCTCTAGATTTGAGATTTCTGTCAGCACTCAATGATGAAAAACATTATGAACCATTCTCAAATCAAGTTTTAACGATTTAATGACATTAACAACCTTGTAAATAGACTCGCATCATTTAAGTGCTTCAACTGGGGAAACCCAGCAGGCAGTTCACTCCAATTTAAGACTTTAAAATATTTAACAGCATTATAACAGTGACATAACACATTCTCTGTCTTCTTACCCTACTTGACTAAAGCCTGTTATGTTAACCACAAGTCAAGTGATAATCCATTTGCAATTCAGCACACACCTTTTACACCAACACACACATATGCACCTCCCATAACTCAAACAGCGGTGGCTCAGAGAGATATGAGACGAGAGCTCTCAGCCATGTCATGAGTTAGTGAGTCGGATGTAGTTCAGCGGAGTCATGAGACCTGAAACGAAAAGAAGAAACCACAAGACTTCTATTAGCTGCAACAATCCAACTCTTCTCCAGTAAAAGGGAACGTGTGAGTGGCAGGAAGCAGAGGGATGGAGTTCGGTTAATAGGGTTTAGAAAGCTGGAGAAACCACAACATTGTAAAACCATTACCACTTTATACAATACAAACTGATTTTATAAGTCATAAATGGAAATAATGTTTGTTTTTGTGCCTGTTTCCTCTTATGAATAAATAATTTACAGACTTTGTTATTAGATTGGATAAGTATTCTTTTGATAAGACCCACCCTAACTTTCAAAACACTTTGATTGAACATATAGCCATCCCCGAATGGAAATATATGTGTGTGTTTGTGTGTGTGTCTACTATCACTGTAGATGTTTAATGTGAGCAATAGTAGCTTAGTTGGCTTGTTTAGATGAGGTGGCAGTCATATGAAACTTTGGATGCAGTTTAATTCAAGTGTACTGACCATTCTCATCATTTTTAGATCAATACAAGCATGTCCAAATCCAGGTTTAGTGTAAAACCACTGATATACCCTAAATAATAAAACTAAGTCTTAATTCAAAATTCATCACTTCATTTTTGCAAACAAAAACACAATAAATCACAGTTAAGAGAGTAGACCAATGTCTGATAGGGACCCAAACAAGAGTTTACTATCAAATTGATTAGCCCCGTCAGGCCTCGACATAACCTGTGGTTTGACTGGTCAGGACTGCAGCAGCTGATCTAATCACTGTGACATACAAATTGACCCTGACCACTCTGATTCATTTAGAGGCTGTGAGTGGACGACCATGACTCATACGAGCCTGATCAGGCTGTAATGAGATTAAATCACATCCTCCTTCCAGCTGCACGGGTCATCTGCTACAAGTAGGTAAAAGTGAAAGAAGCAGGAAGAATTATCTGGTATTATTCAGGTGTCAAACACTTCCTTCGCAAGTGATATTTATTAGCATTTATGCACCAGCTGCGTGTGGACGTGACTGTGGAGGAGTAAATTCAGATGGGGGTGTCGTTCAGTGTTCAGTCTCAGGAAAAGTCTTGCATAAGAAGCCTCAGGAAAGGTTGGGGCGGTTTGACCTGCCCTGTGAGCCTGCTGTGCCCTCTGCTGGTAGCTGCTTTGTAGACAGTAATAACACTGTGTGTGTGTGTGTGTGTGTGTGTGTGTGTGTGTGTGTGTGTGTGTGTGTGTGTGTGTGTGTGTGTGTGTGTGAGTGTGTGTGTGTGTGTGTGTGTGTGTGTGTGTGTGTGTGTGTGTGTGTGTGCGCGCAGTTTTATCTCATCAAGTGCAGCAGCTGTGACACTAATCCTGACACTGTGACAACACTAACTGGTCAAGGGGACCAAAGAGCAGCGAGTGCCAATGTTAACATGCTGCATGTGTACCAGAAAAACACATTCATAAAGTGGTGGACAAAGTTATCAGATAGAACATCAGACAGATTTTTCTTTCTTTTCTTTTCTTTTCTTTTTTTTTTTTTTTGCCTCAAAATCATTTAACATGCTGGTGGTTGCTCTGAGCATGACTAATATCACATTAAGCGAGTCATACTGTTTTTTTAAATCTACTCTTAACTTTTAAATACAGTTTATCCAACCTTTGAGTTGGGAGCCAACCCGTATGAGAATATGCATGATGTTGGCCTCAGTTTACTCAAGACGTTGTCAAATATTTTTTCCATTGCTACAGAGAGCATACTCAAAAGACAGATGTCTGTATTGAAACTAATAACCCCTTTTTGAATAATAATAAAAATACAATATTAGGCGGCAAAATTGTGGCAGATATTAAAGCAAGTGCTAACTTTTCTCATTCTGATGTAATAAGAGGACCAACTTTTATTCAAAGTGCAAATCATATTTGTCAGGAAGTTTATCATAATGTACATTTTGACTGCAATTGTTTCTAACACTGTCATTATTTTGGACAGCACCTTTAAAAACCAAGTCTACAAAATGCTTGAATGATAAAAACAGAGAAGATGTAGAGAGCAGCACCCCCTGGTGGTGAGATTTATAGAAGGAAGGAAGTATATACAATGATATGCAAAGGCTCATACTTTAAATTAAAGATATGATACTATCATTTTGACATAACGTCAGCACCTTTTTGTTTGTGGTTTATCGTATATGTTTATATAGACAGTTTGGTTTCTTAACTATTGCTTTATAATAGTCGTATATGAACTTAGTATGATTTCCAAATTAAAACCAGTACCATCCACAGATCCCTGTGAGGTCTGAATGGATCGACAGCAAGCAGACAAGCCATTTCAGTGGTGGGGCTAAGATTAGACCATGTTTGTCCATGCAGACAGGCAGATCAGTGTGGACTCATGCATTATGGATGCTGTGTAGCCTCTTTTTGTCCTCTCACTCTCTCGTCCAGACAGATGAGAAATATTTGCCTCCAGTGGCTCCAATTTCCTCCTCTGTAGCAGAGAGGGCTCCTGAATACATTTGACATGCTGGACTGCTCAGGTAAGTCTGAAGAAGTAAAAGTGAACTAAGATCTTTTTGATAATGAATTTTCTGGTCTATGGTGTTTTTTGTTCTATTAAATATTACAATACTTGGAAGAGATTAATCGTTAGGGGTTTGGTCTTACAAAATTGAAATAATCAAGAGAGAGGTTAGAAAAAGGAAGATACTGAATGTTGAGCTAATTAAAAAACTCTTCAATCTTCAATCTCTTGTTGCTGCTATTTCTACAACTCTTGCTTTTTTTTTTTTTTTTTTTTTTTTTTAAATACAAATGTCTGGTTGTTGTTTCTTTGTCTCAGCCTGGCTTCTGCAGAAACCATTTGCTGTGTTTTACTGTAATGATTGAATGATGTCTGTACTCTCAGCACTGCTCCATCAGACAATCAATAAATCTTAAACCTCTTTTGAAGTTGTAACTAAAGGCAGATTAATGTCTGTGTGACTGAATCTAATTAAGCATATCGCTGACATTTCAAGATGAACTTTATGGATGATAATTTGAGCAGGCCGTCCATAAATGATTTCATTAAACTAAGAAACAACTTATTACAGGCTCTGTTTGTTGCAACAAACGTTGCCTGTGTTCTCTGTTTTCAGTTTTCAGGGTCACTTTATCTTTGAGGATTATCTCAGTGTCATTTTTCAAGCTTATCAGGGCTCAACATGAAAACAAGGAGTCCTTTAGTGCAGAGAGGACTTTATTAAACAACTCATGTCCCTCTCTCTAACTCCACCATTTAGGCAACGTGTGTCTGGTTTTGCTCAAAGGTCTCTACTCATGGAAGGTCAAGGGGAGTTCAGACTCCTTACTTTGTCCGTATTTTTGGTCTTATTTAATGCTACAACAGCATAGTGAAGTGTCATGAGCTAGCATTTGTTGTGTTTGGAGTTATGTTGAACTATTAAAACTTGATTGAACTCTGAGAATTATTACAAAATAAATTGGTTGATACTCACCTTGTTACATTTTTTCAGACTGAGGCAAGAATACCTTCAGAAACCACCTCACTTAGCTTTGTCTTTATTTTCTTTCTGTTTTTTTGCCCTTCTATTCAAATGATACCAGCCTGCTGTAACTCTAAACAGACAGTTTTGTATATGCAAAAAAAAATAAAAAAAAATAAATCCAGAAATATAAAAAAAAAAATCTATATTCTTTGACTCTTTCAAGTTTAGATGGATTTAAAGACAGGAAAACACCCAAAGAGCTTCACATTCAGCTTACAGAAATCAGAACTGTAGAGTTTCTGGTTTGACCAGCAGAGGGCACTGTGGTATTTAGCTTATAGGGGACCAAACACTTCCTCCTGAACCCCTTACCTTTTCAGCAGTGAGATATGATTTAAAGGTAAAGTTAAAACATTTTAAAATTTAAATATTTATTTAAGTTTCAGAATACCTTGTGCTTTGAGGGAAATACAGAGATGAAGGAAAATATTCAATTTCTCTGTTATCTTTATTGCTCACAATTACTTTTAAAGGCACAATACAGTTTTTTCCCCATCGTAAATCAAGTTCATAAATTTAGCACTGGTAACGCCAGTAGTGTACAGCTAGAGATTTTTCAAGATACAAATAATATAAGGTGAAACTATTCATAATACAGAAATATAGCTTCAGCAAATTAAGTTAATTGTTCAAGATGGGGAAAAAACATTGCTGTTGGGTCTTTATGAGTAATAAAAGCCAACCGGAACCATAAGAGACAAAAAAAATTGATGTCCACAAGTGTTGCCATAAGGTCTGTGTTCAGCAAAGTCCTTTACTTTAAGCTACCAAAACAGACCTTTGATTTTATTTGTTTATTTATGTTCCTATTTTCGACAGCAAAGATGATTAATGATACAGCTTGCGTTTTAAAAAGTCTGGGTTGGATCAGACCAAAAAGGAGATAATAAATGAATAAACAAAACAAAAACAAACAAACTAAAATTACATTAGAGGCCAAAATTGTCAAAGACCAAGACTGAAGATAGCTGATATGTCCACATGGGGGCCAAAATCAGCACAAACTTAAGTCCATTACAGAAGCTTTTATGTTCAGAAATTACAACAAATCATGTCTGATGGACAAAATAAAGATGACAAATCAACAATGTATAATAACAGCAATAATGTTTCATTGATGACTGATTGGAAAATCCAAAGGGAGTGTTGTGTTATAGTGCGATATGATTTTGTATCCTCTGAGGATAGAGCCTGTTAAAGGTATCTCCTGTTAATGTTGAAACACACACCCACAGTTGCACACACAGACTCCATTCCTCACACCTGCAGACCCCCATTAGGGTATTTTGTCACGCTACACTTGTGCAGCTACTTTCCATAATTGATTTACAGAATCGAAAGGTGTCTCCTGGAAGAGGAAACACTGAGCCGCTGAGTTGTGGGAGGATTCAGAATGGAGAGAAACTCTTTCACAGCTGAAGTAAAAAGTCTGCAAAGTGTCTCAGTCTGAATGAGGGGTGCTGGGGTCCCAGTGTGAGATTAAAACTCCACTCACATTAAAATTCTTGCTGCTTTTATGCAACTCACACGGTGTAGGTGAAGCAATGCTATATGACAACAACTTTTTACTTCTGCGTATTGTCTGCACACTGTGATACAAAAGAACTGTAGGCTTCTGAGTGAGGCAGGTGTGTGTATGTGTGTGTGTGTGTGTGTGTGTGTCCACTCCCCTCTCCATCCCTGTTGTAAAAAACAACAGAGCAGAACGGCAGCCTGAAATACAGCTCATTTGTCAGTGACACGGGAATGCTTTGACCTTCCCAAGACAGGCAGGCTTTGCCGACTCAGCGGTTTCCCTTTTCCAGCCGAATTAGAGTCGTCATCCACATGAGTGAGGACGGCTTCTCCTCTCGTACACGGCACAGCAGCACATAACACAACAAGCAGGATAACACACAGAAGCGGGGGCCATGCAGGGGTTCTGAGAGGAGGGAGATGGTTAATGTGCTTAGAAATGACTAGAGATGCAGGTTAAAACTATCAACACTTCAGCTGTAACCACAATACACCATCAAATGTAAAATCCTAGAGGGTTTAAAAGGGAAGAGTGGGAATAAACGTCTCCATATTTCTTTCTTTTTGACACTCTTGGGTCAAGTATTGACAATCCTCCCCCAATACCTGCTTCATGAATCCTCGTACTTTAGTTGCAGACTTTCTTTCAAAGCTATAGATCTTCTGACTCTAGACTTGATTTGACTGACTTGTCTAGAAATCAATTGGATTTTTAGAGTCTGAGTTTGTTTCCCTCAGACTCCAGCTTCCCTTAGCAGTTCAAAGACATGCTTATTTGGCTAATCTGTGACTCTAAATTGCCTGTTAGTGTAGGAATGAATGGTTGTTTGTCTCTATACCTCAGATCTGTGATTAACCCATGACCTGTGTCCAGTACGCTTGCTCAGTATCAGCTGGGATTGGCTGCAGCTCCTTGGATCCCTAGGGGCCAGTTGTGCAAAGGTTGTCTGATTTGATTTTGGTTATCAGATTGGATCTAATGTTGAAAATGGGTTCTTCAAAAGGGAAAAAAGGATTTTGAAATCAGATACAATTAGATCACATTATCAAATCCTAGTTTGAATCTGGATCAAACCTTCTGTTTGTGTTGTTCAGAACTTTTCAGTAGGATTTGGATAACTGATTCAAAACAAACAATCTTGTTGTATCTTGTCCCCATTAAATCATAATATATATATATATATATATATATATATATATATATATATATATATATATATATATATATATATATATATATATATATATATATATAAATATATATATATATATATATATATATGGATGGTTTCTCCTCTTTTTTGTAGACTGATATGAATACTTGACATCTGTTCAAAGCTCCATCAGCACTTTGTTTGCCCCTTAGTTAATTTTAAGAGCTTGAGCGCCAAGTTTAATGATGTTTTAGATTCCTCTCAGATACCAAAGCAGATCCTAAAATCTCAAAGAGAGGGATACTCTGACACCTGGTGGATACATGACATTTTACAGCTCCTTCTGCAGCTCCCTCGTCTTTGTTCATTACAAAGAAAAGATAACTATCAAAATCTTTCATGTGCTTTTAAAACTTAGTGGTCAAATTTCCCTGAAATCTTTATATTTTCTAATCTTGACTTATGATAAAATAGAAACACACTTAACTAATAAATAATTCTGTTTAATGTGTTTAACATGTTATCCAGTAATGAAACCATTTCCCACCTCTTGGAGTTTGCCTGTCTCAGCTGGAGGAATAGTACTCTTTAATTCTCCATGAGGTAATTGTCTTGGGTGATGAAGGACTTCTTTTCCCTTATCCATGAAAGGGTGAAGAGACTGTAACGCCTGCATGAGAAAAACATGCAAATTTAAGAGTCCTGATTAAAATATATCCCACAGTTGTCACTGGTGTTTTTATTTCTTAGATTCATAAACTGGCTGAGCTCTGACAGGCTATTTGCGCTGTATTTGTTTCTGGCTGCATTGATGCAATGTAGGGCAACATTGACTGGGAGCCAGAGTGAATGAATAATAAATGACAGAAATGTAAAAGACATGAGTTTCAGTCATTGTGTAGAAAACACACACGGAGAACAAACCAACAGGATTCACTGCTGCAGTTTGCACATAGATTACAAGTCTCCACTTAACACTTCACCTCACCCACCTGGGATGGGCACCAGAAAGGAAGAGATGCTCCAGAATACAGATCCACAACGATTCTCAAGGAGAAGGAGCAGGAAAGAGGAAGATTTTCTGTGAAGAGTTAGAGTGAGTCATGCTAGATTTAACAACATGCTGCACAAACTGGGGAAAAGGAATACCAACTGCTGTGACAGGTGTGGTATTAAAGAAAATTTAGAGCTTGTGTTACTTACCTTTTCAAAATATACATATCCTAATCTGTCAACCAATTTCATGTCTTGTTTTCAAGATATTTTACATGATACTACACACTCTGATACAGTAGGTGGTGTTATGCGCCTTAAAGCTGTTTGGTATCCCCAAAAACAAAAGAAGAAGGAAATCTCACCTCACTCACCTGACTGAGCCACGCCCCCAACATTTTAAAGCCCGCCCTCTGGCCTTTTTTGTCTTCTTCCAAACATGAGGCTGTGAGAAAATGGAGAGCTGTTCAGACACTTCAATAAGGTAAGTTTGAACCTCATTTATTGTTTTCCCGACCACTAAACACCTGCGGCCAAAAATTAGTGGAATGAATGTTGTTATGTTGTAGTTTGATTCAACAAACTACGAAAACAGACAGAAGAGAAACTCCAGAGACCAATGGGGAAATGAAATGCTTAGCTTCCTGTGTTTGTCACTCAAATTTTTTCATCGTGGCACACTGTTTGAACCTGGTTCAGCAAACTACTCCAAACATTCACTCATAAACGCTAAGAGGATGATTGTGAGATGAAGGAGAGTGACAATCAAAATGAAAACCAAGGTAAAGAACACAGGAGCTTCATAAAGACAAAAGGTTTCATAAAAAAACAAACAAAATGCACAAATCAAAAGAAGCTTCTCAAACAGAAACATAAATCTTTAATTACATCAACATAAACAGAGGAATAAACTCTTAAGTCACAGGTCTCAAAGAAAATCACTTCTCTGTTGGGCTGGGATAAGTGTTTTTGTCCAATTTTGAGTATAAAAAATCTGTTGGTCTAAATATGAGCCAAATTCACCTGAAAATGTCTCATATTAAGATATAATTAAACAAAAATGACGCCAGAATTTTATTCTAACGAGTTAAAAATAAACTTCCGATGGCGAAAGAAATGTTGTTTTTTTTACACTTTCCATTCAGGTATTTTTTAAGTCTTTTGATATTTTGAGATAAAACATTTTCTTGGGCTTGTCAGGGGAATGTAGCTCATACTAAGACAAAACTGACAATTTTTACTCAAAATAAGACACAAACACATAGATATCAGATTTATCAGTGAAGGAAGGAAAGGAAAACAAAATATTTCACATCCTAACAGATAGTGTTAAAAAAAAAAAATGTTTAAGTTTCTTCCGACTTATATTGCATGAATATATCTGCTCCTTGGATTTATTTTTGTCCTTTCAATATAGAAAGTAAACATAAAAGAAATCTAGCAAAGGAAACATAAAACAATGTGTAAGATAAGAAACAATGCATGTGATGTGAGCTGAGCAGGATTAATATTTCCTTGTCAAACACACGTTTTTGCTCTCTTTGAGCTCAGTTTGGAGTGAAAGGGAGACTCAGGCCTGAGGGCAGGCTTTTATGGCGCTGCAGGAGCGGCCTGGTTAGATGCGTTGATGCAAGAGCAGACTTACGACTTAATGCACTCCGATGAGGTCTCCTGCAACAACATCTATTTGTCTGCTGACCGGTGACTCATGATCCAAATGGCCAACCAAATAATGCAAGGTGGTGCTGCTGGCGAAATAACTGCAGCAGTCGTGAAACCCACTCCAGGCAGATCTTGCACCATTTCAGAGAGCGATGCTGTTAAGGCAGTGAGTGGGTTGAGATTTGAAATAGCTGGGTGGGTAAAGGCTCATAAAGCTGCTTGATGGTTATTTTATTGTATCATCAAACTGTGTTAATCTAAACATTTTTGTTTTCAAGCTGGGGCAGGCACACGAGCACCCACTGGATATAAAACCAGAAGATCTAAAGCTCTCCATCGAGCTGAGTACGAGGCTATTTTTATCTCCTATACACTGCAGTATCCCTGTGTTTGTTTATCTCTGAGGAGAATAGTGGGGGTCTGCTGGATTTAGCTGGGCATTTAATGGCTGCAGTGAATCTGGAAGCACATTATCTGTGCTCTAACTACAGCAAAAAGAGTCCTGATGGATGCGACAAACCGGTGTGCTCACACTAATAGGACAGAGTCCTCTCCTCGGCCTGCACAAAATAATGGCTGCTTGTTATGGTAGTAATTAAGAGAAGGTTTCATTTATAGCTTTAACCTGTCAGCTTGATTCACATGAAAGTGCTGAGCCCAGGATCTACTGTAGCAGCCGGATTCACCACCCGAGGAATTCCCATCTGTGAGTCATAGCGCGGTGAAGTGTTGCGTGAGACATTCAGTGTGGGAGGGAAGTTTCTGATTGCCTTCACCGCTCATCTGCTTCATTCTCTTAAAAGAGGAATCCTCAGTGTAATGCAAATCAGCTCTCATCAATGTCACACAATGATATGATGACACATAATGCACAAAGACGGATCATAATATTTTCATCTCATACATCTTTCTTTGTGTCTCTGGCTGTGATTCTGTGAGTCTCCCACAAGCTTCCTCCACCATTCCTCCTTTTGATTCTCCTTCGCCTGCCAGTTAGGGCACAACCCGCTCCCTCTGCAATCCTCAGCGGCACTTTGAAGTATTTGAAGGTTTGTGCTGACGCTGGTACTGAATCATTAAACAGCTAGAATTTCAAAGTTCTGTATTCCATGACTGTGGAGACGAAATAATACATCTTTTCTACTGTGCAGGTTCTCAGATTAGAGTTATCCTAATGTGAGCTAAGTGTGGTGAAACATAATCCTGCCATCGTCACAGACTTACTATATGAAACCAAACCTTGCCTGCCCCTCAATCATCTCTTGTAGCAAATAAAAAGTGGTCAGTTTTCTTGAGTGCTGTGTAAACATCAGCAAACTCTACGTCTTCTCAAGGAAAATGTCCTCCATTAGGGGGCAATATAAGGGAAATATGTCAGGAATTTTTTAAGACAGGATCAGGATGAGTTTTTTTTCAGTGTATATTGAGATATTTTAATTGTTTATGCCAACACTTTAGTTTCCTCATTTTTGAGCCACTTGCTAGCTGGTGTCAAAATTAATTTTATCTCATTATCTCATTTTTTCCGCTACTTCTTCATCCTACATGTATCATTATCTCTCTCTCTCACACTCACACACACTCACACTCACACACACACACACACACACACACACACACACACACACACACACACACACACACACACACACACACACACACAACCACCACCATCATCTCATTAGCCATGTGAACTGTTAGCTAATGAGAAGTAGCGTGTTTATGTTCACATCATAGACTGTGTAAGTTTTGGACGTAGTCTCCCAAGGATCCCCTGTCTGTTTCTGAAACGGCGTTTTAAAGCAAATTATCGGGGGCGGCCATATTGGAAGTGAAGCAGGCATTGAGTCACCACACTAACAGCTACAGGGCACTTGTCAGTCACATGAGCTAAGCTGTGCCCCTGATTGGGCGAACTTCAGATCTTCATATCCTCCAAACTGACGAGTTGGAAAAAAATCCACCCCCTGTACAGTGTGTGCCGATCGTGAAATTAGCGGTTCAGACAGGAGACCTTTTTTTGTACCAGCCTGTAAATAAACAACTTTTTTGGGGGGCTTGGTGTATATTTGACTTCTGGACTTGAGGAACTGCAGATTGTAGCTGTGTTTGGAGACGGTGTCACTAGCCACGTATACATGGACCCAAATATTCCGCTTGCATTCGGGTTATTTGCTCAAGCGGAAAGAATTTAACCTTTGTATACACCTCATTCCGAAAGAAAAGTGCCAATTCGAATGAAAATTTAATCAGGTGGAATATTCCTTTCCCCAAACCGATTGAGGTATCATGTATCCACTCAAACGGAAAGTTGTCAGGATGCGTTCTTTCAGCGCATGCTCAGATATGACGTAAGACGCAACTAGAGACGTTCCTCAATTTTAAAAACGGCGGCGAGCCGTCAGCACTGGAGGAAAGTTTGCTTTTGATCCAAACTTTGAAAGAAATGAACATAATATCAAGACTGGACGGACGACAAACTCTCAATACAGAGTATTTCAACACCGTGATAAACAAACTGTTGTCCTCCAGCTTTGATAAATCTTGTGATGTTTACGTTTTTCTGCGCATGCCCCATTGACTATTCTGTTTGATTACAGCAGCGCATGTAGACCAGAGATTGGAATATTCCTTCAGTCATTCGGAAAGATTACATTCAGAAAGACGAAAAACTCCTCATGTATACGTGGCTAGTGTCTCATCCTTTAAAATTGGACAAGAGACTGCAGCAGAAAGCTCCCTCTCTATGGCAGTTCAACTTCAATCATTTTAAAATGTTTAGGAAAATACAGAGTTTGTGTTTGCTACTGCACAACATGACCAAAAATTGAGCGAAGCTATTGAAACATTATTTCAATTTGTAAAGACTGACGCCACCACATTGTTACTGGAAAACGTAGTTAAAATTCTAACGTCGCTATCTGCAGGGATGTTACTGCCCAACACTTAGTGATGAGAAATCTCTGAAAGAAATAAAGCATTCATACGTTACTTTGATGGATAATAAACTATGGAAATCACTTCCCTCACTTTCTCCCTGTTATCCACCTACACTTGACACACACGCACACAGACAAGGGTGTAGGAGGTGGGCAGTGGCATCCCATACTGCACTCCATAATTTGTCATCTTCCATTAGGATGGAGGATAATAGATGGATAGTGACAGTGATGTTAATTACTTTCCCCCTCCTTGTCAGCCTGCGAGTGGTGAAGAGACGCCAGGAGAGAAAGAAAGAAAGACCCCCAAACTCTTTTTCTCCTCGCTCCTGATTTTATTTTCCACTGTACAGACCACGGCTTGGCCAAATCACTTCTGAACTTTGGTCTCATCAAAATCTCCACCTTTGGCAGATCTAACAGCTGGACACACTCCTGGCTCCTGAAAATCAAATATTTCTTAGAAAGCTCTTCCCAGCTCTGTTCCAGCAGGAATTCTCTAAATGTTGGCAATTTGTAGGTTTCTTAGCTTTCTGTCCAGCTCGTCCCAAACCAGCTCCATAGGGTTTAAGTCAGACTGAGGCTGGGTTGGCACTCCATGTTTTCAAGCTGACCATCTTTTTCTTTACTCTCAAAGTAGCTCTGGCAGAGCTTGGACTGATGTTTGGGCTCATTATCTTGCTGCAGGATGAACCCCTGACTAACTAGGCTCATCCCATTGGTAGCATGGTGAGTGCTGCAGAATACTGTGGGAGCTGTTTTTCACTCAGGCAAAACAGCCCCAGACCACCACGCTTCCCCCTCCATGTTTACATGTGTTGTCACACACTAAGGAACCATCCTTTCACCTGCTCATCTTATAGCGTACAAAAATCCTGGGTGATGAAGCAAAGATTTTAAACTTTGATTCATTAGTCCATGGCACCATCTTCCTAACTTCAGTACCACATGGACAGTGTTTGATGGCCCAGGCAAGCCTCTTTTTCTTATTCTGACTCTGCCTTAGGGATAGATGTCTTTCTTTACGCAGTTCAAGCTGTCAAAGCTGCATCTCAACATCTTCTGCATCCTGCAACTGAGGATGCAGACACACTAGCCGTTTTAATCCTGCCCAAACATGCTTCAATTCTAAAGCCCAGTTTGTTTGGACAGTGTGACCACAAGTGTGCTGTGCTCAGGCAAGATTCACCCGTCTGCCTTGGCACACTTCAGAGAGGTGTGCTTTAGCGTGGTACGCTACATGCACAAGCACAAGCACAAGCACAAGCATGTGGACATGATGCATGAACCATGACTTATGACTGCTGTGACCTCTTGACAGAGTTGGAACAAAACTACTTAGCATAAGCCAAAAAGTCACTAAAGTTGCCATGTTTTCTGTGTCTCATTGTGCTGACTATGATGAGATTGCACTTTGTGTAATCACACGCTTCACATTGACATTGGTGGGCCATGTGCTTGCCTTAAGTCTGGTTCATATTGGAGTAGTGTAATCACAGGTAGTACAGGCCAGCAGGGAAGGGAGAGGCATAGTGCTTGAGTACGGCACAGTTCGATGGCCAGTGTGATCGTGCCCTTAAACTGAAACTGCTCGGTATGACCTCTTTGAAGCTTGAAGCTGTTAGCGCCTATCGTACAAACTGTCGACTGTCAGAAACTTGTCTTCTGATTCTGTTTTGGCTTTGGGTCCACCACACCTCTTCCTGTCAGAGTTTCCAGTCCCAGTTTCTGAGTGTCTTTGGAAGCTGAAGGAAACTGGACTCACTGACCTCACCTCGACTTTCTTTGACTTCATATCTCTGTAGCAAAGACATATTTCTTGAAATGTCCTGATGCTTTCTCTCTCTTTCATTAAAAGTTGTCTCTTCCTAGTCATTTTTCGAAGCATTATGCTCTCTGCAGCACAATACTGTTCAATAATGCTCAATCATGAGGATCTGTTGCCATGGTGTGTCCCAGCTCTACTTTTATAAACACACAGATGGTTGGAAGGAATCAAGAAAACTTGGGACGCCTTTAGGAAATGGTAGCCCCAACTTTCAAAGTTTGATCATTCTGTATTTCTGCAGAACAACTTAAAATTGTTTAAAGGCTTTCCAGGATAATACATGATTGTTTATTATTTTTCAGTTTGGGTAGCCTTACCTTTTTTCTTAACCTCTAAAGCAGTTTCCCTTGCTCAAGCCGCGTTTCCACCTAGCAGCCCAGGTCGGTTCAGTACCGTTTGGGACGGTTTGGTACAGTTAAGCATGATCCTGTTTGCGTTTCCACAGCAAAACTGTGCCCTCTTGTGGTGGGCGGCGTGTAAGCTGGATGCCGAAAGCCCCAGCTGTTAAACAATAGCGTGACGCCGTAGCAGCTTACCCCGCTATTAAATCCAACAAAGAAGAAAAACGTGACACAGCAAACAAAGAGTACAGATGGAAGACATGCAACATTTTGTCCTCTCTGTGATTGGCATGTAGCTCTCTGTTACAAAGTGCAATCAAGCTTTGTTTCAGATAAGTCTGTGTGCCGCCAGGAAAAATGCAGCCTCTGTCGGGGTAAGTGACGATTCTTTTGACCAATCAATGGTCTGCAGTGTGTAGCTCCACCTTTTGAGAGCGGATCGGTTCAGTCTGGCACCCATATGGAAGGGTCCCAAAAATGTAGGCTTGCTTGTCTCAGTTTTTGGGATCTGTCCTGGGATAAGTCAGTGGAAACGCTGCAAAATGCGCGCCGTACCGAAACGAACCGAACCGAACCGGTCTGCTTGGTGGAAACACGGCTTTAGTTTGCACGACCACTGCACTAAAATAAAAGCAGTTTAATGGGATTCAGATTCAAACCCAGCACTTACACAGTTCAACCATCTCCCACTATGATCTGTGTACTGCTCACACACACACACATACACATGCACGCACACACTCCACAAACACCAGAGCTTCAGCTACTGAGACTGAATATCAATGATAATTGAATAGCCTGCTCAACAGTTGAATGTAATCTATTTTATGGCGAGATATTATTCCAGAAAGCTTTGTGAAGAGGAACACAGGCCTCAGGGTGAAATATGGCGCGCAGAGTGACAGCAGCTCTATGAAGTATTGACTGCTCCTCACAGGGATTCATGTTTGATTAAGCATCCAAGAGCGACAGGAGGTGATACATGAGAGCGCAGGGTGAGGGTTAAAGAAGAGACTACAAATATTGATCAATGATCAGGTAGTAAACAGAGTGGGGGCAGAAACCAGAGTGATATATAACAGGAGGAGTAGACGCGGGTCAGATTATTACTCAGATCTTCCAGTCAGAGGAGAGCTTTTAAAGAGGTTATGGGGGGTGTATGGAAACCTTCATGCACGTTTGGATGTCTGCGTCTGTGTGCGGTGTAATTGAATCAATGCACAGGGGCCGGTATTACTCTGCAGCTCCTCTAGAAATAACCGCCGCCTACATGACAAGGCTAATCCTATTACGACGCTGCTCAGTCTCTCCTTTAACAACCTCACGGTCTGACGATGTCCTGTGGCACCGGCTCAGAGGAACAAGAGGCTGAGAGCAATTCTGACGCCGCCGCTGGACAATTTCCTGCAGTGTGAAAGATATTTAACTGGATCTGATGTCACTGTGACTCAGCAAGAGTTAGATTTAATAACAGCCGAGTCATCTTTGAAGAAGATAGCGCAGGTATATCAGGCTATTACTGGAATCATTACCATCCTCAGGCCTGCAGCATAACACACACATGCAATGTGCCATTACATTTCTAAAAGAATGCCTGATAGGGGAGACCAGGTATATGTGTAACACTTTTTTCTTCAGGTGCTAACCGACTTTTTACACTTTTTTTTTGAACAACGTTTTTATTAGTTTTCAACAGACAAAAAATAATAATACACTAGAAAAAGGAACAAACATTTTCTTTTAAACAACATGAACATACAAACAAAGGCAAAAGAAAAAAACAAAAAAAACAACAATAATATAGACAGTAATACAGAAATAAATAATAGCAAAACGTATCTGAAGGAAATATCGAGAGTTCAAAATAACAACAGTAATAGTGTACATATTTTAAAAAATAAATAGATAAATAAAAAATAAGTAAAATACATAAATAGATAAATGTGGCTGTCACACTCCACAGTTCGTTGTCATTATTGTTGTTCAAGAAAGCTCATTAGGGGTGTCCATACCTCTTCAAATTCTCGTGCCCTGCCTCACATAACACAAGTTAGTTTTTCACATTGTAACACACAGTATCATTTCCCTTATCCAGGACTGTATAGAAGAAACTTCAGTCTCTTTCCGAGATAGAGCGATCATCCTTCTGGCCTGCAGGAGACCCAAGTTGATCAGAGTCTTATTTTTAGCGCTAGCCACAAAGTCAGCTGGAAATAGACCCAGGATGCAAAGTTTTGCGAGATAAGGTACTTGGGTACCAGTGATTATGTTAAGTGTACGAAAAACCATTTTCTGACTTTTTACACTTGTTAAAAAAATCTGCATCTTTAATCCAGTATTGTGTCTTCTTATGTATTTTTTTGAACTCCCCAAGTTTAACATCAAGATAAATACCATTATCAAAGATGTCAGCTGTGAGAGGTGTTGAGTTTCTGCAAAATGTACAGATGTTTAGCATTACAGCTAAAATACACCAGATACATATGCAGTGTGTTTCTGTTCCATTATGGCAAATGGACCAAATAGGTTTTATTCAGATCAATGTATCAACTCTCTCTGGATCTGTTCTGTTGCAGTATGTCTGCATCGCTGGTCCGTCGTCTTGCGGGTAGTACACATCCTATTTTTGGGTTAGGGTTAGGGTTAGGGTTGAAGCTGTGAAGTATAAATTCAGCGTAGGGAAGATCGAGCAGGACAGGAAGTTGTGACTGGAAACTACCTAAAAACACCCAGTGACTTTCAAATAAAACAGATGACAAACAGACATAATGAACCAAACCAAGAGACCAAGAGTCCACATGTTTGAGGTTTTACAGCCCAACTTGAATGAAGACAGACTTATCAATGGCGTAGGAAGCACGAGAACGTGTGACTCCAGCTCTCTGTCAGTCACGATGCTTGTTGGACCGAACACGCAACCGGTGTAAGTTGACAAACGCCCCACAACAAATTCACACTGCAGACGTATCTGGTGTGTTACACAAGTAGCCTATGCTCAGTCTATATGTATTTTAGTGGGATGTCACTAGTTATCGGCTACTTTGGTTTCGTTTGTGACCTTGACAGAAAATGTAAAAGGAACACAAAATTTAGAACATTATTCATTATAGTGATTAAAACATTTTGAGGTAAAAGTATGTCCACCACTTCACCATTGTCAGGTTATTTATCATTTATCATTAGGCTGTATGATGTGACTGGTCTTATTCTGAGGGATTAGTAGACCCCATGCACAGGTGGTCCTCAGACCGCAAATGTTTCTCATCATCAGGACCATCACCCTGCCAGCTTCACTTCCCTCTGGATGCTCTTTGTCTCTATCTCCAAATCCAGCTCACCTTTATAAGCTGACTTTACTCCATTGTTCTGACTTACATGAATGACCATTTGTCAGTTGTTAAATCCAGCACTTGTTTATATTTTTCTCTAACCCTCCCACTGGACTATAGGTCAGCTCAATAATTACACGTTGCTTTGACTGATGAGTCCTGTCCTCTCTGACGCCCACGCGTGCCTCATTGCATTAAGTTTCACATGACACTTACTCATCAGTGCCCTTGACGGTGCCTCTACACCCACACATGAACAAATAAACACACACACACACACACACACACACACACACACACACACACACACACACACACACACACACACACACACACACACACACACACACACACACACACACACACATATTGGTTGTTGACTAGAGATGTGTACTCTTCAGGAGAATGATCTAATTCCCTCAGCAGACCAAACAAATAGCGTATACAACAGTTCAGGGGCTGTTTTGCATGTTTTTCTTTCATATTGTGTCACATGTTTTTAATGTGTTTCGCACATATAATCTACTACAAAGCCATGCTGTTGTAATCTGTACAGAATGTGGTTTGACATTGTCTTGCTGAAATAGGTTAGGTCTTCCTAGAAAAATCATTGTCAGGCTGGCAAAATATGTTGAACGTTTAAATACTGTTTAGCATTAATGAAGCCTTCACAGATGTGTAAGCTCCTCATGCCATGGACACTTCTAGTCCTTGGATCATGTTTGTATCTGGTGTCCCATTTTCATGACGCAGTTTTGACCTGCATTTTTGGATGTAACAGCAAACTGTGTTTAAAGAAAGTGGTTTCTGGAAGTGTTGAAGCCCATGTAGTGACTTCCACTGTAGAGTCATGTATGTGTTTGATGCTGTGTTGCCTAAGTTTTGTACTGAGATTTCTCCAGGTTCTCAGAATCTTTTAATCATATCATGTACTGAAATATGCAAACAGAACAGCTATTTAGGGATCAAATTATCATTTTGGAAAAGTATGACGGTGCCAAGATAAACAACAAATTTAAATGTAGGAGACTTTAGTTTTCTCATGGTTATCACTGTTAATGCAGAGTACGTGTGTGCTATTTAAATTTGCTGAATGGGCTTTCCAAGAAGTTTTGCCTGATGGTGCAACATTGGCTGTAGTACAGGAGAATAATACTGAGGTCTGTATGTTTTGACTAATGGCCTCGTTTGCGGACGTGCATATGGCCCAGGTCGTATTGAAAATCACAGGTAATTGAAATTTTATGCCAGAGACATTACTCTAAAATGTTCAGACTATTGTCTCACACAGACTCTCAATAAATAAGAACATCTGTTCTTCAGAGAGTCAGCCTCTTTAGGGTGTTTTCTTTTTTTAAGCCCAGTCATGTTACTAACTTGTTTCGAAACAAACTTTTTTGGTACCAGGCTTTTAGTCACAAAACATTGTTTCTCTTTTTGTCTCTGGTCCTCTGGCTTGTATTTGTTCCTATGATGTGAAAAATTTCTATATATTCTCTAACAAAGATAAAAGTGAAATATTATAATCAGGTGCCTGCAGATCTTACAATATCAACATTAAGTCGCTCTAAAAGTCTGGTCCCACAAGTTAGATAAATAATGAAGCTCAAATGTTGTGCACCAAAGCTTCAGGTTCCTCCAAAGAATGAATTGTTCATTAGCTGGTTTTGAAACAGGCTGTTACATAAGAAAAAAAAAAGATCTTCAGATTCTTAAATAACCTGTTTGCGTCATATTTCCTCCAAGGAGCAGGACTTGACACTTTGGCATTTGCAGGTTTGAGGACATAAAGGATCTGCTCCCTGTGGGGAGAAAGATCACAGGGCTGAGGCAAATCCGGCTGCTGTCGTAGAACTTCTCAGGTTACAGAAGGAACAAGACGTCAAATACAGCATTTAGCACAAATGCAGTGACTGCATGTTCCTTTTGAATCTCTGTACTGAGTGCAGAAATAAACAGTCTCATGTTGCTGTGTTATACAGCATAATCAGGCTTCAGTAAGAGCTCCAGTGTGACGGCCAAAACCCAACGGGCTAATTTTTTCCTTCGAGAGACAGAAAAAGAATTTCACACATTAAATTAATCCTGATGGTTAAAACAAAAACAAGGCTTCAGCATAAATCTCAGTTTAATCTCTGATTGCGAACAGTTTTAGGGTTTCGTAACCCTCCTGTTCTGGACATTCAGGTTAACAAATGTTAGAAATACTCTGACTTTAAAAGTTGCCTTCCCTCCATGAACCAATTCCCCATCTTTCAATCATCTTTACTCCTCCTCTTCCTCATCCCTGTGTGTTCAGTCATGTAATTAACCTTGCTTTAACCTGCAGGACTAATAAACCTCACAGGCTCTCTGTTGAGCTCCATGAAAGCAGAATAAGCAAAAGTGTCTGTGAAAAGAGTTTTAACAGACAAATTTCTACACATTCACTATTGACCATGTCTAAAAAAAAGATGTGTTTTCACTGTCCTGCTTTGAACCAATCAGTGCAGGGGTTGGTAAGCTCTAATGAAGTCCCCTGAAGTCAAGGTAATGATTTGAAAAAATCCCTTGTTTGTTGTCGTTTTTTGGTTTTAGTGAGTTTCTTAGTAGATTAAATCCAGTAAATCATTTATGTTATTAACGTTAAGCTAAAAACAAGAACAGGCTGTGCAGGAGTAGATCAGGAACTCTGGGCCCCTCACAGCTCTGGATCTGGGAGGTTTTCATTTGAATCAATTTGCTACCGCACTCTGTGTCCTCTTTGTGTCCTCGATCCGGCCATGTCTCTGATCCCACCAGTCAGAGCCCTCCAGATCAGATGCAAGACTTCTATTCATGCCTGAGTAACACTGCATTTATTTGCACAGTGCAGCTCAAGCAGGACAGGGTGTTGAGCACTGAAACCACAGGAAAACATCCGGTGACTTTGAATTAAGTTGACACAAGATGATATTTAGCTTGACTGCTACAAGAAACTGACATAATGAGCAGAGCCAGACCTGGGGTCATCAGGTTTTAAGTTTACAGCCCAACATGAACGAGGAGAGGCTCATAATTGGAGTGAAAAGCATGAAAACTCCTAAGTCGAGCATCGCACAGATCTGATTCTTGTCTGGTCTTAACAGTTAAACAGTTAAAAACTGTTACTTTCTGTGACATACAGTGGTTCCAAAATTATTATAACATTTGTCCCCTTGACATGTTTGGGAGGTTTCAGCCTGGTTGCATTGGCTGTTTAAATACCAATAAAACAAATGAAATATCTACAAAGTCATCATGATGCTCTATGAATCATAAAGTAGAGCCATCATAAAGAGATTTAAGTTATTTTCTTTATATAGGAACATAGAAAATGATGGACTGCCCCTCTCAAGTCTGGATCTCAACACCATCCAGCAAATCTGGCCAAGTTGGAAAACAAAGTGGATGGATTAATTTTAATTTCCAAGGAAAGCTTTTGACTCGATTTGACTGTACGAGAGATGTGTGATGCTGTAACTGCTGCAAAAAGTGGAAAAAACAACTGTAAAGTTGAAATTAGATAAAAACAGCGACACTCACTTCAGCTGGTACAACTCTCTGAGCTGTGCTCAGAGCAACCATCTGCAAGTCTCATGTTTATGATTTGGAGGCAAAAAGGTCAGTACTATCAGATCTGTCAGGTGATTTTGTGTATCACATACAGGTTTATCCTAGAGTCTTACATTGTTATGTATAAGCTGCAATCTCTTAAAAAGTAAAATTAATGCAGAGGTGCATAGCAAATGAAAAAAAACCCCTTGTAGTTCCTCAAGTGTCCACTTGAGGCTAGTTCTAAAAGCCTGAGAAGTCCCATTAACACTAATGTTGCAAAGCCCGTTTTTAAAGCACACAACAAACGTTTACAGCCTGGTTTGGCCACATTCTCTAATTTGTCTGTTTTGACTTTCGGTTGATTAGTGGTTAAGATTGAATCAGTATTTCCAATACGATCATCGCCATTGCTGAGCTTTGAAACCAGAAACCAGTGGGTGACACCACTCTGACTTCAACAATATATAGTAAGTTCAACTTTTAAACCATCTTTGATTTTGAGAAATGATACATCATTGATACAACTTTTAGTTTTGGAGTAGTGATCAAAACAGACATTACATATCACTTCTTATTACATCTGAATATAATTTTACCTCTCCAAAAAGCTTCGATATGCCCTTTTGTGGAGTTCTCTCATAATCAGATTAATGTAGCTTTTATTTTTGCATCAAGCCTTCATGTAGTGTTTGTTCGTTTCACCCCTGAATACAGTTTGTCCTTTCATTTGTTTGAATCAGTCGGTCATGTTCCAAAGTACTTACCCAGTGGTTTGGAAGTTATAGCAAAAACAACTCATTACCTTTCTCTCAAAGTACATTTTTCAGAGGTGTGTGGGTGTGACGCACGATAGGGAAGATGAGTGGAGTGTGTAATTACAGGGGAAACAAAGCTGTGCGTCCTGATGCATTCTAAAGCAGAGCGTGCTAACAACCCCCTTTGTTTTTTTTACACATGAAATTATGAGTCCAGCAGGGTGTATAATTAGAAATCAATTTAACTCCATATCAATCATCCAGCCAAATTACTCCGAACTATTATCTCAGGATTCACCAAAGAATGTCATATTGACAGGTTCAGAGATGTCAGGTTAAAGCTGATTGGTAGCTGTGTGTGTGTGTGTGTGTGTGTGTGTGTGTGTGTGTGTGTGTGTGTGTGTGTGTGTGTGTGTGTGTGTGTGTGTGTGTGTGTGTGTGTGTGTGTGGTTGCTCTCTCAAACGTTTATAAGAGCAAGACTGAGATATATGTGATTCTTTACCACAATCAGAAATTGGTCCAACAGGTATTTGAAGATCTGTTTTATCGTCTGGTTTGTATTTTGGATGATTTTTGGTGCTGTAAAGTTAACTAGATACCTTCCCATTGTAAAATTACATCCCTTATTCTCAGGAGGGCAACCAAACACAGAAAAGTGCATAATTCCAAAAAAGAAAACTCCCTGAAGGAACATCTTATAACTTAACTCCAACCTTGAGGCGAACTCTTCTTTGTTCTTCCTGCTTCCTTTCCTTTCTCGGTAATGATCTGTGTCCACCCACTCACCTGCTAAAACTCTGCGGACCATTTTTTATCGAGGGTAAACGATTCTACAAAAAAAAGATAGAAAAAAGACGAGAGCACATGAAGAGAAAAATTTGCATGCCCAGATCCTGATTTTTGACATGATGAGCTGAGCTCATGCAATGTTAATGTGAGAGCGAGCTGCTGCCAGTTGGGTACTTTTCTCCTCTGCATGTGTGTGTGCTGGTGCAGACATGTCCTGATATGAATAATGTGAGAGTGTGTGTTTGGTTTTATTCATTTTAGCCCTCAAATTAAACAACAGCTGCTTGATAGAAATGCAAATGCATCTGCATTTTTATGAGACAGAGAGAGAGGGGGACGTCCTCGCAGGCTTCCTTCCTCGCTATTCGAGATTTCCCCTGTAATGGTTCTTTCTGAGAGCGGAGGAGAGGAGAGCTTATTCACTCTGGTTCCTAATGGCTCCTTCTCTGGTCATGGAAAAGGACAGGCTTTTTTGGGGGATTGCTTGAACTGTTTCTGCCCAGACGTCCGCACTGAACTCACTGAGCTCTGAGCCTTTTTCTAGGCAACAGTTAGCAACAGAAAAACAAAAATGCAGCAAAGTACAGAGACTGCTTTCATCACTACCTTGTACAGGTGGCATGTTATGGGCTTGGAACATGGCTTGGAATTAAAGTTGACTGATTTATCTGATGAGACACAAGCAGCTGCCGGGATATCAAAATTTTACAGCCTATGCTTATGGCTAATTCATTGGTGGGAGATTTGGATTCTCATTGAGAGTGATTACTGAAAAATAACCTGTCTTTGCACAAAAACCTACTCTATAGAAGTTCTTAATCAGAAAAATTCAAGACAGCTAAAGGCGCTCTGCCTACTCTGACAGCCTGTTGATGCAACACCGATACCTTATGTCTCTTTAATATTTGCTTGAATAACACCACAACCTCTAGTGGCCACTTGCGAAATTCCTTCCATTCCTAGGTAAACTGATTCTTGCTGTTTTTGCTCCTCTTATATTTATTGGCTATGTTTACATGTTGTCAATATTCGGGTTGAGGATGGAATCGAATAGAATCCTGATTAAAAAATAGCCACACACAACAACAGCAGCAGCGTGGCAGAAATTGAACACGACCAAGATTCCTTGCAAACAGAACATGGGGATCCTGATAGACGTATACATGACCAAATATTTGGGTTTGAAAAGGAGAAACCCAGGCGTGATTTTCGAATTAGAAAGGGATATTGGTGTTTACATGGCTTTTATTGCTAATATTCAGATATTGAAAGGGTTAATGAATTAATGTAAACATAGATAGTAAGCTCTGATAAACTGCTACTTTAGCTGTATCTGTGCAAAACTTCACTGGTCGCCTTGTTTACATGCTTGCAGCCAGTCTTTGGTTCCTTGTCTTTTTCCAAAATGAAGTCGATTGATTCGAACTCCCCAAACAGGAACAAGGAAATCAGCAAGAAGCTTTGCAAGATGACAACATATATTGAATCTGGCCAGTATGGGCTCTGGAAGATACATAAACCACTTAACTTTTGGCGTAGATGGGTACCTTTCACATTTGAAATGATACAGTACAGATGCCCGGTACTTGGCAATCAGTATCAATACTCAACAGTACCAATTTTCTGTTCTTTCGTATGGTTATGCAGTAATAAATATTAATTTATTTAATAATAAAATCCCTAAGTTTTTCAATGTAACATATTTATTCCTTAATATATAAACTTGCATGCCATGTTCATGTCCAGCATGGAAAATCGACTACTCTTCCACTCTCTCACAGTCACAAGGATGCATTTAGGTACCTAAACATGTTACCTTTTGAGTTATGTGAATCGGCACTCAGTACTACAGATGGAATTCAGTCTGTGCCTATAAAAGTACCCTATTCAGTACCTATCCCTTCTTGAGTATGTGGGTATTGGGGAATCAGTAGCTGATTTTCTGTCAAAGCACTGCTGAGAATATTGCCGACTTTTCAGCACAGAGACATCATCAGTACCCTATAAATAATTATTTTGTAAGGAGCATAAGAAACTTCCATGTCCTAGCTTTCTCTGACTTCTAAAGTTCATCAATTTAATGTTTTTTTTTAATACATCCCTTATGGTAGAACTAAATTATTTTCACTACAGTCTGGTGTCTTTCATATCAAACCATTACTTTAGGAATAAAACATTGATCTAGAGTGGAACTGGATTTACTGGTTGCCCTAGTATAAGTGTTTTAATGTGATTTCGAATGATAAAGTTTACATAACGGTGCAATAAAGTGACTATTATTGAGTATTAACTTGAGATAATGGAGTCTCTGGGTGGTTTAACTATGTGTGGTACTCCTGCAGTCTGCAACAGTCCTCCTAATCCCTCACTGAACTTCTTCTAAGGGCTTCCTCCTCCTCCTCCTCCTCCTCTTTGTTCCATCATCTCAGAGATTCAGCCAGCACTCCTGCATCACTACTGCTCTGTGTGCTGTACGGAAATGCTCACTGTTGTCCGTAGGATACAGGCCTATTGATTTCAGTCTGCCTATTACTCCTGCTATCCCCCCTCCTCCTCCCATCACACTCACGCTTCCCACCTCCCCCTCCTCCCCTCCTCCTCTTCTGCTTCTCTCTCGTCTCTTCCTTGGACTGCAGCACTGAAAACCGCTGCATCGCTCAAGACAAGAAATCTCCGGCGCGATGCCTTCTCTCCCTGTTGCTGTTTAGAAAGAGGAAGAGAGGGGAGACTCACCGGCAGTTCGGCACGATGCATCGCGGTCCTCTGCGCACTGTAAGTCTTCTTTTCCTGTTCAAACGTGCAGACAAACTAGAACTTCATCTCCCTCCGCGCTCCGCTCCTCGTGATACATAGATCTCATCTTTATACGCCTTTTTGGATCATTTAATATGCAAAATGGAAACTGCAGGTATTGGGAGATCCACACTGGTGTGTGCTTAGTCTGCTGGCGATGATGCTAACAGTGTGCGTGTAATTGACGCAAGAGTTGGAGAACTTTTGAGGAGTTTGAGCCTCTGAAAGTGAGTTAAGAATGCATATTTATATGAAATACCCCACATTTCATAAGAAAATGATGCCTCTTTGTATTCAATATTCATTCTAGGAAAGAAACAGTTTGTGCTTTCGTTAAAACTTTAGGCTTCTTTATGAGATGCGTCAAAATGAGAGAATTAGGCTGCTTTTGTGCAATTTCAGAAGTGATTTTTGGGACTTTTAGCATCTTTCCAACACCAACAAAGAGGGGTTTTGGTGACGGTGTTAGGGGGTGTTCCCTTTCTTTTGGGCCCATAAATCGTGTTTAACATGAGTTGGCACGCGCACACGGCAGAGGTAACTCCGCGTTTCCCGTCCATCTTGCGCGCGCGCGCACGCACGCACGAACACACACACACACACACACACACACACACACACACACACACACACACACACACACGGAGCAGCAAAGGAGTGAGTCTGCAGAGAGCACACACTCGGAACACATCCATCTATTACTCAGGATTTAGTGCACGGTGCAGCGCGCGGACAGTCAGCTAACTGTACCGCGCGCCGCGCAGGCAGCACGAGGATTGATTCGCAGACTGCAGGACGGCCCAAATCTAATTACGGGACGCGACTTGCGTCAAAAGACTCCGCGGTGATTGATGTTGCTTCCTGTACGTGGTCTGTGGGCTGAGCTCAGCCGGTGGAGCCGCTGTGTGTGTGGAAGCTGCAGTAGTGGAACAAAGAGGGATGAGTTTTGCATAAAGCTGCCCCACGAGGCTGAATGTGAAGTTTGATTGAATCAAGCATGAAAAAATTCCAGCCAGGTGTTTGCTTCAAGGCACTTTGAATAGTCTGTAAATTAATGTTTGCCTCTGGCCCTGTGTGCCTCTGTTTGCTTTGGCTCGGCACATGACAATCAAAGCCTCTGCTCACTCTATTTCACCTTTTTCTATTGTGCCTTATCTCGGCTTCATCTATATTTCATTGACAACTAAACACACAAGAGGGTTCAGCTTGAATGGGTCTGCACTACATGTCATAAATGAGAGCCAGGAGGCACTCCATCAGCCAATCAGCAGCCCGGAGAGAGGGGAGAGAGGAGCATCATCAAGCTGTTCAAATGTGCAACCATTCATAGAGAGACAGAGACAGAAGAGCTCAGTGGAGAGAACCCTCCAACTCTCTCGTTTGTTGTTATATTCATGGATGCACCAGCTCCTGAAAACTTGTTGAAATTTTCAGGATGTGATGCAAACCCAGACATCTAAACATTTCTGACGACCTTATCCAGAGTTTTCCCTGCAGCTGAGGTGAGCTGATGCAAGGATCCAGTGTTAGGGGAACAACATACAAGTGCACAAGCTGAGCAAGGGTGATGAGGTTGAAGCGACTGGTGCAAACCAAAAAACAACTAAGAGAATAAATAAAACTGTTTGCATACAGCGCTGCCAGAAATGCGGAAACTGTCATAACAGAACATCAAAACATAACATAAAGTTGGTCTCTCTAACTTGGTTCACCGCCATATTGCAAACATTGCCCTATGGCCTCCACAGCAAGCTTCCGAGGCACCCTCGTCCTCCTAATCTGTCTGCAGAAAATTCCTGTTGTGTGGGACATGTTGTACAAGCAACTTGGCAGAATGTTCCTGGGGTGCATGTGTGAAAGAAGCTTTCCTAATTTATTTTGCAACAACATCGATTTCTCACTTTTTACATGCCATCAAAAGCAGCAATATATTATTGAATTGAGAACAGAATAAACAAATTTTAAATGTTTTGTTTATTTGCTTACTGGATACCGGTAAGTAAAAAGGAGATAGTGCAGCAAAAGTAGGTGTTATTTTTCAAAACTGAGGAAAGAAATGATATCTTTCTGTTGACTGTTCAGTCGTGATAATAATAATAATAGTAATAATAATAATGATTATTATTATTATCAACTTGGTTTATATTCCACTTTTCAAAGGCAATATTAATGCTGTACAAAATGAAACAAACAATGAAAGAATTAAAAGAAGAGATGAAAGAGGAGTGAAAGAGAAATTGAGAAACTAAGACAACTAAACTAACTAAAGAAATTATACAATGTATAGGGCTAAAAAACCCCACCAAATAGAGGAAAGGAAGACATCACAAAAATAGATTAATAAAAACAATAAAAACATTTAATCAGAATAAAGAGAGCTACAGAGGGAAAGGAGGAACGGGGATCTAAAGAAAGAAAATTAAAACATAATAGTTTGTATTATTTCTGTTGTTTGCCGGCTCATACAGGGCGTGTCCAGACCTGTTTGTACCAGGGTGAGCTCAGTGCAGCGCTGACGTCAGGCCCTTCCGTCTCTGCCATCTGTTTTAAAAACTACCATTTCAAGCTTTCATATTCTTGTGTACAATTGTATTCCTTTATAAAGAAACATAGCAGACTGACAACACATCAATCTTGTGAAGTTACATTAAATCTAAGAACTTAAAATTATGTTTGTATCAGTTGAAGGCACCAAGGAAAGTAAATTTGTAATCATTTGATTATAAAAAAACGAATGCCAGCCTGTTTTGTCATGCGCTCTTTTACAAATAAACCATTCAGCATCCCCTATGGTAACCTCCTTGCTGTATACGGGGGTGTTGTGCTTTTTTTTGTCATTATTTTGTCCCTATGGTCCCTGTGATAGATTTCCATGATTTAGTTAAAAAATCCTATTTCCTCTCACTGGTGTTTTAGAAAATCTGTATTTCAGCTTGTCTGAAACGCTTTGTTGTGGCCCTATTTTAAGGCTCTCTGCTCCACAAACCCTCTTGAGCAGCCATTTTGGGGGTGGAGCTATGGGCAGACCTTGGTGTTTGAGGCCCACGTCCCCAATGTGTTTTGATCTAGTACAGAGATCTGTATGTGATGACTTCATCATCATATCAGCAAGTCCCGTGAAGATCTCTCGAAGATCTCGAGAGCTTTGACCAGTGTACAGATGGAATCGGGGATTTCTACAACAATATGTAGAGGTTTGAAAAACTGCACTTTTAGTCTGAACATCATGAATTGTTACTTGAAGTCCATGTTTAAAATATGGGAAAGCAGACCCTTTCTGTAAGATCTGTAATCCATACATATTTTAGATGGAGATAAATTAGTACCAGTCAACAAAACAAAACCAAAACAAACAACAACAGCAAAAAAAACAAAAAAACAAAAACAAACACACACTCTCTCATTGAAACGCAGCGTGGGCATCCTCACTGGGACCTCCACAGCAGCTGGCTGGACTTCAGCAGTCAGTAAACCCTCACAGCTATCATTATATACAGACAATCAGGCAGCTGTGTGTGTCCATGTGTGTGCGCTCCAGTGGCTGTTTTTTCGTGTGTTGTGTAGGTTTGTAGGCCTGCGTTAGAGAATCTTTGAATGAATACTCCTCCTTCTCCTGGCTTGTCTTCAGTGTGTCTCTGAGCAGCTTTGTAACACACTTCATGATTATTACTTTAATCTAAACCCAGGATCCTCGGCTCCCTCGGCAGTCATGCTTCTTCATCCTCTGTTGCTGCTGCCTCTGGAGGCTGCGTGTTTTAAGCACTTTCTTAACTCAGCAGCCTGTTTTGTTGTTGTTTTTTTTTCTGAGAAAGCAGAAAAGAAGTTTTCAAATGTAGAAAATTTCTTTTGTAGATGTTTGGGGTGGCTGATCTGTTTCTTTTTTTACAGAAGAGATGCTCAGAGGTGTTCTCCCTCACACCTGCAGTAAATGTCCCCACCACACTGATACACCAAGCTGAATAAATCACATCGCTTCCTCTGTTTTTTCCTCATACAAAGATCACGAAATTGGCTGAAATTTCTCTGAAACGTACACTTTCTAAAATGTGAATTTTTAGTTTTAAATGACATCATGTGCACTTTTATAGAGATCATTGTTTATCTATTATCTACTCAATTCATGTATGTTTGGAGTGAGGTTTTGTAAATATGCCTGAAGTTGTAGCACATACCCTCTGTGTTGTAGTTCCAGCCGTTTCATGTGGCCTAAGAAATACTGCCAAGACAAAGCTTACGTTGCCTGAATACAGCATGAATGCATGGGCGGTGTGGCCCTGCTTAAAGGGAAACTCAGCTTTCTTTGTCTGTTCTGCATGCCTCTGGAAATGTTTTGCTTTTATTGATGAACCATACCAAGATCATCGTCATCGAAAGCTAATAAAAATGTGTGACGATCTCCTTGTGGTGCTCTCCTGTCTTGTGCATTTGCTGGACTACATCACAGACCTCCTCTGTGATTCAAGAAAACTTTTGAGGTCAAGGTAACTAGGTAGAGGTGCCTGAAAAGCCTGAAAAGCTGCAGCACATCATCCTTTTGATTTGAGGTATTCAACTTATCTATTTTCCAGGGGGACAGAGGAGTCAGGTCTGCATGATTAAATCAAGGACTACCAAGAGGGTAGATTCAGCTGTGAAGCTTGTTTCTTTTCCAGATGGATAGATTCTGCTTCTGCGTTAAGCTGTGATCTCCTGATCTTTTCCTTCCGAAACCCCGACCTGGCTTCATGTGGCATCTGCTGAGCTTGGCGTGTACTTCCATTCACACGATGTGCATTAGCAAACGCTCACTGCAGCCATCTGTGGGCGCCGCAGAAAGCCTGCAGGGCTCTGCACACACCACTTGCATTTACATATTGTTAACCAGTATTGGGTCACATTAAGATCTGGGATCTTATCTCTCTTACTACCATTTTAACAGTTTCATACCACACCTGATAAGCATGATTCTGTTTTTATTTAGAAAAGAATGACATCCTGCACAAAGCGTTTACGTACTTTGACGACACACCCGATGAGTGGGTCTGCAAGGGTCCAGGAGCATGCACCTGCAGAGTGTATGCGTGTGTGTGTTCATGCATCCTCTGTGTATGTGTGTGACTTGGTGAGTGATTAATGAACGTAACTGGACGGCGTCAGCGGGCCATGACAGCACGGCTGTGAGGAAATCATTTCCCCCCTCTCCGTGGACTGCTGATTCAGAGCTCGCAGGAATATTTGCTGATTGCTGAAATCACATCATGAAGGTGCTGTTATAATAACCCCGATCACTGCATCACAGCAGAAAGGAAATAAAAGCAATCGTAAATGATGTTAGCTTGTGTGTTTATAGGGGGGAAAGGGCAGTGAGCTCAGATGTGGGAGCTTCATGTTCCCTTATATCAGCAGGACATGCTGCGAGAAATTGCCATATAGGTTTTTTCAGTAACGCAGCAGACGTCTGGACTGGACTTCAGTGAATTATCTGTGGAGCTCAAAGGCGGCTAAATGTCAGCAATAATGACCATTTGCATAAGGAGGAGAGCGCTTTGCCTATCATGAATAATAAAATGCCAACACAAGAGGGATATGCTTCATATTCTGCATTACAATCACAACCATAACTCTGAAATTTACTTAGATGAGAGGATCAAAGAGAAGGAAATGGTGAACCACAGAGAACAGGGATTACACACACACACCTTTCTGCCTGTTTTGCACCATTATTCACTTTCCCTCTTTAATAAAAAGGTCTCGGTGTTGCAGTGCAGCGAGTTGATTGGCTATTTTCTTCTTGGCCATTTGGTGCAGGAACTCTCAGAGCAAATCATGAGGTCTAACACAGAGTTCAGCCTTTAGTCTCAGCTGTCAGACGGTAAGTTGGAGGAGCTGCAGCACTGGAAATGAGCTCTGCGAAGTTTGCAAAGAGGAGTTTGAGAAAAGTATGTCTTTGCATGGAACGTATTTCTTGTTCCGTGACATTAAACCACGTATGACGAGGGCAGGTGGAGTCCAGTTTTAGCTCATTGTTCAGCTTCACCGAATCCAGGTTTTAGGTGGTTTCCTGCTCAATCTGCTTTTTTTGTACATTGATGAGTTGTTGCTGATATCCAGCAAAAAAGTCTTTTGTTTTTGACCCAGAGGGCTTTGACCTGCTGGAGCTGAGACGCAGCCAGAAAACATCAGCGAAAACAGGAATCTATCAGATCTGATGCTGTGACGAAGAGTAGACTGAGCAGAGATGCATCTGGTGTAATTTTGCAGCAACAAAAAAGTGTTAGGTTTTCTCCATTTTTGAGTCTCACAGTTCCAAACAGATGCTTTGTTCTCTAACAGCGAAAAAAAATCTTATTATTGAATGATTATTGAAATATTTGACTCATCCCTCGTTCTTCAAGCTCAGTCTGTGGGGTCTGAACCTCCAACTGCTGGAGAGCTTGATTGTCTGCCCTCCTCCCTATGTTCAGGTTCTGTTTGTGCATGTTTCAGCCTCAGTGGGTGAATGAAATCTATCCTCTTCCTTTCTTAACAACCAGATATGAGTCTGATTTTTAACAAACCCATTGCAAGAGAACTGACGAGCATTTTGCTAAATCTCTAGCTCTGTTTGAACGAACGTTACACCTTAGACTCTCAAGCGCCATGGATTTGACAATTACACTGACTTTTAAACTCTTCTCTCTTTTGCGTTCACATCTTAAACAATCAGATCAAATCTAGCTCCTGATTATAGCCCTGAAGCTGCAGCATCAGCCTCCGTCTTGTGTTTAGATAGATCCACGGCCGGCGGCAGTCGCTGTCTCATCACCACAACGTGTTCAAAGTTAGTTACAACACATTTCTTACTTCATTTCAGTGCTGCATTGCACCAAAATCTCTCGGGCTGCTCTACGTCGCTGTGGAGCCGCGGTGCTTACGTCCAGATGACGGATTCAAACTGATGTTTTATCTAATGCTGCAGAGCAAAGGTGAGCAGAAACACCATACATCAAGCTGCCACTGTCTATTTAGGCACTTAACCCAGTCCCAACACCTCGGTGTATGCTTTCCACTCCAGGGACTGCAGATACTTATAGAGTAGAGCTCATGGGGGTCTATGAAAGATGGATTTTTTCACAATGTAAGACTACAAAACATCATGAAAACACTATTGAAAGGGAGAAACTATCAAATCCAGTCTTACAAGGACTTCAGTGCTTATGTGAACGGAGGATGTTCACCGTTAAATGAACTAATCTGCAAATATTAAACAATGTCCCAATGCCACCACTACAGGGTGGTTCAGCTCAGTGTTTCTCAAAGAACCGCAGACCATAAAAGACCACTTCATGTGTGTTTTTCCTGTGCAGAGCCCCGACCGTGCTGTGAAATTGACCTGTCAGTAGCTGAGTGTTTTAAGAGCTTCTGAGTGTAAATCGAGGGCCTCCAGCTCCCCGGTCCCTCTCCTGCAGGAGTCTCTGAGCCTTGGGACCTCTGGCTGCAGTGTGGCAGACAGACGGCCCGGGCCTGATGTGTTGACAAGTCTGCTGAGAGGCCACAGTGGACGGAGCCCTGAGGGGAGCCAATCATACATGTCCACATCCAACCCACACATGATGGGCGCTGGCAGAAGACATGGTCTCTGAAGATCCAAATTCACAAAGATGGAATATTTCTGAAAATGAACAAAGATTTTTAAGAAACCCAAAGAAAAAGTGTACTGGAAAAAAAGTATCAACATTACAAAACAAAATGCAACAGCAGGACCCGTTTCCCTGTTTGCATTGACTTTAATTTTACTTCCAGAGATGTGTTTTGGGAAATAGTTGTTTTCCCAATTTGCAGATGAATCAATGAGACGACTTCAATCAGTTTATATCTGTGCGCTTACTTCAAGGTTTGATCCTGCAGCCGATGGCTTAGCATCAAGCCTAGAAGAAAAACCTGAAAACAAACGATCTTTCCAGTAGCTCCTCTGAGATGGCAACCTCTGGTCGTAAGAAATGAAGCTGATGCAGAAGTGCTAAAATCTCCATCAAGTGTCTTCGTGAAGGTTCCTGCAGCTGGTCCGAACAACTCAACTCTCTGCCTGCACACACTGCATAGGGGTGAATAAGGGTTTGAATTGTGGCAGGAGCATTACCCGTGGTGGTGCGTGTAGCTGGCACCGGCAGTGTCTGTCTCATCTTTTATGTCCGTGTTTCAGTGGCGCAGCAGCGTACTGTGTTTCTGTACATTTTACCACTATGCTCAGTCTTTGCAACTTTCTCTGTTTCTGAAACTTGTAGCGCTTAGACCAGTATTTCCAGCTACTGCCGCTAATGTAATTGCTATTACAGATTTGGGTTTTCTGCATCAAGAGATCTGAACAGAAAAATCTTTCAGGTGCACAGTGTCCAGTTTTCAGCTGATGTTGTTGGTCTGCAGAGATATTGGTAGTAGCTTTGGAAGTCTTGGAAATCAGGATGCAATGGCTTTCTATCAGTCTGATGTCTTTGTATCTACAGATGAAGAATTTTCCTGTGATAAGTCCCCAACCCAGGCCCCAACTGAGTTTTGTATTGATACCATTGCTGGGAAACCACACATTTATGCCTGATTGAAAATCAACCAATCAGTGGCTTGATCCTTGAGTAATATCCATCCTTGTTAATGCTTACCCAACTTCTAAAATAGTGCTATGTAACTGTATATGTGCTATGTTTAGTTCTAAGTTTTTGTTGCTCTTTGCTGCCAATAAAACAACATCCTGATACTTCAACAAAATCAGAAGGTGAAGGATTTGCTGCAAACGTTTGTGCTTTTCTTGGCGTTGTTATGATCAGCCTGTCGTCATTTGCTAATCTAGAATAAAGACCATTTTTGCTGTTTCCCAGTTACTTATCAATGAATCACTCTGTTTCTCTTCTAGTAAAGCTTTCTTCTCCAGTTGCAGCAGATCTCTGTTTGTATCAGCTTCAGAGGAAAGCTTGGCTGTCTCAGTGACCAAATGTTCTTTTGAAGTTCTTCTCCGTGTGCCAAGAAACACTGCAGTCAAGTGTTTGTGACGGGCGGCTTTTAATCAGGCTAAACCTGCTCTTCTCTCTCTCTGTCCCCACAGGCTGATCGTCTCTTCTGCTGAGCTCTCACCGGACCGCCCGATTTGAGATCTACTGTCTCCATTTCAGCGGCATCTGGCTTCTCCCATCCAATGGAATTAGACATCATTACTTAATCATTAGCTTCCTGGCGGCTGAGTGGCTTTTTAGCACCAAGAACCTGCCTTAAGTCTTGATCTGTCAGGAGAAAGAAGAGCATATGTTTGTAGCTCCTGGTGGAATAAAAGCTAAATAGTGTTGAGTTAAAAGACTTTTAGTGCCTGATCTCTTCGTGCCAAGATGGATGAAACTCATAACAACAGGACTTCCCTGGTCAAAGGTGCCAAGGACATCGCCAAAGAGGCCAAGAGGCACGCTTCGAAGAACTTCACCAAAGCCGTTGATCGTGCCTCTGACGAATACTCGGCCCATCGCAGCTACAACCGCTTCGAGAACGAGGAGGATGAAGAGAACAACTACAACTCTTACCATCAGCAGGATGGTCATTATGGCGACAACGCAGCCAACGATGAGGATGGGGCCTCCAGTGACGCCACAGAGGGCCACGACGATGAAGATGAGATCTACGAAGGGGAGTACCAAGGTGTGCCGGCCTACAACGATGGGAAGCAGCGGGATGGTCAGGTGGCTCTGGGCCAGCCAGTTTCTGACAGTCAAAAGAGCCGCAAGGAGCTGGAGAATGAGAGGCAGGCGGACGAGGAGGAGCTGGCCCAGCAGTACGAGCTCATCATGCAGGAGTGTGGACACGGACGGTTCCAGTGGCAGCTGTTCTTTGTTCTCGGGCTGGCGCTCATGTCGGATGGCGTGGAGGTGTTTGTGGTGGGCTTTGTGCTACCAAGTGCCGAGACCGACATGTGTGTCCCAAACTCTGGAGCTGGATGGCTCGGTAAGGACTGGCATTACAGATCTTTGCAGTTTTGCACAGATTGATGCATATGTGTTTGGATTCATGACCAAGAAAAGTGCAAGTGCCAAATCTTCGAGATCCTCTTGTTTTTGCTTGTAGTAGATGTTGAGGTAGATAACCACCTGCAGAAAGAAGCATGAAAGTTAGCAGACATGGTAAGTCAGTCTGGCTGATGTAATGAGCTGGGATAAATATAGAAAGAAGCAGAATGGATGGATGCAACATGCAGGAATGAGCATGGATGATACTGGTGCAACAGTTATCTCATTGCTTTCAGAGCATGCCAGTGTTGTCATGGCACCAGGTATCTGGATACATGAGTAGGAGGTGTGTTAAGCGAGATGAATTTCTCCCACACTGGGGAAAAGTTGTACGTCTGGAGTGTTTGTTTGCTCACAAATATGAAAACTAGCTGCATGATGTTGGCACTTTCACTTCCTGCTCTGTCTCATCACTGTTAAATCAAAGCATCGAGCAGCTCTCCTC
Source organism: Halichoeres trimaculatus (assembly GCF_033239565.1). NCBI lineage: Eukaryota > Metazoa > Chordata > Actinopteri > Labriformes > Labridae > Halichoeres > Halichoeres trimaculatus. Next base: position 15,896,272 of record NW_027437194.1, on the reverse strand, counting down.
GCAGTATCATAACGTGGTTTTAATGCAACAAAACAAAAAGCTACCTCTGTTTGTTTTCCGGAGCAGGACAGTTTATCATTCACCCAGGTTTCACCCGGATTCTGACTCATCTCTCAGTGGGAGACAGCCGAGAGAGAATATAGAAAGAATGACTCATTTCGCCAGTTCGCTGTCTCTCTCTCACACACACAGCACATAAATAATGTATGTGTGTGTAAACTCACTTGTGGATGCACTCAGAAGAATAAACCTGACACAATAGAGCTGATTGGTGTCTTAACCACAGTTTTTCAGCGAGGGTTAAGTGACTCTTTAAAGTGGTCGAAAGAGACTCATAAGTGGCTCCTCGACGAAGGAGAGAAAATGATACAAGTGCATCCAGCAGAAATAGAGGCAAACAGAATAACTTTGATGACATGTCATTAAATTAGAGTATGTAGGAACAAAATAGTCACATTAAACATTGCATCATTCTTGAGCCTCTAAAAGCAGCAGGCTGTTCAGTGCTGTAAACCTCAGCTGGATGGAGTCCTGTATGTTACATCACTCCTACAGAAATAGATATTGATTAGGTGAAAAGGGTTTTTCCAGCAATGCTCTGCTGACTCATTCCCAGGTCAAGGCTCCTGCCAGGTTGTGTTATGTTGCTTCTGTTTGGAGCTGTAACTGTTTCAGACCGAGGAGCCTTTCAGGTCCATGTGTATGAACTGTCTGCAGGCTTACAGGATGTGCAGAGGCTGGATGGAAGAAAAGCAGAAGCCCCGTTCTTATCCCATCTCTTCCAGGCCACCACTCAAGCTGTTTAGCCAGAGTTTTCCAAAATCATGATTTTGGCTGGAGTTTGTAGAAAACATCATTTTAGTGGTTTCATGTGGATAACAGGCCTAAATGTATAAAAAATATTGATGCAGTTTCCCAGATACCCAGCTACATGTGGACATGGCCTATTGCCTTAAAGGTCCCATATTCTGCTCCTTTTCTGCAGTTTAATATGAATCATTGATGTCTTCATTGAAGTTACATGTTGTGGTCCAAAAAGCCAATAAATCAAGCACAGCAGCATTGTTTCCAGACTCTCATAGCCCCTCTGTTCAGAACACTCTGATTTAGTGGGCGTGACCTTCATATGTAAATGAGCCACCACTGATAATGCCCTGTTCTTCCGTGTCTCTGAGAGTGGCGCCACAAACGCCGAGTGCACAATGTTTAGAAAACAGCAAAGCTCGTTCACTGTAACATCGCAGGCTAAAACAACAGGCTAACCGCAGCTAAAGTTAGCATCCTGAAGCTAGCACAGAGACAGGGGGGGACACTGAGGAAAAGCTCTTACATCTGCTCCACAGCACACAGCATTTAAAATACTCACATTTCCAGGGTCCCAGGTTTGTTGGTGGATGGTTGGTAATGTGTCTGGATTCAGGACCAGTCTATTCGCTAGCCCTCTGTTGTGCTGTCCAAAGTTGGAAAAGCAAGCAGCCGTGAAGTGACTAGCACACACATGCACAGTTTTACTGAGTGTAGCTGGAACATTTCCTTGATAAACGAACTCTAGCCACTTAGCCTGGTCTTCTTCTGAGATGGGAAGCTTGTGCATGGAAGTATGTGGCTGTTTACACCCAAAAACAGAGCAGTGATGGCTCTTCAACTTCTGCATTCTCCTCCCCGCTGCTGGAGAGATTTCTCTCCATTGCTAATGTCGGCAAATCCCCAAAATCCAAACAGCTCGTTTTAGGTCAGGATTTTACATTCACAAGCACTTCTAAGTACTGGTTTTGTCATTAAAATCACATTTTGTTGGCTGGGAGGAAAGCCAAATTTCACTAAAAAAAACTTAATAAAGTGATTTTTGTATATGGGACCTTTAAACCCTCACCAGACTGTTAGTAGTTAGATGATGTGTTACAGCTAAGAAGATGCGAGCTGCTCTCTGTGTGATGCAGGAGACCGGGGGAATAATAGTGCAATACATTCCTCTGGCTGATGAAACCAGGAGTTAAATGCTCCACAAACTGCACTGCAGAAGAAATAGCATCTGGTCCATCATGCATTAACCCCTTGATGCCTGCTGTCGCAATTTTGTGACATACCCTGTCAGATCTTGATGCAGCTGAAATGACCTTTGAATCTCATTGTTACCTATTGATTCATATTCTACACATACTAAAGATCATATCAGATCCACTATGTCACAATATTTTGGTCAGAGGATGAACTTCTCATGTCTATAAATATATAATATAACTTAGTTATAACTATCGTATGTACTATACTCAAATTTACAATCTCCACTCAATTTAACATCTGTAAGAATTCAAAAACACATAAACAATCTATTTTTATAGTTGTTAATTAATTTAGGCATTAAGGGGTTAAGAAAAACTCTGTTACCGTGTCCAACATAGACTCCATCATGTTTAGTCGGAGGAGGTGCAGAGAGAGACTTTTTCACCAAAGTGTCCTGAGTCACTGTTTTAGATTAGGTTAACATTATCAGAGCCCTGGGATTTTTACTCTTCAAGTCAACAGATAGGGTTAGTTCTCACAGGATTCAAATCACAGACTTAAACAACTACTAAAAATTATCAGACGTCCCCAATTCATTCTAGTCCCTTGTGAAAAGGGTTTAAATCTTCTAGCCCGTAAATTAGGAAACTTTCTGCTCATTAGGACTAATCACCTTCTCATAAGCTGCCAATTCTCCTGACAGTAGTAAAACAAATCTGATTACTGACAGATTTACGCTTCATAAAAGCAAAGCTGGATTTCTATTTTACTTATTTAACACGCAACATGACACCGAATAAATGAACCAAATGTCTTTCAACATATTTGTCAGTATCTGTATCTGTATTTCCGTTCATTCACGAGCCTGCATCACTGAATCTACTCAGAGCTCGGTCTTTTCCACTCTTTATGATTTCTAATACAAGATGAGACGCTATCCAGATCTGGGATGTTCCTGTATTCCCCCTCCCGGCTTGTGTCTGTCCTCTGTACACCTCCCGCTGTAATCCCCCTCTTACACCTTCTCTGTGTCTCATAGCCGTGCAGCCGATCTGAAGATATGTGCTGGAGTTAATCTCTGCAGCATTGTGCTTCACTGCAGTTTAGCCATGGTAGACTGGCTCACGTAGCTCCTCGGAGAAAGAGAGGGTGAGGGGGGGGGGGGGGGGGGGGGGGTGCTGCTTTTATACACCTCCTCTAAACACCCCCATCTTCCTCTCTTTTTTTCTATTCCACAACATATGGCTGTGATTTCTCTGCAGGCGTTTTTCTGCACCATAGTTACAGTTTGAAGATCTTTTGGCTTTTGCTTTCTGAATTGCGTTTACGCCACGTGTGCAATCAAAGAGCCCATCGACAGCTGACGTGAGCCAACACAAAGTGGTGATAAACAGCCTCTGCTGCAGCCGGAGGTTAGCTAATTAAAACATCCAGGGACAGCGGGCACCATCTCTTCACCCCCTGTCCTTTCTTCTTTCTCCTTCACAATAAAACAGGATCTATTCAGTGTCCAGGTTACACTTCAGAGGGGATTTACCGTTAAACCTGATTGAACTGTTAGGTGGTCCTTCAAGTTTCAGGGCTGGAGTTGGAGCTACAGATTTCATCCTTAAGATGTGAATGTCAGTATGCTGGGATAGTCTGGTTGTTAATATTCATACTGAGTTTCTGAACTTTTTAAAATCTCATCTATAGAAAGGGAGCTTTCTAATCTAACTAACATAACTCTGATTAAATGTGAACCATCACCACCATCAATTGTGGGAAATAAAGTTGAAGACTGATATTGTGCCCATGGGTTGGTGGAAGTGCTTGATGGATGAACCTTAGTCCAGGTTTCTTTTGTCATCTGCAACATGATGTTACCTAAAACAAACTGGCAGTGAATGTGCCTTAAGCCTCAGAAAAGAGGTCATCAGGTGTCTTGACACAGCTGTCTAAGGATGTTGAAAAGCACTTGAATAAAATGCAACAAATGGCTTCTAAGATGATGTTTAGGATCATTTGCAGAAGGGTTCCTTCAAACTACTTTTAGTCAAGAACATTGCTCCTCAAGACGGGCCACTCTCGTCTTCTGAGCTGTAACATGTCATTTAACTACTGTCATTCAGTACGTTTACATAGGATAGAATACAATAGAATAGAATAGAAAAGAAAATACTTTTTTTTATCCAGAAGAGGAAAATCAGGAATCACAGCAGCAATCAAGAAAACAAAAGTAAGAAAGTGTATAGAAAGTGTAAAAAGGTCCATAAGAAAACACATGATGACAGCTTGTCCATCCTTTTCCAGTTCAACCAGCCTCCACCTCCACAGGGTCCAGGACTAAGCTTCTTCAGCAGTCTGTTCAGTCTCTGTCTCCTAGATCCTGTCTGCTCACAGCAGGTGAAGCTCTTCTAATGTGGCGTAAGTGTCTGGTGTTAGCTCTGTTAGCCATGTCTGTGAATAGCATGATGCTTCTCTGCCTTCTAGTATTCTCTCTGTTGCTAGATTAGCACAGCTAGCTCGTCCATCGTATTGGAGATAGATCTTACGTTCCCAATAACAATGGATGGAAGGACAGGTCCATGTCGTCACTTCTCAGCTCACACCTTAGAATCAGCACAGAGAAAACATCAGGCCTTGCACCAGTTAGCAGTGACATGCTACAGGCTAACAGATGATTTCACAGGTAAACAATGAAGCCATGGTTACATGTAGGATGTCCAGACAAACACAGGAGCAACAATAATAAAAATATCACTGAAGACAAAACCAGTTTGGTGTCCACGACCAACAAATGAGCCATACAAAGTAATGAGCCACTCCAAATGCAAAGATTACGAAAAAGAGACGAAAAAATTACAAGAAACGGACAGAGAAGAGAGAGCAGCTACAGCCAACAGGGCGGCGCCTAGCAACATGAATACATGCAGAAGTCCAACTACTGTCATACCTCATAAAAAGAGGAACAGACTTCTGTCCCAGAATGTCTCCCTCTGCTTAGATAGTGCTTTTATGATAAATGAAGCTGCTTAGGTATCAAACTAGTTTTAGTTCACACGGAGAGGAAGCAACATTCTGATGACGAAGGTTGATATAGATGCAGCTGGAGCTCTTTATTTTTTTTTTTGTTTTTTATGTAAGTGATATCATATGGTGTTTGTTGAGTTGGAGCCATGGACAGTATGAGCTAGAGATAAAGATGAATCACATTCAGCAAGTATTACAGCAGGATGGCTCAGAAGTAGAACAGTCCAGGGGCTAATCTGGCCTTCCTGCAGTCACAACTTGTCACCCTTTGAGAACATTTGATTTATCATGACATAAAAAACAACAACAAAGGATATCTCAAACTGTCGAGCAGCTGAAATCCTCTTTCAGGCAAGAATGGGACAACATTTCATGTATGGGTAGAAGGAAAGGGAAGTAAAGTCCTGACTGCTCATGAACTCATCCCAGCCTGTCGATAAAAGTGAAGAGTTAATACATTTTTTGCTGTGGTAATTGTTTGCTCCTAACCTGGATGGATCCCTGTAGGAGGTGAAAATTCAGTTTAACAGTGTATGAAGCTTTGAGTAAACAGCAACATTACAAATACAAATCAGCAGGTGTTAATGTAATTAAAACCTGAGGAAAAAGCCTTGCTCCCATGAGTGTATCCTCCTCCTCCTCCTCCTCTCCTCTCTTCTTCCTCCCTGCTGCTACCCACCTGTCAATCACACACTGTCCTCTGGGAATCCCCTCAGCTGTTGAAACCCTCCAGCTCGCACAAAATGTCCTGAACGGTCCCGCTGAGGAAATTCTGCCGACCACTGTCTGTCTGCCTCTCATCCGTGCCCGGACTGTGAGAAAAACAGAGCAGAAAGACGTCAACAGAGAATTACGCTCAAACAGAAGAGCTAATTACTGAAAGGAGGAAAAAAAGCAGGGTGCGTGCAGACAATTTAAGAATTAGCTGAATGAATCCCTCTGGATGCAAAGTAAAGCTGCACAGTGTACCGTTTAAGAGAGCTCAGACTCCCTCTGATGGGAGAAGATTAGCACTGTAGCTCAGGTGAGACCAGAACAACTTTCATTAGATCGTCTGTGTCATGGAATCAAACTTCTGGGCTTCAGCACAGAAAATTTCTTGTGTTTAAAGAGATTAAGTTGTTTTTTTCAGTATTACGTATTACGTCAAATGAGAGGGCAGGTCTTAGAGAAAAAAGGGATTATTTTTTCCATGCAGAGAGTGAGCCTTTCCTTGAGTTAAGAAGTTCAGTATAGTGGAATCTTGTTTGGGAGACTGCGGGACCAGACTGTTTTGCTATTTAGGTGTTCTAGTTTGTTGCCAATGGCCATGAGCTCTACCCTAAGCTCTGAAGGGAGCTTTGGGTAGAGCTGCTATACCTTTAGATTGAAATGAGCTAGTTGAGGTGGTCCAGGCTTCTGGATAAAACTGCTCTTAAAGGCCTCATTTGGTCAGGCACATCCTAGGAGACAATGGGGTAGAACCAGTGCTTGCGAGAGTAATGGGACGGTAACCCCTGGAAAATCTGTCCTAGTCTCTTGGAGGGATGCATGAATCCAACTTTTCAAGATACCAATGTCAATACCTGGGCTTTGGGATCGACCAACAACGATTCTGCTCTTTAATTTGAGATTGAGACTGAGAACTGTGTCCCCTTACCCCTTACTGCCTGCATTAATTAACAATTATAAAAACAGATTGTTTTTATTAGGGATGCACGATATTATCGTCACAATATAGGTATCAGCTGATAAAAGCTTAGAAACATGTTTATCGGTATCGGCAGATATGAAAATTTCTGCCGATATGTACAGCCGATAAGGTGCTATTCAGTTAGGATTATTATTATTTTCCATCTGAAAAATAAGCTCCTTAAATAAAATGTAGCACTAGGGCTGGGCGAATATGGTAAAAATAAGAATCCCAATTATTTTAAGTGATATTAAAATCACAATTAATACACACAATTATTCATTTATTCAAAAACTTCAGTACTGATTTAAACACAACTTTAAAGAACCAGCAAGTGGCACATACAGTATTATTGATACACATAAGTCACACACACTCGATGTGGCTGCACATGGAACACAGAAGAGCTATGAAGCACAGGAACTTGCATACATCTACACTGTGTGGCATATAAATTGTTTTTCTTCAATTATATTGTTTTTATGATTGTCAGATGGCAAAATTGAAATCACGATCAAAATCCAATTAATTGTCCAGCCCTATGTAGCACTTCATTTGTTTGCACTGCAGAGCTCTGTGTCTGTCACCAGGTTGTTACAGTAGCTCTGAAATAATCAAATGCAACTGGGTTATGTTTAAAAATGCATTGTTCATTTAAAGTTCATGTGATCTAAAGAAATTATTTTTCTGTATTTCAATACTGAATGTCTTGAGTTTGAAAAAATAATGCATTTCTTAGTCATGGTAAAATCAAATGTTTTTTGTCTTGTTTTATGTGTGTTTCTTAAACAAAGTAGACCGTCACAATAAGAGTAACATATAAATTCCAGTACAGGATAGACTTAGCTTTCTTTACAGTGAAAAAACAAACTTGTGATTATCGGTATCGGTATCGGCCAAAAGGGGTTTCGATATATCGGCATATCGAATATCGGCAAAAATCCAATATCGTGCATCCCTATTTTTTTATGTGTTTTTACATTCTTACAGATTGAGTGGAGATTGTAAGTTCGAGTATAGTGCACACAATAGTTATAATTGAGTTAAATTATCTGATATTATACTATATATATATATATATATAAAATATTGTTACATAGTGGACCTGATATGATCTTCAGTATGTGTAAAATATGAATTAAAAGGTAATAATGAGGTACAAAGGTCATTTCATTTGCAACAAGTCCTGACAGGGTATGTGCCAAACAACAACAACAGGCATCAAGGGGTTAAAGGCAGGGTCTCATTTAAAAGCCCCGTATGGCTGTATGGTCTAAATTAGATGTCCGAATTCACCAACTGTTTTCCCTGCAAGTCAACAAATCATTAGCTTTACCAAAGTAGCAGAGAAAACTGTAGAGTCTGGATGCTGTCCGACTGTTGAGTTTGTGTCACAAAAAGAGAAACCTTTCTTGGAGGAAACATTGGGGACTTGGAAATAAAGACTGGTAAATTTGTAGAACTTTTTAATTGATATCAATTAAAAGCCTTTCTCAGGATCAGGGTGCCAATAAAGGCAGGGTCAGTACACACAGTAAAAGCCCAGACAATGTGAAAATCTCCACAGTTTTATTGAACAGGAAAGATGCTTGAAGCTGTTAGCATGTTACCTCTACAAGGCTGAACATATAAACACATCTCTCGCCTCTTTGCTTCACAGATTTTAACCCACCCTCTCTCATTTACATAAAGGCTGCAACCTTAACGCAAGAGGAGGTTTAAGGGTCTGACCCGAGTTTGAACCCTGCTGGAAACCACAAATCCAATCTCAGTAAGATTCATACTGTGTCTCCGATGCCCCATCACCCCACACCCTCCCCCTTTATTACAGTTACAAACCCTCACTGCAAGGGGAGCCATAAAACAAATGAGCCGCTGTTACCCAGATAGCATCTTCTTCCACACGCCGTGTTTGTGAGTAGCTACACAGATCAGAAGATGTGACCAGTTTGTGCCGAATGCAGCACTTTTTGATGCTCTTTGATATTTGTGAGCCAGCAGTGGTGCTGTTAGCTCGGCGTATATCCTGAGTCCTCTCTGCACCAGCTGTGCATAGATAGATCCAGAGGCTGTCACCTGTAATGAATCACTGGCTCTCAGCATCATGTCTGCGCCGCTTGATAAGACTCTCTACTTTCAGCGTATCGGTCCCATCACCTCAAACACGGAGGAAGAAAAAAAAGAGTTCCTCTCTTCTGTCTGCGTTCTTTCTGCTGCATTGTCAAACAAACACCCCTCCCTCCACGCACATTAGCATTTTTATTAGCACATAGAAGGTAAAGTGAATTATTTACTGGCCTGACAACCCCCCCGCTCGTCTCTGTAAACCTGTCCTTTATGCTGCGTGGTGCAGGGGACAGGAAGAGAAATGACCCCAGACTTCTTGCAGAGGAGAAGCAGCAAAGAGAAGAAAGAGCTGTAAGGTCAAATACTGCCTCAGGAGGAAGGATGAGTTGTTGTTTTTATATTTATTTAACAATCAGCAATATATGGTACAGATTGTCTGTAAAAAAAGACAATCAAAACACACTCCCAAAGAAGGAACCATCTTTAAGCCGACTCAAGCCTACCAAAATCCTGCATGATGAAGCAAAGATTTCAAATGTTGCTTCATTAGTCCATAGCACCATCTTCCTGTCTTCAGTAGTCCGTTGATGGTGTTTCATGGCCCAGGAAAGCCACTTTTCTTACCCCTGGAATACACCAGATGTACCTCTGGTCTGACTTCGCTCCGTCGTGTGTTGACTGCGTACTCTTTTACCCCTCATGGACAGCATGTTGCAGGACTTCCAGACAGGCGCTGGCGCTTCCCACTCTAATGATCATCATCTCCTCAATTATGTTGGGCTGTAGAACATCATACCTTTTGACCACTGACCTAAATAAGCCAAATACAATCTGGTTTTGGCACATTTTGTTTTATTTTAAAGTCACTGGCTGTTTTTAGGTGGTCTCTGTGAACTCCTCCCTGTCCAGCTGAATACAGTAAACTGATGCATCACAGCCTCAGGTAAAGGCTAATTAGCCTTTACCTGAGGCTGTATCACTCTATAACACCGGGGCTTAACTGTTTGTGATAATGTCCATTTCAACCCACATTCAGCAGTTATTCTGCAGTGGTCTGTTCAAACTTGAGAGTAGGGATGCACGATATTGGATTTTTGCCGATATCCGATATGCCGATATATCGAAACCCCTTTTGGCCGATACCGATAATCACAAGTTTGTTTGTTTTTTTCACTGTAAAGAAAGCTAAGTCAATCCTGTACTGGAATTTATGTTTATGTATTTATGTTACTCTTATTGTGACGGTCTTATTTGTTTGAGAAACGCACATAAAACAAGACAAAAAACATTTGATTTTACCATAAATAAGAAATGTATTATTTTTTCAAACTCAAGACATTCAGTATTGAAATACAGAAAAATAATTTCTTTAGATCACATGAACTTTAAATGTACAATGCATTTTTAAACATAACCAAGTTGCATTTGATTATTTTAGAGCTACTGTAACAACCTGGTGACAGACACAGACCTCTGCAGTGCAAATAAATGAAGTGCTACATTTTATTTAAGGAGCTTATTTTTCAGATGGAAAATAATAATAATAATAATAATAGTAATAATAATAATAATAATAATATCGGCTGTGCATATCGACAGAAATTTACATACCTGCCGATACTGATAAACGTGTTTTTAAGCTTTTATCAGCCAATACCGATATTGTGCCGATAATATCGTGCATCCCTACTTGAGTCTATCAATAAAATGAAGAGTGAGGTTGTGTTAGCTCTGCTTTGTAGATGACTGGTAGGACATAACCAGGATTTACTAATGATACACATTATGGGCATGTCTTAGAGCACCGGACTGCTAACTGCGCTAAATATAAATGGCTACAGATGCGTCAGACCAGCAGGCTGTTGATGTTGCTATACATATAGCTGGCTGCTACACTTTTTGCTTGATGTCACGTTTCAAACCCTAGCACTATGTAACTGTAATGATAAATAACTTACCTTGGTGTGTCGTATCCAGTAACAGGTTACCTTGAATAAAGAAAATGTGTTTCTATTTGATCTCTATTTAATTCCAAAGCTAACACACGCCTCGCTAAAAGTAATTAACGACAGTGTGCGAAGACTCCAGGCCACAAGGTGGCGAGGGAGTGCAATTAAAACAGATCCTGTTCATAGCATCTTTAACCTCTGGCAGTTTACCACTTACTTTTGTTCTGTTTAAAGCTTTTCACTGGACTTGATGTGCTTGAATTTCAGCAAAAACAAACAAACAAACAAAAAGGAAAAAAAAAGGGAATTTGAAAGCAGAGACCTCTCTGCAGCTGTTTTAACTTAACCCTCTGTACACATTGTTGTCAGATGACAATCTCGCCTTCCATAGTCTGTGCAGTGCAGACACACCAATCACCATAATCAGAGTCATGAACTGGAAACCATGACTTTGGTCAAACTGATGTACAGTGTTGAGTTAATTGATTCTCGCTCTGCTATTTTTATGGACGTATACTTTATGTGACCTCTCAGTGGTCTGTCTACAGCCAGGAAACAACAGGACCAATTTCAGCAGGAGCTCTATATTACTCAGCTGATGCACCTGCAAGGCACCACTTTATGTGTTAGTGGAAGATTGGCTGCTCTGTGTGTGTGTGTGTGTGTTTGTGTGTGTGTGTGTGTGTGTGTGTGTGTGTGAGACCTCAGTTATGTGTAATGTTCATGTAACTTTTGGTGCTGCACACCTGACGTGTAGTTTGTGTTTCTCCATCAGCACTTTTCTGATGAAATGTCCGTCTCCAGATAGTTTCAGGTCTTTAACGTCTCCTCTGTTTTCCAGGCAGCATTGTGTATCTGGGGATGATGTTTGGAGCCTTCTTCTGGGGCGGCCTGTCGGATAAAGTGGGCCGCAGACAGTGCCTGCTGATATCCATGTCTGTCAACGGCTTCTTCGCTTTCCTCTCCTCCTTCGTCCAAGGCTACAGCATGTTCCTCTTCTGCCGCATGGTGTCCGGCTTTGGGTGAGTCCTCTGATCTCTTCTTTTCTCTGAAGCTCCTCTGAGGTCTCCTTACGCTCCCAGTGGTTCCTCTGCTGTCTACTCTCCTTCAAAGTCAGAGAACATGACAGTAGGTTAGTGTGACAGCACATCTCTGTCCCCTGACCTGAGGGAGAGGAGGAAAAAACAAAACGAGCTGAGTACAGAAAATGAACATCTGTGTGTTTTAGAGCTGCTAGGGTCTGCTTGGCTGCCCACATCCTTCATAAAGACCCATCCTTCGTCTCTATAGACTGACGTCTCTGGATAGATATGACTCTGAAAGGTCACCTCCATAAAAAACAAGCTGCTGAGCAAGCAGGATGCAGATAATAATATAAAACATGCACAAAAATCAGAGGCACCTCAAACCTTTGTTGTACCTTTGGGCATTGACATGTTTGTGTATAGTATCATGTGTATTTGATAAAAAAAAATTCCAGAGAACGATATTTCCAGCCCAGCTGTTTGAAACCATATTCACACGTGCACAAAATTCCTGAAAACTTCCAGAATTCTACCAGGTGGGCTGCTTGTGTGAGCCCAAAACTTCCACCCAAAACGAAAGAGGTTTACAACAAAGATTTAGAGGCAAAGGACAAGAAACCTCAAATTTGCTTTTAACTCTGGATAGTTGTTTTCTTCCTTCAAACATGAATATATGCTGACATCCCCCCATTATGGGGCCAATTCTGACTTCCAGATCTTGGGAAACAAAATACCTGAATTGGTAAAAGGAGAAAAAAAATGTCAGAGGGGAAAGAAAAATGTCCTTCAGTGTCTTGAAGTAAGAAAAATGTCATAATACACGAAACTGAAAAGCACATTTTTCTCACTCTACTGCCAGATTTTCTACTCTTGACAAGCAAATCAGGTGTGATTTTTGCCCTTTGATGTCTCTAAATAAGACATTTTTCTAGACTTGTCAGGTGAATGTGGCTCATAATTAATCTGTTCAGACCGTTTTTAAAAGAAATAACACATAAACACTTGTTTAGATTTCAGTTTTTGCTATTTTGTGTTCATTTGCTCTTTTTTGGAACCTTTTTTGCGCATGTGCCACACAGCAGAGCTGGGACTTAGGCAAGATGTCTCACTCCTCAGTAACATATTTAGAGCCTGAGTCTGACCAAAGGGTCGGCAAGGTCTCAAAAAAAAATGATGATTTTGGGTACGTATTTGAACAAACTGATCTAAGGCTTTTTATCCAATCAACTTCAAAATTGTTTTGTGTGATGTACACACACTAAAGATGAAAAGTTGAAGAATAATTTCTCATACCTCAAAGGGTATGTCTTTGGGGGCTGTGTCAAACTCTGATGTCTCACCCTGAACCAGGAAGTCAATGTAACTCCTTTATATAAGATCCAATCTTGGTGTTAGCTTCAAAAACTTTATCCAGTTTTTACCAAATTTTACCCACAAGATCTATCGGAAGTCAACGAAATGTATTTAAGGCACAGGAATTGCACCACCTACTGGGAACAACTGATAGTTCCTCCCATAAACAACTTCAAACATGCTCCATAAAATCCTGATTCCCAAATGACCTGTCATTCACATTCCAGCCATGTATGTATATAGAGTGGACAGTGTGGCTCTGCCATTTATCATTGTTCGGTTTTGAAGTCAAAATACCCCCGTCACAGGCGCAGCCATTGTAGCAGTTGTGTAGCCAGAGTCTGCGCAGTAGAGACTGTGAGGGATTCTGGGAGAATCTGAGTGGAGCTGGGTGACAAAAATGATATTTATTTTTTTTCTTTCGAGAGTCTAATCACGTCTTGACTCTACCTCCCGACATATTTTACGATCCCTGAAAAAAATACAAAGACACAAGAACAGCAGCTGTCAATCATCGTTAAGCGTTAACCTCGTATAACTAATGAAAACAAAACTTTTCAGGAAAAGGACGGACTTGAATACAAGACAGTCAAATGATATCTTCAAATCACCACAACAATCGGACATGAGAAAAATTTCTATGAGGAGTATTAATTTTTTAAAGTTTGACCACAGCCCATCTGGAATGGCTGGAAAGCTGGATTTTTTAACCTATACTGCAGCCAGCCACCAGGGGGAGCAGTTTTTGTGGAGACCTCACTTTGAGCCAAGCAAGTGGACATCCATTTTTTTACTGTCTATGATTCCAACAGATAATAGCTACATTAAAGTCAACTCTGTACCTAGTGGTCAAAAGCAGTACTGCAACATACTCTATGGTTAAAGTTACCCATGTGTGCTTGCTGATGTGGTCTGGGTTATTCTAAATGCATTGCTATTTGTGAACAAGATCCTGCTGCACATGCAAGAGCAAACAAATGCCTTGAGAGATGCATAAGCAAAGATAGTAAAATAAGAAGTAGGATATCTCACTCCTCAACAATTTAACTCCTGTGGAAATCGTTATGTTGGTGTGAAAATGTGTGTGATGAGGTGAAAAGACTCCTGGGTGCTGATGTAATGGATGATATCTGCTGGTTCCATCAATAAGAAGTGTTACTGGTCTTCTATGTGAACTTTGGGTGATTCTTGTCACAGAATCAGAATACATTTTAAGCTTAAATTTCATCCAGACCAGGACTCAGTCTATCTTGACAAATTGTCAGTAAAAAAAAATCCTGTTTTTTTTTATTATTAAACATTTTTAATGGATGAAAGCTTATTGGGCGGATTTTTGTATGCAAGTGACCACAAGTGAGCAGGAGGTAGGTTTGCACCTAAAGTAATTTCCAACTGGTCAAAGGAAAAACACAGTCAGCTTGATTCAGGTTTTTATTTCTTCTTCCTCTTATCTTTTAAAGCCTGTAAATAGCCGCTCCGCTTGTTCAGAAAGTAGGAGACCTTGGATGATTTAGCTACCGCTGAAAGGTCATTGTGAAACTTGGTTTGTAAAGTATTACCCTGCTGTGCTGCTGCTTCTCCTCAGACGCTGTTTGAATCAAAATGCTCAGATTACACAGACAAAATGAGGGAGTGCGTTGTTTACATATCTTTGTATCAATGAGCCTGTTGTCATTACGCTCTGTTTAAGTCACCTGATCTGCTCTGGGTTCACGGTTTGATTACAGCTGTAAAAGCAGAAAGCTTTGATAAAAAAGTAGCTCTCTCTTTAATGACTGTGTTAAATCTTTAATTAGTAGCTTTAGCTTTTACTCTATCACTTAATTCTTAATCTGTATGCATGTGTGTGTTGATGGTGGTGTTTAAAGTGATTTATGCTCATGAACGAAGCTTTGGGGATGTGAAACATTCAGGAACAGATTGAAAAATGAATGCTGAGGTTTTTCTTTCTGAACAACCTTAATCTGAGAGACATACGACTGAGTTTACTCTTCACTTTGACCACGTCCTGCTGCTTTCATTAAGATTTTTCTCACCTCATTAACTTGGCCTGCAGACGAGGCAACAAAGTAGAAAAAAAGGAGATTAAACTGCTAATTTGTCAAATCACACAGTTTCAGCGGGTCTCCCTAATGAATATAAGGATATGTGATTTAAGAAGGGGTCTTCCGCTTTTCTGTTTCTGAAACATGGATATGAAGTATTAAAGCTGGGTGTACGGATTTTCGAACTTGTGCATATTCAGAAATCTCTGAATTTGTCTGTAAACTGATCAAAACACAACCCCTTTTTTTTTTTTTTTTAAATGCACAAGGTTTTAACAAGATTATCATGATACTTGCTAAAATGATGATGTCAACACATGAAATGTTGGAGGGGCTGGGCCTCTGACACAGGCCTCCAGAAGGCTGGCCAATCAGAGGAGGTGGGTTTGTGGAACTGGAAGCCTTAAAGAGACAGTGTTTCACGCAGAGGCTGATATAAGAGCTTCTTTAAAACCTGTATGAGTGACATAGGGTCTTTGAGATATGTATCATGTAAAGCTACTACAGAGAAAGAGGGGCAAAATAAAGCCTGAAAACAACACAATACCCCCTCTTTTAAAACAAGACTGATGACATTAGACATCATAAGTTAAAAATAGAGGGAAAAAGTTAAGTCTTTGAAAAGCATTTTGAGGGATTGATATTTCTCTCATGAAAGAGGAACAATGTGTTTCGCTCAGTCTCCCTCTCTGGCTCACACTGAACGCTTGAATTGGACGCACAGAGTTCAGGGAATATCTTCTGCAGACCATAATATCGCAATCTGCTCGAGCTGTAAACTGTGTGAAGCTGAGCGATCAAACAAAGAAGAAAGGAACAGGTTTGGTGTCGGCTCAGTGAGAGCACTGCGACATATCAGAAAACTACTGTAGAAACAAATTAACACCTCTTTAATCAAACTCAGTTACACTGTGGGGAGTTTGAATAGTCTCACTTTTATGATGTATTCACACCAAACGTGATGAATTTATACCCACAAGTGAATAACATGTAGAGTTGACATAACTCTGTTTTTACACACTAATCTTGATAAGTGAACTGTTGATTACTGAAGCTCATCCTCTCTTTACAGGATTGGCGGGGCGGTACCCATCGTGTTCTCATACTTTGCAGAGGTTCTGGCTCGGGAGAAGAGAGGAGAGCACCTGAGCTGGCTCTGCATGTTCTGGATGATCGGAGGTATCTACGCCTCGGCCATGGCCTGGGCCATTATCCCGCACTACGGTAAGAGAACGCATTTTCGAAGTTGATGGAAAATTACAATGGAAGTTTTCAAGGAACTTACCTGAAATTTTCTAAACCACAAGAACCATGTGGTTCCTGAGAATTTTTTTCTAAGAACTTAAAGTTCCAGTGGCTTCATCTTTGTTTAGAGCCTTTGTCTTTCTTTTAATGCCCTCTACTGGTCTGGAGATGTAGTGAAACTTCCTTTTCAGACGTCATTGGTCTGGTCATGGTAAACATTAAATAAGTTTCATTCAAATCAATGTGTCAACTCGCACTGGATCCGTTCTGTTGCAGTACGTCTGCGCGGCTAGTCCGTCGTGTTACAGGTAATACGCAACTATCCTACTTTTGGTGATGCGGAGCTGTGATGCATAAATTTAGAGTAGGAAAGATCGAGCGGGACA
Source organism: Halichoeres trimaculatus (assembly GCF_033239565.1). NCBI lineage: Eukaryota > Metazoa > Chordata > Actinopteri > Labriformes > Labridae > Halichoeres > Halichoeres trimaculatus. Next base: position 15,879,514 of record NW_027437194.1, on the reverse strand, counting down.
GGAAGTCATGTCTGGAAAATACCTAAAAACACTCAGTGACTTTTAAAATTAAACAAACCATGTCAAAATCAGTTCATATTTAGCTTGACTATGATGATTAACGGACATAATGAGTGGGGCCAGACTAGGAGTCAACAGGTTTGAGATTTTACAGCCTAACATGAATAAAGAGAGACTTATCAATGGAGTGGGAAGCACGGGAAATCTCAGTCTGTGACTCCAGCTGTCTGTCAGTCACACAGCTCGTCGGACTGAACACGCAGCCAGTGTAAGTTGACAAACGCAGTCCAGACGCAGCACAACGGAGTCGCACTGCAGATGTATCTGGTGTTTCAGCCGTAATCCTCATTGGAAACTGAGACAATGTGCCACAGGAGCTATTTAGCTGGGGAAGAAGTTACTGGAGCTAGAGTTGGAAAAACTGACCTTGAACGCAGGTTCAAAAATAACAGATTACAGTTTACGGTTTCATTTGGCAGACGCTTTTGTCCAAAGCAACGTACAACACAAGCAAGAATTTAGACAGAAGAAAACACCTGGTTAGTGCGACAGTGCTACAAGTTATTCGGCTGTAGGTGCTACCATTAAGTGCAAGTTTTTTTTTGTTTTTTGTTTTTTTTGGGGGGGGGGGGGGGGTACAATAATCAACAAGCCAACAAACCATAATAAATTGCTGCAACAGTATACCTCAATCTTCAACAAAATTCAGTAATAGTGTTAAAAAATTATAAGATCTGAGTCTTAGACCTACTGACTCATTCTACCCCTGAGGGCAAAGAGGAGAAGGGTCAGCTTAAGTGCACAAGTGTTCCCTGAACAGATGAGTTTTCAGACATTTCTTAAAAGTAGAAAGGGACTGCGGATCGTATAGAGTTTGGTAATTAATTCCACCATTTGGGCACAACAGAGGAGAAGAGTCTGGCTAGTGATTTGGAGCCGCGCTGGGCTGGGAGCATCAGGCGTCTTTCACAAGCAGAGCGTTAATTGATAACCAATCATATCATTGGTGTCACTTTGCAGGTTTTTAAGAGGCATCAGAAAAAGAGTTAATCTGTTCAGAATCATTTTAAAACTTCCAGTAACTAGAATGTAAGTTAAACTAGTGGACAAGTGATTTGAGCGATAAGAAATATTTAACTCAAGCTGAGCACAAAAAGTTAAAAATACCCAATGCTCTAGATCTTAAAATGCTGGAAAGCCTTTTTAATTTTCCCTGGTGACACATTTGTAAGAGACATGCATTTGTGGGAGTAGCGGCAGAGCTTAGTTTGTGGAATGGGCTAATGGCAAATTCAGCTTATTCTGACTTTTTTGAGCTTCTGATACATTTTGTTTCTCCATTTTACAGTGAATGATTCATATCCTAAGAATCACAGGACATGCCCCATCTGCAAAAACAAATCATGCTTAAATATGAGAATAAAGAAATGAAGTCAGGGAGAAACTAGAAGAGCATAAAATGTGGACAAAATGTCTTAATGTACGTCTGCTTTCAGCTCTAGAGAGCCCGTCTGAAAACTGAAGATCCCCACTGTCAGGAATCACTCGCTTCACCAGTTTAAACACTGCTGCAGATAGAAACGGCAATAACCGGGCGGTGTGGCTCTGCTCGTTACACACTCCCTGCTGAAGTGATGCATATACATTGCAACATTGCAGACACCTCCCTATAGTCCAAGGGCTTAATTTAGAAATGGAGACTCTGCAGGGCGCTCACAAACACAGAGCAGGTGGCGATAACAGCAGGCGCAAAAGCAACAAAGCAACCTACATGGGGAATATGCACAAGAAGGATTTTCTCTGATTTATTATTCCTGACTTTTTATTTCAAATCAACAAAAACTCACAGTATCTGCAGACTGTTCATTTCATGCATTTTCTGTGACATCCTCAGAGGCAGAAAAATATATAACAGAAGGGAACGTAAAAGCTTTTCTTTTCTCATCATGTACAGTAAGGCAACACAGGAGGATAACAGAGAAAGAAAGAGGTGTGTGTCAGAGGGATAAGGACAAAACGAGCTAAAATGAAATCAATCCAGCACGGAGGCCGCTAGACGAGGAGAAGAGGAGCAGGGGAAGAGATTGGGAGGACGAGGGGGAGAGAGCACTTGATTTATGTGGCCTGTGTCGGGGATAATCGAAAGGTGAAGGGATAGAGCTCGAGGGGCTGACGGGAGAAAACAAAGGGAAAAGGACAGAGAGAAAGAGTAATAAAAGAAGGAGGAGGAGAGGGAGAGGATGAATAAGGAGGAAGAGTTCCTTTGTTTGGCATTTTCAAGGCGGTGTTGATCTGCGATAATGGAGTTTGATCTTGGATTGAGGCCAACGGGACTCTTGTCTTTGCTGGAGGCGATTCCCTGAGTGTGTGACTTTATAATGTTTGAACATGGGGTTGATGAGGTGACCAAGAGCTGCTGGTCAACACGTATTATCTCCTTCTCATTTAAAAGAACTGTGAGGACTTTCTGAGTGGTTTTGAAAAAGTTCCTTCTATGCCTGATCACAATCCACAATTCAAAATAAGATTATCAGCCCCAATAAAGGTAATTTCTACATACTTTTTCTAAGCTTCACAATTAGGCTAGACAGAACCGGATTGGTTTATGGTGCAAAGTCTCTATAGCAGGGATCTCAAACTTGTGTCATGGAGGGCCAAGAGGCTGCAGGTTTTCTTTCTAACCAAAAACTACACCAGCTGATTTCCCTGATTAGTCCCTGCTCACTGCTTGAATGTGAAGTAATCAGTGAAATCAGCTGGTGGAGTTTTTGGCTGGAAAGAAAACCTGCAGCCTCTTGGCCCTCCATGGCATGAGTTTGAGATCCCTGCTCTATAGGAACACCCTGCCAGTGAGAGGACGGATCTGGGTTTTCCTCTGCTGAAAATGATTTCTGTGATTAATTTTGTAGTGATGGTGGACACTGTAGCTGAACTGTCTGACAGATAAAGTACAGAAGGACAGAAGAAAGTTTAATGGAAGGGTTATTCAGCACAGGCTAAAGGCTAAAACAAAGGCTAAAGGTAGGCCTGTCACGATAACAAATCTTGCTAAACGATAATTTTCCAAAATATTATTGCAGATAAACGATATTGTCAATATTTTTTTTATTTTTTTCCATTTTTTTTTCATTCCATTTTCCATTTTTTTCATTGATGTCATTATGATAAATGGGATAATAAAGTGAGTACACCATATCAAAAGCAAGAAACTTTAATTTCTTAAGAGTATTTAACTGTAACTAAAAGGTCAGGATCTTTTAAATAAAATAAATTAAACCAAAAATATAATAAATTTAACAAACAAGAAAGAGAAAAAAATACAATGAAAATGAAATGGACTCTCTTTTAGAAAAAAATACATGTCAATGAAAATAATTAATATGAATCAAAAACAATAAAACATAGACCCTGTCTGTAGAAAAAAACGAAACTCCAAAAAAACCAACAACAATAAAAACTATAGCCTCAATAAAAGGGAGTTTATACATTTCCTGAATTGTTTGTAACATGTACTTTTTCCCAGTCAATCCGTACTGTCTGTCAAACATTTGTCAAACGGCTTTTACCCGTATTGAAGGGCTGCATTTCTTTGGCAATGTAGAGCTGTCTTTGAGCGCCCACCATTTGGTGCTTTTATTTCTATTTACTTTGCAGACCAAAAGCCTCAGTAAGAGCGGATTGTCAAAGAACAAGGCTCCGCTGCACCTCCCCTTCTTCTTCTTCGTCGCCACTATTTTCAAACAAATGCGACATATCAGCTCGTTGGTGTTCATGAGCTCACACTTTGTTCATTCTGATAAAAAACAAAATATTCCCACACTGGGACTGTGGCAGGTGGCTTAAGAACTGTATCTTTCGTGCCATCATTCATATTAGCGTGTGTTACTCCTTACCCCTCAGGACGCTCGCTTCAGCTCTCTCCGTGTGTACGTGCGAGCAGCCCCGTCGCAAAAGATGCCAAAAATCGCATTTTTGACAGATGCTCACTCCGCTATAAATCCGATAAATCCGCTTTAGAACCTTTGCACCCTGATGTTAGGAAAGATAGACATAGTGAGCCATCTTCTCATTCAGCCTCTTTGGTCAAAAGAGAGGAGGAAAACAAACATGCATGCACATGTCAGTTTATCAAGGCTGGCAAACTTACCAAGGATTTTTTTACTTATCGTTCGGTGAATCGATTTATTGATTATCGTGACAGGCCTAGCTAAAGGCTGAAACATGGGTTAAATTGTGAGGTTACGTCTGCTCTGCTTGGTGAGGTTGGAGTTGGTAGATGAGCACTGGTAGGACATAACCAGTAGCTGTAAATATAGCTGGTTACTAAACTACACTGCATTACGCTTTGTCATGTTTCAAACAGTAGCACTACGTAACTCAGTGATAATACATGACCTTGCCCAGTTGTGTCCGGTAAAAAGTTGTCTCGAAGAAAAAAAAGTAGTGTTAAAAAGTAGAGTTTAAAAAGAAGATTTGATCTCCATTCATTTTTCAAAAGGTAACACATGCCTTGTTAAGAGCTTGGAGCTCATGAGAAGCAGAGTCTTTATTGCTAGTGCTAATGCTAGATTTTCCACCCCTTTAAAAAAAACAAAGCTCTGGGGAGAAATTTCTGTAAGTTCAAAGTTGAGTGTTGTTTGACCTGATAATTGCCTCAAATCATCATCCTACAACCTAGATGTTAAGGTGAATAGATTAGATTGAGTGATCAAAGGTCAAAGGTCACTCAATCCCAGTCATTTCCATTCTTGTTTAACATTTTCTTAGAAACGCCTGAAGGCCAGCTAGCTCATTATGGCGTCCTCAGGTCCTCAACCTTTTTGTGTTGAGAGTCCTCCTGACTCAGTAGTTGTGACTCAAAGGGACTTAATCCCATCAAATATTTTTAATACACAGATAAATGTTTGTGTCCCGTCCTGGACAGAGTTACACCGCTACTTTCTGTGAAATATGGTTGATGATAGACTGCAGCTTGCCTGCTTGGCTGAGATATACAACCAAGAGACCATATTTCTTATTTTCACTCTCCTCTTATGACGTCCAGTTCAAGATACAGTTTCCAGGTTTAAATATGTCAATCTGTGACTCTTAAGCATCCTCACCGATCAGAAAAACACAAGCTTCAATTTCATGCAGGTGCAAAAATTGACAGAACACAGGAGAAGTCACAGAGTGGAACCTTTTTTTCCTGAGACACTTTGTTTTACTCATGTGGAAAATGTGTAACATGGATAACATGCGTTAATGTTTGCTGTTGTCACTGGTGTCACTGAAACACACAAGATAAAGCTACAGTGAAGTGTTGGACTGCATTATACAACAACAAAGTCTGCTTGTTTTATAATGATACCATGCCATTGATGTATCTACAGATGATAGATAGATAGATAGATAGATAGATAGATAGATAGATAGATAGATAGATAGATAGATAGATAGATAGATAGATAGATAGATAGATAGATAGATAGGGTGGGAGAAAAAAAAACCCCAATTGATATATCTGGATTTTTTTGTTTGACAATATCAAAATCAGGATTCTTTGTCAAAAAATCTTTTTTTTTTTTTTTTCAAATTGAAATTCTTCATTTCAGTCTTTGTTTACATACCTGATTGGAGAAAAGTTACTACTTTTCTCTTGCAGAAGGTGAAAAGTTTCTCTCTGACTCATGTGATGTGCATTTTGTGGGAAAATATGGCTCCTGATATATTCTGTAGACATCATCATCATTATTTAACTTTCTCACATGGTCTGGTGTTCTATGAAATATTGTATATATCATATTATGACACTTGATTACCAGTCATTTCATAATATATTGTGTTATATCAAACCAGTTTTATAATGTATCACATTATAAAATGGTATACCAGAGTATGCTTTAATACCAGTATATCTAGCACATCTGATTATACCATACCAAACTGTATCATGTTGTGTTGTAAAGTATTTTGAAGTATAGTGTACACTTGTATAGTATTTGAAGTGTATATTGTCTATTTCTATCGCTATCTCTGTTCATCTAGATAGTATCATGTAAAAATGTATTGAAAATGTATTGATTTTTTATCACTTTGTATTATCTCTCATATTGTATCATACCTTATGACACGCAGTATAGAGCCTGATAATAGAATATCCTATCATGTCATGTTGCATCAGCTTTTCAATTTTAATAAGCACCTTAAAATATACTTACGTTATGAAAAAATGAAGTGTTAAGACCCAGAAGCTTTCAGAAATTAATTTCTCCTTCATGTTTCATGAGCAGCTCTGGAGCAGTTACAGAAGTTTTCCCCCTCTCAGCTCAGATATATCTGTGTCTCTGTGTCCCTCATCACAAACTTCGTGTGCATGAGCGAAGAGCGCTGGCTGAGGCTCATAATTGAGGTCAATTGATTAGACGCCAGTGTTTTAACACATTCTTTCTGCAGGACGCAGTGGTGTGTGGGTAATAGGTTCCGCCGCAGTGCTCTTTGCATTGACTGGTGGACAACGGCCAGAGAGCTGTGTGTGTGTGTGTGTGTGTGTGTGTGTGTGTGTGTGTGTGTGTGTGTGTGTGTGTGTGTGTGTGTGTGTGTGTGTGTGTGTGTGTGTGTGTGTGTGTGTGTGTGTGTGTGTGTGTGTGTGTGATTTTGTCTCTTCCAGTCACATTCTTGCAAACTCCAATCCTGAAGCCACAGTTTGATGTACTGTGTTTGTCTCAGTGTGAGATGTCAGGTGTTTGTTTTACTGAGTTCACGCACATACCTTTATAAATTGAACACAAGCCAAGGACAGTGTGTACACATGTGTGTGCATGTGTGTGTGTGTGTGTACATGTGTGCGTGTGTGAGTGTGTGTGTTTCAGCTGCGCTCACTTACTGTACTGTGGGAACATAAATCTTGCTGAGTATCCGAATCAGTCAGCCGTCCCCTCCAGTCCATTAAAGCTATAATCCCCCTAATGAGGTTTGTACTGGTACAGGCTGGAGCAACCCCGCAGGCCGGCCGCACACTCACACACACACACACACACACACACACACACACACACACACACACACACACACACACACACACACACACACACACACACACACACACACACACACACACATACACACACACACACACACACACACACACACACACACACACACACCGACTTTTTCGTCCATGATGCCGTTCTTTTTTGATGTTGTTCCTGTGGCACAGTTTACAGACTGAATGATTTTAAGCTGTGTGTGTGTGTGTGTGTGTGTGTGTGTGTGTGTGTGTGTGTGTGTGTGTGTGTGTGTGTGTGTGTGTGTGTGTGTGTGTGTGTGTGTGTGTGTGTGTGGTCTAAAAACACACTTAATGAGCTCTGTCACACTGTTACACTCACCACATTTTGATGAATGGTGTACTGCAATTTTCTCCAGCTATTTGATATGAAATGTTAATCATACTTATGGAAAAGCAGAACATTTTTACTACAGAGAGTAATGGAAAGGCATGTGCATAACGCTAACCTCTTGCTGTAACATTTTACACATTTTTTTTTCACTGAAGATCATTTGCATCTACTTTGAGTGTCCTTTTTTGTTTTCTGCTCTGAATCTATAGCACAAAGGATCATTAACTCCATGCTTCCAAGCTTGTTTCATTAGAGCTGAACTTGGTACGGGTAGTTTTCCCCTCGCCTTAAAAAAGGAAATCCTTATACAGGACCCTTACAGAAAAGTGTTTGATTAATACCAGAATTACAAATCAATTAACTGCTCTTGCCAAAATTTGGTAGGAAAATGTGTGTTTAGTAAGCAGTTAGCTCCAGCTATGAGAAATGAAGCTTGTGCTACAAACTGACAACTGAGAAGAAACAGCATTTAAACTACTAAACTATGTGATGACTGGCTTACGCTTGAAGATGTGGCAATATGATTGGATAGAGTCAAAAGCTGATACCCCCCTGGTCAGCTGATAGTGAGGAGCGGGAAAAAAACTTGCGCTAAGCTTCATAGCAATATCTTACCGTATCAAGCCATGCCACACCACGCCACGCCATAATGTGCCCCATCATAGAGTAGACATTTACTGCACTTAGGAGTGGGTACCCAATAAAGTACTTTTATAGGTACCAACTGAATTATGTCAAAAGTACCGAGTACCAGTTCATGTAAAATCAAACAGTACCATGTTTAGGTACCTAAAGGCATCCTTATGACTGTGGAGGAATGGAAGAGAAGGTGATTTTTCATGCTGGACATGAACACAGTATCATAATTTTATGAACTGAAAAATAAGTATGCTAAACTGAAAAAATATATATTTTATTGTTAACCAAATTGATATTTTTTACCACATAAACACAAAAAAGTACCAAAAATTGTTCCTGTTGAGTACCGATACCGATTGCCAGGTATTGGGCATCTGTACTGCATTGTTTCTAATGTGAAAGGTATTCATCCCTAGCTGCACTTAATCTAGCTGGTCAGCCACACTCTTATACAGGGGAAAACTCTCAAGTTTAATAGATTTGAAAATAAACTTTTAAAAATTGCTGCAGAAATTAACTGTTAAAACCTGTGTTGAAACTGTTAGCTGCAAAATTCAGCTCTTTCGGCTTGGTGTGTATGTGGTTTCAAGTGTTTCTGCAAATAGCCTCTTGTGGATGCTGGAAAACTGCAGTTTGTAGCAATTACACATAAGCTTTATTATTTTAGATCGAGGGTTGCAGCTTCATACTCAAGGTTTTATCCACAACCGGAGTATGTTGTGATGATATTAGTTCATATGTACAAATCTCAGGTGGTGCAGCGGTTAGTGCTGTTGCCTCACAGGAATAAAGTTTCTGGGACAGTGTCTGTGAGGATTTTGTATGTTCTCCTCCTGCATGCATGGGTTCTCTCCAGCTTCCTCTCACAGAAGTGAATCTGATTTTGGCGACTTCAGTTGGCACCCTGAGTAAGGAGCCTGCAACCCAGTTAAAAATGTAACCATTAACCACACCTCAGCACTAACCTCCTTTATGCATATTTGCCTCTGACAGCTGAGATAGTTCTTTTTATCATGTCTGTTGCTGTGAATTAAAAACCCTCAGAGGAGGAAGGACAGAGGGGAGTTGAGAGGAAGAGAGAGATTAAAGACTTTGTGTCTACAGATGCCAAAGAGTGCGCTCTGACACCAGAGTGTTCGCTGACCTGCAGGTTAATTAATTTTATTAGCTCGTGGCAGAGAAACATCATGACTGTTTGTCTGTTAGTGTCCAGACATAAGACCTGCAGCACTGCCAACCTTGAGGGGAGAAAAGCGATCATAGCAGCAGCCATAAAATATTTCTGTTTGTTTTATTCATGTTTTATGTGCTTTCATGTCGCTGCTTTGAACTCTGGTCTGATGTATTATTTCTGTGTGTGTGTGTGTGTGTGTGTGTGTGTGTGTGTGTGTGTGTGTGTGTGTGTGTGTGTGTGTGTGTGTGTGTGTGTGTGTGTGTGTGTGTGTGTGTGTGTGCAGGCTGGAGTTTTAGCATGGGCTCAGCATACCAGTTCCACAGCTGGAGAGTTTTCGTGGTGGTGTGTGCGCTGCCGTGTGTGTCCGCCGTGGTCGCTCTAACGTTTATGCCTGAGAGCCCCCGCTTCTACCTGGAGGTAAGAAATGAAGAGTCTTAAGAGATACCATCAGCTCCATTATTACTGCTAATGACTGAGATAAGGATTCATACAGTCATCTGAGTATATCTAAACCTTTTGGGTATAGGACTGTTACCCAAGGAGAAGTGTTTAGACGGCACATTTATGTAAATTAAGATGTTTTGTTAATGCAGAGCTCTCAAACTGAACGGTAGGTCTCTCTCCAGGCATTCGAGCAGGTGTGGAGAGTTAAATGTGCAGACGAATTCTCAATTTTACTTGTGTTAATTCTCAGTGTTTTTCTTAAATTAAGTGAGTTTCTGTAGATTGGTTAGTGATGTAGGAAAAGGTACTTGCTGCAGTTTTGTAAGTAAATTGTTTCAATAAGGGAAGTCAGCATTATCTCTGATTCAGGTCACAAAAATGTTGAGTCAGAACTTAAACAAGCTCCTCATCACAACTGTAGATGGAATAAATTCTAACACCTGAGACTTTTGCTGTGAAAGAGATTCAGTTTTATATATTTTTGTATAATTGACGGGAGCACAGTGTAGCTGGCTTAATTTACATACAGGAACAATTTGATCTCAGGTGGGTTTGACCATTAAAAATGTCGCAAAATATCCAATAAACAACAACAACACCCAAAATAAAATACAAAAATACACCCTGAACCTGGAATTTCTCAAGAAAAATAAGTGCAATTTTAACAATACTAAACCTAAGTGTATTCAAAAAGTATTTTACTTCATGATCTTAACAACTTTTCAAGTTCTAGAAATGATTCTAAATTAGCTTCATTTACACATCTGTGTTAAAATCCTGGCCACCTGACCTGACACACCATGAAGTGGGAACTTTTAAGGCAGAAGATGAAGGCCCCCCTCCACCTTGTAGATATATAAAATGTATACATTAAATATTCATAAAATTTGTGGCAGAGCTGTGTGTTTAATAACACAGTAGTGTCAGTTATCCAAATCTTGAAAAACAGGTTCAGTCCATGGCAAACTCACAGACTCAGAGGCCAAAGTATCTCCTCTGCTTAGTATCTTTTTTTATATATTTATATATTTAATATCTTATATACCATAGACTGTATATAGAGTGGACAGTGTGACTCTGCCATTTATCATTGTACGGTTTTGAAGCCAAAATTCCCCCGTCACAGGCACAGCCATTTTTACAGTTGTGTAGCCAGAGTCTGCGCAATAGAGACTGTGAGGGATTCTGGGAGAATCTGAGTGGAGCTGGGTGACAAAAATAATAATAAGTTTTTTCTTTTGAGAGCCTAATCTCTTCTTGACTCTACTTACTGACATACATTATAATCCTCGAAAAAAATACACGAGAACTGCAGCTGTCAATTATCTTTAAACCTTACGTAAAGCCTTGTTTTTAACCTCGTATAACAAATGAAAACGAAACTTTTCATAAAAAAGAGGACTTGAATACAAGCCAGCCAAATGATATCTTCAAATCGCCACAACAATCGGACGTGAGAAACATTTCAATTTTTTTTAAGTTTGACCACAGCCCATCTGGAATGGCTGGAAAGCCAGATTTTCTAACCTATACTGCAGCCAACCACCAGGGGGAGCAGTTTTTGTGGAGCCCTCACTTCGAGCCGAGCAAGCGGACATCCATTTTTTTTACAGTCTATGTTATATACGTATCGTTAAAAATTGTCAAACAAAGGACCTTACAGGCCTCACATTTTGTTTTTAATGCCAGCACTGATACTGAAATATCACATTGTTACAACATACTAAACTGTCATGTTTCTATGGGATCACTTTTACTGTTTAACTCATGTTAAACAAGAAACTGTACAGAGAACTCGTTGAATACAGCTCACTAAGATGGATCTTGAAATGCATGGGGCTCTACGGAATGAAAATTCAGTCTAATCTTCTGGAGGTAGCTTCATTTATCATCAATCAGCTGGAGAGGCAAGAAAGGCTCCATAGATACGAACTGCACCAGTCCAACACTGGCAAAAATGTATCACTTAATAACATCATAACTCAGTATCATGAAATAACTTGACACTGAATTTTTTTTTTTTATATGGCAGCAATATTTACCGTAACAATTTTCTCTGAAATTGTAAAAACAGCAGATAGACATTGTTTAAAATGACCAGCAGCTCTGAACCTGACATTATATTTGACCCCAGAAGCCCCACCCCCTTGCTTCTGATTGGTTGGAAATAAAGCCCTGACATTAATGAGCGAGCTGGAGTTTCAAAAGTTAAACTCTGTCTAAATTAAAGTATTAGAGTTTTTTTTATTCCAGGAAACAGAAAACACTTAGCTGAGTTTAGTTTGGAGAAGGAAACTAAAGAAAAGTTAGTTTGTACAAACCCTGTCTGCACAACCTGACCATAAAACCTCAAAGTTGAAGATGTTTTTCAGTCTGGAAAAAAATAAAGTAGTGTAGATACATCATTTAAAATATTTATTTTAAATCTTTATTAATACAATTTTTTTCTTTAAGTATCATCTTACCTTGACTTGAATACAGGCAAGTAAATCTATGCTATAGCTGTAGCTCTCAGTTAGCTTACCACATATATGTAGGTTTAAGAGGCTTTTAGAGTGGGAGTAATGCAAAATTGAATTCAAGTGCACAATTTTTAAGTTCTGTACAAGCTTCAAAGACAATATTTATAGAGTTTAAGAGCTCAAAATACGTGTGCATCAATCATATATAAGCAAACCTGTGTAATAATCTAACTTTTAGTTAAAATCCAGTCAGCGATCTGTGCTGTTCTTATCAGAAGCCACTTGAGAACATCTGAAGTCTTTGCTGTGTCTGCGTTGGTGAAACTGTCTCTCTGTCTCAGATGGGAAAACACGATGAGGCCTGGATGGTGCTCAAACAGATCCATGACACAAACATGCGAGCCCGAGGAGAGCCGGAGAGAGTCTTTACTGTGAGCACATACACACACACACACACACACACACACACACACGCGCGCGCGCACGCACACACACACACGTCCTCCTGGCTGCAGAGCCATGAGAAGGTGACAGATCAGTGTCTCCCCCTACAGGTCAACAGGATCAAAATCCCCAAACAGCTGGACGAGCTGGTGGAGATGCAGAACGAGTCGGCCAATCCTGCTCTCAAGGTCCTTTCCAAGATCAAGACGGAGCTCAGAGGAGTACGATGCTTTTCTTACCCTAACTTATTTGATTATTAAATGTCCAAAATGAGTTAAGCTCCTCTCCCTCTCCTCACAGATATGGTTGACTTTCATGAAATGCTTCAACTACCCAGTGAAAGACAACACCCTGAAGCTGGCTGCAGTCTGGTTCACTCTGTCTTTTGGGTGAGAGATGTTCTTCTCTCTGTTATTTTCATCTCTTTTTATTGTTCACTTGCAGCGTGTTAAACGACGCCCTCTGCAACACTTTGCAGAGTCACGGTTACTCTGCAGCTTAATAACGGTTTCAGTGAAGTGTTTAGCACTGAGGCAGATGTGTCCTCCTGATGAATGTTGACAGGTGAGATTGGAAAGAGAGAAGCTATTAGAGGGAAGGTGTCATTCTGCTTTTTTTCAGCTGGCTTCAGCTAATGAAATACAGTACGGAAGTGTCAGAAAGTTTTAGCCCTAAGGAGACAAAAATCAGCTGGGTAGAGCTTCAAAAAATAGATTTTAATCTGTTCAAGCCTGGCAGATTTTATCTCAGAGTTGTGTTTCTATCCCTGTCAGAGGCAGACAGGTGGAGGGAGATTAGGTTTTTGTTTGTCCGTCCTGTTCTTGTGGATACAGTATTTCATGAACACTTGTATTTTGCACAAATGCTTACAGGTCAAAGGTGAAAGTCAAGCCAAAACTTCAACACTTGAGAACTAACTAAAGCCAAATATTTATTAAAAAAAAGAATATGTGATATATTTTTTAAAAAGGTAACTTTTTTCAGTTGTGATGTGATAATGTCCTGTAAAACTTCTGTAGTGTGGTTAGGTTACTTTATTTGTAGCAGTTTTGTTGTTGCAGCAAAATGATGACATCCAAACAACATAAATAACATAAACAGGAAACTATACAAAACAGTCAGAATTGACACACACTTTTAAAACACTGAAACATAATTAAAATGGCACCCTCGTTCCACCAGCCATAATTAGAATGAGAACGAATGTCACTGAGAATATACATCTGAATAAATAAAAAAACAAATCAATTGAATCAATTAAAATAAAATAGAAAAGTAAAAACCACAAAAGTAAGACCAAGAAAAAAAAAGCAATAATAAAATAAAACCAAATATCGCAACATCTTGTTAACTCAGTGATAGCAGCAGGGACAAAACTGTTTCACATCGGAGAGCTGTAGTAATCATTTTATTGATGAGAAGGTTGATAAAAACTTCAGTTACAAGCAAATGTGCAGATCCCAGTGCAAATGTGATAAACAGTTATCTTGTTGCTATCACCATCACCACCTAAGTAAAGTTTTTGGCTCAGAATATGAAAAAAAGTAACATTTTCTGTTGCTTTTTTACCACCTCAATCAAGATTAATGGTAGTTTTACAAAAGTCCTTTGGACAACAGCTAACAACGATGTTCAATCACCAAAGTACAAAAAAACAGAGCAAAATAGGCCCATGAACTCCCAACAAAGTGACATGATTAACAACACGGCTAAGAGCTAACATTAGGCTAACTTTAGCTAACATTAGCTAAAGTTAAGAATGTTAAGGATGACTTTATATTTCTTTCCAGCAAAGTGACAACATGTCTCAAACAAGATGTCAGCTTACCTGAGAAAGGATGGAGACATCCTTGTTCATTTTATTAATGTTGAGTTGCTGTTGTGGTCGACAGCCCAACTTTATCCAAAGAAGATACTTTTCTCGGTTGTGATGTGGCTTTGGAAAGGGTTAAAAAAATACACTCCATCACCCAGCCTCTCAGGGTACCTTGTGTTCTATGTCCATGTACCCCATGAACACGGCTTGACGATTTTTAAACTTAAAATCTCAGAATATCACATACTGTGACATAACAAACTAAAGTTTACAAACTGAGAACTAATTCAACGGTCCCACAATCACCACATGTAATAGACTGAAGCTGTTTGTGTGTCCAGGTTCTACGGACTCTCTGTTTGGTTCCCTGACGTCATCAAGCACCTTCAGGCCGACGAGTACGCCTCCAGAGTGAAGATCCACAACAACGAACGCATCGAAGACTTCACCTTCAACTTCACCCTGGAGAACCAGATCCACAGGAACGGGGCGTTTATCAACGACAGGTGAGCAGAGTCCCCAATCCTTTTTTCTTTCTCTGAAAAGCTGCAGTCAGGAACTTACTGTATGAGTTGAGTTTGGCGCCTCCTGTGGACAAAGTCATTCTTTTTCTCTGATCTTACTTAAGGTCTTAAAGAGACATTTCTGTTAATATCTGCTCAGTAATCCTCACAGGAGCTTTAAACAAATGGATAAATGTATGAGATAGGATGTAAATCTCCAGTGATCCAAACCTGTGAGCCTCCCCTGTGCACAGGTTTGTGCTTGAAGCTTCTTTTTGTCCTGCTGCGGGACAACAAGACTATTCTTCACTCCCGTAAACAACACACGGCTGCCGGTAATATTAATCCTGCCTCCTTTATCTGCCGCACAGCCAGGAAATTAAAAGCTTATCTCTCTTTCTTTCTTCTCCCTTCTTTCTCTCTGTCCTGACCGAACACACACACACACACACACACACGCACACAAACACACACACACACACACACACACACACACACACACACACACACACACACACACACACACACACACACACACACACACACACACACACACACACACAAATCTTCTCCTCATTCTCTCTTGCACAAAGGCCAGAGAGAAGATGCAGAAGATGCTGCAGAGTTCAGACCACAATGCATGCTTGGTCAGAGATCGTATCAAGACTAAAACCATGTAACTGTGTTCAGCAGCATGCAACAGATAGTAAAGATCAATAACTGACTAATAAACCGTCTGAGGCTTCAGGTCACAACCATCTGCATCTGTAAACATAAAGGTTCAAATCTCTCACTGTTAAGTGCTTCTTCCTTTATGTTTAAACGGTCACTGTCATCCTCCTTCTCTTCCAGGTTTATCGCCATGAAGTTTAAGGCCGTACAATTTATCGACTCCTCTTTCATCAACTGCTACTTCGAAGATGTCTCCACTGTTGGCTCCTCTTTCAAAAACTGCACCTTCATCGACTGCTTCTTTTTCAACACAGGTGAGTCTCCACTCTAAAAACATCCACATATAAGTCTCACTCAGCGTCCGTCACTTCCCGACACTTCATATTTGGTCTAACGGTGGAGCTTCTGGCTACAGGAGAATGAGGTCTGAGTGTTTATGGCCATTAATTTACTGCTCAACCTCTCCGGCCCTGCAAAGATTGCCTTTCCAAACTCAGGCCACTGTGTTTGAAGGAGAAACTGAACCGGCCTGAGCTGCAAAGTGATAAAACTGACTACTTGTTACCACAGAAAAGAGATTTTATTTTAGGATTTTTGCTAACATTCAAGATGCTGAGGTGACTCTTTATCTAAGTTTCAGGATTGTCGCTATGATTAATTTGAACAAATCTGCTTCAGCTTTGTAAACATCCATTTGTACTTTTCATTCAGCTCCTTTGCGGTCTAATCATTCTGGACTTGTGCAAAAAGAAAAAGAGAAGCAGGATGTTTGCAGCTGATTCAGACCTTGTGGGAGCATTGTGTGTGGAGAAATGTTTCTCCCCACAGCACTCAAGAAAAGAGCTGAACATGGAAACAGTGAGGGCACGTCAGGTTGCCTGTAATGCCCCCTCAGGGATGCAGTCTCTTTGCCTCCAGCGAAGCTTCTCTAGAGTGCGGGGGATAAAGACAAATGAGGAGAGACGGATGGATGGAGGGAGGAGAGGTGAGAGAAGGGAGGAATTTCTCTCTGATGCAGCTGCCGGAGTTTATATTTAGAGACAACATACAGATAAACCAGACAGAGTGTCCTACATGTGTTGAATTCCTGTGGAGGAAGGCTGTTTCATGTTTAAAAGTGCATGGATGAAAGTCGTGGTCAGTTGGTAAAACTGATAAATGTCAGTTGGTGTAATCAATGTTTCTCATAAAAAATCTGATATTGTGCAAAACAGTTACTATGAATATCATTTAGCAGTCTACTGCACTGCAAAATGAAATTTATAATAATTTTAAACCACCTGACCCCAAAATAAAGAGGAATATTGCTATCTGTGGCATACTGACCTGCTCAGTACAACAAACTTGATAATATTTTACTTAAAACAGGACAAATCTGATTCTGATGTGAATCTTAATAACTAAAGCCGTGTTTCCACCAAGCAGACCGGTTCGGTTCATCTCGGTACGGCGCTTTTTGCAGCGTTTCCACTGACTCATCCTGGGACATATCCCTAAAAACTGAGACGAGCCAACCTACTTTTTGGGATCCTTCCGTATGGGTGCCAGACTGAACTGATCCGCTCTCGGAGGTGGAGCAACACACTGCAGACGGTTGATTGGTCAAAAATATCGTCACTTACCCCGACAGCGGCTGCATTTCTCCTGGCGGCACACAGAGTTCTCTGAAACAAAGCTTGATGGCACTTTGTAACAGAGAGTTACATGCCAATCACAGAGAGGACGAAATGCTGCATGTCTTCCATCGGTGCTCTTTTTTTACTTTGTCGAGTTTTTCTTCTTTGTTGGATTTAATAGCAGGGTAAGTTGCTACGGCGTCACGCTATTGTTTAACAGCTACGGCTTCCGGCATCCGGCTTACACGCCGCCCACCACGAGAGGGCACAGTCTGCTGTGGAAACACAAATGGGATCAGGCGTAACTGTACCAAACCGTCCCGCAGCTTAATCACACTCTTGTTAATCTTGTTGTCAGGCTGATAGAGAAATGAGAGACACAGATTAACACGTTTTTAAGCCAGGCTGTAAGCATGTTTACTTTTGTTGTACAGATCGTCTTTTTTGCCTCGTGTGGACACTGGAGGAACTGCAGCCTTACACACTTATTCATTGGCTTTATATTTTAAGAGCACAGAAGTTGCTTCCTGAAAGGAACTTTAGACCAGATCCCGGCTCGATGTTATCTCTTTTTTCAGGGGCGTTATGCTGACTTCAGCTAAATTATCTCCCAGTTTTACTTCATGAGAATAAGAAGGTGCATCCTCAGGCTAAATGAGCTCCTCATCAAACATTAATGAGCTCCTTATTTCGAGGACACAAGGCGATGGAGTTTTTGTGTTTCTATCCCAGAAGCTGCCTCACAGATACAGTCGAGGAGTTACCTCCATGAATAATTCAAACGTGGTGTAAAAACTCTTCTCCTGTCCCTGACTCTTACAGATATCGACGATGCCAAACTTACAAACTCAAGGGTGATAAACAGCTCCTTTCATCAAAACAAGACAGGCTGTCAGATGACGTTTGACGATGATTACAGTGCATACTGGGTTTATTTCGTCAACTTCCTGGGGACGCTGGCGGTGCTGCCTGGAAACATTGTGTCTGCGCTGCTGATGGATAAAATCGGACGCCTGAGCATGTTGGGTAAAGATGCTCTGATTCTTTTATTACACAAGATGTTTTAAATAATAATAAACTCTGAGGCTGATTTTGAAGCTGTCATCTTGCAGGAGGCTCTATGGTGTTGTCAGGCATCAGCTGCTTCTTCCTCTGGTTTGGCACCAGTGAGTCCATGATGATCTTCATGCTCTGTCTCTATAATGGTCTCAGTATCTCTGCGTGGAACTCTCTGGACGTGGTCACCACTGAGCTGTACCCCACAGACAGGAGGTGAGTGCTGCAGCTCTGGAGTTTTCCTTTATGTGATCAAAGGGGAAGACATTCAGGAAGTCACACACTGGGTCTCTCCGTCTCTTTCTTTTCCAGGGGCACAGGTTTCGGCTTCTGTAACGCCATGTGTAAGCTGGCAGCCGTTCTGGGCAACCTGATCTTTGGCTCTCTGGTTGGCATCACCAAAGCCATCCCTATCCTACTGGCCTCGTCTGTGCTGGTTGGCGGCGGGCTGGTGGGGCTGCGACTGCCAGACACACGAGCCAATGTCCTCATGTAGACCTCGACACAGCAGTATGTTGTTTACCAGGTCTTCACTCAGTGGGCTATAATTTACCCAAACAAGCCCTGCACTCGTCCTTCTTGAAATTATCGTTTGAACAAAAATAAGCTCACAAACTCGAGTTATTGTTCTTCTATCTGAGTGTTAACCTGGTAAATAATGTTTCATTTAATGCAGTTAAACTTTACAATGAGCTGTAGATATAAAGAGATAAAGACCAAGTGTCGACGCCTGGTGGCCGATGTTACTTCCAGAAACCAGGTGTCAATGAAACTCTGAATATCAGCACCTCATTATCAACTACTGGCTGTTTCACACATGCAAAACTCTCATGCATGTGTCACCGCTGCAAAAGGCTTAGACTTCAGACAACCTTACTGAACCAGAGCTGCTTCTCCAAGGAACTGGTTAGCTTCCAGTCTGGAATAAGAGGGGAGCCTTTCCAGTTAGCCTGGCTCTGAAGTTAAACCTTACAGACACCAAAAAAAGCTTTTAGAGCTATATGTGGCTCAGTGAACATATTTGGAAAGGATTACTGGGTGATTACAAAACATCGCATCACATTATCTTTCCAGCAGAGGGCGCTATGGCTCTCAGCACTGCAGCACATGTAGCAGAGTGTCACAGATAGGCAGTCAGCAAACTACGACTTGGTTGTATAAATAATACGTTCCATAAAAATGTTGCATCTTCTCTGGTGTTGTGTTATTTAGGGAAAATAGTCTTTTATTTATTTATGTATTTATTCATTTTTAACTGTGCAAATAATTTAGGAGATTTTTGTAGTTTTATGTTATAACAATGTTTTGCGTCTGGCATCTTGTCTCTTTTTGCTGATGGTTGCTGCATCCAGCAGTGGGCTGACTGATATGGTAAAAGGTTGTTTCTGCGATGCACCCACCTGTAAATCCAAATTAGTGCTGCCCCTAAACATGAATATTGATCCATAATTTGGAACCTTACACTGTCGCAGATGGTTATAGTTAACAAAAACAATTCTGCAGTGGTTTTTGTTCTCTAAATAAAATAATTCTTTACTCAACCAATCTTTTAGCTATGTTTACTTCTGCCATAATAAACATTACTGGCGTAGTTTCTTTGGTTTTGGAGTCTGCCCCAGTGGACACTCAATGAACTGCAGTTTTTTTGCGCCTCTGCATTTCCCAATCTTTTTCTTTTCAAACTCATAGGGTATCACTTGTTAAAGTTGTTTTTTATTAGAGTTTCTTGTATGTTGTTACTTTTGAAAGTTGCTAGGCTTAATGTGTAAAGCTAAGCTAGCTGTTACCTGTAGCTCCAGATTTTGATAACAAATGTGAAGGTGGAGTCAAACTTACTCAAATGTCTTTTGACAAGAAAGAAAGATACTCTGACCCTCATGATATGTATCATATGAAATATATTGTTTCACTAGTTTCGTTTGATGTTGCAGACCTGACTCCCTGTTTTAAGATAAAGGTTGTTGATGTTTAAGCCTTTTGCAGCACTTTGCAAGAATGACAAGGCCATAGAAAAAATCCAAACGATGTAGTAGACTAGAGAAAACCAACAACTTCAGCAGCTACATTTCTAAAGATGAAAAGAAGTTTACATTTTCTGCTTTTTACAGTCAGAGACTTTTGGGATTGGAAACCTTTTGTCTGAATGCTTCCTCTCTCCCTCTCTTGTACCTGTGTCGTGTTCGTCTTGTGGCGCTGAGCTCACCATGAAGGGCTTCGCTCTCTGTTTGCAATCTGTGAAGAAGAATTTATACTCTGCTGTTATAATCTGCTCTCCTTTTTTTCTATCAGCATTCGTTTCTTTACCGTGTCTCATCCTCTCGCTGTCTTTATCTCCACCCTGCCTCGCTGCTGCTCCCTCCACAACTCAAAGGCCTTTCTCAAATGTCGTGCCTCTCTCTGCTGAGCCCGTCTCTTCTTCCAAACCTTGCTGGAAGCTTTGCTGCTCTGTCCTGCTTTTTTATTGTCTCATCTCTTGAAAGTTCAGTGTGCATGACTTAATGTGTGTGTGTTTGAGTGAGTGTGTGTGTTCAGACAGACCCTTATTAGATACAGTGACCATCTCTGAGAGTTTTCAGTCTATACCAAGGAACCTGGAGGATTTAAAACCTGTGCTTCAGTGAAATCAAAGCCATGATTAAAGGATCAGTTCACCCAAATCACAAAGGAAACAGATTTAGTAGCTATGCAGATGTTTCATTTTATCTACAAAATAAAAGCTTTTAAGCATGTCGGCTCAAGAGTGCATAGATGTGTCAAAATAATTTTCCATGAGGGGCAATTATAAAAGAAAAGACCCATTTTGCTCTGAAGCACAATTTGTGGAGCATTTAAGCTGATGTGCAATCTTTCTGACTCATTTAAACCCTTTTTGAAGGTGTGAAAGCTGCACAATCCTTTGTGAATAAGACCTTTAGTTTGTTCCAAAACTCAAAGTCAACACTGTCACCTGTTCTTGATTACTGCTGAAGAGTATTTGCTCTTTCATCACTCTGAGCAACACAGGCAAAACAAATTAAACTGCATTGTGTTCAGAAATCTTAAAACAAATAAGTACATTCGTGGTTTGGGTGAAATGAACCTTTAAAAATTAATGAATACGACTCTTGCTGCTAAAAAAAAATATCAGTGTTTTGGTGTTTAAATGCATTAGAGGAATTTGTAAAATAAATATCCGTAACATGTCCTCTTATTGGTTTGTTCATAATATGAGAGTAAAACAAAAGTATAGAACTGTTTAATTCTGATCATGTTCACACTTTTATTTTGAAAAGCCTATTTGTGCAGAAAATGACCTCTTCGTGCAGCTAGTTCTTTTTTAAACGACATAATTTGACTTTGAGGGTGTGTACCTGGTTTCCTGACGTTTGGTGCGCTCTTTTGCTCGTCTACAACTTTCCCTCAACAAACACCTCAACCTGAGCTGAACAAACTCTCTCTGTTTCAGAAACCCTGCATGTTTGTTACTCAAGTCCTTCCGTTGTGTGCTTTTCCCATTTCGGTGTCTTCTCTGTTCCCCCACAGGGGGGAAACAGATATGTGATTCCTGGATCAAAGGTGAATGTATCATTCTCGTGTGTCGTCAGATTTGTTGTGGACAGGTGTTCAGTGTTCTGAGTTGACTTGTGAAAGGACATGCTGGTGCTGAGGAGGCTGTGTGTACAAGGCGTGAACCAGCAGAGGGGTTCAAATCCCCTCAGGTTTGAAATCCTCTGCAGTGAAACATTGAGGTGTGTGTAAAATATGAACCTGTCCTTGATATGATTTATTTTGATAAGAAAAGGCTCAACTGGATGCAGTGTAAAGATGGATTCCTCTGGTGTCTCCATACTGAATAAAAACGTTCATTCGATCACCTGTGGGCCTTTTTGTTTATCTTCATGCTGCATCCACTCATACCAGCAGATGCCGCCATTTCAACACTACCAATGACAAAACCGCCTCCCAGGGAGTCAAAGCTATGGTCAAAGCCCACGCTTTTCTAATTTCTTAAATCGATTGTGCAATTTTATTTTAGAAAATGACATCTGAGTATTTTGTGCAAATGATAAAGAAATAATAAAATGAGGCAGAAAAAGATTATTTAGAAAAGGAAACCCTTACTACATCCTTATTAAGAAGTACATTTACTTACAAAAAGCAATTAGTATATTTGTTGCTTTTGTTAGTGAACAGTATTATGGAAAGTTGTTTAGAAGCTAAAAGATCTTGATTTTGTTGAGCGATTACCTGGATCACTAAAACAAGCCTTAAATCCCATCAGAAGGAGCATGAGCTCTGAGAAAGAAGGATCCAAGCTCTTAATCACAAACATTTTAGGACATATCTTTGTAGATTTAAAGGTGGATCTTTTTTGGATAAAATAGTTATCAGTCTGACATCTCACAGGTTTTTAACCAGATCAAAGAACACTTTATCAGACTTGTTACCATCTCTGTGATAACTCATCAGCGCATACCACAGTGGAAATATTGACTAAGAATAATCATTTTTGTCCATCAGGACACTATCCTGTCCTGCAATCCAGGCACCACTAGAAGTGGCTCTATACAGAAAGAGTAGGACCTCATCTTAATAGCACCTCTTTCAGCACTCTTACAGCCAAAAAAACACCACATGTATCTTTTGTCTGGCTCTGTGTCAGTTCACAGCTTCAGTAAGTCAGAAGTCAGGTATGCAGGCCTTCTATTTCTGCTGGATGTTGGAGCTGTGACGCGGTCAATTTACAAAAAGCAGACTGAACAAAACTGAAAATGATACGTGCAAGCCACAAAACACACAAAGTGACTTTTGAAATGCAACAAATCGTGTCAAAACCAGCGTTTAGCTAGCTATGACAAGATTCCACAGGTTTAAGGTTTTTTCTTATAGCCCAACATGAATGAGGAGGGGCTCATCATAAATGTGGGAATCAAGGGAACTCCTCAGTCTGGGACTCTAGCTGTTTTGAGGATCTGCTGAACACGCAGCTGGTGTGAGCTGACTGATGAGAGATTACACAATCAACAGAGCAGAGTTGGACACATTTGGTCTTTCTCACATTCTATAGCTCTCCCTTCCTGTTTTTCTTCCAAGGCAGATCCCCTATGCTTCCCAAAACCAGGAACAACAAGTTCATCATGTTCAGAATCATTATTCCAGTTGTGAGGTTGTTTGTTTTCAAACATCTTTTAGTACAGACCTGTAAAAAGTGGTTGTGTCATATGAAACTAAATCAAATGTTTGGTCTAGATATGAGTTAAAATTTCAAATGATCACAGGTTAAGTCAGAAAGAGACAATAAAGTAGAAAAATAGATTAACTCTCATAACCTCATCACTGAATGTATGTGTAATTGCAGCCCCTGACTCTGTACCAGTTTCCACAGTGATATGATCAGTCAGAAATATCTCTGGAAATTGTTTACAACTTTTTTTCCGCTTCTCACTTCGCAGCCATGTCACACTGCATCCTGTCAGACCTGGCAGGAAACGCCAACTCAGAGAGGAAGGGGTGATGGGAGTAATTTAGGCCCATTTCTGCTTCCTTTAGGAGCCTAAAGGGAAGTTAAACAACACTCCAGATATAGAAACACTGAGAGAGACATCTGGAACTGTACATCTGATGAGGCATTGTTCACAGGAATTGTAATGCCCTCACAGACATGAGCAGAGAAAGCGTCACATTTGTTTTGTTTTCAGTTTTTAATCCGCAGACATCAACAAAAACAGACACACAAAGGCCAATTATACAGTTTGACATCAGTGTGTGACTCATGCAGCTTTACATTTAGTAATGTCTCCACCAGGAAGACCTCACCAGAAAAACTAAACAGCTTAATACACTTTTTTTTTTAATTTTATAGACACAACTATGTACATTATTATTATTTATAGCATATATTTCTCTTCCCCTAGCTTTTCTTTGTTCAGCAAGCAGAGGACAGGAAATCAAACTGCTTTGAGTAAAAACTTTTTTTCTCTCCCTGGATTCCAGCCACAGAGAAATTCCCCTTTCCATCAGCTGCAAAATCTCAGTCCTAACTGTCATTTGAGTCACTTTTTCTCATAAAGAAATACTCAGAGTTTTTCCACCAAAGGGTCTGAAGTAGAGTGAGGAGCCTGCAGACTTGGACATGAGCAGAAAGAGGAAGGGATCCAAACAGGCATGGACGCAGCACAGACACTCAGCGGCTTTGAAATAGATGTACAAAGTTTCTGTTCCACTGGTGAAGAGCTGCACATAGTGGAGGAAGTGCAGGAGTCCAGCGGGGGTGAAGCACAGCAGGAAGATGGCGAACACCAGAGAGCTGGCTCTGATGTACATCACCCAGTCATGGTGTGATTGCTGCAGCTCAGAGATGATGCAGACGAAGCAGAGGACCGTGACCCCGAGAGGAACCAGGAGGCCAAAGATGGTTAGGAAGAGGTTGTAGTAGATCAGGAAGACATGGGGGTTGAAGTCCAGAGGCAGGACATCATGGCAGGTGATGCGGTCCACCTCAGGGAGCCAGTAGCTCTGCTGCAAGAGGAGTTCAGGCAGGACAGCGGCGCCAAACACACCCCATACGGTCAGGCTCACACACGCTGTGTACATCCTCTTAGGAAGCCGTTTATACATGAACGGGTGCACCACGGCCAGGTAACGCTTGATGCTGATGCAGACAAGAGTCATGGCCGAGCAGTACAGGTTCCCATAGAAACAAGCTGTGACCACTCGGCAGGCGGCCTCCCCGAGCACCCAGTGGTTTCCATGGAGATGGTACTGAGCCTTGAAGAGGAGGGAGAGGAGGAGGAAGAGGTCAGAGAGGGCCAGGCTGCAGTAGAGGATGGCAGAGGACACTTTTCTGATTTTAGCCGCCAGAGTGCACAAGATGGCGATGTTGGCCGGGATCCCGACGATGACGACCAGAATATAAATAACGGGGATGACCCGCGTGCTCAGAGGGCCGTGGAGGTATCCCACTGTGCTGTTACTCAGAGACAACAGTGATGGAGAGGGGACAGATGTGACAGGAGCTTTAGTCCCATTCAGGACAAAAATAAATCTGGGCTGAAGGTTTGGCTGTGGTGGCTCTCCTTTAAAAGTTCTGGGACCAGGGAAAATAACCTCTGAGCTGTTTTTCCTCTGTCCTTTCGCCCGTTTTCCTCCTAAAACAAACAAAAGATAAATAAACTTCAGGAGAATCAAAACACTGGAAACAGCAAAGAATATTTAAAAATGATCAGTGGTAGTTTTTGTTGTTTAGGCCCCGAGAGTAAAAAGTTCCACTTTTTTCCATTTGTTTGATAATTTACCAGATTTTACGAGTTCAGATTTGAATCTAAATGTTTGTGAACAAATCCAAATCCAGTGAATCAGTTCAGAAACATATTGGAAATGCTGATTCATCCTAATTATCTGTTGACCTGGTATGTTGGGTTTGAGTTTCTCAACAAATGAGTTATAAATTGTTCATCATCCTGTTAAACTGTGTCCTGATCAAAAACTGAGCTGTAGCTGCTTTAACCTATCCCAAACCCTAATCCAAAACCCTGGACCCTAACCCCTAAACCCCCTAACACCTAACCCTAACTAACCCTTACTCTGACAAACCTACCCGTAAAAACAGGCTGTAAAGAATCCTGTCCTGCATTCTGGGCACCAGCAGCAGAGCTGGAGAGAGAATCTCTAAGGCTAGCCTCGTTTTAACCGGGTAAATATGACTACTGCTCCTGACTGCCTGCAACATTTATGCATATACTTTAAGGTCAGATACTATGTATGCCCATTTATCCCTTCAAACCTAGATGCAAAGTTTAGATCATTTTAAATGATGTCATCAATCTCAGCGGTCAAAAAGCCAGTCATAAAAGAATAAAAAGAAACACAAAAGTTTCACTCTTTCTATGTGTATTTCAGTGAATCTCAGCACATTTCATTTCCATCTGGTCATAAGTACATACAAGTGAATGTTGACTCTGGACTAAATGGTTAAACATGTTTAATACCTAAAATTGCTGGTCTGTCTGCCCCTGACAATGAGAGCTAACAGTGCTCATCCCCATTTGTTTTGTTTTTTTTAGTTTTTTTTTTAATCTTCTAATGCTGTTTGATCACTTGAACTTCTGTGCAACAGTTACCCCAAATAGGATGTGTGTGGTCCAAGGATATCATGATACAATTCAGTGTGAACTGTTTTTATTTGCGTGGTCGCCCACAATATCAAGATAGTTTGACATCTAAAAATAATTAGCATGTGGCGGGCTTTCACAGTAAGCGGGTCTCTGGTTGTAATTGGTTCAGAGATGGTTGTTTTTGCCAGAAAACTTGAGCTCTGTATATGATGGATGGATTTTATCTCACTTCTTGAAGACCAGGTGAAGTTGTCTCTGATAATGTGCTTACAGTCCAACAGAAGTGAGACATTAAAGCCCCACGGTCAAAACATGAAACAGTAGTGAAACATGCTGATACCACAAGATGAAATTAGAGGATAAAACCTGTGTCAACCTATAAAATATGAACTACAGGAGAACTGCCAGAACTGGAGACGTGTTCAAACTTTCTCAGGCCAATAAAAAGACAACTTGAATCAACTTGCATCATCTGCAACAAATTCTAATCAGTTGAAGAAGAGGAAGTTAGAATCAAAAATACTTCTGTCTCAAAGTCGAGAAATGAGTTTACATCTGGTTGGTTCTCTTATTGTACCAAGTGGTAAAAAAAGGCACACATTGAACACCTCTAAAGATGTCCCTGTAAGCACAAGGGACCATGTTAATTTAACCCAGGGACAACTTCCACAACTCAAGCTGACACCTTCACATTTTGAAAAGGAACTTATTGCAGAAAACCAAGCAAAACAACTCCTTCTTTGTCCTTTTCTCCTTCTTCTTCCGTTTTCTTTTGGGATCTTTGGATACCCACTTTTTTTTTTT
The DNA here is from genome assembly GCF_033239565.1 of Halichoeres trimaculatus. Lineage (NCBI taxonomy): Eukaryota > Metazoa > Chordata > Actinopteri > Labriformes > Labridae > Halichoeres > Halichoeres trimaculatus. The sequence goes on along the minus strand of NW_027437194.1, from coordinate 15,852,412 downwards.
TTTAACCTTACTTGCTCTGATATAAAGATCTGTGCTGCTCCATGCAACTGTATTATATGTTTTGTTTTAGAAAGCTTTACTGTAAATTGCCTGATTTAACTTTGCAAAGAAACTTTTCAGTGTTTCCAAAATTGACTAAAAAGAAAAGAAAAGAAAAGAAAAGAAAAGAAAAGAAAAGAAAAGAAAAGAAAAGAAATTTTAAAATCTTTTGGTACCAAACCATGAATCAGAAAACTGGAGGACACTTCCCACATGATTTCCATTAACATTTCTACCTTTAGTTTCAAAACGAAATAAAAAAAAAACCTATGTCACACCTTTAATGAGACTAGTATCAGTCCAGAAAACATTCCTTTGGTCTAAATCCTTATGATGAAACTTCTTGTGTCACGTGTACAGAATGTTTTTGGAGTCACAGCGAACTAGTGAATCACTCGTGTGCATGCTAAAGCCTGCTGTTATTGATTAATCTGAATACTTGTGAGCTGATAGAGATCCCTCAGAGATGTCTGATCTCAGGAGATGTTTAAGAAACAAAACCTGTCTTACCTTTCTTTTGAAGAGTAACGCTCAAACAGAGGATGAAAATCAGCAACAACAGGAAACGTCGCCCCATCTTTCTCTCTAGCTGCTCTATACTCAACCGTCAGTCACTTCTCCTTCTTCTCTTCTTCACGTCTCCCTCGCTCAGCGTCCCCTCCGAGTGCAGCCACTGTGTGGGAGGAACCTCTGAAGTCACAAACACCTCCCCGTGTCGAAGCCAGCACAAAAACATCTGCTCTGATTCAAAAGGAATGTGGGTCGGCCATGGCTTTCTGTTTTAACATGCACAGAGTGTGCTCTGGTTTATGGGAGTCAAAGGTGACAGCAGCAGAGAAAACAGCTTCCTCCTCACCACACCTGAGTGCTAATCTATTTTACACTGACCTTTATGACTACACTGACCTCAGAACAGTTCTCAAAATTCTCCCTGAAAACTTCCCTCCACAAGTTTGAAATCTTTGTTATCTTGTATCAACTTGTTCACATTCTTCTTTGGTTCCTTTAGGCAACTTCTAATGGAAATCCACACATATGTAAATTATGGAGCATGTTTGGAAACTTTCTGAATCTTCTTCTCAAGTTTTCCGGTAAAGCAGTGTCAGCAGGGATGCTTTTGTGATGTAATAAGCTGGAAAGAGGCAGCTGGGAACGATAGGAAACGCCTGTCTGAAGATGATAAGCCCGTCTGAACTGGAGCATTTTTGTTTAGTCTTCACTTCCTCTTCATTTTGTCTCACACACACAGAGATGTCCATCATGTTTTGGTTCATGAGGCCTTTAAAGAGCAGGGTGGTGCGTCAGCTGTTAAAAAATATCACATGTGCTCACACATTATGAGATAAAACATTGCAAAAGTGTGTGTGTGTTGTCTTCTAAAAATCCCTGAAACTTTTTTTTTATCTCTTTACTTGACTGCCTTGAAGAAAAGACAAACTGTCATTAAAACAAGCTGCTGTCACCTGTGTTTGTTTACATCAGGGTTGTAAAGCATTATGACATCATGGTGCTGCAGCCCCAGCTAGTGATATGTGGCTGCACTGGGTATTTTTCAAACATATAACCAGCATTCAGTCCATTGATAAACTAACATGCTGTGAAATTGGTTAGATCAGACTGAGTCTCACACACACTGTTGTAAAGACATGACTTTAGCGAGGCATTTTGTTTGTCGTGGATATGAATGGAGATCAGACTGAAACAAATTTTCTTTGTTCAAGATAACTTTTTACCAGGTACAATGCGATGAGGTAACGTGTTTATAGTGCGGTTTGAAACATGACAATTGGAGTGTTTGTGTGGGTCCAAGTCTGCATCTAACCAGCTCAGCTCACAATACACACATGCATATTTTGGCATAAGGCTCAACCTGCTGGCCAAACTTATAACTGTTGCACATCAACATTTACACATGTCATTACAACAACAAGCAAACTTTCTCAGTTTGTACCATAGTTTAGTCACCGGCTATATGTAGCACTTCTGGTATCCCAATGCTCTAAGATGTATCCAAAGGCTAACGTGACAACAAGTGAACTTTTGTCAATTTGTACGTAATTGAGTAGCCATCTATATTTAGCACTGATGGCGGCTCGGTGCTCTAAGACATGTCTGCAATGTCTAAAGTCAGTAAATCCTGGTTAGCCATGTCTTACCAGTCATTTACCAAGCAGAGCTAGCATAATCTCACTCTTCATTTTATTGATAGACTCTCAAGTTTGAATAGACCACTGCAGAATAACTGCTGCATGTACATTGAAATGGACATTATCACTAACAGCTTAGCCCATGCTATAGCCTTTAGCTTGTGTTTTAGCCTTAAGCTTGTGCTCTATCACTCTCCTGTTTAGCTTTCTTCTGCTCTCCTGTCCTTTTTCTTTCTGACAGTTAGGCTCATGTGTCCATCATCACTACAAAATGAATTTAAAAAGTTCTTCTCAGCAGAGAAGGATCTCTCTTCTCACTACTAAACTTCATCAGTCCTCAGTGTGTTGTCATAGATACTTAGCGGTGAACCAATCCCTGCTCAACCCAATCAGGAAGCTAATAAATAGCATTTCCAATTAACCTATATTGGCACTGGTAATCTCATTTTAAAATGTGGGTAAGGATCAGGCATATGTCGAGATTACTTAGAAACTCCTCACAGCCCCTTTAAGATATGAAGGGTTGACGCGTTTGTCTGATTTTTAAATAGCTTGGACATTAAAGTTGGTTGTAAATGAGCTTAAAGGACGTAAAACATAAAAAAAAACCTTTACAGAGACATAAATGGAGAATGAAAAAATGCTGCCAGAGAAAATTTCTAAACTTCTTAATTTCTGTAGTAGTTTTTTTTTTTTAAATATATGTATTAATACATTCTAACTTAGTTACCTGATTTCATACCTTTAGTTTACGCCCATATTTAAAGGAAAATCTTCAACAGTGTCTCAAACTCTGCTTCGTGTTACTTGAGGACTTTATTTTCATGTTCCAGCGATAGTTTCATTTTACAGCCTGATCTCTGAATTCTCACGTCCAGCTGATCACAGCTGTGACCTTTGTCCTGTTTTTGTTTCTTCTGTTTGTGGGTTCGTTTTCAGTCCCAGCATCCGTCTGAGCCCCACAAACAGACCCCTCTCCGCCTGTGACGTTAATTATGTCTTACAAACACATAAACATCAACGGTGACTCAGACTGAGAGGAGATAAATGCACCGGCTCTGCACTTTGTGTGGTTTAGCATCATGTCAACAATAGAATGTGGTTTCTCTTTTTGACGTGATGAATTAAAGTGGGAGGTTGAGTTTGCTCTGATATGAAACATGGATTAAGTTTTGCTGTATGTAATTTGTTTCAATTTAAGGAAATAGATCTTGCAAATTAGACAATCTGAAGAGGGGAAAACAGACTTCTGTTTGAGGCTTCGGATACAAAAGCATCACTTCCTTTTAGTTGAACTTTTTTTTGAGCATCTGTTTCCTGTACAACAGCTCAACAACATCACTTTCTGTTTCTCCTCTTGAGAAGCAGTATCACATTTAAAAGCCAGGATGTAATGAAGGAAAAACACAGAGGAAAAAAAGAGTTAAAGGGCTTCTACAGTCACACTTGCCATGGCCCCTTTTGGCGCTCTTGCTAATGCAAGCCAATTTAGCTCCTCTGATTACAGACCCTTTCAGCAAAACTGGATATCATGGGCCCCAGCATCCCTAGAACATCATCAGACACATCAAAACTTAAAGCTTTCAGAGAAATTTGACTAACAATGTCTTAAATAGAAGGGTGGCGTTCATAAAGAAACTTCCTGTGAACATGGAAAACTACCAACCACATATGAAGGCACCACAGGCCCAGCAGGCCTGTTTCAATAACATGCAGTGTAACATAGAGCAAAACGCCAACCTCCAAACTTAAAATGTGAGGCCTAGTGGGCATACCAGGTTTTATGTTACTCCCCAGTTTCACTCTGTTTCCACTGTCCTGTCCTCTCCAAATGAAGGCATTAAAAGCTTGAAAAACAACTGTAAAAATAAGAAGGCAGTACGGAATTGCTTTAAATCTGCAGTTCCTCAATTGTCCACTTGAGGCCAGCTCCAGAACAACTGGGAACCTAATACACACCCATTCAAAAAAGATGAGTATAACACCAAATATAAACATGTCTACAGCCTGGTTCAGTGGTGCTTGTGTTCTGAATAGCTCATTTCTCTAACGGCACCCACTGTTGAGAGGTTGAATTTTTATAAACTTGTTTTTCAAAACCCTAATATCAAATAAATTAAAGTTTTATTGAAGAGTTTTATTAAAGATGTGCTTTAAATAATATTTTTTTTCTCCAACTCTCACTGCTGTCAACAAATGATCTTATTGATATAAGGGAGCACATTTAGCTCTAATATTTACAATCATAAGGGCCATCTAGCTGTGTTTAATACATTTGGTTTGTTTATACATTTCAGCATCAATTAAAAAATAATCTGTAAAGAAAATCATAACTTTTGGAGACATCCAGTCTTCACATTTTTTCTTCATGCTACCCCTGAGAAGAGACAGAAAGAAGAAGAGTGAGGGTGGTTTGGATGAGTTAACAGAATAACACTGAATTTATGATGATTCAACTGTTTGTAAACTGGAGTTTGGAGGAAACAAGAAGACAAAGGTGGCAAATTCAACCACAAGAGGGCGACATTTCCCTAACTCTATTACTTTTTAAGTTTTGTTTAAACCACAGACGCTTCTTTGTGTCATTGTTTTCACAGCAGTTTGATCCAAAGCTCCTGAGTACACACAACATCAATTCAAGCCTGTCCTCTGAGACATGGAAGTCAGGCTAAAAGCTTGTTTTGATAATTCAGGTTAAGTGGGTTGTTTGTAAAACCCACTAACAGCTTATTTCTCAAAGTATTGGAACTTATATTCTTCTCTGGTGGTAATATAATATAATATATAGTTTCCAGTAAGTCAATGGTAATGATGGGGTTTAAGGAAATGTGGAAATCAATATTTAAAGGAAAAACTGAAATTGGTACCTCCGAGGTACCAAAACACAGCTGAATGACAGGCAGCAATGGCTACAGTTTACTCTTTAAGGGCTTTAATGACAGCTCAGCTGATATACTGTTGGTGTTGTTTTTGCTGTCAAATATATAAATGTATAATATCTATCTATCTATCTATCTATCTATCTATCTATCTATCTATCTATCTATCTATCTATCTATCTATCTATCTATCTATCTATCTATCTATCTATCTATCTATCTATCTATCTATCTAATGTTGCATCTAATACATTTCGATAGAAGTGGACCTAATGTAGAGCCCTCCAGCACACCCTTGTGGACAGACAGGATATCTCAACTTACACCATCATATCTGGTGTACTGTGATGGACTGAGAACTAAGCAACTGCTTTTTCTAAGAGTCCTGAGCTCAGAGGCCAGACTTTAAACGTCATGGTCTATTATGTAGAAAGCTTTGAACAAATCAATGAAAAGTGCAGCACAGGGCTGTTTTTTTGTTTAGTGTGACAGAAAAGTCCTTAACCACTCACAGCGCAGCTGTGAAAGTGCTATGTCTCTTTCTGAAACCTCATTGATAAGGTGGTAAAACATCTTTGGAGTAAAAAAAAAAAAAAGAAGAACTTTAGCTGATCACTTTAAAGAGATTTAAGGATTTTAACCAGTGCTGACAAGTTTGATATAGGCCTAGTTGTTCAAAATACTCAGGCAACCCCCTTTCAATAAATGGATAAAAGTCTATACAGACTACTGTAGGGTTAGAAAGATATCTGCTATGAAATCAACTACTTGCTTCAATAACTAAGAATCCAACAAGTCTGGTCCTGAAGGTTTTCTAGATTTCTAGATTTTTCTAGATCTAGATTTTTCAAGACCTAACAAACGTCATGTACAGAAAAAGGTACAAAATGAAAAAGACTGGCCAATATACACTGTTACATCACTGGCACATAGAGACACATCAGCCCTTGGTTTCACAGGTGAAGAGTGAGCTGAATCAGACAGGAATCCAGAAGAAACAAAATCAAAAAAGGGTGTACGACTGAAGAGTTGTTGTTGATGGAAAGAAATTCTATAGCCTTTCAAAGTCTCCTTGAGTCATCTAAAGTTTCTGTAGTGACAAATGTTACTCAGATTTGGATTTTTTTTCTTTATGAGTTGATGAGAAAACCAGGGGTCGCCCTTCACCTCTGCATCTCCTAAAAAGTGTATGTCCAAAATTTGCATAGAGCCATCAAATGCAAAACAAATCATGAAGAAATCCCTGTTCATCAAAGTGTTTAAGATCCCTCTTCAAAAGGTGTGGGTGGAATGGTCTCTGACGCACGGTCTGTGGGATGAACACCTCTCACAGGGCGGTATGTACTCTCTCCTACCCCACGGGCTCGTTTCTCAGTCGGAGGAAGTGCCTCCTCTCTCCCACAGTCTGGTTGATGAGGAGGAGGCTGAGTAGAGGATAACAGGATGCAGATTCTCGCGATATTTTCTCTTTCTCTCAGTCCCTTCGGAGTGCTCCTTCAGTAAAGATGGCGGTGAGCGGCGTACGAGTCCGGCCAAGCAGGAGCGCGCGACTCAGAGGTGATACACACACACGCGCGCAGACACACACAGAAACACACGCACAATTTAATCCCATTTGTACATTACCTAAAATGCTGAATGAATGTTTGCGTGTATGTGTGTGTGGGTGTGGGTGTGGTGTGCATGTGCGTGTCCTGTTTACCTGCGCGTGACAGGTCGGAATGAGAGCGGAGAGGAAGCAGTCCCCCTGGATCTAAAGAGAGGTGAGTTAGATGGAGCATCCACCCTCAGCATCACTTTGACTGCAGGTCACCCGCTAACTTCATGATGAATCTGACAAGCTGCTCAAACTTACACTTACTTATATATGTGATGATGTGTTATTGCCAGTTGTATCTGTCCTGCAGGATCCTGTAAACAAATGTTTTAAGTCGTGTATCATTTTTGTGTTGAATATCCAAACACTTCAAGGTGGAGTCTGCTCCTTATTTTAGGGACTTAATCATATCAGAAGGTGCAGTGTGAATGTTGTTGGGTTTAATCTCTCATTCCTCAGTATCTCTACAAAACCCAGACATCAGAGAGGAGATGGTGTCCTCATTACAGAGAGACAATGGTGTCCCAGTTAAATCAGTCAAACACTGAGGATAGAGAAAGAGACACGGAGCTGGAGAAGAAGGAGGATACTTTCTGTATAATTGTTCTCCTTTCATGTTGTGTGAGACTGGTGTAGCGGACAGATCTCCTATGTGTGTGATGTTAAAATAGAAAACGACGGGGCAGAGACAATCAGCTGTGTACTATAAAAAACACAGAGGAGCAAGAATACACAGGTGAAATACTCCACATGAAAACAACACTTCACAGTATCAGAGGAGACAGTGTGCACAATGATAAACATGTTCTGGGAGTTGCTGTGGTTCAGGAATATGGCACACAAGTTTTTCTACTTTAATAACTTAATTATTTTGAACAAATTTTTAACTGATGGATACAAAAATTATATTCAGGTTCAATGAAAATAACCATTATCTGCAGCCTTGGCGTCATTGAAGTCTAGTTTAAGTCCAGTTGAAGTCACAATTTGGAAAAGACGCTTGTTACAGACTCAGGAAATGGACCATGTTCTGTGGGTACCACTATTTACCCAAGTGTTTGTGTTTCAGTTAAATGTGCTCATTATTCCAGGGTGACACTGTCACTGTGATAATGTTATCACAGGTACCTGTGTAGGGTTGAAGAGAAGTGGAATGTTAACGTTAAATTTCAGGAGAGTTTTTAAGGGTTTTGTTGCGTAAACTTGAATGAATTTTTCTTAAAATTGGATTGCTAAAAAATTATTTGATTTTTCACCAATAATCTAAACCCCTGTAAATTACCAGTAACTTTTGAATAATTTCTGAAAATTAACATGAAAAGTTTCCAACTTTAATTGCCAGAATTTTGTGACCCTACACCTTGCAAGGTAAACACTGTCCTGTTTAGATGCAGGTGTCGTGTTTAAACAGACCTGTGTGCTCTTCCTCTGATTTCAGATCCTGCAGAAAATCTTCATGAAATCCTTCAAAATGTCTCAAAGCAGAGTGAAGTGTCCAATATGAGGAAGCTTGGATACCTCAACAACTTTGTCAAGGTGTGTTTAGAAATAACAGAAGAGCGGTTAGACAAGAAAAGACAATGTCATAAAGTTTGACTGAGATTGTAAAATGTAATCTGGATGCTATGTTAGAGGACATTTTGTAAAGCTTGATAGACGAGCTCAGGGAACATTAATTAATAATCTGTACTCAGATCTACTGAGGGGTTTCATTTAGCCAAAGCAATACTTGGCCTGTAACAAAGTTTCTAAAATGAAATAATCATCTGCTCAGCTTCTGTGCAGCGTGGGTCACTCAGAGGAAAAACTGGGCTTCACCTATGAGGAGATCACCATCTGGTGAGTGTTTGAACTCGTTAATGCTGCATTGTGTTTCACACTCTGATAGAGACACTGTCCTGAATCCTGCCTCTTCCCAGTCTTAGGTTAGCCTTGTTGAATGAGGCAAAAGAGGTCCGAGCTGCAGGATTACGAGCTTTGCGATACATGATCAGAGACAGCAGAGTGATGGAGAAGGTGCTGAGACTGCAGGTGGACTACCTCATCGCCAGGTAAGTGGTCAGTGGATGAAACACTTCAGATTTGAAAGTACAGTGAGAGAAATTTCTGATTTTGCCTCCTCAGCAGCCTCACAGTCTGACCTTCTTACTGTGCAGTGAAAGTCTTTGAATGTTTTTCGCCAGCATGCACCTTGGACACTGTTTTTAACTTAATCCACTGACTCCATGACTCCGTTTTCCAGCATTTTAACAGCTGTTTTCTTGGAGTGAGAGTTTCAAAATAAAATTCACATCAGTCTTATCTGCATAACTGCTCCAACTGGAATTTATTTAGCAACAGAACTAAATGCTCTGGACCATTTGAAACACCACTGACTACTTCATCTCTGCAGTTTACTAAATTCCTGTCATATTAAAGGTTCCCTCTTGGTTCTGTCTCAGGTGCATTGATATTCAGCAGAGCAATGAGATTGAAAGAACTCAGGCCGTCAGACTGGCACGCAAGGTGAGTTTTGCTTCTACTGTTTTGTTTTTGCTGATTCTGCCTCTGACCATAACTCCCACCAAACAGAAACATCCTACTCTTTTTTTCTTGATGAAGATTTTCTGGCCCCTTCTAAACTTCGTGGTTGGTACTCAGGGTCTAACATGTAATATGTCATAAGCAAAATCTGTCTAGACTATACTCAGATATGTTTTTTCACATCTTTCTGAATCAGAGTTGTAGTGATACGCCGATGATGGTCTGATCTGCACACACAATGCACAAAACAACACACTCTTCCACAGTGACAGCCATATTTCAGAGTATGTTTGGTTAAAAGTGGCAAACACTGTAATTCTCCTCACACAGGTCACGTTCTGAGCCTGCACACTGATATAGGAAAACCTGTGATGTATGTAAACGCTCAGTGTTGTGAAAACATTCAGTGTTTATCAACTGGAATTCACAGTTTCTGTATGCCTGCTCTTCTTTATGCTTTTTGTCTTACCTGTTCCCTCAACACATCCTTCCTGAATTAGAAAATAAATCCCAAAAAGTGTTTTTTTCTTAACTACACTGGTGCTAGTGAGGTTGAAGGTCGCTGATTGTTAGATTAACTTTATTTGACTGAATAATAAAAGTTTGACTGCAGTTTACTGTGCAGCCTAGACTGAATCGTACCAGTCATTGGATCTTTAAAGTCTCATGATGGGTGATGATGATGTGTTTTTTCCAAGTCATGATCTAATGGTTAGGCTGCTAATGTGCACACTCGAAACAGCAAACACGAACAAGCAAAGGTCCAACAAACGAGAGATGGCTTATCAGATTGTGTGTTTGTGTGTTCTGCCTCACACAGATGATCAGTGTGAATGCTCGTCTCTTCCCCTCTTCTCTCACAAACTCGCTCATTGCGGTGGGGAACGACGGTTTGCATGAGCGAGATCGGATGGTGCGAGCCTGCATTGCCATAATCTGTGAGCTGTGTGAGTAGGCACACACACACACACACACACATACACTCACACACACACACACTCTTCCAGACTGACGTCAGTGCTGTCACAATGTGTGTGGCCTCTTTATTCTGCAGCCTTAAAGAACCCCGTTGTGGTGGCACAGCGGGGGGGTCTCAGCACCATCCTGAGGAGTGTGACAGCCAGTCAGCTGATCCGGATCAATGAGGCTCTGATCACCACCGTCCTGCACCTCCTCAACCACCCACACACACGATGCTATGTGCGTGCTGAGGTGGAGCTGGAGGTAAACAAACAGGCCTTCACACAAACAGCTCTGACAATGTGTGTGTGAGTTTTAACATGAACCTTTCTGTTTGTGTTTTTAGCAAATCCTGGCCCCATACACAGACTTCCACTACAGACACAGTCCAGACTCAGCACAGCTGAAGTGAGTCCACACAGTCTGAGCAAACATGTTTTCTACATCCTCCAGAATGAAGCTTGTTTTCCTCCTCTGTGCTAACATGATAGTGTTTGTGAACCACGTTAACATGACGGATCTGTCACTTTCAGGGAGGACAGACAGGCTCACTTCACTGCCAGCAAAATGTCCATTGTTGCCTCTTTTCGCTCCTGGTCAGGTAAATTCTGCCTTTTGAACTCATCCTGTTTCTTTTTCTTTGTTTCCTTTCTTCTAATTATCTGTTGGAGTGAGTCTAAAGCTGTAACAGCTTGTCAGACAGACAGAAGTTCCTGCTTCATCAGAAAACAGCAAATGTGCAGATTTAACAGCAAAATGTGGGAATAGTCTTTTAATGTTGGGAACATAACAATATGGTGGTAAAAATATATGAACACAACAAAGTGTCAAATTTGAAACATGTGGCACTTACAGGGTGAGCCAGAAAGATTTACCCATTGTATATCTCTATTTTGTTTGCTTAGCTTTTGTCCTAGAAAGTTACAATTTTGGATAGTTTCTTTTAAAAAGCATAGCTTTTGATGTACCTGAGTTCATTTGTTTACTCCTAATGATTGTTGAGTATGGCATCAAAGGGTAAGCGCGACCAGATTGTGGCCTTGAAGGAGGCTGGACTGACAACAATGCAAATCATGAAAAAGGTGAATGTTTGTCTCAAGACTGTCTACAATGTCATGAAACGGTACAAGGAAACTGGCAATACCACCAGCAAGCCAATCCTTGGAAGAAAACGTTTAGTCCGGACCAAAAGGGTTGTTGAGATGGTGGGGAAGAGAATCCAAAGGAATCCTCGCAGGAGCATGAGGGCAACAGCAAAGGAAGTGAACATCACGAGAACTTCACTGAGAAGAATCGTCAAACAGGATCTCGGACTGAAAGCACTAAAAATGCAACACAGACAACTGATTTCAGCCGTATCTAAGAAAAAACAGCTTGACAGGGAGAATATGATGCTGCAGGAGATCCAGAGTGCCACAGACTAAAGTCCTGGTTTGGTCTGATGAGAAGATCTTCACCGTTCAGTCAGTGGTCAGTTCCCAGGATGACAGGGTTTAAGCACATAGTGCACAGAACTCATTTTCACCGTCAGAAGTCAGCTGGTGTCATGGTGTGGGCTGCTGTTACATCTGATGGCTCAAAGTCTCCTTTGGTCTTCATTCAGGAGGGTGTGAAAGTGAACAGCCAGGTGTACCTTCACATGCTTGAAGAAAAAGTGTTGCCTTGGTGCACCAATGCGTTTGGAAACCAGTATGTCTTCACACTAGATGGTCCAGCAGCTCACACATCCAATGTCACACAGATGTGGTGCAAGCATCACTTTCCTGGCTTCTGGGGCAAGAACATGTGGCCGCCATCAAGTCCGGACATCAATCCAATGGTCTTTGCGATCTGGTCTATCCTGGAGAGGGAGGTCTCAAGAGTATCTCACAGCAGTGTCACCGCTTTGAAGACAGCTCTGATGAAGTCATGGTCAAAACTTGATGCAGAGACAGTGCGGCGCTCATGCCAGGCAGTGCCAGGTCGTCTCTAGGCTATTATAAAGGCAAAGGGTGGCCATATTGAGATGTAAATCTTTTTGGTGACAGAGAATAAAGAATAGAAACTGTGTTCAATGTTTGTTATGTTTGCCTGCAAGCATTTTTGGATAGTGCGGAAAAAACGATGGGTAAATCTTTCTGGCCCACTCTGTAAATAACAATGTTCCCTCTGCAAAATGTGTTCATCATAAGAGCCTCATTAACCTTCAGACTGTTTACAGGCTTTATGAACATTCACTGTGCTGTGAACTAAAACATTGCTCTGTGGGTGTGTGTGTGTGTGTGTGTGTGTGTGTGTGTGTGTTCGTTCACCGTGCAGGTATCATTAACTTGTGTAAGTCAGGCAGCTCTGGACTCCAGTCTCTGATTGGTTTACTGTGTATACCAAATACGGAGGTGCGGGTAGGTCAGACTGTTACATGATTCTGTAACTTTATCAGGATTGTTTTGTAATTTTTTGTGTTCATGTCACTTACCTTCAGCAGCCTTTTGGTCTACTGTGAATTTATGACACTGAGTTAAACCATCATGATCTTAGTACAAACCAGAATCACTGTGATGGTTTTTGCCTTAATCAACAGCTCTACTTAATCTACTGTTTATCAGCTGTTTCTAGTCAGAGTCAGACTCAAGGTGGATAAACTGGAGGAGGGAAGGCTGTGTGAGCTGAAACCAAACTGACCTTGTCTCTCCTCCACAGAAAGCTCTGTTAGAGGTATTCTATGAAATCTTCAACCTGGTCAAACCTGTAGTGACTGCAGACTTTAACAAAGCTGTCATTAGTGTAGGTAGGTATGATGGTATCACTCTGATCCATGTCTAAAGGTCGGATCTGGTGCTGAAACTTTTCCTGTCAGATCCCAGCAGGTGTCAGGACAGCTGGCGACTCTCTGATGGGTTTGTGGCTTCTGAGGCGAAAGCTATCCTCCCACATCGATCCTGCTCCAGGTAAAACCCTGAGTGTACTGTTATTCTTTATCAAAGATAACAGTATCTACTCCATCATCAGGGCAAAGACTTGATAGAATTCATTTCCTGTCCCAGGCCGGACCTGATGGATAACTACCTGGCTCTGGTTCTCTCTGCGTTCATCCGCAGCGGGCTGTTAGAGGTTTGATCACTCACCAGTGTGTATGTGTGTTTGTGTGTGTGTGTATTTTATATCTCAGCATGTGCCTTTCTGTCTCACTCCCTGCAGGGTCTTATTGAGGTGATCACCAGCAGTGATGAGGTCTTGTCCGTCTGTGCCACCGTCCTACTAGGAGAGCTTCTCCACATGGTAGCTCCTTGCTGTAATCCCTCTCGCTGTTTGAAACAGGAAATTTATTTTATCTAAATGTTTGAAGTATTTTAGAGAGTTATGTGATTTCCCTCTTGTAGGCCAACACCATCCTCCCTCACAGCCACAGCCACCACCTGCACTGCTTACCCTCCCTCATCAACATGGCCGCCTCCTTTGACATCACACCTGAGAAGAGACTGTAAGTACCTGGACACAGTCACGCTTCACATGTTTGACACGGGCTGTATATGACGAGCTGAGTCACTGTGAAGACATATCCAGCTTTTTGACCGTCACTGTCTGGTGGGTTTTTAAAGTGAGATGTGACCGTATTTGGACTCCAGAGAGGAGGGAGGGGTTAGCATATGCTAAGCTATGGTTCACACTCTTATTTTGGATAGCCAGGAATAAAAGAAAGAAAAACTAGAAAAGCACTCAGAGAGCGCAGACCTCTGCCAAGCATGTTGTGAATGTCACCAACACTTTAGTCCTACTTTAATGTTATACTCCCTTTCAGCAGACTGTCTGCTACAATTTGGTGTTAATTGCAGGTTTGTACGATAATTTGTTTCCTGACAATGTTGAAAATTATTATGACCCAGTACATATTACATATTCCAGACCTTTTGTATCCAGAATATTGCCAGAATCTGGATCTTACTTTTACATCTGTCAGAAATTATCATAACCTTGTCTTGTATTGTTTTGCAAAGCAACCTGACCATTTATGATGGAGTTCTATACACATATGATGAAAACGGCCCTATCTCACAACAATAATAATAATAATAAAGAATCCTAAAAAAAAAATAAAGAATCCTAAAAAAAAAATCCTGGATCCAGACGGTGATCACCTACAGTGTAGGTGCAGTAGGTAAACGGGTGTCGCTTTTCAGGCGAGCCAGCGCTGCAGTGAACCACCTGAAGTGTTTCCATGAGAAGAAGAAGAGAGGAGTGACACCTGACAGCCTGTACCTGGACCACATCCTTCGAACATCGGGAGCGTCTCACTGCTGCAGAGAGCAGAGCTTTCGACCTCAGAGAGACATTTTCATCATCAAGGTACGACACCTGAGTGTGTGCTCACCTGGTCCACACCTTCATTGTTAGATATCCAAGTATTACAGTGGTTTTACATTAAAGAAAGACTGGAATTTTCAGTGAATCAAGCTTATATTGAGCCCATTAAGACATTTTTTGCTAGAATAAGACAAAAACAGTTGTTTTGGTTTCAGTTAATGGCATGAGACTGTTTCAGGAGTCAGTAAAAATTCATAATGAGACGTCAGGTCATGTGCTAACTATGGCTTTAAAAGGAAAGTTTTTGCAATTCTCCATTCTTCTGTTATATAAGGAAGACAAACCTCCATTTTCATGAGAAACACAGTAATGGGTGTGAAAGCCTGATCCAGTGGCAAATCAAAATTCAGCACACTGGCTCTAACATTTTCAGAGAGAATTGATTGGAAGAGATTCACTACACTGAAAAAAACTGAAATCTAAGCAGGTCTTTATGTCTTACTTCTATTGAAAATTTCTTATTTTAAGATATTAAAAAATAATAAATCTGAAAATTCAGATAACAAAAATTGTCTTGTTTAGTTTTTTTTTTTTTTTTACATTAAGACATTATTTTTTTTTATTCAATAAACTTGACAAGCACACTTTTCTTAACCCATTGGCAGATTTTTTTCACATTGTATCAGAAATTTAGGCATCATTTATGGTGTGAGACATTTTTTCTGATCATATTAAATTTAATGAGATGTTTTTCTCACTTAAAAGAAAACAGTTTCTTGGATTCCATTTTTTTCAGTGTACATCCTCTGGGTCTGTTAGCTTAGAAAAACAAAAAACAAACATAAACAAACATAAGACTGCTGTGAGACCAACCAAGGCTGAGGCTGAAATATCTGGAAGATGAAAACTAAGTCGGTCTCTAGATGACTTGATGAGCCACTCTGACATTTGTTCTGCAGGACTCTGATGATGCTCTGATGTCCCACCTGAGAGACAGTCACATCCTGAACTACAAAGACCACCAGGACTGGAACTGGAGCCTGATAGAAACCATTTTGAAGGTAAAAAGATTGATTTCATTTCTATTGCAGCACAGCAGCCCTCGAGCATTAACAAACTTTATAGTTAAGTGTTGAATAAGACTCAGCTTATTTGGCGCCTGCAGTCTGCATTGATCCTCTTTTCTTTCTATGAGATGTAAGATCTAAATCTAAATCACCAAAACTTCTAACCAGCATGCTTTCTTCTCATCTCCAGTGGCCAAACATGAGTTTACGAAGCCATAAGGACGAACAAATGCACAAGTAGGCCCCTGTTCAGTGTCTCTGTCGTCTTATCACTCTTTTGTTGAATCTGCCAAACTGACCCTCACACAGCTTTCATTTCCTGCAGGTTTGTGCAGCGTCTCCTGTTCTTCTATAAGCCCAGCAGTCAGCAGTACGGCAGCCTGGAGCTGGAGCACCCCAAGGCCCGACAGCTGACTGTGGTGGGCTGTCAGTTTGTGGACTTCCTGCTCCTCTCTGAAGAGGTGAGAGGATATATTGATAGATAATCTCTTTTCTTCGTCTTTCAGTGTCCTCTCTGTAGTTGACTCCTCTCTGTGTTTCAGGAAGGTCATGTGTACCTGGAGGACCTGGTGAGGGACATCGTTCAGAGTCTGTTCTCAGCTCAGGTTAAACCCGAGCACGGTCTGTCAGGCAGCAAGCTGCTCACCTCACTCAGCCAGCACTACTTCCTGTTCCTGGGCTCTCTGTCAGCTCACACACACGGCGTCAGGATGCTGGAGAAGTGCAGCGTCTTCCAGAGGTCAGCAGAGGGTCGACATCTTAACTAAGTGTTAACATTATCACCTTTTTTCTGCTTTACAGGATTGAAACTTTCTTTGTCTCAGATCTATATTTGTAGATGTTTTGGGGTATGTATCAGCCCCTATTAAATGTCGTTACTTCAGGTCAGTAATATCACCTTTTCTGCACTGACTGAAGCAACTCATCCATAACTTTCAGATAAAATTAAACTCAGAGATTCACTTTATTAAGAGTATGAGCTGTAGGAACTGTGAGAAGTTACTGACTACACTGCAAAAACTGAAATCTAAGCCGTTTTTGTGTCTTATTTTCAGTAAAATCTATCTGATTAGACTAAATATGAGCCACATTTACCTGAAATGACCAGAAAAGTGTCTTATATCAAGATACAAAATGATAAAAATGATGCCTTGAATTGTTTGTAAAGGGTAAAAAATTCTGCTGACCAAGTAGGAACAGTGTGCTGATTTGAATCTTATGAAGACATTTTTGTCTTTTATCATCTTAAAAAAAAGACGATTTTCCAAACTTGTCAGGTGAATGGATTTCAGTTTTTACAGCGTCCACCACCAGAGGATTTATCATGACTTCATTTATCTTCTGACTGCTGCCATAACTTCTCTTAAAAATGCCTCCATCACATGAAGTGAACAGACTTCACGCTCAAATTGAACTTAAAGCCTCTTGCTGTGCCAGTTAAACAGGACTCCATGTTTCTGGCTCTAACCCTGTCTGTTTTCTCTTGTGTCTTATATCAGTTTGTTGAGCGTGTGCAGTCTGAAAAATCAGGAGCACCTGCTGAAGCTGACCGTCTCCACCCTGGACTACAGCAGAGACGGTCTGTCTCGAGTCATTCTGTCCAAAGTCCTCACCGCTGCCAGCGATGTGAGGCTCACATTTTGCATGATTCTTCCTGATTGTCTTCTCTGTGCAACACAACCTTTTGAACTCATTAGTGAAAGCACTGAGAGTTTCAGATCTTCGTTGTTAAACTGTTAAATTAAAAGAAAACTTAAAGACATTTTTCTAAAAGTCAGAACAATCACTTCTTCCCCGTTTCTCCTTTGCTGTCTCCTATAACTGCAGAGCTGCAGACTCTACGCCACCAAGCATCTGCGTGTCCTCCTGCGTGCAGGTGTGGAGTTCTTCAGTAACTGGGGCATCGAGCTCCTCGTCACTCAGCTTTATGACAGAAATAAGACCATTTCGATGGAGGCGCTGGACATCCTGGACGAAGCCTGTGAAGACAAGGTGAGAGACATGAGACACACAGACCAAATGAAGCTCCAGCTGCTGGTTTGAAATCACAATCAGCTTCTGTTTCCTCTGCAGACTAACCTCCACGCTCTGACAGAGATGAGACCTGCTCTGTCTCACCTGGGGGACAAAGGTGTGCTGCTGATGCTCAGGTAAATGTGTTCTTCTTCAACGCCACAGTGCTGGTCAGAGATTTTTTTCCTCCTTTCTTTTCGTTTCGTTTCCTTTCCTTTTCTTTCCTTTCCTTTCCTTTCCTTTCCTTTCCTTTCCTTTCCTTTGCTTTCCTTTCCTTTCCTTTCCTTTCCTTTTCGTTTTGTTTCGTTTCCTTTCCTTTCCTTTCCTTTCCTCTCCTTTCCTTTCCTTTCCTTTCCTTTCCTTCCTTCCTTCCCTTTTATATTATTCTACACCACAAGCCTTGTTAGAGTGCATCTAGCTCTTTTACGCTTTCTGTTGGACTTGTGTGAGCTTCAATTGGTGTTTGAAAAGGTTTTTTTTTTGTTCTCAGGTTTCTGTCTATTCCAAAGGGCTTCTCCTACCTGAGTGAGCGAGGATACATCACTGCAGAGATGGACAGATGGCAGAAGGTGCGTTTAAAGCAACCTGCAGCCTGTTTTATATCGATGTTCAAACCTGTGACAGCTGCTGTGTGTGTGTGTGTGTGTGTGTGTGTGTGTGTGTGTGTGTGTGTGTGTGCAGGTGTTTAACCTGAAGTATGTGGACCTGGTAGAGGAGCAGCTGAACGAGGCTCTCACCACCTACAGAAAACCTGTTAATGGAGAAGACTACGTACGTCGCAGCAACCAGAGGTCAGTCTCTGATGGGTCTCACATCAAGGTTTAAAACATTCACACGTCTCAGCTTCCTCAGTCTCATTGATTCAACATCATTATATCAGAGTTTGTCTTCACCTGGATGAAAGAGGCTCATAAAAATGGAGAGACTGTTTGTGTGTTCAGCAGGTCACAGAAGCCACATGTTTACCTGCCTGTGCACCTGTACGGTCAGCTGGTTCATGACAAAATTGGCTGTCAACTCCTTCAGGCTCAGGTATTTTCTGTTGGTTCGTTGTTGATGTAGCGTCACTAGTTCAACATACCTTGGTGTATTTACTCTGCAAAACCCAAATCAGAGTAAGTGTTTGTGTCTTTCCCTAAGTAAAAACTGTCTTTTTAGACTCAACATGAGTCACATTCACCTGACAGGTTTTGAAAAAGACAGAAATGATGCTCAATTGCTGTAAAAGAAAAGAAATTCTGGTTTCTTTTCTTTTTTACTAAAAATAGTTTTTACTAAAAATAAGACATTAACACTTGCTAAGATTTCAGTTTTTGCAGTGTTTAGACTTCATGCAGTGAATAAGATGCAATCGATCTGAGCTTTTACAGTTTCCAGCAAAGCAGCAGGCTAAAACATTCTTGTGAAACTTGGCATTTATACGACTATTGCCATTAAAAGTAGTGCAAGAGCCTTTTTTTTTTAGATGTTTGTTGGTTTTTAATGTAGTCTGTTTGCTTATCTCTCCCTTCATGCAGAACGTTGTCCCTGATTTGAGCTTCACCATCCGCTCCCCCGTCCTGGACAGATGGGAAGGGATCAAACAACTAAAGGCAGCTCTCTGGGCTCTGGTCAGCGCTTTTTCTCCCTTTTATTATCTGTGACTGAAGGAAAGAACAGTCAGATGGTCACTGGTTGTCTTTACCTGCAGGGGAACATCGGTTCATCTAACTGGGGTCTGAACCTGCTGCAAGAGGAGGGGGTGATACCTGACATAGTGGATCTGGCTCACAGCTGTGAGGTTCTGTCCATTAGAGGGTACGACTTCCTCCAGGCTGATTTTGTTCTATTAATTAATCAATTCATAAAAGTAATCAAAGCCTCCTCCTCCTCCTCTTCTTTTTGTAAAGGTAAAGTCAGTCTCTCTGTCTCCCTCCGTCTCTGCAGGACATGTCTGTACGTTCTGGGTCTCCTCAGTCAGACTCGTCAGGGTTGTGACTTGTTGAAACAGCAGGGTTGGGACTCGGTGAGACACAGCAGGAAGACCCTGTGGCCTGTGGTCCCAGAGGAGTTGGAGCCTCAGTCCAGACATGCAGACCTGCTCACCTCCGTACCCAAGACTGTGTCAACCAGAGACCCTGCACAGCCCAGTAAGACCAGAGTCCAGTCATACATTTGATGAAATGTGGAGAACATTGCTGAGCTGCTGCTTCGTGTGTGTGTGTGTGTGCAGGTGTGTGCGTGCTCGACACTGATAGGCTGCAGGACTCTGACCTCCCAGAAGACTTGCCGTCTTCCTCCTCTCCATACTTCGGTCCCAAACTAATGAAGGAACGGAGCCCCCTAACCATGCTGGCCTCTTGCAGCCTCCGCAGCCGCCTCCTGCATTCGCTGTACCTCCCTGGAAAGAAACCCTGCACCCCTCTTCACCCCGAGGATAGCAGCCTGGAGCCTGAAGGAGAGCAGGAGGAGGAACACAGACACAGGGACGACATCTCTGTTTACAACAACGGCCACCTGTCCAAGAGCCCCTCAGGTGGAGGGGAGACCTGTTGTGAGGAGAACCGAGGGAGCAGCCCCAGTCTCGGGGAGGGGGAGGTGAACGGCTCAGGGGAGAACCAGCAGAGGGAGCCATGCTGCCAGGAGCGTCTGGCTGACGACGGGCCCTCAGGAGGGGGCGGAGTCCCGTTAAAGAGCCGCAGCCAGAGCTTCAACACCGACACCACCACCAGTGGCATCAGCTCTATGAGCTCCAGCCCAACCAGGGAGACACTGCACCCCCCTTCAGAGACCAGGAAAACCCCTCTCTCCATTTCAAAGTCCTGCTCTGCCTACCTGGTCCCTCCTGGCTCCTCCCACACGCTGCCTCGGCGGGCCTCGTCCTTCAGGTCCCCCTCAGCGAGCGCTCTGAGCAGCCTGGCAGACTGCAGCCTGTTCTGCAGCTCCACCTCTTGCTGCACCAGCCCTCGAGATGCTCTGGGTTACACCACCCTGAGGAGGCTGCAGCACCAACGCATCCAGCCGTCTGTGTCCCACAGCGAGGCCCGCGCCTCCCCCGTCAAAGAGATCCTGTTCGCTGACACCATCACCATGAACTCTGGCAGCCTGGACTCCAGACGCACAGCTCAGAGGTGATGATCCAGCAGTTAATCATCCAAAGATGATAAACAAACAAAGTGTTGTTGTTTTATTGTTCTTTCGTCTTCTGAGTACCCGTTCGTCTGTCCCCGTCTCTGTCTGTCTTTAGGTTCCTGAAGGCTCTGAGTTTTGCATCCCTGGATAAAGAAGATCTGCTGAGTCCCATAAACCAGAACTTCCTTCATACCTCATCCTCTGTCCGCTCCATCGTCTCCTCTGGATCTTACAGCTGCTCTGAGGAGTTTATGGGCCTGGCCTTGCCTGTCAACATCAACAACATGCTTCAGGTAGGAGAACAACCTGTGAAAACAGAGATCTGAGACTTTCTGTGGACTAACGCAGTCTTTTCATGTTTTATTCCTTTAGGTTAAAGAAACTCCGTATTTTAAGAAGAGGCTGAGTCCTCCGTCTGAGGATGGCTCTGCCGGATTCTTCTCTGGAGAATCTGATGGTAAGAATCACGTTTTAATATCAGATCAATCTATGAGAACACTTCCTGCCTGTGTCAGATTGTAGTTATTATAATTAACATCAGCATTAGCATCTGTTAGCTGCTCTGCGTGTGTCCTCAGGTCTCAGTGACAAGGACGCTCCTGCGAGGCTCCGCCCCCAGCTCAGCTTTAGCGAACTGCTGATGGTGAGCAGGGGGGATCAGAAGCAAGTCCTGGACTCAGAAGAGACCGGCCTGCAGGATCACAATCAGGACAACTGTTTGTACTGTTCTGGACTGACTGTGATGGGGTCTAACTCTGAGGATGGGGACACAGGTGGGACTCTTGGTCTGCTCCAGACTCTGAGGAAGCTGCTCATGGCTGCAGGTTTTGTTTTTGTTGTTAGGATCCTTTGGTTTGTTTGTTTTTCAGGCCACACAGAGAACCCGCCCAGCTCAGGCAGACTCTGCTCAGCTCCATCCGACCATCTTGAGGTCCTGGTCCAAACAGAGCAGTCGGGGGGATCAGGATGCAGTGACGCCATGTCTCAGGGGTCTGCAGGGAGCAGGTGCAGCACAGAACTAGTTCTGGGTGGGTAGTTATCACAGCCAGCTGAAACTGGCATCACACAGTTTTTAAAGTTAAGTTTCCCACAGAAATACTAAAACTGGAATCACATCCTCCAACTACCATACCATAAAAATTTTGTTTACAAAGCACTTTTGAAAACAACCGCAGTTGTAAACGAAGTGCTGTACAGGTAGATAAAATAAAAAGAGATAACAGATAAGAAAAACAGACACAGATAATAGAAAACATGTTAAAAACAACTAAAAGAAAATAAAAGTGAATAAGATCAGGCAAAGAAACTAAGTCTCCCTGAGGTTAAAAGTCAAAGAATAAAAATGGGTTTAAAGACGCCTTTTAAAAGTTGACAGTGAAGGGGCCTCTCTAAAGTGCAGCAGAAGATTGCTCCACAATCAGGGAGCAGCATTAGAAAAAGCCCCGTCCCCTCTGAGTTACTTCCTGGACCTCATTACCTGTAGGAGCAGCTGGTCCGCTGACCTGAGGGACCTAGAAGGTGAATAGGGGTGAAGAAGTTCAGAGAGGTAAGGCAGGACAAAACCATTTAAACATTTAAAAACGAATATAAGAATTTTAGATTCAACTCTAAAAGTCACAGGCAGTCATTAAAGTGAAGCCAGAACTGGGCTGATGTGCTCTCTTTTGGGCACACCTGTTAAAAGTCATGAACCAGCTGCAGACGTGAGCAGGGATTGACTCACTCCAACATAAAGTGTGTTACAGTAATCCTTACCACAGAAGAATTAGGAACCGTAAAATCCATGAAACTAAGTTTAAACTGTTTTTTATTCATAAATTTGAAAAAATTCACTTATTCTTTCGTCAATTTTCAGGTGGCTATACCTATAAATATTTGTTTGAGGTGTCTGTCTTTTGGATTTCCAGTGTATTATTTTGTCTACCAGACATTCTTTGTTCCTCTACTTATTTCATTGTTTGCTCTATAACAGGAGTGAAGTCCATCCCTGAAGATACTCCCGCTGGTCAAGTCCTCCTGAGGAAAGAAGTTCTTCGTCTGATCATCAACCTCAGCTCCTCTGTGGGGACGAAGAACCATGAGACCAGCCTGCTGACGTGAGGCTCAGAAAGCTGTCATACTCCACAGTTACCTCAGCCCTGTTTTCATGTTCTCTCTCAATCTGTTTTTTTTTATTCAGAATAAAGGAGAAGTTCCCATCTGCATTTGACGACGTCTGTCTATACTCTGAGGTTTCTTTCCTGCTCGCTCGTTGCTCGTTCCGTCTGAAGTCCCGTCGCTTTATACAGGAACTCTTCCAAGATGTTCCCTTCAACCCAGTAAGGAACACCGATAACACCAGTATCTTTGTGTTTAAACCTACCTACCTAAATCTGTCTACACCACTGGCTCGAGATCAGGCAGAAAGACTTCACTTTGAGAAAGCTAAAATGGCATTTTATAAACTCCTTGATGTTATTAAAGAGCGGGGAACCAATGTTTACCCATATTTTTGTATTATACAGTAACAATGCTGGGTATTTATACTTAATGTGTACAAATTTTAAAACCTCTACATATTAGATTTTCACAAGCTCTTTTTGAGACTAGATGAAATAATAAAGACCTCTTAAATGGTTCATGACATGTTTGGAGGAGAACACCTCAAACACCAAGGTCTGCCTATTGCTCTGGTCCAACAGGCCTCCAGAGGGCTGGCCAATCACAGGAAGGGGGTTTGTGGAGTGGGGAGCATTAAAGAGGGAGCAGATCAAATGAAATGTTTTGGACAGAGGCTAGAAGAAGTGTTTTTTTTAAACACCAGCATGAGAAAAATATGGATCTTTATCAACTTGGATTCAGGTAAAGTTACTACTACTACTGGAAGTAGCAGAGGGAGAGTATAAAGGCAAGAAAAAGGCATGAAAACCCCCTCTTTAAACTAACTGACAGAAGGAATTGATGTCAATATAGTTTGCAACTGCTTATTATGGTAGCCTCTCCATTGTGATAAAAATCAGCAAATCCAAAGTTCAAAGTATTTCTGGAGAATTTATCTTTGCCTCAGTGGTGAAAGTTTGAATTCAGGTCAGATGCTGTTGGACATCTGTTACAATAAGTAAACCAGCATCTACTGTCTGTCTGTGCATCTCAGCTGTATGAAGAAGCAGAGAGCATCCTGTCCATGTCACCACGTAGAGGCTCCGCTCTGCCCCCTGACGCCTGATTCTCCTGGACCAATCTCTGTGTGTGAAGACCCTGCACGTCCATCAACTCTCTGACCTCCTTACCGTAACCTCACCTCATCTCCTCACATACTTACATCACACACTGCCTGTTCAGATGCTCCCCTCACATGATGCTGCTGATTCTCACAATGATCAGTGACTGTATACAAAGATGGATGACACATTGGTCAACAGTGTTGTCACTCATAGTGTTAAATCTCCTCCTTCTGTGGCTTCAAATAACTTACAGTGTGACATAAATCATCATGCTAACTATAACAACAAAAATCATGTTTGTCAAATATTTATTTGAACTGTAATTGGATTCAGAGTTTGACCCGAGCCCCATCTGTTAACACTGATGAAGTGGGCACAATGACCTATTCAGTCAGTAGGAGGAGCTCTAAGTGATTTGGCTTCACTTTATGGAGTCGTCATGTCATCAATGTTTTCATACAAACTGTGAAGAAGACTGCTTCTTTCCGCGTGTTTGATACCTGAATCAGACTCCTGAAGTCAAAGATGTATGAGTGTGTATGCTGGTCTACCTGCTGTTTTCAGCGAGGTACAAATGGGAATTTTTCGCAG
Source organism: Halichoeres trimaculatus (assembly GCF_033239565.1). NCBI lineage: Eukaryota > Metazoa > Chordata > Actinopteri > Labriformes > Labridae > Halichoeres > Halichoeres trimaculatus. The sequence continues at coordinate 15,828,001 of NW_027437194.1, read as the reverse complement.
GAACCCCAGAGTTGCCTGCTGTATGCATTTATATCGAAGTGTAGCACTGCTGTTGTCAAACATTGATTGTATCAGTAATACTTTATGTTAATATATCTCACAGAGACAGGAATCTGATTAACTCTCTGCTATATCAGATAAAGGATAAGGTTTGCACATAAAAATGTGTGATACACTACAATAACTCATATCATTGAAAGTGTTTCTTTTATTAATCTTGATTAATCTAAATATCTTATTTCTTTGTAAGGAAACCACAGTGATGAAAAAAAGGCCTGAGCTGCCTGTGATGGAAATAGATGTAACAGAGGTGACTCCTGTGGCATCCGTTTAGTAAATAAAAACATTGAAGCCCTATTTTTTGTCTGTAAAACTTAAAAAAAGATTTATGTATTACATTAAATGTAAGAAATGAGACATTCTGACCAGAAATAAGACAAAAACACTCAAAAGTCAGAGTTTTTGCTGTTCAAAGTCAGACAATCCTTATATTTATCTCTGTCCTTCTTTACTGAAGTTATTTTAGCAATATTTAGCACTAACACAAATGAAACACTGACATTTGGGGAGTCTGCTCCTCCAGTGTGGTAGCAATAACTGTTTTCACTCATAATAATATTTGTCAGAAGAACTTTTTGGTATGTAGTGAAAATATTTGTGTATAATGGCATCAGGGTATTGTTGTTTGTATAGCTGATCAGTGCTAAAACTGCCTACACGTCTTCACTGTATAATCTATCAAAGCTCTTAATATTTTAGAACAGATTTTAAAGACGAGGGATTATGGGTAGAAAAGGCGTGTAGGATTACAGGGCTGGAGATGAAGGGAGATATTTTCTGTGTGTTTGCACTGATATGACTGCTGCTTTACCAAACTAATGTCTTTGTTAAATTATATTTGATAATAATATCATTAAGCACTGTGAACAAACTACAAAAGGAAATGATATCTACAAATTGCCAAGCATTGTTATCTGCACTTTTGCATCATTATATAATCACTCTGAAATGAGGATGTGTGTTTGACCAATCAGAAAACACACAGAGATAGACAGATGTGATTATCTGTCAAACTATAGATGATCATTCCTCTGAGATTTGCACAAAGAACCTTATCGTATCAGGGTGGATACAGAGATGTATTACATAGGAGCACATGAAGAATCTGCACATAAATTAAAAACATATGAAGCTGGTTTCTGCAGCAGATGTTTGATATTAGTGAGTTAAAAATCTGTGAACAAATTTCAGCTTTTTCTCTTAAAAGCTTTAGTCCTGTTCCTTTTTTGGTCCTAAAATTTGAACTTAAGATGGCCAACTGAATCTGTTTGTGTGATTTAATCATTCATCATGAATAAGGCACAGATTGATCTGTAAACTATTACATTTAAGGCTTTATAATAGATATATTTAACAATACTGAACCATGAGAACTGTGTTTTTATAAGCAACTAAATAAATAATTCAGTCTAAATATTTCAAAAGCTTTCATCATGAGGTCCAAAAAATCTAAACCATAAGGTATATGCCAAGTTATGCAAAAAAAAGAAGTCTTACATATCAAATTTTAAATGACATTTTTAAAAAGGGCACATTAAGAGAATTGCACAAATTAATATTTGCACAAACATTAATACAACATTACTACTGCCTTTTCACATCTTTGATGTGACAATATATTAGTCCTTAAACACTGCTACGTTTACCTCTTAGGACTGCTGAGCATTGACTGGTCTGTATAACATCCCATTTTCACAAGTCTGACTGTGAACACTGAGCGCTGAAAATGACTTCAGTCCTGAGTTGTTTTCATTGTGAAAAGTGTAAGCTCAGTGGCTGCAAAAACAGAAAAAAACAGTTCAGAAAATTAAAATTTAGTAACACAGTAAAATTATTTATGTAGCACATTTCAAGAGCAGGGGTTACAACATCCTTCATAAGAAAGAATTTAAAAGCAAGAGCAATGTTTTTGGTCTGAAAAAGCTGAAACGTCAAGTTTGAAGAACTTTTAAACTGTGAACCAAAACTCTGGTTGTCTGGCGCAGAGACCGGGAATCCACATGTCAGATGGACTCAGATCTTATATTTTTTCTTCACAGAAATTTGCACAGACTCAGCTAAGAGTTAGCATTGTTAGCTTTTTTAAAAAACTTGAAACAGAGATTAGCTGCTTTGTCTCTACAGAGTTATTACATGCAATACATGCAAGAGTGATAGAAAAGTTTCTGGTATTTAACTGTGTCATGACTCATTTAACCTCAGTTTGCACTTTTAAATGAAATATAACCTTAACATCTCCTGTTGTTACGATGGACTGATGAAATGCTCTGGGGATCATGTTTAACTGATAAATGATATAAATGTGACACTGAAAGGGAAAAGAATTGTCTGCCTTTTATTATTTAACAATAATATCTGTATGATAAAAAATTCACATGAAATATTGACAATAAATGTTTTTTTCTGTCTGAGTTACTGCTGTCTGAGATAAAGAGGAAGTCATTGACGTTTCTGCCTTAAAGAATTCCCAACATGATGAAAACATGACAAAATATATTTTCTGAATTCATCTATCAAAGCATCCTGATTAGAAATTATGATTTTGATGTGATGTGCCTGAATGAATTACATCTTATTTATTCATTTAAACTTAGATATAAAGAAGATGAAGTAAATACAGAGAAATGAAAATGGAAAGATATAACAGCATGGCAGCATACACACACACACACACACACACACACACACACACACACACACACACACACAAACATATGCAGACACACACACACACACACAACGATTGACCTCCAGTGCCACCACATTCAGTCTCCACTACAGACTCACTGTTTGCATTCCAGCTGCTCATCGAGGAGACACTAGGTGGCGCACAGGAGGAGACACAAACCTGCAAAAAGTGGACTGCAGAGCAGGGAAGGAGGCTTAAGTCTCCTCCTGTTCTCCAAAATCACGTCAGAAATGATCAGTCAGAAATAATCGCAACATGCAGTCACACCAGAGGTCACCAGTGATCACGCAGTGGCTCAGATTTTTCCTGCTCCCTCCATGTACAGATATCTGAGAGAGATAAAGATGATCAGTCAATGAAGTCTAATGCTAAACATTTGTGTTCCACACAGTCCTCATCTTTCCTTTAGTGCTGCAGTGCTCGTGTGTCTACCTTCACAAAACAAATTCATACAGCATGAGTTAGCATAGTTCATTAATCAGTCATTAATCATTAATCTCACTTTTGAATAAGGTCATATTTCCTGGATCAGACAAACACTGACTTTTAGTTATTCAAACAATCATTTATGTTTTTATTTCCTCCAGCTTAAATTACAGTACCAGTCCTTGAACAGGAACACATGAGAAATCAAGCAATTGATTGTAAGCAATGCAAAATTAAGCAGGAAACTATGAAAATAGAGCATCTTATTCTGTTTTATTGAACTTACTTCCCCCTTTTGATTTACAATAAAGGATTGTAAAGCTTTAAATGCTGAGACAAGTCCAATTTTTAATTTTACTGAGAATTATCAGTCGTTTTGAGGGCGAACTTCAGCTTAAATTTGGGACAAACTATTATAGTTCTTTTACAAACAGAACCAACAAAAAATAAAACCTTTTTTTAGGTACTATGGCCGTGTTTATTACAAAACAACAGTCAAAGACTTACACCATTCATAAGATGGAAACAGAGTTGTGTAAATGGTAAATTATTTAAAATCAAAGTGTTAACCGTGTATTTGATTCTGGCTTAAACTTTTCATCAGCTGCAGTTAACAGAATTTTCTAGCATAAATTATAAAAAGACAAAACAAAACAGAAAAACGACCAGGGAATAAAACCAGTTGTAATTAGACAATGATCTTTAATATGTAGGTTTTTGTCAACAAAACAAAAATAAAAGACAAGCTCTGGATGTGATTATAAAATATTTCAATTAGGATCCTGCTTTGTTTTTTGGATTCATGTTTTTCTGTGTTTAAAAAATGTCGTCTATATTTGTAGAGTTTAACTTTCTGAACCCAAGGACTGCAGTAATAGTTGTCCGGCTGATTCGGTGCTCCCAGTAGCAGCTTTAAACATTAAAATCTCTGCAGCAATTTTAAACAAACCAGGTTTTTGGTTCTTGCTTCTCTGAATAACGAACTGCCAGACAGCCCGTGAACGCACCACAGATGCACCTGCGTCTTAAGGACGCTGGCTTAGAGCCGCTCCCTGATTGGTGGGCTGTGTTTGTGGGCGGGCTTTGTACGCTGGACAGAGCGGATGATTAGATACAACACCTGGCTGTCAGGCTCAGAGCTCCTACCTGTCACTTCCTGCTGTCGCCTTTTATTCATTTTCACTTCTTCATTCGACACGAGCTGGCTTTTCACGTCACGGCCGTGCGTGGATGACTCCGGCTCATGAATCCCGCACGGTTCGCGGACCCTGCGGTACACACGTTACGACCTTGGCTTCATGTTCGGCTCAAAGCAGGAGTAGCCCCCCGGAGCTGCAGGAGATCACCGCTCGGGTTTAATTAGCCTCCGTGCGGGTCTGTAATGTGAACTCTTCATCATCATCGTTTTCATCAAAACACCGAGAGAAGCGGCGGAGAGAGAGTGACCGTGCCCGGGGAAAGGTAGGAGGGGAGCGGGGAGAGGGGGCTGCGGGGCTCGGTCACACAGCGGCAGCAGGCCCGGTTGTGTGTGTGTGTGTGTGTGTGTGTGTGTGTGTGTGTGTGTGTGTGTGTGTGTGTGTGTGTGTGTGTGTTTTGTTTTTAGGGGATAACAGACTGTACACTCGCTTTCGTTTCGTGATATCATCGTGACATACATACACACATACCGACATGGCTGCTGTGTGTCAACCTGTGTTGTCCTCGCGCGCAGGTGTGTTCCTGTGTGTGAATCTGTGCCATAAAAACATGTTGTGTGAGCTGCAGGGCCGGAGCCAGCTTTTTATGAGCCTGAAACACATCATGGCCCCCTTTTTTTCCTGCAGTGACATAAAACAGAAAAAAAGAACTGTAACGTGTTTTACATTGTAAAAATTCACACTAGGAGGCTGAATAGATGATATTAAAATGTGGTGACAGTGACAGATAACTTAATAAGAGGTTAAACAATAATAGTTTTGCATACCAACGCTTTTAGCGCAACAAAAAAGCAGTAGCACAGGCTGCTTACTTAGAAGGGCTGTGTTTAACCTAACACTTTCTGTTATTGTCGCTTTTTTTAAAATCATTCTGTGATTTTCTGATCATTGTTTATGCTCAATGCTCTGGAGCAGTATGATCCATAAGCAGCCATTCCTTTATAATGTTTCAGACTTTAATTGTTGATACATCACTTATCATTTTTTTCTGTAACTACTCTTAGTATTTTAAGTGCAGAATTGTGTCCATACTGACAGTATAGAAAAAAAGTGGTGAACAATTGTCAAATGAGATTGTCCTTTCTGGCACGTGCGAAGCTGCAGTGCTTGAGTCAAGACAACACTACCCTGTAAAAAATTTCTGCACTCACTGCACTACACAATGTGTGCACTGGTCTCAATTCAGATGCAGCCTTCTAAGGCTGCATTTGAAGACTGAAACCATCACTGTAGTGCATTTAGGCTGTGCCATTTCCAAGGCTCTTTCAAAGTTGGCTGACAAGTGTGTCCTACTTGTATCCTCTGGGCTGTGGAAGATACAACTGAGGCATCCTTCATGGCCCAACATATCTTATAACCCTTTGAGTGCCAACTGAAACAAATAAGTTATACACTTCTAAGTGATAGTATTTGATTTAGATGGTTTAATTAGTTACATGACACTAGTTGCATGGTGCTTGGCAGTTAGTCACATTAGCCAGCTAGCTACCCATCGTTAGGAAATTGTTCAGCGCTATGTTATACTGGTGTTCATGAAGTAACTGATCCAAACATAAAATCCTGTGGACCAGACTGTCACGGTTCAGTTCCTTTTTTGTGGTTCACATCTGAAAACAGATGATACCTGTCATTGAGGTTACTACACCATGATGACAGGTGTAGTAACATATGGGCTAAACTCTTTGAAGTGAGACACTGTAGTTCAGACATTATTAAACAAAAAGTAACAAAGAAATTAGAAGACCCTTACCAAACATTAGTGCAAGTTCCTGTTTGAACCTGCTCAGAAAGTAGCAGAAAACAGCAAAACTGAAGTGATTAATTTAAAATAAATGTACTGTTCTGTACATTAAACAACTTTTTTTTTGTTTTGTTTTTTGAAGACAATGTTTTATTACAGAAGCGTGCACATTTAGTCCATAGACTGTAAAAAAAAATGGACGTCAGCTTGCTCGGCTCGAAGTGAGGGCTCCACAAAAACTGCTCCCCCTGGTGGCTGGCTGCAGTATAGGTTTAGAAATACGGCTTGCCAGCCATTCCAGATGGGCTGTGGTCAAACTTAAAAAAAATATTACACCTCGTAGAAATGTTTCTCACGTCTGATTGTTGTGGTGATTTGAAGATATTATTTAGCTGTCTTGTATCGAAGTCCTCTTTTTTTCTGAAAAGATTTGTTTTCATTAGTTATACGAGCTCGGTTAAAAACGAGGCTTTGCATAACATTTATTGATTGACAGCTGCCGTTCTCTTGTATTTTTTTCAGGGATGGTAAAATTTGTCGGGAGGCAGAGTCAGGAAGTGATTAGACTCTCGAAAGAAAAAAAAATATTATTTTTGTCACCCAGCTCCACTCAGATTCTCCCAGAATCCCTCATTGTCTCTACTGCGCGGAATCTAGCTCCAAACTGCTACAATGATGGCGCCTGAGACGGCGGTATTTTGGCTTCAGAACCGTACAATGATAAATGGCGGAGCCATGCTGTCCACTCTATGTACAGTCTATGATTTAGTCTAATAGTAGTTCAGATATCGTCACTTTCATCCGATGGCACTAGAACCACTGACCAGTTAAAGAAATTGTTAATATTTGTTTTGTAAGCTGGAAATGTTGGCCACATGTTGAGCCTGAGCTGTAGTGCAGCCACCCTCCTCTAGCTGGGGCTGCAGCTTTGGTTAATGTCTTCTGCCATAATGCCGTAATGCTCCACTATCTAAATGTAAACAAGTTCATATGACAGATGTCATCTGATAACTTGGTGTGGTTAGTTGACCTAGTGTATGACGTTTCTGTATAAGAAAAAAAGGATAATTAAACTAGGTGTAGATGGGCTGTGTCTACTTAAACTGATTCATAACCACTCCAGAACAATGAGTAACCAGCACAGGTATGTAGACGTTAACCTACAACTCTGACCACACTCTGCAAACCTTTTGACATTATTTACACCCCTATAGACCATTTGCTCTGTCAGAATTTGGATTTAATTCATGAGTAGAAAATAGGACATCCCAGCTTCTCAAATGCAAATATAATGCTGCCGTCTCTCTTCCTCTAAAAGAAAGGAGACTGAATGTCTTTTTGTTGTAGATGAAACGAGACAACAGAGGGTGAAATCTTGGGAAACACCGATCTGCATTACTGTACAAACCAAACCAGTAATAACTGAAGGAAATACCTCACAGTTATCAGAAGTGAAAATGAAAATGATCTGTCAGTCTGAAAAAGTGTCCTGCTCTCAGACCTGCAGTGTTAATAGAAGTCAAACATCTAAAAGCAGCTTGGCGATAAAACGGCTTTACATCATGAATTATAAAACACTGGTTATTGAAATTGATGATTTACTCTGGAAATATAAATACACTGACTATTTTGTTTCCTTACTGCACAGTGTTTGTATTTTAATGTTTTTAGTCTGACATGAATCCATCACTTTGAATCATGTTTGATTCTCTTTGTTGATGTCAGACTGCAGGATGAGAAGTAACCAATCATCCTGAACATATCTGTATTAACACACTGAAGTTAAAAATAAACAGCCGCTCTGTGGGACTTTTATTTTCTGTTTCCACAGACAGGAAGCAGTTGTTACCATGGATACCCAGAGCTGCATCACTGCCAAAGCTTTAAAAATACAACAGCAACACACACAAAAATCAACCATATAATTATTATCTCAAGCAGCACTTTGGACATGCAGAGAGAGGGACAGACGGAGCTGAATGTTTCAGTTCATCTGAGTCTCAAGCAGAAGTCAGCATGAAGACTCAGTTTAACTCATGAATACAGAGAAAATAAAACACATAGAAAGTCTTTGCTGTGAGAAGTGGTGAGTAGTCCTTGTTGCCTGTTCATTGTCTGAAAAATATGTAGAAAAAAAACGTCTGTACAGGGAGCAAAAGTAGGAGGAACACAATCCAGCGTAATGACATCCCAGCTACTATCAGCTGTAATTCGAGGATGATTTCTCTATAAACAGATCTCTGCAAGAGCAGCCAACAATCATGTTTTTGATCAAACATTTGAATACAACTCTGCTTGATGCTGTGTCACTTCAAACAACCAGCGTTAAGGTTTTCTGACTTCCTGTAAATCATAAAAATGATGGCTCCACCTCTGTTCAACAATAAAAATGTAAAACATTATTTTCCTCTGTCTTGAGAACAGACCTCACAAAGCTGGGAGTTCCTAGGTCTGCTTTGAAAAGGTCACAATTAAGAAGAGAAACAGAGTTTTCGTGGATGACCCTGATGAAAGTAATGTGAGCAGTATTTCTTAAGATGGATGGTGTTGCTATTCGAACAGAAATGGACTGGCATTACCCTTGTGGTAGGTCAGTGGACTCACACAGGTGCTCTTACCTGGTTAGATAAGTACAAGACAAACTCTTTTAGTAATAAACAACTCCTCTCAGAGTAGCCACGCTCTTCAAAATGCAAGAAGATGAGGTTTTGTTCCAGTGGTTGACTAGTATTCATTTTTAATGGCTTATGCTGATAAATGGGGAGCAACTCAGCCAATGGCGATACATAATGCTAATATCGTGTTTTGTTTTTTAGCACTCGTTAGCAATAAAAAAAATTATAATTACATCCATTTTTAATGCACATTGTAATAGAATTGTTATTTTAGGTACATGCTTTAAAATAAAATAATCTATATTCAATTTAAAAAATAATGTTGGGTTAAATGATAGATTTCAGAAAACGACTGATAATTTCTTGAGACACAATATTTAACTGTGTTATTTGAAACATCATTATAGACTTAATATTTAGCAATAGTTAGTAACTGGTTTAGATTTAGTTTCATTTTCAAAGGAAAAAAAAATCATCATTTACACAAGGCAATGGAGACTGGAAAAATCTATCCCAGAATGCAGTATGTCTGCCATTGCTGTTTGGGATCAGTTATGACACTTCTCTTTTAGCGGTTTGAAACATGAAACCTGATGTGTTTTAACTCAAGCCTGCACAATAGTTGTTTCTATAGGTTTGATTTTTATGTACATTTTAAAAAAAGACATTTTAAGACATCTATGTAAAGCTGTGACTTCTAGTCACAGTGAACCAAGACAAAAATATGAAGAGGTAATGAAAGAATCCTCAGTAATAATCAAAGTCTATAAAGCAGGAGAGTTATGGTGACAGGTGATGAAAAACAGACAAAAAAGACAAAGAGTGTGTGATTAACTGTTTTAATAACTTCCTTAAAGTCTAAAAGTCCCTGCAGCTGATGTTTAATGTGGTGGATGGGAACCTCTATGTGCTGTCAGGTGTGATGTCAGCATCTAACTTGCACCACTGATCACATGACTGATCAGCTGACCTACTCTGTCTTTATTAAGATGATTTCATTCATAAATCACAGAGTCCACGGCCAGAACTGACCGACATGAAGAGAGTTACCAAGGGTTTAGAGAGTTTAAGTCTTCATTTCTTCTTCCTCTTTTCTTTTCATCTATCTCTTCATTGTCATCTTTCTTCTTCACTGTTAGCTAGGTGAGGTGTAGCCTTCAGTGCCAACATTTGACATTAAGAACTTTGCAGTGGAGTCAATTTATTCTATGTAAACTTATGATTAGGTTATGCTTTTGGGAGAGTGAACAACATAACTCAAAAAGTAACGAACCGATCTTCATGAAATTCTCTGGAAATGTTCAAAATGGGATAAGGAAGAAGTGATTAAATTTAGGAGGTGATCCAGATCACTGTCTTGATCCAGGATTGTTTTAAAGGATTCTTTATGATTGTGAGATAGGGCCGTTTTTACCATATGTGTATATAACTCCACGATGAATAGTCAGATTGCTTTGCAAAAGAATACAAGACAAGGTCACCATAATTTCTGACAGATGTTAAAGTACGATCCAGATCCTGGCAATATTCTGGATACTAAGATCCAGAATATGAAATTTGTACTGGGTCATCATCATTTTCAACACTGTCAGAAAACAATTTATCGTACAAACCTGCAACTAACACCAAATTGTAGCAGACAGTCTGCTGAAAGGGAGTATAACATTAAAGTAGGACTAAAGTGTCTGCGCTTTCTGAGTTCTGTTCTAGTTCTAATTGAGTTATTTCTTTCTGACTTTCTGAAGTCAGATGGCACTTAAAATTGCAACTTTATCCTCATTTTATCGCTGTATCAGCATTAACAATAAATAAATATTCTGAATAGATTCAGATAAATGTGCAGAAACATGTTATCTGTAGGATGGAGGTCTTGGTGCATGCAGTCAGATGAAGCTGAACTAGCTGCCAGCTCTCCTCAGATTGCTTAGTGACAGTTTGGTAGTGATAATGAATGTGTGTTTCAGGTTAGCGAGGTGAGTTATATTGTCAGGTTCCAGGTTTCAGGTGTGAATTTGTTCTTTTGAAGGTAAAGGAAGAAAGGAGGAGGTGTCTGATGTGCGGGTTTCGTTCAGAGCCTCGGACACGCAGCAGGCCTCCACATATTTGGACTTTGAACTCCACTTTTACAGAGACGTGCTGTGGCTTTCAGAGCCAGCTGTACCAGCTGCAGATGTTTGCCGAGGAATCCAACAGAGACACCAAAGAGCACAGAGAGTGCTTGACCTCCTGATTATCTCTGCGGTGATAAACTGAATGATGAGACTTTAAACCTGCAACGTGAAGTTTTTACTGATAGTTATCTCAACATGAAACATATGTGAAGTAGGCTCTGGAGCAAATCAACATTTTATTTTAAGTAAAAATGAATAAAAGAGTGTTTCTTTTCACCCTCTCCCTGTGAAAAGCCCCTGCCACCAGGCTATCTAGAGACAGTGAGACAATCTGCTCGAGGGGAATAAAAGGGAAACACCATCTGTTGTTCCTCCTCCATGTGTCAGGATCAGTTCTCCTCTTTCAGCTGACTCCAGATCAGCTCAGATCAGTGAATCAGTGAGATGGAGCCACACAGGACAGGCGGCATGATCTCTTTGAAGAGAAAGCAGCTTTTGGCCTCACATTTAGAGATATGCTTCCTGCCTTCAGCCCACTGTTGTTTCACTTAGTTAGGATGCAGATATTTATTGGTTAAGTATTAAAAATGTGACTCAAGGGAAAAAAAGTGTACCTTGATACACGTCTCATTCTGAGTCATTTTCTGACCAGCTCAAAGATGGAGGGGGATCGTGGCTTTCCAAGTTGTTTGTCACCTGAATCTGTCTGCTTTATAGTTATAGATGCTGACCATTACATATCTGCACACATAATTACAAACACACATGTATGTACAGTTTGTGCTTTGACGTTTAAAGAGGGGGCATTTTGCTTTCACATAATTCAAACATGGATACAAAGTAACTATTCCAAAATTAGCACAAATCTTCATGAAGTTTGCTGAAATAGTGTGTTCATAAATAAGGATCTGCTAAATGATTCATGTGTCTTTGAAAGAGCTGGCCTCAAACATCAAGGTCTGCTCATATCTCTGCACCAGGCCATGAGAGGGATGGCCAATCAGAAGCGAGGGGGATTGTGGAGCAGGAGGCCTTAAAGAGATAGTTTTTTTTTGCACGCTTCATTCAAGGTACACAACTGAATTTGCATTCAATCGAGTTGTTTCAACCAAGAGATCATTTTTGAAAGCCTCATTCAAGATGACATGAAAAAAAATTCAGAGCCAAAATTTCCCAGGAATTTTTAGAAAAAAAAAATATCCAAGTTGATGGCAACAAAACCCTAAAATTTCCAATTCCCCTGAGCGAAAATTCCCCTGCAACTTCTCAGTAATTTACTGGGAATTTTCCACCCTTTTGCAACCCTTTTAGTTTGCTTTTTAACACCACAGCATGTGTAAAAGTTAAATGGTGATGATAATGTCTACAGACTGTATCAGGATCCATATTTTTCCATAAAATGCACGTCACATGAGTCAGAGAGAAACATTTCACCCTCTGCTGGAGAAAAGTGGTAACTTTTTTTCCAATCCAGTTTATAAACAAAGACTGAAATGAAGGATATGAGTTTGAAAAAAACAACAACAAATTTTTGACAAAGAACCTTGCTTTTGATATTATCAAACAAGAAATCCTGATATATCATACAACAATTTTCCCCCCACCCCTTATCTGGTTCTTGGTGCTTCCAGCGTCAGCCTCAAGTGGACACTCAAAGAACTGCAGTTTGTAACACTTCTGCATTGGCTTCATATTTTAAGACCGGAGGTTGTCGTATAATATCTCCTGGAACTGAAGATGCTGCAGCTGTGTGAGTGTGTGTCAGTGTTGTAAATGTGTGATCCTCCTACAGCTCCCTCTCAGAGGTCTGGAGTCTCGGTTGAGCTCTTTCCTGAGGAGACTGCAGAGAAGAGCAGCTGAGAGTAAGAAATGATGTTCGGAAGCAGAGTTTTATTAAAAGCTGATCAGTAAAAAAATGTTTATCTGACATTTTTCTGCACTGCTGCAGGGCTGCAGCTAACAGCTCCTTTCTTTATTAAGTAATCTCCTTCTTAGCTTCAACTAATCCAGTCTGTAAATGTCAGAAAAGTATGAAATGTTTATGGCAGTATCCCAGAACCTTCAGAAACATTTTAGAGAGCTTTATGTCAACAGTCGGGTAGTTTTCAGCTCATCTTTTAACTGTTGTTTGGTCAGGGGTCACTCTTTACACCAAAACCACACATTTTTTCAGTAACACACTCACACACTCAATCATTTTTCACTATTTTTTTGTACTGTGGATCTTCTAGGGGTGAGTGCTGGTAAGAGCCTTATGATAAGATACGCATCACAATACTTGGGTCACAAAAGGACAGTATCAGGATGCATTACCATATTGTGATATATTGGGATGTCCTACGCAGTTAGCTAAGAAAAAAAAGTATCGTTTGTGTAAATAACACAATATTACCCAAAATTAAAAAGACTATTTGATTGAAGACAACTTTTATATTTTACTGTTTTTGAAATTCTGAAAGCTAATTGCAGTGTTACGTACATACATTTAACTTGAAAACAAAAGTGTGTCAGGTTTGCCGCTTAAACTATTGAACTGATGTTGCAAAGAAATTATTGGATAATTAATGTTAATGTTAATACAAAAAAATGGTGTAACTGATAAATGTTAATTGGTGTAACCAATGTTTCTCATAAGAATTTGATATTGTATAATAGTGACTATGAGTCTGACTTTAGCAGTCTACTATACTCCAAAACTTAAACTTTATATGATTTCAGCTGACCCAGAAAAGAGAGTAAACATTGGTGTCTATGGCATCAAAGCCCAAAACATCAAGTTTAGAAATAAAATATTTTAAAGATACTTTGAGATTACATTTATTTTACAGTCTATGGGCAACATACTGGGGAGTACCTCAGTAGCTCTTTGGCACCATCTACTGCAGTGGAGGTACATACGTTGTATTTTACTTCCAAGCAAAATATGAATTTTTATTGTGACAGAAATATCAATATTAATAGTTGAAATATTGATAATGTATTAGAGGTCAGGTATTGCAATATGTTGCTGTATCAGTATTTTTTCACACCTCTAGCATCTTAAGACATTACACTCTGTGACTCCATATTTCATTTCAGTAACAGCTGTTTGATGTCCTCGCTGCATCTCTATCATCTTAAAATCAACATCCTTACTTTACCTCAGTCATTCAATAACTCAACCAACTTTTGAGTTCCTTTTTTTATTGACGAATACTGTGTCTCTCTATATTTTGTCCCCTGCTGCTGTGAGTGTTGTGATGTGAGTGAGGGTTGGCTTATGAACAAGTAATAGCATGATGATGATGATGATGATGATGATGATGATGATGATGATGATAGCTTTATTTGTCACTGCACATGTTTCAGAGCAACGAAATAACATTTAGACCCTGACTAGAAGAAAAACCCTTTTTTGTTGTTCTTTTAAGATGTTATGAGGAGGATCTGTTTCAGTTGGACTGCCTCGCCACCTACTGGCCTGGAGTCTCATGTACACTGCATAAATGACTTTTAGTGAAGTGTGTGTCTGTTTTGGAATTAAATGTAGATTGGATCGCAATGACAACTATTTACTGGATACAACTTGCTGGGGTGAGGTATTTGTCAGTACAGTTATGAAGAGAGTGACAAATTTGCATACCCCTGTGATTAGGTGTTAAAGTTATTTAAGTTAAGTGAAGCTAATAAATCAATTCTAGCTCGACTTATTTTAATTGGCTAAGCCGAAGACGTGTGTTAGTGAATTAGCTTACTTTTGTAGGTTTAATGAACAAAACCAATCAACAATGACAATGACAAGATTAAAAAAGTATATGGCTCTGTTATCTACACTATAAATTGGGATTAGGATTTACTCGTTGTCAGATATCAGGTCATCCTTAGTATGTCGGCTACCGGTTAGATTATGCACATCTTTAAATGAGTCAAAGTGAAGACACAGAGTGCTGCTGTCAGATATTGCTGTGTAACCCAGTTTCTGAGCCTCTTTAATTTGTAAACGACATGAGTGAACTCAGCTCAGCTTTAATTATACAACACCTTTCATACACACATGCAGCTCACATGGAACACACACAATGAAAACACACAAACAGAAAGAAGCAGAAAAATGAACAAAGTAATGAAACACAAAAAAAGCTTGGTGACAGAAAGAAATGTGTGTTTTTGCCAGGCTTCACATTAAATCAGTTTATGTCCACAGACTGAAAAGAGTAGCTAGGATAGTGATACTGTTTAGTCCCAGTTAGCTGGTAGCACCCCCTCTCCTCCTCTCCACCCCAAGCCTGCAAGATGGCTCCTTAAAATTTGATTACCCTGCTGCCTCACAGATAATTTATCCCTGACCCCTTTCTGCAAACCTCTCAGGGACACCCCCCCATAAAAAGTGTTTGTTCAGTGAGGAGCTAGTTTAATTATGACGATGTAAGCAGAGAGGAGGAGGGGAGTAATCTGAGAGTGATGCAACAACATTTCATGTTCCTCCATTTTTAGTCTGTGCAGGTTGGAGCTGTGTGCAAAATAAACTTATGAATATTAAACATCACTATATATGGTAGATCAACCCCCCACAACAGACCCACTCCTGCTGCTTATCTTTGATTTTATTCACAGATAAATGAGGAGTCCAGCTCAGCGCTGACTTTTAAGATATTACGTTTATTTATTTATTTTTTTTATTGGGAGGTCAGGAAAGAGTAGCAGGACAGGAAATGGTAGTGAAAGAGGGGGTGACCGCTAAAAGGCTGCAGGTTGAAGTCAAACCCAGGTCGTCTGCTTTGAAGGCCAAAGCCTAATGAAGCACGCCAAAGTGGCGCCGTAGCACTGACTTCCTAGATGGCTTTAAGAAATCAGCTTTTGGTTGCTGAACCTAAAAATGTGGTAACCATATAATATAAAAATGTCTTTTGTGGTGTGTAGGCTAAAACAAGGCTAACATGTTTCTGTAATGGTGGAGGTATAAAACACAAAATAAAATCACAGCAAAAACAAATTTGTTGACTTTTTGACATAAGAGAAAAATCCAATGAAATATGTGTTTGTTTTAGTGGTTATCTTTTTTTTTAATTTAATTGACATCACATTATAGGTTAATATTTGCCTGCAAAAAGTAACTAGAAACTGTCTGAGATTACTTTATGTTGTGAAAAGTTACCACATGTAATGGATGAAATCTCTACTTATAAATTGAATTTAGTATTAGGGCTGAACGATTTTGGAAAATAATCTAATTGCAATTTTTTTAGACCAATATTGCGATTGCGATTTAACATGCGATAATTGGGGGGGTTTATCTTCTGCATTGTTCACTTAACACAAGTTTTAAGTCATTTTATCGTATGACTAACCAACAAAAGATACTGTTAGCATTTTAACAAGTCTTTTTTTGCATTTCTTAATTGAAAAAGAAAAAGGAACTTTGTGAAATTTTACTGACCCCCAGTTGTCAGTAAGAGTAACAAACTACACAGAAAAAAGTGACAGAGGGGTAAGGCTCTACGGTCGACTGGATGGATCTTTGTAGCCCACAGGGTTTTTTTGCCAGAAAAAACAGCTTTTTGACTTTTGCTGGTTTCAAGGGAGAACAAGTACAAGTTACTATATCCCCTCCAGGTCTGTGTACATGAAACTTTTTTTTCTCTAATTGCAGCCTTTGTGATTTGAAAACTGCATTCTATTACATTACGATGATGGTTTAAAATTGATTAATGGTTCAGCCCTATTTGGAATGACTATATACAAAATCTTGTACTAAAAAGATGAAAATCCCTTACTTTGTGTTAAAAGTAAACATGAAAATAGTTTTAAAAACCCCACATCACTCAAAATGAATGAAAACATCAAGTTTCAGAGGCAGTTTTTCTGAGATTATAATTCTCGTGTTTTTAATTTGTTGTATTTCTAACCTGTTTCACTTCAATGTCTCTTTAACTTGTGTTAGCTTTTAGCAGCCTCAGTGCATTATGGGATGCTGAGTTTTATAGATGTAGACATGATTGGTAATTATCCTCTCCTGCTGCATGCAAAAGAATTCTGTTTGTGTTTGCTGCCATCTAGTGGTCACATCTGTGTGTTGCTGCTCAGTGAACTCGGCTGTGATCTGGTCTTGTACCTGAAGGAAACTCATTTCACATGCTGTGTTGTGAATCATTTAGTTTTAATGTGTCTTTTTATATTATTTGATCATTTTTTTCTTGTGCATCAATATCAAACTAAAAAGATGAAAAATCCTCACACATACTGATGAAGTACTTTAAATTTTAGAACAGAAATGTTGGCAAAAAGTAAAAAAAAATAGCAGTGGTTGCTGCAGTTAAAATGTTTTTATGCTGGGTGTAAATGTTTGAAACAAGTACATGAAATGGCTTTATTTACTGTTTGGTTATTTTGAGATGTTGTGATGATGTTTATATCCCAATGATGGTACTCTGCTGCTCGATTATAAAACATGATCTTCATGGAGGATTAATCTAAATATGGAAAATAGTCAAAGAAGTCACAGCCTGACCTGCGTTTTCTGTTTTCAGGCATGGATGAGAGGTTATGTGTGCCCCCCCCTTGAAGGCCTCTGTTGCCCCCGCCCTCCGGTCCCTCTGTGAGCATGTATCGCAGGAACGGCCTCTCAGATGGCACCAGCATCAACTCCATCACTTCAGAGGTAACACACACACTGTTTTCTTTATAGCAAAGGTGGGCTAATGTCCGTCCTGCAGGGTTGACGTGTTATTTTATCAATGCTGTTGTTTTAGAAAGAAAACAAACAACAAAGAAAAAAACTCCAGATGTTAATTTCAGAAAGCAGCAGATCTACACACAGCATGGAAACCTCCTTGATATCATTCCAGATGAGAGGTGTATTTCTGTGAGTCTTTAAAATTAAAACAAGATCAGACCATTAACACAGTGATTATAGGATCTGACTTTATCACTGAATTATCACAACATTGTACCATGTTGCAAATGTGTTACCCTTTCAGATGATGATAAGGTGGCGTAATTTTTTTTGAATGCACAGGATGATGATGATGATGCATTATATTTATTCTTATATCTCTATGCTGTAACTTTTTATTGTAAAGAAATTACCAAACAAATTAGATTATACGACATATTCAGTAAAAAATAGGCAGAGATCCTTGTTTATTTTCCCTTAAACACTGAATATTTGCAGAGTTTCTAAAAATGACTCATACACGTGTCTTCATGTAAACATGTTGTTCTTTTCTCCAGCTTTTTTTTGTTTGGAGTCTTTTCATGTGGTTTGGTCGATTAAAATGCCAAGCTGATCCTTTGTGACCCGAGGAGGAGGAGGAGGAGAGGTGAACATTCAGAGCAGATGAAATCAGTTTAAGTAAACAGGAAACATACAAGCTTTTCATGCCAGATTGTCCTCATCCACAGAGGGTAACGTGCCCCAAACTTAACATCTGTTTTTTATTTAGGATTCATTATAATAACCACACAATCATATTATGTAAGTGGATTTTATTCTGGAAGTCTGCTGCTGCAGTGCACCGGTTAAATGAATTCTTATTGGTGAAGCCACGTGGAGTTTCTTTTTCTTTGAATTCTCACTGAATCACATCATGTTTACCCCAAACTAACAAATGTTTCTGTCTATTTACTCAACAAACACCCACAAAGAATTATGCCATTATCAATAACACTCTGCTGTTATTTACACCCATGGTTACTGGATCACAGTCCTCCTCTTCGTTCTGTACGAAAGCTGATTGGTGCGTCTTTTACACGTCACTTCCACCTGTCCGCTCCCTGAACAACTGAGAATCCACTGACTGTTATTCAGCAGGACTAACTATTTCTTGGTTTCCCCTAGAGATGGGTACTGAATTAGGTACTTTTGTAGGTCCCGATCGAATTCTGTCCAAAGTACCAGGTATTGTTCAGGTTAAATCAAAAGGAACCATGTTTAGGTACCTAAATGCATCCTTTTGACTGTGAGAGAGTGGAAAAATAGATGATTTTCATACCAGACATGAACACAGCATTGCAAGGTAATATATTGAAGAATAGATGTGTTAATTGAAAAAAATATATTATTAAACAAATTGGTATTTTTTACCACATAATCACAAAAAAGTCCCAAAACCTGGTACCGTTGAGTACCGGTACCGATTGCTAGGTACCCAGTATTGGTACTGTATCGTTTCAAATGTGAAAGGTACCCATCCCTAGTTTCCTGTCTGTTAAAATATATGGATCAGATGTAAAGAGTATCTCATGAAATTTAATTTTACTGAAAAAATCAACATTTAACAAGCAGCATCTGGAGAGTAATCGCTAAATTCTTAAAGAAGAGAAAGTTTAATAACTCATCATAAAAGCTTGGATTACACTGAGATTAATTAACCGAGGCATAAACTGACCTTTTTTAACCTATATTTGCAAATTAAAACAAAAAAAGCCCCAAAAATGTTACTTTAAAAAATTGGGGGCAAAAAATCTCGAAATATGATTTTTTTTTAATAACCTCATAGCTGTATAAGAGATATACTGCATAAAGAGTAGGGGACAGATATACTGGTTTTTTATCTATAGGAAAAGAAAATGGTGCAGTGAATTGTTGTACATTTAAAATGATATCTAGCACTGACTTTGATGGTAATTTACTGGTCATATTACTCTCACCACCCCTAGGGGATGCACATGTATGGGCAGGCATATTAATGCAGTTAAACAAACTTTAGTTTGAAATGAAGCATGCTCCTTCACCATTGGTCGGTCACTGATGTGAGCCTCATACGGGCGTTTTGTAAGCAGGCTGAAGACACTCTTCAGTGTGATGAATGAAGAGGTTAAAGGAGTCTCCAGATGGACTAAAGCTGTGACTCCCCCCCTTGAATTAAAACAATGCACATTCTGATAATGAACCTCTCTCCACAGCTTTTATGTACTATATTTATCAGCTAGATTAATCTTATTTTCTGTGTATCATTTCAGGCGAGCAGCAGCTCCGACTCTCTGGATGGACCATGTGTCGACTACGCAAAGAGCTACGATGCTGTCATCTTTGATGTACTGAAGGTGACACCAGAGGAGTTTGCTGTGAGTACGATTCAGATCTGATTTCACAGGGAGAGAAATACACCAATCAGAGCTGATACAGTGTAGTTTAGAGCTTGACGATCACAACAAAGTCAAAATGTTTCAGACCTGAGCAGGACTATCAGATTGTTGTTTCAGTTGGGAGATGGAGACCTCACATGAGCTGCAGCATCAGACCAACAGCAGCTCATCATATTTATGTATCTTTCAAGCAGAAGTATCTATCTGAGCCTCTTATTAAGGATCAGGTGTAGTGTCTCTTCTTTATCAATCTGATATCTCCTCTGTAAGGAGAAGAAACATCACTCAGATCTGTGACAGCCAAAAGTGCTGGTTCACTCTCTGTGGTGTTCTTGAGTGAGCCACCAAATCCCAGGCCACTCAGGGTGCAGCCTCCTCACTATGAGGTCTAAGCCTCAGTGCACGTTCGATCATCAGCTTACCTGCATGTGTGCTGTTGCATTTCGCCTCCTGCAAACTGAGAAATAACAATCCTTTGTTTTTCCAACAATTTCAGAGTCAGATCACTCTGATGGATGCCCCAGTGTTTAAAGCCATACAGCCAGAGGTGAGACACATACACATGCTCACACACACACACACTCCAGGGTTTCTGTAATGATCACTAATGGTTTGAACTAACAGGTTATTTGTAGATCTATAACATGCCCCGAATAAACCATGAGCATGTTGAAAGGACTCTTTAGAGCTCTCTTCCTCCTTTAGGCATAATTTGGTCTTGTTGATCTTCGAAATATTTGGAGAGCTGCCGTGATGTCCCTCACAGCTGCAGCCACTCAGCTGACCTCCAATCAGCCTCAGTGTTTGAGCCGTCCTCTGAATCCTCCCTCTAGGGTTTCCTTTCATCATACTGAGCTCAGGGAGGACAATCAGAGACTTTAGAGACTAACTCATGATGCAGCCTCACAGGCACAACGTGTATGACTCATTTCAAGTCTTAAATGTGTCCAAATGTCAGCAATCATTGCTGAAACTGCACAGACTTTAACTTCTTATCCCTGATTTTCTAAATGTTTTTTTTCTCATTACTGATTTATAAACACAGTATGTGATTTTGATGGTCCGTCCCAGGTTTAGATCTATAACAGGACGCATTCACTACCAAACGGATGAGAGTGTTGTTTTCATATATCATTAATTCTGCTGGATACTGTGTATTTAATGATATTTAGGAGCTGGCTAGCTGTGGATGGAATGGGAAGGAGAAACACAGTTTGGCCCCAAACGTGGTCGCCTTCACACGCAGGTTCAACCAGGTACAGCCCTCATGTTTTTATGCATATATTCATCTGTAATCAGCCGTGTGACTTGAACTCTTTTGGTTCAGGTGAGAGAAATAGTGCACTGTTTTTACCTGACCAGGAACCATTGTAGAAAATCATCCACTCTACTAATCTACTGTCTCAAATAAATTCTTGTTAAGTCCTTTGCTGCTTCACTTTTCAATGAATCAGTCTCTTAAAAATAAATTCAGACCGTAAGGATCTTCACAGGTAGAACTCAGTGTCCATGTGATTGACACACTCTCAGATCTGTGTTTGTAGGTAAATGTGTGTTATTGTTTTGATGTTTCAGGTGAGCTTTTGGCTGGTGAGAGAAATCTTAACGGCTCAGACGCTGAAAATCAGAGCAGAGATACTTGGGCACTTTGTCAAAATAGCCAAGGTGAGTTCAAACTATTAAAAGGGGTTTTATTTACTTTGTGGGTAATTGTGTTTTATCTCTCATCTCTGCTTCATGGAATTGTTCTTTCAAACATGTGTGATGCTCTCTGGATCTCACAGACTGACTGCCAGAGCGCTAATCTGATCCTGAACTGTCCTTAAGCTGAAACATGTTCGTAGAGATTAACACCCTATGATGATGATTTGTCATTACCCAGATTAAACATCAGTGTAGTGTTTTAAAAAGCTGTAAGCTGTAAAAGTCCATCAACAGACTTTGATCTGTGAGTGTGTAGTGGATCTGTTCAAATGGATCTGAGTGTGTTCAGTGTGTGTGTGCAGAGGATCTGTGTTTACTGCATGTGTGCTGTTGATCTGTGTGTGCAGTGTGCAGTGTGCATGTGTGTGTTTGCAGTTTGTATCAGTGACTGTCAGACAGCAGCTGGATCCACTGCTGCTATACACACATGCACACACACACACACACACACACACACACACACACACACACACACACACACACACACACACACACACACACACACACACACACACACACACACACACACAGTGTTTCTGTGTTTGTTTGAATGTGTCTCTGCCAGCAGCTCGTCAAACTAACTGAACACAGGAGCTAATAAACTCTGTCGGCTGTCGGCCTCTTTATTACGCTGTGTTACGCTGCAGGGAGAGAGGCACAGACTCAGAGGATGATGATGATGATGATGGTGGTGGTGATGCACTCACTCTTCCTGTGGTGGATCAGGGAACAGTGGCTGTGGTGGTTAAAATCTGGGGTCGGGGTGTGGGAGGGAGAGGAAACCTGGAGACCTGACATGATGTTCTTGGAAAACTGGAAAAGGATTTATATAATATCATCAGAAAGTACTGAGACATGTTAAACTGACTCTAACTGTAAGAAAGCCAGAGTGTGTCACCGCTGAGAGTCCCTCTGCTGTAAAGGACTCAGATTTATGGCTGACTGTAATGAGACGTTCACTAAAGGTCTGGGCTGAGGCTCTAAAAGGAGATAATAGGGAAATAATTGAAAGTTAATGTAGCATAAACCAGTGAAAGTGGGACTGAACCCAGTTACAATGACATTAATGCTACGTACTGAGGATGGTTATAAGCCTCAACCTGTGCATAATGTACTCTGCATGTCTCTGTGACTGTTTTCATAGGTTTCTGTTTATATCTCACTGTTGGTAAAGTCAGAGTTCTCATTTAAAAAAGTCCCTAACCTTCACTTACAAAAATGAACACATGACATTAAGAAGCCAATGGGGGCTCTTGGTCAATGTTTTGGGGAACAGAACAGTTCTGAATGTTATAGCAGGGTTAAACAGGATGTAACAGAGGTAGTGAGGCTGTTTACTTCTGACTGTATTACTGATACAGTATGATGTTTTTATTAATCATTCCAGATATTTTTATCCACAAGGAAACCCTCTTAAGTGGGATATTGTCTGTCCTAACACTGATCACAGACATGAGATATTAAACTTTAAACAATTAGAAACAAAATGATCATGAGTATTCAGGCTGAAAAACATTCTTAAACGTTCTGTTTTTCCGTACAGAGCTCTGTAATTCTGTACTTCAAAAAGTATTTAAGTCCATTTTGTCAAAGTAAAGAAGTTTTTAGCAGTATGTAGGTTTGGGATGCAAACGAATGTAATAATGCACTTTATGATCTTGCCTTAAAGAACTGTTGAAATAAATGCAACACTGCTACACTAGTGTGGTCTGGAGCCATGGCTCAAGGGGAGACAGCTTCAGAGTGATTATTCTGCAAAATACCGAGTTTAATAAGATAATAACACCGTTACACATTAAAGAGAGGGTCTTTTATTATTTTTATGATTAATACTATCTCTCTGGTATCCCGTTACAGCTTTACGTGATCTACACTCAAAAAAAGAATTCCTAAAACACAGTTGTTTTAGGAAAACCTTATTTCAGTCTGTGTCTGAAAACACATTTAAACTGCTGTCGTTTTAAAGCTCCCTGCTTCACAAACCCCCTCCCTTCTGATTGGCTAGCCCTCAAGAGGCCTGTCAGGGACAAAACTATGGGTAGACTTTTGTGTTAGAGGCCCACCCCTCCAATGTGTCATGGACCAGCTAGGAGATTTTAATGTGACCTTGTCATTTCAGCAAGATTTCCTTTAGTATGGACATCCAGTGTTGTTACTTTAAATCCATGTTTAAAATGTGGGTGAGATTAATACACCCTCTATAAGAAATATTAAAGAGTGCATGTTGTAAATGTCCAATCAGTATGTGCTCATTCATCAAGTGTGTACATCATTTCTCATGTCTCTGCTGAGTTTTTCGGCAAATGTAAAATGTTAAGTGTCTTTCTGAAAAGCAGTGTTGTTATTTTTCGAACATAGTGGCAGCAGGAAGCAGGAAGTCTTGACTATACTGTTCAGAAAGGGACAAAAAGGCACAGGATTAAAATAGTAACCTGATAGTTCTGGCTTTGATTACACTGTAATTAACACGTTGATGCTGAAAGCCCTAATTTACACAAAGAGAAGATAGTCGTGTTAACACACACATAGTCGATACGTCATTGTTTTTGTATGTTTGTTTGTTTGCAGAAACTATTGGAGCTGAACAACCTGCACTCCCTGGTGTCTGTGGTTTCTGCCCTGCAGAGCGCTCCCATCTTCAGACTCAGTAAAACCTGGGCGGTAAGTTTCTGACACAAGAACCACGGTGCTAAGATCACCTGATTTAAACAAGCTGAACGTTTCCGCTCTGTTCAGTCACAGACGGCCTCATGAGTGGAGTTATTCTAAACCAGTAATTCTGTTTGAAAGTTTCCAGGCAGGAGCAACAGGTAGTATATAATGTTATATAATATGAGAGGGATCTGAGTGGTTTCCGTTACGGATCCAGATTTTCTCGGACAGTTCAGATCAACACGAGTCAGAGTAGACTGAGAAAGCAGGTGGTGTTTGTGATAAAGTGAAGCTACCGGAGCATTAATGATAATCTTCATGTCACAGACAGTTTGTTAGTGAGCTGTGAGACCTTTACAAACTGTCAAAGTACAAACTGTTTTCCTATTCACCACGAACCCTGCTTTTACAGTTCTGGATCTTAGTGGACCCATCAGAGCCAGGGCGCATGGAGAACCACTCAGTGTGTTTAGCAGCAGGGATCCTACTGATTTTACTTTATTAAGCCAAACAGATGGAAATGTACTGTATCAGTGAAGAGCTGGAGGGTTTTTAAAAAGCTCTGATTATATTTGGAAATCATTTTCAGTTTCCACACAGAGACTTTACATCTCATTTTTCACCAGCTACTGTAGGTCCTGATCCAGAAGCATTAAACTGATCAGCTGTAGCTAATGATCCGAGCCCAACCAGAGCTGAAACCAGGAAGCATTTTCTCTTCACCGTGTTTTCTCTGTTAATGATTATTTGGTCCATAGAACATAGAATTTATGAGAGTGTGAGGGGAAATTTCCTGGAAACCCATCTGAGGCTGGTGGATTTTTATTATTCACTCAAAATATTGACAGTATCATGAATGTTTTAACACACAATCTGATGTTCCTTCCAGGGCACATGAGCTCTGTGTTTGCAGAAGAAAATCTTTTCGCTTCAATATATTTATTCAAAGAATAACTCAAGATCTCTACAGAGCTTTTAGATAAATGTTTCTTTTTCAAATAACAATAGTTTCTACAGGTCTGAGTTCTCCAAATGAAAGAGTTAGTTTGATAGCTTTGTTACTGTCATTCAACAGGCTTATCTTTATTAGTAATGCCATCTTCCATTTTCATAAACAAGATTTCCTTATTCAGCTCTGCAAAAAGGAGATTAAAGGTTGCCACACTTTTTCAAATCTATCAAGTTTATCTTCAAGTGTGAATCTAATTCTCGCCAAATGAAGTGTTTCCATCATCTCTGTTAACAATAGTTTAACTGTAAGTAAAGAGCATCTTTTAATGCTAATCTGTTGTGCTTGTACATTATATTTTTTATTCATTTTTGATATTTAGACGTAACAAAACCTTCTCTGAGTACATGCTTATGACAGTAACACTTGTGTTCAACAGTCAGAGTAAACACGCATGATTTGGCTCAAATCACTAGCATCTGATCTGATCATAGATAACCCAAGACATCAGACAAGGTTCATTTTAGACTTTTTGGCTGCACTAATCAGTCGGACTGAGAAAAAAAAAAACACTAACACAAGTTCCAAAATGTAATGCATACCAAGATGAGGAGTGCAAACAATTATCAGAAGAATGGAGGAAGTTGGGGCTAGCTTAGCCCCACCAGGATTTCCAACTCAATTATCTGTACTAAGTTTGAGTCTGTTCACAGCATTTCTTGTTGGGTAGGTCATAGTCTCTGTCCATAGTATCTTAAAATCACATTTTAGTGAAAGTAAATATGTTGTGATAGAACAGGGGTGGCCAACCAATCAGAGACCAAGAGCCACACAAGTTGTAGTGTTACGACTATGAGCCACATCATACACATGATCAGGGATGGGTACCGAATTAGGTATTTTTATGGGTACCTGAAAACGCCAGCTTGCCGTTTAAATGGCTGCAGCGTTTCAGAGGAAATCCACTCGCAAAGTTTGTGTTTTAGGTTGGTTAAAACACTGTTTCAGTGTAAACCAGAAGCTGAAAACTTTTGCATTTCATCCAAAAAACATTGTTGTGCAATGGCCCCTTACATACGAGCAGGAGGGAAGAGAGAGGGGCAGAGTGGCATGCAGGGAAAAGAAACTGAAACTTGGGTATCGATCTTATCACACAAGTATCGATTTTCAATGTATTATATCAATCTGCACACCACTGCTCATAACAATGAACTGATTTTTTATGAATGGACAGAGGAGCCATACATGTAAAGGCAAACAGCCAAATGTGGCTCACGTGCCACAGGTTGGCCACCCCTGTGATAGAAAATAACTTTGATTGTGAGGTAATTTGTGCTAATACATCGTAAAACTTAGTGTCTTTCAGAGTTCTTTTTTAAGTGCCTCTGACGAGAACCTTGTTTAATTTGATCCCCTTCCTCACAACCTTGTTTTCATACCTTTGGGTATATGATGATGAAGATGCTAACTCCTCGTATGCGTCTCTTTCACCTATTAGGCGTCATTTTTCAAAATATCCCCCTTTTCTTGCTGGTTGAGTCCTTCACATAGGTTTCAGTGTGCTCTGTGCTTTTTTCCACATTTGTTAGCAGATTAGACATCTTAGAAAAAAATATTTTACAGTGCATTTCTATCCCCATCCATTCAATTTTAACATTTGTGTACCTCCAATGTGGCTGGGCAACTCCCCAAATCGTGAAATCAGTGCAAACACTCTTATTTGTGTTTCCATTGTAAAAAGATTTAAAAGGTAAAATATCCAATACGTACTGTATTTTCATTTCTGACACTTCTGTTAGACTAGCAAGCATTGTGTTGTCATGCAGAGAAAAACTGGAGGAGCAGAGATTGTACTGGATTTTATCCCTCTTAACTTCATGTTATTGGATCAGTAAAATTATTGTGGAGGAAAACTTGAAGCTAGTGAGACTGTGCGTCTGATGAAAGTATCTGCAAGGACTGATTTTGAGAGTGAGAGGAGTCGTCCATGTGTTCAGCAGCTGGATCAGGCTCTTTACTCTATAATGACCTGGAAAAGCTCACTGTGATCTGCAGGACACAGTCTTAAGCTCATTTTTTGTAGTACTTAAAGACTGTTCATACAACAATACTACTATACACAGGTTATTGTTCAGCCCGTCTTCCTCTGCTTTCCTCTGCAGAGTCACGATGCTGCTCATCTTTAACCATGAACTGTTGACTTCAGTGGCTCACTGAGAGCGGTTGTGTCAGGCCAAACCATAAAACAGTTTTTAAATTTCTGTTTACTTTTGGAAACAGGTTGGATTTTAACACCTGCACCTTCTCTGTTCCTTAGTTTGTACAGTTTATAGAAACTAACACCATCAAAATATCTTTTTACCCTCTTCCTCTACCCTTGGTCAGGAGCACTGGCTTCCACTTTGGCAAAAACGTGAAACAGACTCTTCCAAACTTGTCTTACTCACTCAGAGTGATGAAGTGCAAATCCACTCTTTCTCCAAGAGCATTAACAGATCCTGATGAGTTGGATACTCTAAAGAGGAAAAATAACTTTGAGATAAGTTAAATATATTCCATCATTAATTATCCTCTAACGACTTCTGGAACAAAGACTCACCTTGATTATATTCAAGTGACTTGTGATTATGTAAAACCTGCGTATTTCCACTCAGGAGAATCAAAGATGTGTCATTTCTTCTTCTCTGTTTTTGCAGCTGATCAGTCGGAAAGACAAAGCCACATTTGAAAAGTTGAACTATCTGACGTCTAAAGAAGAGAACTACACCCGCATGAGAGAGTACATCCGCTCCCTGAAGATGGTGCCCTGCATCCCCTACCTTGGTGAGTCCTCCATCTGTGCTCTGTGCTTTTTATGATTGAAGGGCAATGACATATCATGATACATCATGGCATGTCATGACACTATACGACATGATATGTTACAATACATTAGGACACGATACAACATGACACACTGGGATATGACATGACACAAAATGATAAGTTACGAAACAGCAAAACATGAAATAACTACAAAACCACTCAGAGAGCACAGACCTCCGCCAACCATATTGTGATTGTGACGCAACACTTAAGTCCTACTTAAATGTTATACTCCCTTTCAGCAGACTGTCTGCTACAATTTGGTGTTAGTTGCAGGTTTGTACGATAATTTGTTACCTGACAGTTCAAAATTATGATGACCCTGTACATATTTCATATTCTGGATCTAAGTCTCCAGAATATTGTCAGGATCTGGATCGTACTTTTACAACTGTCAGAAATTATGGTGACCTTGTCTTGTATTGTTTTGCAAAGCAATCCAAACATTTATGGTGGAGTTATATACACATATGGTGAAAACGGCCCCCATCTCACAATGATAAAGAATCCTTTAAAAAGGTCCTGGATCCAGATCACCTCCAAAATTTAATCACTTCTTCCTTATCCCATTTTTAACATTTCCTGAAAATTTCATCAAGATCTGCTCGTTAGTTTTTGAGTTATGTTGATCACAGACAAACAGACAAACTCTCCCAAAAACATAACCTCCTTGGTGAAGGTAACAAGATAAAATGTAGTGCAGTCCATTACTACACAGCATGGCATGACTTCATGCTGCTACATACCCCATGTTATGATATAAGTATACCAAACAAACAAGACACGATATGGCAGTGTGTGACACAAAAAGATATATGGAAATAACTAGAATCTGACATGACAAGACACAATACAACATAACACTACACTGTATAGAACAATACAGTTTAACACAGCAAGCTTTGGCATTGCAACATATAATATTTTGTTCCTCTGCGTGATTCCTGCAAGACAGTGATAGAAAACATGTTCACCAAGGGTTCACACAAATTCTCTCTAACGATACTTTACAATTGTATCAAAACCTCTATGCAAATAAGAGATGATTCAGATCAGTTAGACAAAAAGTTTTTGGAATATTCTTTTTTGAAACTACAGGTGGCGCTGTCTGCTTTGGTCTTCTTTTGTTGTATATCCTCACATTTCTTCAGCCACTACCCCTTGGAGGTGACATGGTGTAAGGAAGGGGAGATTTTAGGTTGAGCATCCACTCTGTCCAGGGTGTGGTAGTGAAGTCAGAAGGTAACACGAATGCCTCCAAAATCACAAAGAGAAGAGATGCTTGGCTTGTGAAAATCAGGTCATATTATATTTGAATAATATGAATGTTTGAAAAAAACATGTTACCTTTATGTTATTCCTTGAGCCTGCGATTCCAATGAGCCTTGCGATTTGATCTCTTTAAAATGTTGCCTGTTCCTCTTCTTGAAATGTCTCTGGGATGTTTCCCACAAACTGTCTGGGATCTCGCTCACAGCTCCAAGATAGACATAGATTGCCCACAGTTCTGTCCCGTTTGTGACTCATTCAACCCAACAAATCCCATCTCGCTGAGTCAGCAGCCTGTCAACTTAACATTGATTGAAAACAACAGGTACACGTTGACTACCGACATCAGGGGTAGAACAGGGTGTTTATCTAAGGGTCAGCTGATACATCAGTACATCAGCATTAAAATGAACTTCTCAGTGACCAGGTTAAGTAGGTGACAACAGTAATGAATGCTCCTCTTTGTGCCAAAACTTTGAGTTTGTTTACCATAAAAAGCAATGAATAAACCAATGCCATGTTGGTGTTCTGAAAATTTCAGAGGTGCTTTTTTATTTGTTTATCAAAATGTTTTTGTTCTGTCAAATATTTAAAAAAATGACTTTCATGAGACATCACCTGTTTCTCTCTGAAAGTTGTGATAAAAATGTTTTGTAAACACACATCTGAGATATATTACCATCATGAGCTAAGTGTATTTTTATGTTCCTAATAATCTGTGACAAGGAAAGTAGCACTGAGAAGTGTAACCTGCTTTTTGAGCCACACGATTTCATGCTTATTAACATATATTCCTGAGTGCTTCTGTCTACAAGTTAAATACAGATTGTTTGGATTTCAGCTTGCTCAGAGAAACTTCCTCACACGTTACCGAAGACTTGAATTGAACACAGTAGATTAAAATCTCAAGACTTCATAAAGCCAGTTGGAAACTTCTAGAGGGTCAGCTGATGGATGCTTTGTTTGTTAACTGGTTTTGACTCTTGGTCTATCCCCAAAGATCAGAGCTAACCATCTAGACATGTTTGTCTTTCTGCTTTGGTTTTTGCATCTGTGATTGGTTGCATTTGCTGTTGTGAGGTCATATTAAATCAAATGAGGTTATATTAGATCATGTGAGATCATAGATCATGTGAAGTGGAATGATACCACCTCTGGCACACATGATAATCTGAATAACCTTGTGAAGTGTGTGCATGAGCTCAGAGAGGAGAGTCAGATGAAGTGATAAACCTCCATACTGACTGTTTTTTTTTTCTAGTCAGGGTGTAGATCGTTCACCAGCTGTCCGGTAATAGTCACGTTATTCTTTGTGATGGTTTTACGACATGACGAGGCACATAAATGATAATGACACATGACTCTGAGCCTTGACTGAATTATTTGTGGGTTTGGCTTTTAACATGCTGCTGTCATACTTGGCTTATGACTGACAGGCTGCGGTTTGTTATGCGACCACTGAAACAGTCAGTTTGATTTTTATTTGTGTGTTTGACAGCCAGGCATATCGCAGCCACACAAGTTTCTCTGCAAAGGTGATCTAGGTCTTTTTTGGAACCATGGTCACAGCAGCAAAAAGTGTTTGGCTTTAACTTTCTTGGATTTCAATAAAAGTCCATAAAACACCTAGAAAAGTGTAACAAAGTCTCTTATTGTTGAAGTCAGCATTCTTAGTTCATACTTTATGTCAGTGTATACATTTTATTTCTCGTTACATGACATTGTAATACTTTGAATTGTAAAGTGTCAATTTTATGTTTTTTTTTAAAAATAAATGTAGTTAATTCACAGTTTTTTATTTTTTAATTCTATTACAGCCTTTTTTCTTTTACTGAAAGTAGTCTAAATATGTAATCCATTTGGCTAAAAGTTTGTGTTTACCTTTTTCTGAAAGAGTTGGTCGTGGTTATATGTGCTTATGCATGATCTGAGGAAGTTCAACATTTGTTTTCAGAGTGATACCTACTCAAAGTTTAGGGTGTCACTCGTGGAATAGCAGCTATCCTGAACTTTGAGCGGCTGTAAATATTATACAGCTTAAAAACTAATGAATCACAATAGTAGATTGTTTTATCTTAAGTATAGAGTACCCCACTCCTCAAACTATGATGGTTAGGCAACTGGTTCTCCTAACCTGCAGCCCTTGCAGGTTGTTCCTGGTCTGCAAGGCTCCAAGGAAGGTACCATCAGGCATCAGAGGCTCAGTGATGTGTGTAGGGAAGGAGGGCCGACACATGTAGTCTGATCCAATAGAGTTGTTACTGTCTGTGTAGTTACAGTCTGTCTATAACAGCATAAATCTCCCCACAGCAGTTTTGAGGGAGTCATGATGACAGTCTGCAGCTGAACTGGATTAATGATTGGAAACCAGCAGGGCTGTACATGGTTTATTGCAATACTTGTAAGATACAGACTATAAAAAATAATCTTAATGAAACAGCATATATATACAGACATAGCACCTGGTTTACACTGTATCTGTGCAATAACACAGTGACTGAAACATTTCAGAAACCAGGACACATTCAGGGGCTTGAGTCAATAACTGAGTTGTACTGTTTGGTTCCTGTTTCAGTGAGATCTTCATGATTTCATACAGAAAATCATCTCTGATATTTCAACTATTAACTATGTCCTAAAAGTCTGCTTTCCTGTATATTGACAAAATAGAGTAAAACAAGATTCTGATGTGTACCATGTTGGTCACTGAGTCTTAACCAGTAAACCTGCAGGATTAAATACGGGACTGATTTATGGATCCTATTGCGTCGCTGCCTGAGATTTATGTTTGAGTCCATGTCATGAATCTACAGTGAAGAGTCAGACAGAACAAAGTTCACTCTGAGGATGAAATGAAGACTGCCTGTTCTGTAGATTGTAAATGTTGACCGCTTTGGTTTCTTGATGGTGAGTCCTTCTGTCCTGAGGTTTCTCAGTGCGACTGAAACGTGTTCCCATTGGGTCGGATCATCATGGTGACTTTCTTCAGAGAGTAAGACCCCCCTCTGAACTCAGCCCAGTAGACCCCATCCTGGTACCGACTCTTGTAATGTCCTCCTCGGTACCACACGCCGTTCAGATTTGAGTGAGCACAGGCGTTATACCACCATCCTCCCTTCTGGTAGTGAGCACAGTTACCTGCAGACACATGACACTGAATCAGGACTTTGAGCTCTCTGCTCTTCTGCCAGTTTAGAAACTAAGGTCAGGAGCCCAAGAAGAGACGGTTAGAAAGCTTTGACATGAAGCGCTCAGCTCTGAGTAGCAGAGATTGGAGATGCTAACAGCTAATCTCCACAATCAGATGCAAAACAAGAGCAAACTGCACACAGCTTGGAGAGGAAAGATTACTGTAAAGGTACTACAAGTGGACTGTTTGTTAAATACACACCAACACAGATACAACCACTTTTTACAATTACTCTCACCAGCATAGACGTCGTGATCTCTGTCCAGTGTGGTGAACTGCTTGCCGTTGTGCCAGGTCAGAGAATCTCCAGCGTTTCCATGGTATCGTCCCACTCGCAGCTTGTAGAAGTCGGACTCAGCCTCGACTCTGAAGCTGGCGTACTCTGCGAATGTCTTTCGGCCGGCCCAATCCTCCAACGTCACCAGCAGCTTGTATGTCCCCTGATTGGTCAGCCAGTAGATGTTCTCCAGTCCCAACCAGTACTCTCCATCGATGTTTCCAAAGCCTTGCTGCAAAAAAAGAGAGATATCAAACCAGTCAGGAAAGTTTCCCTCAGACTGTTCCTACCACTAATTAATTTCGAAGTGCCAAAATGGTTTCTTGTTTTAAATGCTCGAAGGGACACAGTTTCCTCTGGTTTTGGATCCAGTAAAGAGCTTTGAGCAACAAACCGCTGTTTCCAAGCGACTCTGTGGAAGGCTGGTATGAAGTCAGAGCGAGAGGCCAATGGTCACGGCGGCATGGCACAGCCACCAGAGCTCCCTGAATGTCTGAATCCAGCTTCAGTTACATCACACATGGGTTTCATCAGCAGGGGCTCACTCCTCTGCCAGATGAGAGTGTGTAATTGGCTCTAAGTGCTGTGTTAGGTCATGGAGGGGGGTTGGCGAAGGATTGGGTTGGAAGACCTTTGTTGGTTTTGGTTTTGTTTAAAGTTCTGAGAGTTTCTGCAGATTGGGCTGTCCGCACTTCAGACCACAGGACGTCAATCTTTGGCCCCAGACGAGAGAGCACTTTGTGGGAGCTGATGGATCCCAAACAGGGAATGAAGAATGAAAACCCTTTGGCGAGAATTTTACCCTGAGTCTGTGCGTTTACATAACGTCAGGTTCCACCAGTTCTAACCTGGAAACAAACCCTGGTTTTTAAGCTCTGAAAACATGTTGACTTGATCTGAATTGCTCTCAGCTCTCGTGATATGATCTCATGGATTACATTTAGTCGTCTGAGTTTTTCTTCAGATTACATCTTACACAATGAGCTGGATCAGTCAAAGGCTCGTTTTGTTAAGAGTTCAGCTGTTTAAACCTCATTACAGTTTGATTATTTTATCACTGAAAGACCTTTGTTTGCCCACAGCGTCTCATTTTCAAGATAAAGACCTTTTAACTTTATTGACACATTTTATAGCAGCTATTTCTCTTTCTGTAATAGTTTAAAGACAGAATTTACAAAGAAAATTTAAACAAGACTTGATTACAACTGAATATAGTACTACAGACCAAGTAATTTTAGGCAGATTGAGGCTAAAAGTGTAAAAATTTGTTCACTCTTTGATTAATTTTTTGCACCTGCTGACTTTGGGATATCTGTGCCTTTTTTGATTCAACCGTCATCCTCTTTTAACCATCTGTCATGAGTCAGTCAAATCACTTTCTGCACTAAATCTCCAGGTCTAGTCTTGCTTCTCAGCTCTGCCTAAATCTGTCCCAGTATGAACACCATCCACCTCCAGTTCCCTGTCAAGAGGAATCAAATTTGGAAGTAAAACTTTAAAGCTTATGTCTAACTCTTTCTCCTCCCTACAGCTCTCTCTGCTTGTTCACATGTTGTTCATATTACAAGTGGTTTTACTCTTTCTATCAACTCTATGGAAAGCAATTTAGTCTGGTCAACCACTGCTTTGGTGTGGATTGAAATATCCCAATGACTCTCAGATGTGACGGTATGATATTTCTACTTTCACTGACAAGAGGAAAGATTGTACTGATGCTGTTGATCCCTGAAGTTTCCTTCGACTGCTACCACAGAGCTAAACGGTTTGGCCTTAGATGAATTATCTTTCCGACTATTTCATAGATTAAATTCAGGGAAGATACCCAAGTTTTCTTGAAGAAGAAGACTTCTCTTATTTATTTCTTGGAATGTGGCTCATACATTGATGTCTAACGTGCTAAACTCAGACTGTGACCAGCGTTTGGGCTGTAACGTACGTCTACGGGCCTCAAATCTGGATTGTCCTGCAAACAGATCAGATGTACTCTGGTGAATAAGTTGGTGTTGGATGAGGACTGACCTTTGAATTTTTTTTTTCTTTTTAAAAACTGTATTTCGTAGCTGTCTGGAAAAACACATCAAATGTTCCTGTACGTATGGGCCAATTGGTACAAGCCTCCTCATTGTTACCTTGTACGTGTCCCAGTTCCTGAAGAAGTTAACCGACCCATCCTGGCGTCTCTGGATGACAGTCCAGCCTCCGGGGTCATGTCTCTGATCACACCACACCTGCATGAGTTTGTTGCTGTTGTCAGGTTTGAGGAGGAACATGCCACTGGTGGAGTATCTGTTTTCCAGAGCCTCCAGGCAGTCTCTGAACGGACCTGCAAGAACACACACTGCTGAGTGATGATGCTGTGAATGACTGGCCAACATAAAAACCTCCGTACTGTGGTCAGCCTGAATCTAACAAAGTCTTTCAGAAACGCTGCAGCAGGAAAAGAGGCATTTAGAGCAAGTGAAGTCATTGCTGACTGTGCACTTTCAAACATTTTAACCAAAGCTTTCCAGGCTGTGTGATGTAGTTTATGTAACCAGGAGCAAAACTGAGCTGTTAACTTTGACCAGCTCATGGAAACACAGAGACAACTTGTTTGAATGACTTCACTGTGTTCAGCTCTCATCGTTCAGGGAGTACATGTCTGCAGTGATACTGTCCTGGTGTTAAAAAAAGGGTGTGAGGAGTAAACGCTAGAAGACACACACAGCCTGTGTGACTTGCTCTCTGATATAGAAGCCAGTATAGGTATATATGGTGTGAAAAATCTTTAGCATTTGGGTCTTTTTCTGGTCTTCAGAGTTTTTTCTCTGTTTCTCCAGTTTGAACAGCTTTTTTGTTCGTCTTTTTTACTGTGAAGGAGTGAGTTAACAACAGGCCTGCTTATTTACCCACAGTGGCGTCGTCTTTTCCCTTCAGGATGAGCCATGGTTGGAAACATATTGAAGTGGGGAATGACGATAATTGCATTTATAAACTAATTTAACCATTTGAACAAGAAGCAAGTTTCCTAAAGAAAGACAGCAGGCATCTTATGAAACGTGGCTCTACAGCTTTTCCAAATCGATCTGCAAAAATCCTCCTTTTGACATCTGCCCCATGTTTTTGTTCTGAGTTATGGGAGTGATTGTAGTACTTCACTCACCTGAGGGCTCGTTCGTTGAGCTGTACATGGTGCTAGGCATTGTGGGTAACGAAGGCGGTAATGCTTTGGCATTCTGATCGTTCTGGATCTCGTTCGTCAAGGGGTTGTTGGTGTGACGGGGGTATGTGGGAGGGTGGAATGGTCTGTACCCTCCTGGAGACAGAGCTGGCATCTGCAGAGGAGGCTGAGGACGGACGGGACGGCTCCTCTCAGGCACCCCGCTGTATGTTTGCTGTCCCCCGCCGAAAGAGTGTCCCCCTCCATATGCCTGTCCACCCTCGAAGGGTTGTCCTCCACCGTATGTTTGTCCCCCCCTGTACGTCTGTCCTCCACCCCTCTTGCATGTCTCCTCCAGCTGCTGCAGCAGGGCGCTCTGGTTGCTGGCGAGTGCAGACAGGTGCTGGTACTTGAGCTCCAGGTCCCGGTATCGTGTGGCGAGTCTTCCCATCTCGTTGGTTTGGTTCAGGACTCGTGTCTCAAGCTGTGAGGCCTCCAGTGCGTTATCTCGTTTGCGGATGATCTCGTGCAGCAGCTGCATGTAGAGCTGCGTCACTCTGGAGTTCATGTTGCGGCTCTCTTTCCGCAGCAGCTTCACCTCATTCACCAGACCTCCATCCACCTCCACCAGCTGCTGCAGTGTCTCGATCTGCCGCCGCTGCTTCTGCAGCTCGCTGTTCAGCAGCTCCAGCTCCTGCTTGTTGACCCGGTTCTCCAGCAGGGCCTCTGGCTCTTTGGAGTTCACACAGATAGCCCCCGTGTTTTTCTGTTGTGGGACTATGAAGGTGTACGAACACTTCTCTGATAGGGACGCACTGTGGTCCACCACAGCTCGTTTCTGACGGTTTGCTGCGTACATAAAGTCTCTCTCCAGGATGTCATCGCTGGTCCCAATTTCCTGAACGTTCTCCTGTAGAGATGACTCAGGTCCAGATAGAGCCAGGACCAGCAACAAAACCACCACGGGGAGGATCATGGCACAGTCCTGCTGCACCTAAAACAAGAGGATATCTGGGACAGAGAGGTGGAGCATCATCAGTGATATGACAAGAACAGTGGATGTCGAGACTGCTTTGTTTTTTATGCATTTAGAAACTTGCTGTAAGCAGAACAGTGCTCATGGGGAGTTTTCCAGAATATTTCCTGCTGCATTTTCTTGTCAGCTTACTTCCAACTTCTCATGGAAACTTTACCTGAGTGCTTGTTGGAAAAAGTTTGGGGTGAAACTTTTCACCTACTGGCGTTTCCTCTTACAGCTGAATGGGTTGTATCAGGAATTTTCCAGATGTTTAGTTTGTGTATGATAAAAAGTTATTCCTAATGAGTCAGTAAAAACAAATTATTATGTCTGTATAAGCTCTTTTATAAAGTCCTTCTTGGAAAAATGGCAGTGATGGTAATAATATCAATAACAGGAGACCTTATGGTTGAATTTATTAGAACTCCAGAGGTCGACCTGTAAGCGTTACTTTCTTTTTATCATGTGTGAAATTCCAGTTCAGCTTCATTTTTTATGATTTATTAGCAGTCGGAGATAAAACATGAACAGAGAATCCCAGAGTAAACCGTGTCCTCACGGTGACCCAGCTTTAAACAACACAGTAAAACCACGTGTCCTCTTTATTAAACTATGACTAAGACGTCCTCCTCATGCTCTCTGTCTCCTGGAGTGACGACTCAAACGTTGTGTAACATCTCTCGCTGTGTTTGGATGCTGGTCCTCTGGTTGTCTCTGGTTTGGGCTAAAATGTTTCACCCTTCTGGAATGTTCTATAACAGAAAGAGAGGAACCTCCCCTCACAGAGTCTCTGTTATCGCCACGTTACTACATCATAACCACATTGTTCTGCCAACTGTTGCTTCAGTTAGATCGCTACACTCACTGTTAGTGGACCTCACTATTTTCCCATCATGCAGCGGGCTCTGTTGATGATAAGCATGGGGTTTTATGAGGACTGTAAATCATTTATTACGCACACAACAGAATCATGGTGAGCTCAACATTTGGGCAGGGATAGAGTTGTTTTGTCTTTTCAGTTTTCAGATTTGAAGCCTCCCAGTTTCTGCTCTGTCTGTTCATCGTTCTGGGAACTTTTCAGGGCAGTAGGACTTTTTTTTCTTTTTGAGGGGCTTTTTTATGCCATAACGAGTTTGGGGAGGACAGTGGATGAGGAGGAAAAAACAGGGTAAGAGTGGAGAGTGACATAAGGCCACAGACTGGATTCAAACCACCTCCCTAAGAATGAGGGTGATCCACGTCTGACTGAACTAGTGTTAGCTTAAAACAAGGAGCATGCTTACCTCCCATGATCCTCCAGTAAAACCTTTGGATGTAAATGTGGTCACTTTTAGACTGTGATTACGCTACGACCTCTTGATCGGGTTACTCCGTAATACTCATGTTTATCCTGCTGGGCCTGAATCTCTCTGCAGCACTGATTCAATTTGACACACTCTTTAATAGACTCAGGAAGCAGACACACTCACACTCGTTTTTTATGGTGACTGGTTTTCTGCCTTATTTAGTCTTGGTCCATTTTTGACCAGCATGTAGTGAAGCTCAAATTTAATTTTAATTGAAAGTTAACGGCTGAACGATAGTTTGACAAAGGAGGAATACTGTTCGTCCTTTCAACTGGAACATCATATAGTTTTCTTTTTCTGTGTTCAAACGGAATATTCTAACAACTAACAATCATAATGTTGATAATAATTATAGAGGTATGAAAAAATATTGATACGGCAATATATTGGGATACTTTGACCTGTGATGAAATATTGATATGTCAACCATTGATATCAATATTTTTGTGAAAATAAAAATTCATATTTTAAGTGAATTGGAAGTACTATATTTTTTTCCGCACCTTCACCACTGTAGATGGCACTGAAGAGCTACTCCTCTGTTTGTTGCCCATAAACTGTATAATAAATATAATCTCAAAGTATATTCAAATTTGTTATTTCTTAACTTGATGATGTGGGTTTTGATTGCATAAACATAAATGTTTTTAAGCTTCATTTTTACGGTATAGTAGACTGATAAAATAATAATTATAGTCATGTTTAGTGCAATTTTATGACTAACACTGGTTACACCAAGTGACATTTATCAGTTTCACCAACTGACCACATCCTTTACCCAATAATTTTTTTGCAACATGAGTTTGATGTCACAGTAGTTTAAGTGACAACTTGTCACACTTTATGTTTTTAAGTTAAGTGTATGTGTGAAACACTGCACCTGACTGTCTTTACTTTAAACATAATAAAATAGGAAAGCTGTTTTCAATCAAATAGTTAACTGCATACAATATCGCAACATATCACAATATTGTGACACTGTGGTGTGTATCATATCGTGACCCAAGCATCGTAATGCGTTTCATGAGGTTCTTGCCAATTCTCATGCCCAAATAATTGTAGTGCATTTTATTTAGGGACGGAGGGAGCCTTTACTCAAGATCACCTTGCGAATGTAACAACGATACAACCAGACGTTCACTGATCTTCACGCTGCAGGCTCTGTTACCCGGCATAGATCATATAACAGACACACACAGTATCTTAATATCTGACATTTAGCAAAGTGAACTTTTTTGACAGTAAGAAATAAGCAGGAGAAGTTGTGCAAAGTCGCTGAATAAAATGATTGTTGAAGTTTTCGACCACAGTATAGTCAAATCATGCTTATCTAATGTATCCACATAAAGACTGAGTGTGTTTCGTGCAGTCAGGTCTTTGTAGAGCTGCAGTGGTGATAATTAATAGATCTGATGAAGAAGGGTTTGAAGATTTTAAAGTGTATCTCTGAGCTCAGTTTACTGACACGTAGCTGCTGATTTCATGATTTGATCCCTTCGAACTGCAGCTGTGATTGTAGACTTCATGCTGAGTTTATTAGAGAGTATTATGGCTGACTGGATGTGTTTAATAAAGACAAATAAAAGGCTTTAATAGCATACATAAATACACTCCAGTCAAACACAGATTGCTTGTATATCCATGAACACCAGATGTGTTTGGAAGTGGTTAAAATGAAATATATTTGAAATACTCTCTTAAATATAAACAATGCTTCAGTACTTATTTGGCATCAGGCCGTAAAAAAAACCTTGAGCTGATGAAAAGCTCACTGTGCTGCTCTCTATGAGGTGATCAGGCTAAGAGTGTCAGCAGATGATGTTTTTTTGGTCAAACCTGAACGTCAGTTTTTAGACTTTGATGCTGTCAGTGTGTTGGTGTAAATGGTGACCCTGTTAACTGGGGACATTCAGTCCAATGCTTCTCTCATGGTTACCTTCAGTTTTTCATTAATGAAATATCTGATGGGTTTACTGTAAAGTCATAACCTTAAACTAAACAAGCAGCCTGACCTTTTTTGAGTTTCAGAAGCTATTGTTACAATCACACCCGCTGTGACATTCACCTGATTCAGTATTCTCGTTTCAGTCATTTCTGCATATTAAATTTGATGATATTCTTGTCTTACAGCTTGCTGGCTTGTCTAGATGAACAGAGTTAAACACTGCACGTGATTTGATTTAATCAGCAGTAAACATGTCAAAGTTCTTCCTCCTGTGATGTTTAACGTCCTATGAATGGACATTGTTTAATAACTTGACTTTGGAGCTCTCTGCAGTGTTCATCTGCCATTGAACTCTGATCACACCAAGTGTTCATTTCCTGTTTAACTGTTGACAAAAAGAAAACCCACAGCCACAACCCCCCACACCACCCCCCAAAGGAGCTTTAAAGGAAGTCATCACAGCCAACAATCACACATTACTTCATCTAAAAACATCAGATTTCTCTAGCTGACCTCCAGACACAATACTGGTTTATGTCGACTTGTGTGTGTGTTTGCCTGTGTGTCTGTGTGTGACTGTAAAATAGACTTTAAAAAAATGGACGTCATCTTGCTTGGATTGAAGTGAGGTCGCTTCAAAAACTGCTCCCCCAGGTGGCTGGCTGCAGTATAGGTTAAGAAATCTGTCTCCCCAGTCATTCCAGATGGGCTGTGGTCAAACTTTAAAAAATGAATACACTTCGATTCTCTCATCCGATTGTTGTGGTGATTTGAAGATATCATTTGGCTGCCTTGTATGTAAGTTCTCTTTTTTCTGAAAAGTTCCATTTTCATTAGTTACAAGGAGGTTTTACATCACATTTAATGATTGGCTGGCAGCTGCCGTTCTCGTGTATTTTTTTCGGGGATGGTAAAATATGTCTGGGGGAAAACCAAGAAGAGATTAGACTCGCAAAGAAGAAACATAACTATCATTTTTGTCACCCAGCTCCACTCAGATTCTCTCAGAATCCCTCACAGTCTCTACTGCGCAGACTCTGGCTGCACAACTGCTTCAATGGCTGCACCTGTGACGGGGGTATTTTGGCTTCAAAACTGTACAATGGTAAATGGCGGAACTACGCTGTCCACTCTATATACAGTCAATGGTGTGAACACACACACACACACACACACACACACACACAAACACACACACAAACACAGACTGCAGGTCAGTGTGAAGCTGCAGAGTACCACCTGTCAGACTTGAGCTCTGTGAGACACTCAGGTCAGACCTCATAAAAGCAGCTCAGACTTGGATCACCATCTGTCAGACACACGTGAAGAAAGGTTTCTGGCACACACACACGCACACAAACACACACACACACACACACACACACACACACACACACACACACACACACACACACACACACACACACACACACACACACACACACACACACACACACACTCCCTCTCTCTCTTTGTCTCTCTTTACCTGCTGAGGGAAGGCAAACAGCTCCCTGAGGAGACTTGAGATCATTAAGAGAGAACATAAACACAGACTTGAATTAAAGAAGTACGCTTTATCCTCCTCATCTCTGCTCCTCTCTCTGTCTCTGGCCCTACTTGGTCTCAAACACACACACATGCTCAGCAGCAACAGTTGCTCCTGGCTGCGACTCGTCTGCAGCCCAAACATTCGTCTGCATCTGGTGTCAAAGAGGTGAGCGTTCTGTTGAGCTCTTTAACCCGCAGGGGGGAACTCGTCTCTCCTCATTCAGCAGATTCAGTCTGAGAATCGTCTGACTGTTGAGCAGACGCTGAAACGACTGGTTAATTATTGCAGTCTTTGAGTCAACAGCTAATCGACTCAATGTTTGGAAGAAATTCTTAACCCTGGTTATTCAGGGCCTGTGT
This sequence comes from Halichoeres trimaculatus, assembly GCF_033239565.1. Taxonomy (NCBI): domain Eukaryota; kingdom Metazoa; phylum Chordata; class Actinopteri; order Labriformes; family Labridae; genus Halichoeres; species Halichoeres trimaculatus. Next base: position 15,785,835 of record NW_027437194.1, on the reverse strand, counting down.
GGAGCTGACTGTGATTTGCTGTCATTGTGGGAAAAACCCAGGACAGACTTTTCTGAAAATCCCTGCAGCTCTGCATAAACACATCCAGCATCCACTAAACTCACTTTTGAGGAGAATAAAAGCATCCATGTGGAGCTTTTTAACTTTGTCTCGTGCACACACACACAAACAAAGGTTGCACGTGCACACGCATGCTGCCACTTGTGACGCAATTCACGGCTACGCCAACAGTTTCATAATCCTGTGTTCTCGTACAGCTGGAGGGAGAGCAGCAGCAGAAGCAGAGGAAGGAGACAGAGAGTAAATAAAGCAGGATTAATGTGACTGTTTCTGAAGACTGATATGGGTCTCTCACATTAGATACATCATGTTTATCTTCTGCTCTTGAAGAAAACTTCCTGCAGTAGTCCTTCAGTAGCTCTTTGAAAACCACCTCACGGCTTTAGTCAGAGCAGAAAACAGCTGATTTATTCTTCACACACACACATACACACACCGAACTTCAGGTGCTCACTTTTAAGACTGCTTGTTAAATGAGTCTGATATTCATTCAGTGTTGTTGACTCTGGCACTCACACACCAAGCCCCCTGTCACTTTAATGAATTCAGCTTTTACCACACAGAGGTTAAGATCAGGACACTTTCTGTTTAAATCTGACGCAAAGAGCCTGTTTAAAATTATGAAAAAAAGAAAAATATCTATAAAATTCATTTAAAATATTGTGAATTTTTTAAAAAAAAAAAGAGAAATTAAAAAAAATAATCATCAAACTTTTTTTTTACTTCATGATTTTTTATGAAGTTAAACAAAAAAAACAAACACATAAGCTGAGATCACAGATGTGTGTTTTCCTTCAATCTAATTTTAACCTCTCTGATTAGAGAATTCACAGGCCCTTTTTCCACCAAGATATTTTAAAAATATATTAAGTTATTTTAAAAAATTGTGAAAAAAAATAGTAAAAAAAAAATTAAATAAAAAAATAATCATCAAACTTTTTCTTCATAAAAAATTATGAAGTATACACATAAGCTGAGGTCACAGATGCATGTTTTCCTTCAATCTGATTATAATCTCTCAGATTAGAGAACCCAATGGCTCTTTTTCCATGGACTCTACATGAGATGATCAGATTAAGATGTGCATCAAGTAATAAATCTGAATGAAACCATTTGTATGCAATCAGTTGTTTCGCTGCTGTAATGTGTTATTAACTGCATAAGGATGTGTTCCACTTGTTCCTGTCCCTTCACATTTCTACACTCCTCCTCTCTCCTCAGCCTTCTTACTCAATCTAACCAGAGTTTAAAAAAACACCCTATTTATATTCTGTGGTGTTTTGAAATGTTGAAACCACTGCAGATGTGTAAAGAGGTGAAACAGTCAACGTTTTAATTGCACTGTGAGCATCATCATTCCCAACAGGAGCAGTGCTCTTTACTGCATTAACCAGGGGAGTAGTTGAAAAGTGAAGAGCTTTAAAGAGGAGCATCAATTCAGATAAGAGGTGTAATAGCTTTTCATTTTAACTATGTGTGCTTCAAGAAAATTCTCCTTTCATAAGATTTGAATCAGAATCATCCTGAGTCATCATTTGCAGACTTTTAGAGTTGGTAAGGATTCTTTAACTTCCCTGAGAGGGAAGCATAAAAACACTGTCTCTATGATGCTGCTGAGCATGTGTGTAAAGTAATGTGAGATAATCTGACTCACCACGTGTCTGTGTTTTAGTCTCCTTCCTCTCTGCAACGCTGACTCCAAGTTACCACTCAGAGTCCGTCCACATGTCCTCTGTGTGTCACTGAGTCTTCATCTTATGTCCTTGGATTAAAACAGGAAACCAGAGAGAAGACTGTCCTGGCTGCAGCTTTTTTTTCTGACAGTCCCTCAGAGTCCGAGCAACAGCAGCGAGCAGGTAGAGATGTTATTCATTCACCTTCTGCAGGAGTTTCCACCTGACGTTTCTTTGACTGAGAGCTCAGACTGGCTCAGTGCTTTCTCCTCCCTCTGCCTGCCATCACTAAGAGACTCTGATTGTTGCTCTAATGAAGCTGTGAGCTCAGAGACGCCCTGTCCCCTCCCCTCGATAACAGACTGTCAGAATCATCCCCCCACAGTCCTCCCCCCCGTTTTCCAGCCGGCCCAGCACTCCCATTGAGGAGGAGACTGGGAGGACTGGGAGGGCTGTGCAGCAGCTGCGGAGAGCTCACAGGTCCGAGCATGTGGATCCTGAAGTCCTCTAACAGAGGGAGGATACTGGAAACAAGATGTTTGCCTCATGTTTAAATGTTGTAAACGGGGGTTTCATCTTCTGTTTCTGGTTTTCCTGGAGGGTGTTCCACTGAGATTAAATAAAAACCATAAGAGTTTATATTCCCAACTTTATTCAGAACCATAATTCTGGACTCATATGAAAGCAGAAGGTTGTAGATCCCCGCTGTAGGATTTTGAATCTGCTCCTTCCCGCCCTCGACATCATCTGTAAACATGAGATTTAATCTGTGAGAACATGCAGGGACTGAGGAGCTGGTTCCAGTTTGTTGTGTTGTCATAGTAATTACACCTTACATAACACTGTGAACAAATAGGCAGTGACTCACCCTATTTGTTTTTAATCACAAACTGGTGATGGATGATAAGCGGTCATCCATGGAATTAAAAGAAACTGCAGTTTGTAGAAAGGTCAGATGGGAGAAGACGAGGTTTCCTCAGAGACGTTTGGAGAACTCTACTATCTTGTTTCGGTATCAGAAGTACCCACATACAGCGCTGATGAAAGAGCACAGATAGCTTTGAACAAATAAACTCTGGTAGGCTAGAAGTGGTGCTTTACTTTTTCTTTCCTGCAGTAAAATTTTGGACGTGGCCTTTGAATATAAAAGTAAAAGATGTCCCTCTGAAGGACGTTTCCTGCAGCTGTTTCTGCAGAGCTGATCTCTATTAACATAAAAGAGTGGGATCTGTACTCTGAGGTCTGGACTTCAGCCTGGGGACTGTTCTGATATCTGTATGCAAGAGCAGCTAACAAGCTGTTCCAGTTTAAGTATTTATGCTCAGAAATAGACCTGCCCAATGCTGTGTCACTAAAGACAACCAGTGTTTAGATTTCCTGACTTCGGGGGATGCATTAGAAACCAGGGATCCCTCCTCCATTCAACAAGCGTGAAATAAATTCCTTATCCTCCTGAGGACAGACCTTAGCAAGCTTGATTTTTTACTAAGCTATATCATCATGTTGTTCAGCAAACGTTAAGACTCGTTAAGTATAAGATTATCTTAAGAAATCACAAGAGAATTAGTTTCTTTTCATACCGATGATTGAAGTATAAGTCACGGTGAAGCCTGCTTAACTTAGACTAAAAAATAGGGATGAGGGGGCTGGATTTATTTTCTCTTTGATTCAAACATAAGATGACTTCTCATCTGAGAATTAGACTGTAAAAACTGCAGCATGAAAGAAAAGATTTTTTGTTATTTGCTGTTATTTACTGGATACAGTGGGAAAATCAAAACATCGGCCACTCAGAGGGATATACTGTTGTCTAATGAACAAAGAATAGATGTCATGTTTTTCTTACTTTCCACTCAGCTGGTCTACCCCAGGTTTTTGTATTATTAATAAAGAACATAGAAAACCACAAAAAATATCATGCAGAGTCAACATCCTGTTTCACAGACACAACAGAGGAGTTTCAAGACTCTGGTCCACAGCCGTTTTGTGGGCAGTTTGAACTCTTAAAGAAAACACTTTAATTGTGGTTTAAGTGTCTCTGAAAGCTGAGAGCTCTCAGAGACGCAACAGAGCGTGAAACCAGGACCAGGACTCTTCTTCATTTCTTTGTTTTGTAGCTTCCTGTATCTGTGTTCTCTGCTCTTCTTTAATGTTCACTGTACGTCACGCTATCCTGAGTGTGCTCCTCTCTGTGATCTGTAAGAGAGGACATGTCTCAGCCTGTGAGCTCTCCACAGCTTCACTCAGCTCTGATGGACAAAGATAATCACCTGCAGGATAGAGACAAGAGGAAACAAGACATCCGGGACAGAACGGTCCTGATTCAAAGCAGCCTATATATGATGGGAACTAATATCTATTATCTACTAAACCAACTAAGTCCTCATCTTACCCCTGCGTTCTAAAAGTTTTTGTGTAGATGCACATCTGCAGGGTTTGGGTGAAAAGGTTTCCAACAAGACTGAACATATGAAGGAAGTTTTCTTCTGTTCATGTCCCTTTGTACATGATGAGTGGAGAAACCAGAGAATACTGGCGGTAAAAGAGACACGAGATAGTTAGATAATGTAGTCATTAAAATCAAGTATAAAACCATAATTCTTGGATCCTGCTTTTCTTTGCTTCTTTGCTTTTCTTTTTCTTTGTCTTCCTCTTATTCTTCTTCCTATTAATCTTTATCTTTGTCTTCTTCATCTTCTTTGTCTCCTTTGACATCTTCTTCTTTGTCTCCTTTGACATCTTCTTCTTTGTATTCTTTGTATTCTTCGTATTCTTCGTATTCTTCGTATTCTTCGTATTCTTCGTATTCTTCGTATTCTTCCTATTTATTGTATTCTTCTTATTTGTCTTCTTCCTCTTCTTTGTCTTCTTCATCTCCCTTGTCTCCCTTTTCTTCTTTTTCTTCTTCTGCTTCTTCTTCATTGCATTTTTCCTCTTCTTCTTCTTCTTCTTCGTATTCGTCATATTCTTCTTCTTCTTCGTATTCGTCATATTCTTCTTCTTCTTCTTCATATTCTTCTTCTTCTTCTTCTTCTTCTTCGTATTCTTCTTCTTCATATTCTTCTTCGTATTCTTCTTTGTCTTCTTCTTCATCGTATTCTCCTTCGTCTTCATTGTTTTCTTCTTCTTCTTCTTCTTCTGCTTTATTGTATTCTTCTTCGTCTTCATCTTCTTCTTCTTCTTTTTCTTCATTGTTTTCTTCTTCTTCTTCTTCTTCTTCTTCTTCTTAGTTTTCTTCTCCATCTTCTATATATTCTTTTTATGCCTCTTTTTTAATTATAATTACAAAGGTTTGTGACTTTCCTACAATGAGATTTGTTTCTGTTTTAGAGCCTCTGTGTAAAATTGCTTTAACTTTGCTTTATTTTTGTAAAAATGTGTTCTTTGAATTGAATTATTGCTGATTGCGAGTAGTATTTTATCCAAAATTGCCCAAAGGAGGAGAGAACCTGAAATTTACCTGAAGTAAATTTCAGCGAATAATCCGCTGCATCGTGTCAGCGCCCTCTATGGGCTGAATACCAGATATTACAGTTTTATTCACTGCTGGTTTCTCTTTTTACTTCTTCAGACCAGGATGAGGACACATAACTGGTCTGTTTGGCAACATGCATCAGTTTCCTTCTAAAACTTAGTCAACAAACTGCAGCTGTCCTTCAGAAATCTCCATAAAAACTGTTGTACTGGACTTTTCTAGAGTGCTGCTGGGAAATGAAGATACTTCAAATGAAGGGGACATGCTGTGATCTCCTCAGGTCTTTACAGACTCAGTGAACCAGTGAACAGTATTTGTGTATGTGACTGACAGAAAGGTCCAAACCCAGGAGCTCCTCTCCTCTGACATCAGGAATTTCACAATCCAGCCTGAAGACAATCGGCTGTGGTTTGTTCTCTGCAAACTGTGTGGTAAGGTAGTGCTTCTTGAACTCTGTATTTTAGAGTTGGAGGATGGTGTTGTTGAAGCTGCTGAGACTGCAGTGAACTCCTGCTGACTGCTTCTCCTGGATGACTCTCTGATGTGATGTAATGAAGCCTGTTAGCTGAGCGGCAGTGATAAATGGAGACAGGAAGCACAGCTGAGATGCCTTGTGCATCCATCAGCATGACATCATCGGCAAATATTTGTTATCATGTTGGTTTGTGCAGATGTGATACTGAGTCTGGAGCTGCCAGCACAGCTGATATCACGGAGGGTCAGCTCGTCTCAGAGGGGTTTGGGTGGAACAGGCAGAGGAATGTAACAGAGGAGAGTTTCACGCAGGGACTCAGGAGGGGACGTCAGAGGAGCTGAAGAAATATGAAGTCTTATTCTGGACGTGAGTTAGACTTGGTGTATTTTCCACCAACTGCAACATATCTGAACATCTGGAGCTCAGATAAACATTGTTTTCTTTCCCCCTTTTCAGATTTTAATTTTCTGAAATGTGTTGAACAGCCGTTTATCAGTCAGCCTGTATCAGGCTTTAGTTAGCTACAGCTAAAAGTGAGCTGTAAAATCCTCCCATCACAGCCTGAGGTGCTACTCAACATTTCCACTGACTGCTCTCCTCCTCAGCCTCCTCACTTTACCTTTTACAGTCCTTCATGTTGGCACTGATGCACACGTTGGTGTGTGGTCTTTAAATAAAGCTCCCCTTCCTCATTGTTGGGTGTAAAAAATCTTTCCAGTTAGCTGAATAAAAATAGCCTCAGACTTTATGTGTCTGTCATTATTATTTACAGAGATAATCGTCTGTAACAGGAACAGAACCTCAGGCACAGGTATGAGAACAACATGTTTGGTAGTCAGTACATGTAGTGCCCTGCAAACAGACTGAGAATGACTGTCGCTGCGTATAAAAGTCAGATTACTTAAATTCAACCCAAGAGTTTCACCAAATTAACTATTCAAACACAAAAGTGTTGAACTAAGATAAGAGGAGAGCAACTGAATTCTTTCAGGCCTGCACCCACAACAAGTGCACACCCTCATACTGTATCAGCTGATTGTTAAGTTTATAATGCTGCAGAGCAAGACTGAGCACCACACAGACATCATTTTTCTGTAGAGCGTTGGCACTGGCATAAAGTTCAGGGTCTCTGTTGCATATTTGTGTGCAAAGCTTTACTCACCCAGGGTTTCATTTGAACTGAATTTCAACTCAGTGTAAGAGCGAATAGATGTCACCTATGTCACCTATAGGAGTGTTGTGAAGGTATAGTGACAGCAGTATCAGGAAGTGTCTGAAATCATCTGTAAAACAGGACTTTTCATTTGGAAATAAACAGGTGAAAAAGGAAACAAGTCTAAATGATTTCTTTTGTTTGTTTTTATGAGGTGAATCCTTCAGATCGGTTCAAGAAGTTCCCAAGTGGGGCACAGATGGAATAGCGGTCTAGGTCTCACCCAATGTGCCCTATGCCCTCAAGCGGGTACCCCTGGTTCAAATCCAGCCTGTGACTTGTTTCCCACCTTTTTCCTACTCTACTGCCCTATCCTCTCCCATTAACCCTCTTTTTTTATTTGACATTTTTGTGTAACAGCTGACTTCTTAATGCTGTGACAGGTTTACATCAAGCTGACGCTGGTACGATCTTGGTTGTGACTCTTTCGTTCTTGCCTTGGTTTGATCTGTTTTGACTAAAGCAATACTTGAAGCTCTTTGAAGCTCCTTTTGGTCTGCACCCTAACCAGAGCAGCAGATGTAGCGCTGCAGCAGTGACCTTTGACCCTGAGGAGAACATAAAATTATCCAACATCTCAACAGAGACTAACACTGGTGGTTCATCCCCACAGACTGAGGTTTGTCTATTTCGGACCAGCTGAACTAAAATAATAAGGCTTCAGTTTAAAAAAACTGACACACACACACACACTCACACACACACACTCTAACAGAACTAACAGACGTGTAGAGACGGAGGTCTGTGTCTGCCTGCAGTGACAGTAAACTTTGTGAGTGTTTCAGTCCCAGGCTCTCGGGGATCTGCCTCTCAGTGTGGCTGCAACAGGCCAAGCTACCCTGACCTCTGACCCCTGCTCTCTGACCCCTCTCTGACCCCTGTGATATCTGACCTCCTGTGGGGCATGTCTCCCCTCTTTACGCTGTTAACACACCAGAGCATATCCACAGACTGACAAATCTATGATGTGTGTGCTATCTGCTGCTGTGTTTGTTTGTGTACAGGAAAGTTGTTGTTGCTTTTTATTATCTACAATAAACAAGTCTGTGAAACACTAGACTAGGGTGTTGAGGTGTCTACAGAGCAATAACAGGGATTCAGTTGACTACCAAAGGATTTTTTGTTTTTTGAGACAGAGGGGGACTTCAGAATCAAGATGACTCAACTATTGCAGCATTTTTCAGCCCATTTTTTTCATTAATGTTACTAAGTAAAAGGTCATCAGCAGTCAACCCCAGGTAGTAGGAAAAGAAACCCTGATGTATATTTTTATTTTTTCTTTCTTTCTCTGTTAATATTGATGTAGAACAAGTTCAAATTAGTCCGCATTTAGTCATGAGTTGCATTTTTTTAGTTGAGTTAACCAGCTTGAAATGAAAGCCTTGTTTAAATGTGGACACTTTGCTCAATCATAGAAGAAAAAGCTCTGAAAACGGAAAATGTGACTGTTCACAATGAAATGTCTCCATAGTTACAAGTTTCAGCAGGTCAACCCCAGAGTACGAGTCTGTGAACCGGAAAGGTCTCTGACCTAAACTACAAAATAAAAGCCCTTTATGAGTCAAGCCTTTAGACAGAGGTCACTGGTCTTTGACTCCTGGAGATCCAGTCTGACGTTACTTATCTGAAACTATTTAAAGCTGCTGTAAAGAGTTTTATCTGCTTATAAAACAGACTGAGGTTAATACTGATGCCTCTGGGACCCACAAAGCAAATCAGACCATCAGAAAGAAGACTGAATATTTATTTGTTGTTAAATTGAATGCAGGGGAGATTTCAGACAAGCTGATTAAAAGCTGCTGTAACAGCACACACACAGGACAAAGAATCCCAAGGATTGTTTCTTTTGACTGTCTTTTTGCATCATTCAAGAAGCAAAATAGTACGATTACAGCTACAGGATGAAGATATGTGAATATGTGGAATATTGGTCAGATTTTAGATTGAGTTTTGCACCTGCCTCTTGAGAAAGTGGTTTTTAAGGACACAAAGCTCCTGTGATGCATGAGTGAGATCATCCAATTGTAGCATTTCTACCATCAAAGGTCTTTAAAACAATGACCACTCTTATTCTTCCAGCTAGTGCATTTCACACGGCTTCTCAGTAAATACAAAAACGGGTGCATTACTAGTTTGTCTGTTCTGTGTTACCATAGAGGCAAATTGGTGCAAGATGGCAGCCTTACAGAAAGGAATACGGTATGTCCCTATCATAGACTGTAAAAAAGTGGACTTCATCTTGCTCCCCCTGGTGGCTGCCTGCAGTGTAGGTCAAAAAATCCATGTCTCCAGTCATTCCAGATGGGCTGTGGTCAAACTTGGAAAAATTAATACACATGGTAGAAATGTTTCTCACATCAGATTGTTGTGGTGATTTGAAGATATCATTTGGCTGCCTTGTATTCAAGTTCTCTTTTTTTCTGAAAATTTTCATCTTCATCAGTTATAAGAGGTTAAAATCAAGGCTTTACGACACGTTTAACAATGAACTCCCCAACACCAATTTAAACATACTTGGACATATGTCCCAATTCTACAGTCTGCTTTGATAAATGTGGCTAAAATAAAATACACTGCAACTTTAGTGACCTTTAAAAATGCAGATACTTCTGTGTTTATAAAACTCTTATTACAGCACCACTCCTCCCTGCAGATATCTTCAGTATACCAATCTTTCAACAGCACAGTACAACCAGGAGATATGGTTCTGAAATGCACACTAAACATTCACATTAATTTAAATGTTTGTGTGATGATGAGATTAAAGGGAATTAATTAGAGTCTGTAAATGAATAAACAGGTTATGATTGCATCAGCAGATTTTAAGAGGTCTGACTCTAAATCTCTCTCTGTGAAAAAACTGATGACATTAATAGATACATCTGTTTCACTCAGTATGCCAACATTTCCTGCTCTGCACAGGTGCATTGTGGGTGTTTTTTATTGGAGCCCTGTAAGTTTTATGAATGCACATTCTTCAGCACATCCACCTGTGCCCTCTGGACTTTTCCAAAGAGCTATAAAACGCTGCGTATGCTCCTTTTTCCATTTCCTACCTCAGACACGAGGCAGTTTCCAGCTCAGAGCCATGGAACAGAGTCTGGATTCTGGTCTGGATCTTTCTGCTGTGTGCTAACGTCCGCGCTAACCTCTGTCTGTAGCTCAAAGGAAAAATCTAAAAGTTCGATAATCATGCAGGTTTGGAAACTTAAGCAGAGGAATGTTCCCCAACCAGAGCAGATTCAGTCTTTTTGTTCATTCATTCCTATTGAGATTTAGCATTTGAAACATGTTGAACGTAGAGATACAATCCTTAGCAAGATGCATGAAGAGTGTTGTTTTTTTCTTCACTGTTCAACCTCCTGTTTAACACTCAGTTTAATCCCTCAGATTACAGCAGACCCATATGAACTGTAAAACAAACAACATGCATGTTAAATGTTTCCATCGGCCTGGGAGAGCAGCGTGATGAACCATCCTCTGACACATTTAAACAGCCAAAGCTTCACGTCTCTGAGGAGGTTGATGGTGTAACTGTTCTTACGTGATCTGGAAGTGTTAGACTTTGCTTTCTGTGCAGGACATGTGTTTCTGCTCTGCATTGACCAGACTGAACCAATACAGTGAGAGTGGGTTCCCACAGAACGAGACGATGTGGGAGTCAACTGTGTTTATGAGCATCAGAAGGAGCAGAGACTTAGTGTAAAACCTTTGTTATAAGATTTCATTCATTATCCAGGAAAACACAGAATCTGTCAAACCAGATTATAATCTGTGATTTACTAATACAGGACTTTATCTGGATAAACTTTTTTTTTTTTGTCTGAAACCAAAGAGTTCACATTAGGGAATAAGCATGGCTGGGAATAAATCATTTTAACTAATTTACCATACCATATCATACAATACCAGCTTTTTTTATAGAGCACTTTTAAAAACAACCACAGCTGTAGACAAAGAGCTGTACAGGTAGATCAAAATATAATGATAAAAACAGATAAGTAAAAACAGACAAATAAAAGAAAAACATTGTAAAAACAATAAAAGCAAATAAAAAGCAAGTAAAAGGAAATAAAAGAAAATAAAAGAGAATAAGACCAGGCAAAGAAACTAAGTCTCGCTGGAGTTAAAAGCCAATTTACTTAAACACATTGACATTGTAGAACAAAATTTTCAAAATTAATCTACTGTTTTGTCTAATTTCTAGTAAAATGTCCTGCTAGACTTAACACATTCATCTGACAAATCCTAAAAAAAAAAAATTTTGAAATATCGGTATTTGTAATAAGTAAAACAAAATAATTGAATAAGAAATATTGATGTCTAATTTAATAAATATGAGAAGCATTTTGTTTGCTTAAACCGTTGGCAGAGTTTTTATGCATTTCAAAGTAATGCTGCTTTAATTTCGCCAGGTAAGATCTTGAAATTTGATATTTTAGCTAAATTGAAGTCATTTTTTTTGCGAGAAAAAAGTCAAAAACACTTTCTCAGTTTGACTTTTTGCAGTGTATTCAATAAATCTTGCACTCTGACGTCAGTTTGGCCTGAAACCACGACTTTGAAGGAATCTGCATCAGTTCACTCTCTCCTGAATGATGCTCTGTTGGCCTTTGTGATGTGGTGACCTCAGCCTCATTAGCTGCTCCTGCATGCTTAGCTCGTAGGTGGCATCGAGTGTGTTACTGGCTCTCATGGTGGTACAGTGAGGCTTTGATTGATCATTTGTGAAAATGTGACGATTTCAATCTCAATCTGTTCCCAAAGTGTGGCGCTTTATAATACCCAGGATCAAATGATAAATTTAGCCAAAGAAAGTGAATCATTTTCCTTATGTCATGTTGGTTAAATGAGTGGTTTGATATCAAACAGTTAGACGCCTGAGACTGAGCTCAGTCCAAGACCGTTTACTGAACGTGATGATGCAGTTTGTGTGTGTGTGTGTGATTCTGGCTGATGAGTGTCTTTATTTACTGCATCTGTTTGTGATTTATATACTTCTACAGCAGTGGGCTCTCCTGACCACCACATGTAGCTTTAATCCATGTTATGTAACAGCAGCGTTTATCAGAGCGGTTGTTAACTTCAGCAGAAACCACAGTGAGCAGTTCTCCCCATCTGAGTTCCACAGGGACACATTCAGGATTCAGGGAAAGACGCTGGTGGCTTCTTGTTTCTGACCTCAAATGAACGTTGTAATCTTCAGAGGGAGAATTAGTTCCCATGAGTGACTCTGCCAGCGTTGTGCTGCTACAGAGACGTAATATATGGAAACCTTGAATTGGTCTCTAATTATACATTTCACTGTCCAACATTGTTAAAAGGATGGAAAGATTAAAAACCTGCCAGAATGACGCAGCACATAGCAAAATAAGTGCATTTAACCTTTATTTTTTATTTTTTCTGACACATTAAAAATATTATTTCTACTACAAACACAGTCCAATACTCAAATAAACACAGCAACTGCCTGTACACAGTTTATGCTATACCTGCACATCAGCTCAGGCATGAGGCAGAGGGTGTAGGACGACTTAAGCAAATTGCTTAAGTTCAGTTGCTCTGAATAACTTCATGAAAATTCAGCAGTAACTTTAAAGCATCCAGGTGTTTGGGTGGATCATGTTTGGTCGTGAAAACCTCGTTCTGTTGTGGACCTTTGAGTAATAGATGCTGAAAAGATGTAACCACGTTTGCTTGTCTTGAAGTAAAGCCGTTCACAGTCTGAGCCGAGAGTTTCTCTGCACAAAAACCACAGGTGGTTTTTGTGCAGAACCGTTACACACTGCAAGAACTCAAAGCAAGGAAAGGGTTTTATTTTAGAATATTTTAAAGCCTTTTTTATTTCTAGTAACCAACTCTGTTGGTAAACAAGGGATTATGTATAGTAAGCCTGCAATTTTCAGATTAGAATCCCTGCAGGGTGAGCAAGAACCTGAAGCAAAGCTCATTCTGCATTACCCCACCGCCTAATGACTAAAACAAGCTAACTCAAAAGAGTGGTTTAAAGATGATTCATTTATGCTGCTAAAAAAAATACTTCAGATTCCACAGCAACAGATTCTGATCTGTAATTTTATTGATGTCCTTCCACATTCAGGTCTCCGTCCTCTCAGAGCTTTGACATTGAAGCACCTTCAAACATAAGTGAAATGTCACAACTTTGAGCATTGTTGCTGTTATCTCTATCTCTTATTTGAAACTGGCTTTCTAATAATTAATTAGGGATGCAGTGAAATTTTTGTCTCTTACCGATCAAAGAGTTGAAAAAATAATGCTGAGATGTAAAAAAAAGAAAAAAAAAGGGAAATTAATCAAATCAAATCAGAAGAAGAGAAACAAGGGTGATGAAGTTTTTGGTAATTACCCGATGAGAGGCTCTTCTCTGTTTTACATTAATGACTGCACAAAAATGGACCAAGGATGCTTTTTTCAGCCTAGACTGACTTCACCTTCAGGGAAAAATCAAAGATTTGCTTTGTTTGGTTAGAGTTGTGATGTTGAGATATTATGCTGTTATCAGAAAACCAGAAACATTCATATTTCTTCATCTTTTAATTTGTTTAATCTTTTATGTTCATAGATCTGAAGTTATTTAAGTGAAACCAAACATCACATTCCTGCTCCTAACGGTAATGTGTTTGAGGAAAATGATGTGGAAAACTGTGTGTAACATTTGTGTGTGTGTGTGTGTGTGTGTGTGTGTGTGTGTGTGTGTGTGTGTGTGTGTGTGTGTGTGTGTGTGTGTGTGTGTGTGTGTGTGTGTGTGTGTGTGTGTGTGTGTGTGTAAACACCACATCAGACGTGCTGTGGTGAGTCCTGAGGATCAGAGCGAGTCTCTGGCAGCTCTTTAGAAACAGTTATTTCACAGTAATTAAGACAGACTGCAGGAAAGTCTGTGACTCAAATCATGGTTTCCAGATTACTCTGGTGTCCCTTGATGCTCTGTGGATTTTCTTTCCTGTTCAGATAAGCTCATCGCCATTTGTTTAAAAAGTTGTCATGAGTAAGAGCTAGATAAAATTTATTTTTTGCCCTTCCGCTGTAAGCTAATTTTACTGTTTCTCCTCTGAGAAGAAAGAAAGAAAGATTTTCGCTCCGTCTAAACATCTGTTTTGTTTTTTGTTTCAGGGATCTACCTGCTGGACATCATCTACATCGACTCGGCCTATCCGGCGTCAGACAGCATCATAGAGACGGAGCAGAGGACCAATCAGATGAATAACCTGCTGAGAGTCATCTCTGACCTGCAGATGTCCTGTAATTACGGTAAGAGAGAACAGACTTCCTGAAAGACTCACACAGTATCAAGGTCAGATTTCTGTTTCGTGACCTCTCTGAACTGTGTGTCCTCAGATTACCTGGTGACCCTCCCTCATGTTCAGAAGTACTTGCTGTCGGTACGTTACATCGAGGAGCTCCAGAAGTTTGTAGAAGATGACAACTTCAAGTAAGTTTCCTCTCACTTATCGATAAAAGAGTATAGCACGTTTAAGGCCAGAGGAGGATAAAGCTTCTTGTCCTACATACTGAGGGATCACAGAGACATTAAGTTAAACTCAGCTCACCCTGCTCACACTCTAAACTTTACTCTGACCTGAGAACACAAGGTGTGAAATTGTCGGCTCATTCCACAGGAAGCAGCATAAACTCAACAGGCTGCAGGTTTTATTGTCTCCACAGGGAGTAAAGATAAAGAGCAAGCAGCTCTGATGACTTTCTCAGACCACATCTGAAAACACGGCTGAGCATCTGCCAGAGACGACATGTCAGGGTGTCTCCGTGTGTCTCTGTGGGTCTTTGTTCCTGAGTTTATTTCAGTCTGCAGGAACCTAGAGTACATTCACATCAGTAAGTCAACATTAAGAGATTTCCATCCAAATAAAAAAAGTCCTGATGATTTGCTGAAGGGAAGGTCTGTGCTGAATTATGTAATTTGTAAAAAAACAAAAAAGGAAATTACGCATTCTTCCTTTCCTGAGAGGAAATTTCAAAGTCATAAATCACACGCTCTGCTCCTGCCTCAGACTGGTTCATATGAATGTCTGTTCATGATGGTTAATGTGAGCTCAGGACTCACTCAGCCTCTTCCTCACTCCTCAATTTAACAAATAAGAAACAGAGATCATCAGCTGCACTGCTTGTTTTTCGTACTGTATATTTCAGGTTTGTCAAATCAGCCTGCTCAAACTACCCACAAAGGAAACTGGACCAAGCAGGACAACATGTAATACAACATACCTCACAAACACGTGTGTGTCATTTACACTATATCAGATATAAACCACGGGGGCTGGAGTCTTTGATCTTGGGTCATGTTAAAGCAGCCAAAACAAAGAGACAGTTTGCAAGTCTTAGATTTTTATTTCTACAAGATGTTCGGAGCATAACTTTCCACTATGAATCACCAACACATATCATTTTGATATTAATACAGCTGAAAATGCTGTTTCTGTTCCTGAGTGTCTCACTAAAAGGAAGTTAGAGCAAAAAATAATCTGCACACATGAGGATATACAAAAAAGTGCCTTTTAGATCTCAGAGGATGCTCAGATCATCTGTGACATAACTGAACCTTCTTCTGTTTCCTAACCATCTAACAGAGGTTTAACAGCTCTTTGAGTCTGAGGGGAGGCTGCTGAGTCTGGAAACTTATCCTGTGACCGTTTTCCAGCAAAAAGTCATTTTTATTGTCTGTTAATGTGTAAGAATTAATCCTTAAACTGGAAAATTATTATGGAGATAATGTAGGGAGACAAATCATCTGTTTGGAGCTTCAAGATGATTTTCAAGCTGCACACACTGAATCATCAGACAGGAAACACACTCTCCAGACCTCAGAGTGTGTTTTGGTTTGTGTGTGTAGCGTGTACCGTCATTGTGACAGTCAGGTTTGGGTCAGCTCTGCAGAAACATGATGGAGATAACAGAATGGAACAGTCAAACTTTATGTGATTCACCGTTTTCCACTGATGTAACTGAGAATCATAAATTCACATCAGTGGGATCAAAGCTTTGAATGATGCAACAACTTTTACAACCAGAGTGGATTTTACATTATCTGTTATTTCATCACTTTAACTCTTTAGCACATCAGAAATACTGAGACTGTTACTGAGCATATTATTCTGCTCATTCTGATCACTTCTGATCAGTGAAATGTGACTGAGCGCTGCATGAGTAAGTGCAGAGTAAGTGTAGTTGAGTGCTTGCAATGGGAGTGTGGTGGGCATGCATACGGCGTGAGTGCAAGATTTAAGTATGTAAATATGACACACATACTCATAGAAAACATAGAAACTAGGGCTTTACAATTAATCAAATTGAAACCGACATTGCAATTAGGGCTGAACGATTTCAGAAAATAATCAAATTGAGATTTTTTTCAACCAATATTGCAATTGCGATTTAGCATGCCATTTTTTGGGGGGATGTTTATCTTCTACATTATTTACTGAACACAAGCAATGCACTGTTCTATAGTATGACCAACACAACAAAGAATACTGTCAACTTACGTGTTATGATGAAATTAGATGAATTGAAGCAGGAATTGATAAGAATATCACATCTTGATTTAACTATTACAATCACAGTTGAATATTGACTGATTTAACTTCAATCCTTGTAGATGTGTAATAAAATTATTAATTTCCTTTAATAAAATCAGAAAATGAGAAAAATAGCACTGCAGAACAACAGGCCTGGTATGAACAATGAAATACAAAAAAAATATGAATCCTCTCTTCCATGAATCTCACACAAAATAAAGTGCAGAATTGTGAATAAGACCAAATTTCTGGCTCAACCACTGAAATATTTCAACATGTTTCAACACTTTTTATGAAATTAAAAAGAAATAATAAATGTGTGAACATAAATTTAAATAGAAATTGTATAAAAATCTTGCTAATCTCTCATCAGTAATAAAACACAAACTAAAGTAAATGCATATTATTATTTTATTTTTTATTTTTTTTTATTACAGCCTTTGCGATTTGAAAATTGCATTGTCGTACATTGCAATGTCGGTTAGAATTTGATTAATTGTTCAGCCCTAATTGCGATGTAATAAAACACATTTTTCAAGTTGCAAAGGCTTTACTAAAAGAAAAAAAGGGAAAAAAAATCATGTACACAGACCTGGAGGGACTATAGAAACTTGTATTCATTCTTCCTTACAAAACCAGCAAAAGTCAATATGCTGTTTTTTCTGGCACAAATATTACACGTCAACAAGGCTTCTACCATGATTGTAGTAGTTAAATAAAGATATGTTATTTGTATCAATTCATGCATCAGTTTATCTCATTTCATTAAAACATGTAAGCTTGGCCTACAGGAAAGTTTTGTTTATATGTTGACAGTATCCTTTGTGATGGTCGTACTACAGAATGATATATTTCCTGTGTTTAGTGAACAATGCAGAAGAAACAAAAACTACATGCTAAATCGCAATTGCAATATTGGTCCAAAAAAAATCACAATTAGATTATTTCCCAAAACCGTCCAGCCCTAATGGAAAGAACTGTGACTCCTCTCATCCTAATTTGCAGTTTGAAGATTTTTCCCATTCTGGGGATAATCATACTTGTGGGCATGTACATCCAGTTTGTGGTTTCTAATGATAACCTAAAACCATGATGCTTGTTTAACTTAAAAGAAATTACCTGTATGTTGTGTATGATGATCTTAAACTAACTGAAAACACAAACTATCATCCAGTTTCTGCCATTTCCTGCTTCATGTTATCCTCTGCAGTAGTTCCTCTTCTTCAGTTTTTTGCGTGTCTCAGTTTTCTTGTGAGTAGTAAGTTTCACAGAGGCTTTACTCTTTTACTTCAAAGGTATGAATGTGATTTGCCTGTTATTAACAGGTCTTGGGTTTGCTGAGAGACAACATCTTGATGCAGAAAGAAGTCAAAATGTTTTCTGTCCTAAAAAAAAAAGAAAACAAATTCCCTTGAGGCAGGATCCTTTATTTCTGATGAACTCCAGTAAGCCAGGAAATCTGAATGCTGATGTTTTAGTAGCACAGCACCAAGAGAATTTGTGTCTCAGTGTTGTGTATCTGTTTATAAAGAGGAACAAATGTCAGGGGCTGAGTTGTCATCACATTGGATTGTGTTTCTCCTGCTTTGCTCTCCATGCAGACTGTGTTTCCCACAGACACTGGAAAATTACTACTCTGGCTTCAAACAGAACCAAGAACACTTCAATTGTGTCGACAATTAATGGAGAAACTTTTTTAGAGGGATTCAATCAACATTCAAGTCAATTTTTTTTGTCAAGAATAAAAATGAGCATTTCAGGCCCCTGCCCAGTCAGAGGTATCTAACCGGAGACCTTCTGTCTCTGAGGCAACAGCACCAACCACTGCAGCATTGTCTTTGTGATAAAAGACGCACAGTCAGCACTGAATTCAAGGTTTGACAATCCACAGCAGTCTAATGAATACCAGCAGAGATTACATAAGTCTGTGAATAACTTAAAGCTGTGGTGTTGTAGCTCTGGACAGTGTTGATCATGTTTCCAGTGATGAGACCGTGTTAATGACAGCATTGATGAGACAGAAACCAGACACACAGATCATATGATGTAACGCGGTCATGAGGCGTGACAGTTTGAGGTTTGCACGACTCTCGTCCTCTCCTCTGTGTTTCTCTTAAACAGTTGCTCACTCATTAAGAGGAGCTTTCCCCTCACTTCCTCCCACCCACTGAGTCCATAAATACTTTCCAAATGTGTTGCTGAGTGGCAGAATCACACTCACCAACAACAGATTTATGAGACTGTTCCATGTGCCGGTGGACCAAAGTGAGCGTGTGCAGACTGTCTGAGGAGGACGCTGGATCCAGACTCAACGTCTCTGAGGATTAGGCTCCAGACTCAGGTGGACCAGAGTGACCAGTGTGAGACATCTGTAGCTAGAAAAACCCAGAGTCCTGCAGACACCAGTAGCTCCACTGATCACACTGAATAAGGTGGCATGTCACAGTGAGACTGAATTATCCCATTCAAAGCTCCAAAGAGCTCTCACAGGAATAACATGTTTAACATTTACAGTGAAACGCAGCCAAAGATCTGCACATTGTTTGAATAAAACATAAAAACCAGACCAAAGTGAACATAGACCACACTACCTCTGTTTATTGTTGCATGCAGCTTTTACTTTTTTTTGCATAGTGAGATCATAGACTGCACGTATACGAAGTGGAAATAGCCAGGATTACATCAGCCATTAGTTTGTGAACCTTTGGAGACTCTCAGGTTTAACTTCCTGACAATCTTGGTTTTCCAAGACTACATTTGGAGAAGAGGATAGAGCTACAAAGGATCAAGTAAATACACTATCAGCTAAAGCTACCCTGACGCAAAGGACTGATGTTATCTCTGTTTATTTTGAAATTAAAGTTCCAGTTTATCAAAGGATAATTAGTCTGGCCAACTACAACAATTGCAGTTTGTTTAAGTCCATATGGAAAACAGTCACACGCCAGTCATTTGCCAAAGTGAAAAGTTGAGCCTGTAACACCAACTCCAACTGTATTTCCATTTGGCAATAAATGGTTAAAATCTATGACGAAGGTTTTCCTGACTGAAGGTTTTGTTTTGGTAAAGGTTGATGTAATAGCAGCCTGTCAATCAAAGGTGGTGCCCTGTCTAACTCCTCTTCAGCTTCCTGGTCTGTGTGACGGACCATAATTCACAAAAGGAACACCGTGCAGCACTGAAGACAATTTGGGGCTAGAGATCAAGATATGAACTCACCAGGAGAGCGTTGGTTAAGGGAATAAATCGGGTGAGAGGGAGGGCCATTATCTCTTCTATACAGTCAGGCTGATTTCACAGCAAGGTCAAAGGGTGCAGTTCCTTGAGTGTCCATTTGAGGACAACACCATTGTTGTGTCCAATAAAAACACAACCCTTTGCTTCATCTTCAGACAAACTTATTAGATTTCATCTCTGAGACTAAAGTCAATCCTGTTAAATGAATTACCTCATATATTAAAATCCTACAGAGAAATCAGAGCCAGCAATGTATCATCAAAGAGTGAGAGCATGAGATATTGTCCGGCTAATGTCGTCAACAGTTGACCAGCTGGTCATCTCAGAGGCCAAGCCACAGCTCAGGCCCCGTTTACACGACGCCGAAAACGGTCGATTCCGCAAACATTTCGTTGCGTTTTGGCCTTCCGTTTAGACGAGACCACGTTGCGTTTTCAGTGAAAATGCAAACTTCTGAAAACGCTCCCCAGAGTGGAGAGATCTGAGATCAGAGTTTCATTTCCATGACTCTCCCTGATTCAGTGACTCTCATTTACCTGCTCTTCATGATGACTCTGCAGTAACTGAACAGTGAACGTGTCTGATAGCTAATGTGTCTGATAGAAACCTGTTTCTGTTTCAGGCTTTCTCTGAAGATTGAACCTGGGAACAGCTCCCCGCGCATCGCCTCTTCTAAAGAAGACCTGGCAGGTAGGACACACTTGAGGAAAAGCAAAGCCAAGTACAAAGACGAATGGATG
The DNA here is from genome assembly GCF_033239565.1 of Halichoeres trimaculatus. Taxonomy (NCBI): domain Eukaryota; kingdom Metazoa; phylum Chordata; class Actinopteri; order Labriformes; family Labridae; genus Halichoeres; species Halichoeres trimaculatus. Next base: position 15,765,411 of record NW_027437194.1, on the reverse strand, counting down.
ACTGGGTGGATGAATTCAGGGATGGACAGAGGGATAAATGGACTGATAGATTGCACAAAGATTGTTTGCTGTGAACTGATGAATCGAGGAATGACTGTGAGAGACTGATGAAAAAATGTAGTGATGGATAAATGGAAGAATTATTACACTGAGAGACAGACAGATACATTAGAATTGAGAGAGATACAGATAGATAAATAATAATAATAACTATAATAATAATAATAATAACTAGAAAAGCACTCAGAGAGCGCAGACCTCCACCAAGCATATTGTGATTGTCACCAACACTTCAGTCTTACTTTAATGTTATACTTCCTTACAGCAGACTGTCTGCTACAATTTGGTGTTAGTTGCAGGTTTGTACGATAATTTGTTGACAGTGTTGAAAATTATGATGACCCAGTACATAGTTTTATTCCAGATCTCAGCATCTAGAATATTGCCAGGATCTGGATTGTACTTTTACAACTGTCAGAAATTATGGTGACCTTGTCTTGTATTGTTTTGCAAAGCAATCCAACCATTCATCGTGGAGTTATATACACATATGGTGAAAACGGTCCTATCTCGCAATGATAAAGAATCCTTAAAAAAAATCCTGGATCCATATGGTGATCGGGATCACCTCAAAAGTTTAATCACTTCTTCTTTATCCCATTTTGAACATTTTCTGAGAATGTCATCAAGATTTGTTTGTTAGTTTTTGAGTTATGTTGTTCACAGACAAACAAACACACAAACGATAATAATAATAATAATAATAATAATAATAATAATAATAATAACAATTAAACAGATTTAAATAGTGTTTTTTAAAGATATTAAGATTTAAAAATACTCAAAGACACTAACAAAACAGATGTGACTACATAACACAAGGAAAAACAGAGAAAAGAGAGATTATATTGGCAGGGGTCAAGTCTTGAAAGCTGTCTTGAGAAGGTGGGTTTTGAGTTAAATGTATGGAGATCTTAAGATAAATTCTGCTATTCTACTATTCTACTATTAGGGAAAAACCGAATAAAGTAGAATCAAGATTCAGAATATTTAGCCATATCACTCTTTAAATCTCCTAAGGAGACAGTGTGATAAATAAAAACCATGTGTTTCAGTTTTTGGTCCAACTCAGCATGGTAAGTGCTCACTAACGGCTCTCTGCAGGTGCTCTCAGTGAGGTCAGGTTTGTGTAATGACAGCAGAGTGATCATCATTTGATTGGTTTGGACAGGAGAGCAGCAGCAGAGAGCTAACAGACTGTACAGAGTGAACTACAAAAACAATCAAACCAAACATCCTCTTCCTGTTTCTCCTCCTCACCTTTCTGTGATCTGTGATGTCACTGCGGGGAGAATCAAATAACGCTCCTCCTCTGTTTATAAAGTGTTTAGACAGCTCAGTGGGAGCTGATTGAAAAGGTTGACATGAGGACACGTTTCAGAAGGTGTCTTTATTTCCTTCGATTTGCGCTGTTTGACGGGAGTGAGGTGATGTAACAGAGCAGGGAGGGTCTCAGAGCTGCATGTGGGTCAGGGTGATAACGAGAGAAGACCCCTGGGCCAAATCTGAGACAGAACTGAGATCTGCAGCTGTCTGTGAGAGCGTTATGAGGCTTTAAGATGAAGTCATGTCCAAGATATCTGCTGTGAAATAATCACAGTTACATTAAATTAACAAAGATACATTTCATAAGGACGTTTATTGTCTGTGTGATAATTAAATTAATCTATCAGTTTAAACCTTTCACTCAGAGGGAACATTTTACTCACAAGCTGACTGAAGTCATGTGTCCAACATATCACAATATTAGAATAAATAAGCGGTTAACTGCTGCTACATCATCTGAGAGCCAGTTTCTCTGTATGTCCAGTTTAGCCAGCAGTTAGCTTTAAACCATTTCCAGAGACTTCCTTTTCCCATGTGCTAAGTTGTTTATAGTCTAATCAGCCACTAATCATCTTCGCTGTAAAAAGTAAGCTTCATTACTCTGGCTTACTTCAGCTGAATGAACCTGAAAAAGGAACAGATTTTCTTGGAATTAAAGGATCTTCAGTTTGCTAAAATAACATTTTGATGCAGATTAGTGAAAGTCAAATTCAAGCTTTGTCAGGTCTGTCCTCAAGAGGAGAAGAAAACTACTTTTAAGTTGTTTGTTGAATGGAGGTGAGATCAAACATTTCAGATGCATTCCAGGAAGTCAGGAGATCTAAATGTTGATTGTGACACACCATTAAGCAGATCTGTGTCTCAGTGTAAATGTTTGATCATGAACAGATGTTATCTGTTTATGGAGAAGTACATTGTCCTTGGATTACCTGCTTTTGCCCTGCGCACAGACTGTGGTGACTTTCCTGCATACACCAAAGCATACTGACACCTTATTGGTCAATACAGCTCTTTCTTTTTGGCAGCTATATTTACTTCTTTGAATGATCCTTTTGGTATTTATCAGGTGTTCAGTCTTGGTGTTGATCCTAGCCCTGGGCAGGGGTAGCACACTCATCCAGATCCTGAAGCACTGGGTGCTGGACAGAAACTGTAAATGAAAAAAGAAGAAAAGTCTGCACACCAGAAGTTGCATGAAGTTAATCATATTATCACAAGTGATTTTCCGTCCCATTGCTTTGTTTATGAGTGGCAATGGCCTGAAACTAATCTTAACCTTACCTCCTCAGTAATTGAGTTCACTACAATTTTGTTGAAAACTGCTCTTTTGGCAATAGTTGTTTCTTGACAGTTTGTTGATAAATTCAACTTTTAAGTGTGCAAATATTAACATTTGAATGCGCTTTGATTAAAACTGATTAATAGCTTAAGTAAAGCCTCCACTAAGGGACTGAAGTGACTTTTGTGTTGGGCGTGTGTCATACATCTCTGTCAGTAACCATCAGGAAAGCTCGCTGACTGAGGCTGGATTTCTTCATTTATGGAAAACAATAAACTCACATCACTCAGAGGCGGTTTGGAAAGTTAACTCTTTGTAGAGTTTAAGGTTGTGTGGTAAAAGTTGACTAAAGTGTCCCGTGGGTTTAGATAATGATGCAGCTAATAGCCGTCTGTCCTCAGCTGTGTCCTCTGGGACCGGACACGTGGACATGTTTCCATACAGTCATGTCTGCAGACTCTGGACCTCCACAGATCTGGTACTGTACTGACTGCTGCTCTTTCTCTCTGTTTCTCTACAGCACATCATTTAGCATCATTACATCCTCCTGTATTCACATCTGTGCTGACAGAGCCATTAGGTGTTTTCTGGACTGATCTCTGCAGAAAATAAAGGAACGTTCTGATTTCACTTTGTTTTAATTGCAGAGCCATCCCTCAGTGCCAGCAGTGTTATGAGCTGCAGTCTGTGCAATACGCAGACCATCAGTGAGTCATGACAGAGGAAGCATGTGTGTGACTTATTGCATGGAAATGTTTGGCTGCAGAGCAGGAGGAAACCTCAGGGGGACGTTTGGTTTGTGTCTCCGTAACAGCTCTGTGTTATCATTACTGAAAATACTTTACTCATAAAGACATATTTATAAAGACATATTTTATCATTCTGACACAACAGCCTGTCGGAGAACTTTTATTATGATGATAAATTATAATAGGATGATCATAGTGTTACGCTATTGTACGGACAGAAATAGCCAGTCAGAGGAGAGTAATGTGTTTCAGATGTTTCACCATGAAGATCTCCCTGCAGCCACCAGCCTTTTATTCAGGTAGAGGATAAATGAATGAACCCCTTGTTCATGTCTAGACAGCAACAGGAATGAAAGTAGAAAGAAGTTGTTTAAGTCAAAACAAAGAATTGTATTGTACTGCAGGAGGTCTAAAACCTGCAGTACCTCAAGTGTCCACTTGGTGCTTGCTCTAGAAGTACTGGAAACCCCTTACACACCATTTCAAAAAGGCAGATCTTTACAGCTAAAATCAGCATGTTTACTACCTTGTACAAAAAAGTATAGGTCTGAATGTTTAGTTTCTCTGTCAGCACACACTCTATGGGGTGTAATTTCTTTACGACCTATGAATTGTAGGATATTAAGATTACAAATTTTGCATTAGAGGCACAGCTGACTTGACTGACAGGCGAGCAGACTGTTGGCACAATGCAGAGTCTACCTTAAACAAAGTGAGGTTGACTCTGCATTTCTACCTGCAGATTACAGGCTTCAAAACTCCAACTTAGAAACAAGCAGCAACCTCAGGTCTGGGAATATGAGACAATGCGGAAGTGCTTAAATCTGCTGTTTCTCGAATGTTCGCTTGAGGCTGGCTCCGGAAGTAGCAGAAGTCACATACACACCAAGCCAAAAAAAAAGCCATTTTCAAAGCAGAAATTAACCTATTTACAGCCTGGTTCAAACAACGTCTCCTGTCCTGTCTGAGTCGCTAATTTTACTACTACCGGCACCCACTGTACGGGGGGGGGGGGTTTCTTATTCGGATCAGATCGCGAGCTCCCCCAATGAGAGGCACAGCTGAGGGTCACGTGACCGACAGGCTCCCTCTGGCTGTAGGTGAAGCCCTGGCCACTACCAATATGGTCGCTATAGCTGATGTGCTTCATTTTCCATTTCAGAAACAGACGGGTGACGTCGGAGAGACTACGTCCATGTTTTATACAGTCTATGTTTAAAAACAAACTGGCCAGAATGAGGTGACCTCATCCTGGTTTATACAATAATGAGTTGTATTATATTGTGCTGTGCTGCACCACTCAGGTAGGAAACCATAAAATCAAGCAGGTTTCATTAATGCTTTCCTACTGCTGCACGTTGAACCCAAAGTTAACCCAAAGTTATGCAGAAGCAGGACCCTAGGTTTAATAGAATAAAAATTTGGCTTTAGAACATGAGTTTATTTTTCTTTTCAAGCAAATAGTGAAAACAGAAATCACTTTAACTCCTCACTGAGCTAATAACTATGTTACATCCATCAACCCACCCCACCCCTTCCAAAAATGCTCCTCAGTCTTTCATAAGACTGCCTCATGTTTTATTAAAAGAAAAAAATCAGAAGTTTGTCTCTATGTAATGCAGTGGAGTAGAAGTCCAAACAAGTAGGAAAAATGAGTGTGTATAAATTTCTGTTTACTAAAACTTAAGACTGTAATAAAATGTACTTTGATACAGTCTAAATAAAACCTCTAATTTTTTCCAAAGACCTTGAAAATGGATGATGGGAAGAGTATTTCACTTAGAATAAAGAAATGTAAATCAAACTTTGAGTTTATGGCAATAATTTGAAACAAAATGTGAGATCCGTCCTCATTCATGACATTTAGTTATAGTTTTAGAGTCTTCTGCCGGTGTTAACGCTGAGGTATTTGCATGGTGTCTTTACTCACCCCTCTGTGATCAGAAATCAAAGGTTTTAATGAGGTTGTTCAGTTCAAAATGTATCCTCAGGAGAGTCCCATCACCACTGAGTAAGTGTTTCTCCTCCTGCTGGTCAGACCATCAGTCATAGTTATGTAACATGGCAGGAAAACTCTGCTCTGGCTGTAACCAGCAGCCTGCGGCTTCGCTCGGTATAAACAAGTGTCATTCAGTCACACTGGAATCTGCTGCTCTCACTCTCTCCGTGTTCAAACAGAGGAGAAAGATGGCACAGTGCACGGAACATGTGCACAGACAAAAACAAGAGAAACCACATGTGACCTGATGAATTCATCAGCTCATGCATCACTGTGTGCGCGTTAGCATCATGTTGCTGGATGAGACCAGGATCATCCTCAGAATTTTATCTCGTTGAAATCATCGTATTTCATAAATCATCTGTTTCTGGAGACTGAGCTTCTCGTGACTTTCTGACCACAGTCTGTTTAATTCATTCAAGCTGTTTTTGTGTTAGCAGCTCTTTAAGGAGCTGAGTAAGCACACGTGGACACAGGCTAACATCCATCACCTGGAATCTGACTTTTCAAAGAGCTCAATGGGAACATGTTCAGCTCCTGATTGCTCAAACATGCTGGTCCAATACTGAGAGTGCTTTACTGTCTGCTTATGTAAAATGGAAAAGAGTGAACAAACAAGAGAGTCACCTCTGCAAGATGTTTGATTGGAGTAAAAAGCAACAGGAAGTGTCACAGGAAGATTTTATGTTACTTCTCATGTAGGCATGTACCACTGTATGTACGTACAGATGGATGACGCGCTCCACCACCACCACACTTAAGTGAAGCCAAAATACTCCATGCAGCACTGACAGAATGCTCATTACAGTCACAGTATGATGCAGGTGCCTCTTTCTTTTATGAGCTGCACAGCAGTCGGCCAGCAGGGGGGGCTCTGAATGCTTTGGCTTCACTTGGGCAGAGCTGCCAAAATCTTGCTATTTGATTTCTTGCCATGATCATGCTCTTTGTACACTTTGTTACCTCTCAGAAATGATTCTCAGAGTTTTTTCCAGTGATTACCTGTGAACACTTTTGCCGACCACATTTTAATGAACCTGAACTTCAGATTTGGTTATGGAAAGAGTGATATTACAACAATCCCTCTGAAGAAACAGAGAGGAAAACAGAAAAAATGGTTTCATCTTATATTAGTACACTTGCATCCAATTTGGCTGAGTGTGCAGTTTTCTAGAAAAAGAACCAGAAGTGTGCTTACGAGTAAATAGAGGGGGGGGGATGAGGACAGGGTCTGTCCCTGAGGGATCACATTAAGCTGCCACTTTACATGGATTCCTTTAATTCACACTCCACCACACCATTTTTCATGATTACTAAATTGTAGATGAGTAAATATTTCCCTCATGTTTTCAGGAAAGATTCAGATTCAAACAAACTCCTGACGCCATCAGCTGGAATATTCTCAATGTTTTCCCCTCCAAAACCAGCAGACAGCAAAATCACAACCAGCTGTGTGTGTGTGTGTGTGTGTGTGTGTGTGTGTGTGTGTGTGTGTGTGTGTGTGTGTGTGTGTGTGTGTGTGTGTGTGTGTGTGTGTGTGTGTGTGTGCGTGCATGTGTGTGTGTCTTCTAAAGCAGCACTCACACTTTTCATGAGGCGCTGAGGGCCTGTAGAAATTAATACACCAAATTAACTTTCTAAGGAGAACAGTGCTAACACAGTTTGTCCTGCTGCAGTCAGACTCTTATGGTCTGGATGATTGATTCATTGATTCTGGGGGAGGGGGTCCTCAGAAAGTGGCTCAGATGTTCTCACAGCACTTAATAAAACTGCATGAATTATTAAATCTAACACACAGGACCAAGTCAGCACAGGCACACAGGCACATCTATGCAGTCCCTACAGTCCAGCATTGCCTCTACAGCCTAGCGTGGTGCAGCTAAGCTCAGTAAGACATGGTTAGACTGATTCCTGTGACTGATGAAGTCAAGTATAGTTGAGCAATGTCTTACGCCAGCGGTTTTCGTAAAAATGACCAAGGGCCAGCAGCTTTCACCGACACATGTATCAACTTGGAAGAGTACCATAGGAGTGATCAATTTGTTTGTTTCTTTCAGTGATTTCTCAAAAATATCTGTCACAAAGTGTTACCAAATAAACTTTTTCCACCATTACAGACTTTTGAAATCAAACCTCTCCTGTCCCCCAATTGTCTGTTGATACAGTGGTCAGTTTTCTGCAGTGTAACGTGCTCCGCCAACACCAGCAAACTCTGCTTCTCCTGAAGGAAAATGATCTCCATTATTCTGATGAATTTAATGAAGTCATTTCATAACTTTAGTATTGTCTTTAGTCTAAATCAAGCTAGTTTTTTATTTTCATTCATTTTTTTATTGTATATTTAAGGACAATAAAAGGTCATGTGATGTCTGTTGTTTTTAATTTATCCACTATTTTAGGGTGAACCACTTCTTCTCAAGGTCCCATATCATGCTCCTTTTCTGCAGTTTGATATGGATCATTGATGTCTTCATGAAATGGTAGTAACATGTTTTGGTCCAAAAGCCAATAAATCAAGCACAGCAGCACTGTTTCCAGGCTCTCATAGCCCCTCTGTTCAGAACGGTCTGATTTAGTGGGCATGACCTTCATATGTAAATGAGTCACTGCTGATACCGCCCCGCTTTTCCGCATCACTGAGAGCGGCGCCACGAGCTCCGAGTGCACAATGTTTAGAAAATAGTGATGCTTGTCTACCATAACATTAGAGGCTAAAACAACAGGCTAACCGCAGCTAAAGTTAGCATCCTGAAGCTAACACAGAGACAGGGGGACAATAAGGAAAAGCTCTTACATCTGCTCCACAGGACACAGCATTTAAAATACTCACATTTCCAGGGTCCAAGGTTTGTTGGCGGATAGTTGGTAATGCGCCTGGATTCAGGACCAGTCTGTTCGCTAGCCCTCTGTTGTACTGTCCACAGTTGGAAAAGCAGTCGGCCGTGAAGTGACTAGCACACACATGCACAGTTTTACTGAGTGTAGCTGGCACATTTCCTTGATAAATGAACTGGGGTATCTGCTCCAGTGGACCAATCAGGTCAGACTTGCTCCTGATTGGTCAAATTAGGGAATCGCTGATTTCAGCAAATCCCCAAAATCCAAACAGCTCGTTTTAGGTCAGGATTTTATATTCACAAGCAATACTAAGTACAGGTTTTATCATTAAATATCACATTTTGTGGGCTGGGAGGAAAGCCAAAGACCCACAAATTTCACTAAAAGACTTAAAGTGGTTTTTGCATAATATGGTACCTTTGAAAAATGTATTTCTCAAAGATGTTCTTTAATATCTTTTTAGTCCACAACACAAAGATTTACACATTGGCACATTTAATAGCAGAAACCACTGAGATGACTTAGTCCCAGTATTGGTGATGAAAATATGTGAAGATTGATTCAATACTTGAGCGGAATCTTTATTTTCTTTTATTTGTACAACCTGAGGTTTACAGTCTATCAACACTGATGGTGTCTTTTCTGTGTTCCAGGTCTGTCAGAGGTTTCTGCCTCTATGAGGTACAACAGGCGGCCCACCTGCCCTGATGCCTCCGTGGGGGTCCACATTCCCACCCCCCCACCCTCCCATCACAGAAAAAGCCACAGTCTTGGGAACAAGTGAGTGTGACGTGCCTTTCCCGAAGACAGATTCAGGACATAAAAACTGTAAATGCATGTATGAGGATGGTCTATGATTGATTATGACAAGAAGCAGTAAAATGTGGAACGCCTGCTGGAAAACACTGGTCACTACACCTTCAACAAATGAAGCAACACAATGCAGCAAGTTTCCATACTTTAATTTTAGTATTTCATTACATTTTTCTATTTTGGGTCTTCACATTTCACAAAACAAGGCATGATGGGAGTACAGCTGGATGTCTGAATAATTGCCACTGATTACAGTCTTGTAGAAAAGCTCAGTCCACGGTCAAAAACATGACTTTATGTAACAACCAGCTGCATTACCAAGGCTGGCCAGTCGGTAAAGAGCCAAAAAGTAATAGCAGCAGAGATGGAGGGATATTTGGAAACTTTACTTAGTGAAAGAAGGAAAAGCATGGTGCATTTGTGCTCATGTTCAGGGTCATCCTCTACCCAGAGTGAGCTCTGTCTCTGGTTTTCATGGAGTTTCAGGTAGAAACAGGATTGTGAGGTTGTGGATGATGGAGGGGAATATAAGGAATGTATTCTAATTGCAAATGACTTTGTCATGGTTGATGGTTTAGTCTTCTTAATGAGCTGATAATGCACTTAGAATGTGTCATCCTTTACTCATTTAACCTTCATTAACAGAATATTCTATGTGTAGTGATTAAATCCTGCTCTTTTTGTATGTTCTCAGTCTAACGCTTCAGTTTTGTGTCCCCAGTATGATGTGTCAGTACGGCATGTCAGAGAGCAGAAGTGCCACCTTTCCTATAGAGAAAGCACGCCACCTTCTGGATGATAGCTTCTTAGAGTCTCAGAGTCCGGTCAGAAATGATCCTCAGAGCACGTCTGTGTCTAACGGGCTCTCATTAGGTCAGTATTTACACCGTCATCACTCTGTTTCTCTGTGTCTGCTCTACTTTGTCTATAAGATCTCCTAATTTCTCATAAACTGAAGACTTTAATGAATTTGGTATTCTGCTCCTTCACAGGAAGCAGTGAAAGCTCTTTTGGGGAGGAGCTGTCACCTGGGATGGAGAGGTGAGAGCCAATCATCATGTACTGAAATACTTTTATTAAAATCTTACAAATGATCTGTGAGTCCTAAAAAACATGATTCACCATTTCAAGGATTAAATTGATGGAAAAACTTTATTAACTTATAGACGTACTGTAAAGTACTTCTACTGAAAAGGAGACAAACTACATTTTGATTTTCTTATTGTCCACAAATCCATGAAAATAGACCAAAGTGAGTCAGTCTGTCTCTGAATATTTAACCGTCAGAAATGACTCTCTGCCCTCGGCTTGAAAAGTCTTGAAAACACTTACAACTATAAACTTGCGGATTCATTTTAATCCACCTTAAACACACATTTGAAGATATGATGATTTACCGTAATGATATCAGTTTGACAGATCATTTCACTGTCAGATGTCTGTTTAAAGGACGCAAAAAAAAAAGGCTTAAGTGAACTAAATCTGTGTTTGGTTACTCGTCCTCGGGGTTGGCGGTGTGCCTTGCTTAACTAAAACTGAATTAAAAAATCTGAATATGAATTGTGTGAACTGAAAGTGAACCCTGAATTTCTGACTATAAGGATTTCAATAACCAAATAGGTTAAATTAAAATTTTAAATCAAATGAATTCACTTCCATAATGTTAAAAAAATCAGTTATTAGTTTTATGAATCAGTTATTCAAACTTAGAATTTCAAATTCAATACAATTATTCAAACTCAGTTTCATGTGGCACATAGTGAGGTGAGAAGCACATCACTGTTTCAAAAAGTTGTACATGTCTGCCTCTTGTGGCTGAAAAGAATATTGCAACAACAAATAAGGTTTTCACCAATGAGTTGAATTAACTGTAATTTATTTTTTTCTATCTGTGCTGCTGTGATATCGGTGTATTTAAATGTTGCTAACATCCTGTGTCAGGTTTAATCTTACTGTGTATCTGTGTTTGTCCCAGCAAGAAGACAGAGACATTTATTGATTAATTCTAATAAGAGGCAGGTTAAATGCAGACTGTTGTGACTGAATGTATCCCAGTAAAGTTCATTAAAAGTGGCTGTGGTTCATCTGGTCACATGGGACACAGAGTGCACTGAGCTCGTCAGACTGACTGTAACATGTGTGACAAACAGGGGCCGCATGTACGCCACTCTGGGCCCCAACTGGAGGGTTCCACTCCGAAACTCCCCACGGAGCCGCAGCTATGTTTACAGGTACAGTGCAGAGGGAGAACCAATGAGATCTAACTTGTCTGACCTCTGACTAGAATGTCTTCACTTCATCCTGTCACTGCATGCTGCTACACAGTCAGGGTTAGAGAGGAACTGTGGGCTCTTTGATTCACTGAGTTTATCTGAAGCTTTGACATCACTGAGTGTGAGCACCGCAGGTCATTTCAACACAACTCTTTACTGAACTCAGTGTTTTTAACCAGCTTGTTTACATTTTTTCTGCGGAATATCCAAAATTAAAAATAAAACTCAGCCTGATATCACAAAACCAGTCAGATCAGGTCATTCCTTCTCTGCTGCAGTCTCTGTACAGCCGTGTGCTTCATGTCTGTCTCCTCATCTACCGATCAGCTTCACTCTGATGTTCTCCTGCATGTTCACTCTGTGAGGAGCTGGATTTTTGTCTCTGTCATTCTCTTTTCTTTGAACACACTCAAACATCTCTCTGCCCCTGCTGCATCTTTTCAACTAAAGCTCTAAGGAAATCCTGCGCTCTGTTTTGAACACATCATAGTTTATACACTCAGAGAACATCCTGTCGTTGTAAACACTGACCTGCATGCTCTGATATTTCTCACCTGCTCCCTCAGCTCATCTGCTGCCACCTCGTGTTACGGCTGCAGTGAGGCAGGTAGCGTGACCATTGAAGGACCTCTGAGGAGGAAAACGCTGCTGAAAGAGGGTCGCAAACCCCGGGTGAGTCCATCTGTGACCTGTTCAGTTATTTGAGCCCATTACTGATCTGATCAGATGGACTAACATGTTTTATGTCTGTGTTTAGCTGTCCTCATGGACCAGGTTCTGGATCTCTCTGTCTGGATCCACACTGACGTTCTACGGAGCCAAAGCTCTCAGAGCTTCTGAAAGGAAACATGTGAGTCTGATGCTGAAAGATCAGTTTCTGTCTGACTGGAGGACTCTGAGCAAAGCTTCAGACACTCCTCTGTGTGTAGTTTACACATCAGAAACTTCTCCCTGACCTCTTCAATGACAGACTTCACACAATTCATGACTTTGCATTGACTCTGACCCTTTGTGTGCTTTACCTGTCTCAGTATAAGTCCAGTCCCTGTAAGAAGGTGTGTGTGACCGGATGGATGGTGGTTCTGCCAGACGACCCAGCCAGACCCAACATCTTCCAGCTCAATGACCCAGATAAAGGTGAGCCACACACGCACTCACACAGAAACACACACGGTATCCTCCTTTTACCTCAGAAAATCACTCAGGTGTGCCTCCTCTCCTCAGGTAATGTTTACAAGTTTCAGACTGGATCCAGATTCTCAGCCATCATCTGGCACAAAAACCTGGAGGAGGCGTGTCGGAGCAGCAGACCTCAGGTATGCTCAGAGACTCTTTTCTACACCCACGTGTTTCCACATCCACTGATTTAGATAAATTAATACCGAATAATTTTATACTTGGCATGCTTTAGTTTGGTATTGTTTTGTAATAATTCACTTAATAATTTTCTTCTTAGCTGCTCTAAAACAAAAGTTGCTAAAAGCATCTTAAAGAAATCATCTATAAACTTATAAAATGTCTTACTGATCTTCACTTTGTCTGATATCTCTTACCTTTGACGATGACACACATTTGAGGCGGTATTTGTCCCAAATGGTTTTGAAGAAACAAATTCACAAAAAGATTCAAATCCCAGCTGTCATGAAAAAGTACTTAAGCAGTTATGTGCTGCAGATAAGATAACCTGATTTAAAAGCCCAGTGAGCGCCCCTTGTAGGCCACAAGTAGTACTGCTGGATGTGCAGCGTTATTTTCTTTTGCATAGGTTTTCAGTGATGAAATGTATTTGATTTTGTATTGCTGAAGTTTTTGCAGCTGATGAAGTTGCATTCTTTTTTGTTTATTCATTTTTCTTTTTATGCCTTCATTTCTTTATTTAGAGAGGACAGGACAGTTCATAGCAGGGGTGTGTTGTCAATGTAGGCAAGTGAGACAAAGCCTCTGCTGTCACCATAAACAGTGTTTAAATACATGGGTGAGATGCCAGTATGATATTTTCAGACACTTTTGATAAACACTCTGAGTTTCCATAGTCAAGGTAATGTGTTATACTTGTGTGTTTCATATTTGGTTTTGCCAACCATAGATAAAAAGCACGAGCTGAAGGGGGCGTACTTGAGCACACAGGTTCATGTTGCTTTCGTTCTTCTTTTCAGAGAAGTAACTAGCTGCAATTCCAAAATTGTGTGCGCAGCCAAAAATGGAAGATATTGTATGTAACCTAAAAAATCTTTCGAAAACTAGATTAATAGAAGAAGATTAACATTGTAACTTAATGGTCTACCAGTTTTTATGTCAAGCTGCTAAACAAAAGGCAAATATGCCACCCAGTTTGGCCCATTAATATGTAAATCTGACTAATGTCATTTTCCCACCAGTCATGAACCTTATCACACCACACTTGTTTTGTTTTTTTTGAGCATTTTTTCTCTTTGCTTAATATTTCCACTTTCACATTTGTTTTGGACTTTTTGCATGTTCTGGACTTTGCAGCACACCTCTCCTTGTATCTTTACAGAGCCCCCTGGCCTTGTTGGCTGCTGCCAGTAGCAGTAATATTAATAAACTCTTAATAAACCTCAATGTATTTTCACTGACATTTAGACGGTGACACAGAATGAATTCAGGTCGTGTTTCCTCCACAGATACCAGCAAACCTCATGTCCTTTGAGTGAGAGCAGTTTGAAACAGCAGGACGTTCAAGTGCCAAACCCTGTTTGTTTGGGAAGTTTTGACAGAACACTTGGTCGCAGAGGAGGAAGAGGAGTGTGGTGGCTTCTGCTGAGATGAAGGATATCTTCAGATGTGACTGTAAACACCAACAGACCTGACGCCTTCCTCACCAGGATGTGAATTCTTGAAACTGATTGGTTGAAGGTTTTATTCTTTAACGCTGCTAAAAACATGTGAACACACATCAATGGATTTCTCAGCCCATGTTGGGTTTCTGCTCCACTGGAAAGAAAGGAGTCGGTGCACAGAGCTGCACTTAGTGTTATATTTCTGAAGTCGCAGACATGTTTGAAGGAGAAACTCTTATTTTAGGTTGAATCTGTAAATATGATACTGCAGCATTTTCCTGCATCAAGCAGAGGAGGGAGGTGACATCATCCTCACATATGGACTTGGATCTGACGGAGAACAGGAGCTGTTTTCACTGAAAGCATCTCAGATCAGATCTGCAGCAGAAGGAAGCGTCAGTGAGACTCAGCAGCCCTGTGACTCACAGCAAAACTGGATTTCAAAATAAGAGTCCCTGTGGCTGTGCCCCCCCCTCACTACCTCAGCTGGTAGTCCTCCTGTACAGCAGTTTGGTCTTGTACATACCAAGTTTACAGACGAACAGCTGATATTTTACACAGAGCGATCTGACTCTGTGTGAACTCTGCAGAGAGCATCAGAGGTGAGCAGGCATCATCTGTCCTCCGGTCTGCTCGGTGAATTAAAGTCATAATTAAGTTTTTAACGGTCGTACCTGTGTGTGTGTAAATACTGTATTTATTTGTAAAAGAGTTTATTTTTCAAACAGTTGGCCATAAAAAGGGAAAACGTGCAGAGGATTCTTTTCAACTCACCTGCTGATGAAGCTGCTCCTCACTGACTGACGGTGGAAGACACCCTAAAACTTCAAACTGAAGGACTGTGGATGAAGGGAAGACTTCATCAGTATCTGTACTGTTAATTATTTGCTTTAAAAGCTAAATGTTTTGTTGACTTTGAAGGATTATCTGCTTTATTACAGCTCTGATTGAGTTTTGTTTTTGTAGGTTTGTTGATTAATTTACAAGAAAAAAACAGTATTATTCTCTGAGGTACGCATTGAGATCTGGGAACACTGCAGTTGTTAAAAGAATCGTCTGTCCCACGTGTTCCCAGGTCTCACCTAAAGCTCTCTAAAAGCTTTACAAAAACAGATCCAGGCAGTAACTAAAGAGAAATGATCCTTTATGAGTGTAGAAACTTTAAGTTCAACCTGTACTAATAGATGGTCATATTTAAATAGAGTCATGTTTCTGTTGTTTCCTCTTGTAAAGTTTGGTTCATGTAATTTATGAAATCAGTGGTAAAGCTGGAAGAAAACAAAAACATGAGACGAGTGATAAATTTAATGTTCTCTGTTCTGTTAGAAATTCAGAAATGCTCTGAACTTTTCACGTTTTGTTCTGAACTTTAACTTTGAATGAACTAACAGTCAGGATGTCTTCAGTCTGTTTGTTCTCCAGTATCATTGTCTGTCTGTAGATAAATACTGTCATGAAGGCTTGTGTTCCCCCTCAGAGTAGGGAGAGCTCCAGAATAAGTTTAGTTCACTACTAATAATACACTACAAATCATGCTGCTCTTTCTTCATCTCAGGCTCTCACTGGACTTATTCATTTAACAAACGCTGTAACTGGTTTGATAACCCACAGGGGACCCTGGATCCTGCTGGACTGGATATTGGTAGACATGATCTTAGTGTGTTGCAGCAGAGAGTGTTTTAAAGCTCCTGTTAAAGTCTGAAAGGGATGGAAAACAACAGGACCAGACTGTTTATGTTAAAGTCCTGTCATTGCTGTGAGCGCTTGTTTTTTAAGGGTGGGAACTCACAGCAAGTGGTTTTACATCTTCCACAAATACAGCAGTAGATTAGAGGTTCCACTTTGTCCACAGGGGGCGCCAAAATCGACACAAAGTTCCTCACTTGAGCTTTAAGAAATATGTGGTAAGCCCACTTAAGAGCTGTGACAAGTTTACTTTCAGTCACAAAAAAAACAACTGCTGCATAAGAAATGTGAATCTTTATTATAAACTGCCAAATCATGACCAAAGTTCAGTCAGGACACCTTATGGAAACAGACAGGGACTGACTCAGATAAAACACTGTTAAAGCTCCTCTGAAGAGTTTTAAAGCATCAAAACACTTTCAGAAAGTTTAAAAATGGACTCATTGTTTAACAAAGGAAGCGTGCAGCCACAGTTTTCATGAACCCACCCTTGTACAGTACGCCAAAAGCATGAACTGTGACGGCTGAAGGGATCCTGAGTGTCTGCAGCTCTACAGGAGAGACTGCCTCATCCCTCCTGAACAAACTTGAGAGATACGTTGGTTTTAGTGAAATCAGCTCCAAAGTGCAGCAGGGAGTTTGCCAAAATAAAGCCATGGATGGTGAAGAGGCAGCTTGTCTCAGAAATCTTCAATCAGTTTTCAAATATCATCAGTGTTTTACTTTCTGAGCGTTAATCCAAAAACGTGTGTCTTTGACTTTTTAAAATCCCGTAGTGTCAGATTTGAACATGTTTCAGTTTTTACCCTCTGAGCAGTACGTCAGAGTGTTTTGGGGACATTGCATGTATTTTTGTGTACAAAACTTTTTAGTGTTGTAACTGTGAATCAGATCACTGAGTGGTGACGATCAGTCTGTGATTACTTTGCTAACTTATTTCTTACCATGACATCGCTACATGTTGCTGTATTTTTCAGCTTCAGACTCAGATCATTGGGAATAAAAATTTATGTACAGAAAGTTTATGACCTGGTGTTTTTTATGTGACACACTGGAATAACATTTGAGCCCCTTTCACACAGAATCAGAGTCTTAAGACGATGAGGTGATGAACAGACTGTCCCTGGAGATAAAACAAGGCATTGAGATTAGTTTGTGAAAGCAACAGTGTGATGTTTAATGGAGAACAAAGCAGCTGAGCTCTTTTGACCCTGAAACTGCAAAACTTTGTCTATCTTGAAAATTTTAGAGAGGATTCTTCCCTTTCGGCTCTCGTGGAAATCAGAAGGGGGTGTTCCTTTTTCAAAAAAAAAAGTGAATAAAGAAATAATGCTGCATAAAAGTAAAGCAACTGTAGGAACCCATTTGTCGTCACACCACTTATATATAAGATAACAATGACATGATAAGACTGTATAGAATGAAGCTGAAATTAAGTTTTGGACTATTGTTGGAAAAAAAGTCTTTATAAGTAATCAAAATATCACTAACTTAATTTACTGAAGTTCAAACTTTTTCTGGTTTCAGATCTATTTTTGCCTTTCATCCAGGACCAGATTGACTGATTGTCTCTATGACAACACCACATCAGCCAACAAAGTTTAGCAGTGAGAAAAGAGCTTGGTTTTTCTTTGATACAGACATCTTTTTTGTATGAACTTTGAGGTGGACACTGGAGCTGAACTGCCACAAAGAAAACGACAGAAGAGCAGAGGAAAGCTGAACAGGAGAGTGATAGGGCACGAGCTAAAACACAGGATAAGCTGTTTGTACAGTATGAACTGAGTTCACAAAAATTTCTGGCAAAAAGTTGTCTCAAAAATTTTATGTAGTGTTGAATATAAAATCTGCTCTCCATTTATTAGCTTTAAAAAAAAAAACAAAAAAAACCACACACCTTAATAGGACTCATATTTTCATGACAGTGGGTGAAAGTGCTCATGGGAAACAGAGTCCTAAAACACTAGCTTTCCCAAACAGACCTCACACCGTCTTGAAATATTGTTTACTTCAAACCAAAATGTCCAGGGAAGGTAACATGAGCTCAAATTTAAAAAAAAAAAAAAAAAACATGAGACAAACTGAGAGAAAGTTGGTGCATTTTCTGTTTTTATTGAAAGACTGCTGTAATGAGCTGATTGTGGACTGATGCAGGTGACCAAAGAGCTGTTACGGTGCAGTAGACGTGTGTGAGAAATAACAGTGTGCAGTAGCTCAATGCAATCCTCTCTGAAGAGACACATCAACACAAGCTTCATGTCCTGTTTCACATAGTCACTTTATGTACACATCACGTTTCAGTTTGAAGTTTGGGCCAAGTGCAGGGAGAGTATATTGTTCAGACAGAATACATTTTACTGGTGTTTACACCTACACTAGGAAAAGTCTGTCTCTGTGAAGTACAGCTTGTAAAAAAAACTCACATTTTATCCATGAGGTTTGGTGCATGTGTCAATCTGTGCTGCCTAAAGGAAGACATCAGAGAAGATTCTGGAAAAGCACTCCATCATGTTTAGGTTGCAATAGCAGATTTTTGTTTTTACCAATTTTCCACCTCAAACAACAAATTCAGACACTTCTGCCCATAACCATTTTCTGAGTCCTTCCCTCACTGTGATGAACTGAGTCCCCTAGAAAAATAAACCTGATGTTTCACACAGTCAATGATTCATAAAAGCAACTAACTGAGCGAGTCAGGTCAGGTAGATAACTATAAAATTACAGACATCCTGGACTGTTAGAGCACAGTAAATATGAAAAACATCAAAATAAGAGTTACAATGCAGTCGTCATCTCGCTGCCATGTGCCAGGGAATTCTAGTTTGTAACATCAAACCAACTGAAAAGGCACATCACATGTTCTCAAGCCCACGTTTAAACCAGACACCCCATAAAAAAGCAGATTCTGTGATTACAAGAAACTCACTAAGATTGACATTGTTCACAACAATGTGCCAGACCATCTCTCTGTGTCAGCACTCAGTACACAGCTCTGAGTGGACTATCTGAAAAAACTCACAGTCCCTTAAAAAGGATATCTGTTTTTAAACCTGGGGCCCTTCTAATACATTTTAGGGTCCAAATAACTGATAGAAATCACATTTGAACATTTCCAGTAGATTTCTCCTGCCAGCAGCAGTCAAACAGAGTCAAACAGGCTGTCATGGTTAAAAATGAAGGCTGTGATTGTACAAAAGGATTAACCAGTGAAGCAAAAGTATCCAGAGCTCCCCCTGCTGACTGCCTGCAGTAAAGCTCATATAGCCCTCCTCATCCATGTTAATAGACTGGACATGGGTCAAATTCTAAAATACAGACCAAATAAATATTTGTCAGAAATGGAGCCTGTCATAATAGTTCTGATCATGTTGTTATCTGACAAGTTTACTTTCAATGAGTTATTTGATGCTATGCCAAGGCCACGACACTATGATGAGGCTCCCATGGCACAGTGTGCACCAAATTATCAAAGTAGAGGAGGGAGGATAAAAAAAGACCACTGAATGCAAAATCTATCAGTGCAGAGGAATGGGTATTTTAGCTTTTCTGTCTTCATCGGGGTAGATGTAGACACATTCATCTTTTAATATCTGTGAACAGGGCGAACACAGCTAATAAAAGCACATCTTTAAGAAACTGGTATATCTTACTCTTAATTATGTTGTACATAGAGAAATTGACTTTTTAAGTGTTGTATCACTTTCTTCAAACAAATCAGACTCTTCAAACAAAAACAGTGATTTATTTTTCAGATTGTAGACATTTCAGGTTAACTAATCTACCCCAAGAGTGTGTTTGAGCTTGTTTTCAGGTGAATTTCGGAGGATTCATTCATTCATTTTCTGAACCGCCTATCCTGTTCAGGGCTGCGGGTGCCTGGAGCCTAAATTTTGGAGGATTTTTTAAAATAAAGTAACCAATGCCTGTTTGAGTTGGTGTGCCTGAAACATTCCCCTCTCTGATGTGGAGCTGTGTCTCTGTAGAGATCTTTTCTGTACTGTTCGACACAAAGAACAACAATTCGAGGCTGTTAGGGACAAAAACAAGAACTTCTAGTGTACACACTCTGATCCATCAAGGATTACGTTGCAGATATGACAGCCTGTTTACCTGCTGCAGGATGAGAAAACCCAACAGATAAAGCAGACCTTTTTGATTTTTCTACCAGTCAGATGTTTAGACCTCAAAATGAGTTAAACTGTAGCTCTAGGTTGAAAATGTTCCAGTAGTCCCCTTTAACGTTTGGTTCTGACATCATAGGAGACGTCCTCCATTATTTACAGTATCTGTATTTAAGGCGACTCATCTCTTCTTCAGTTGTTTTTGCACATCTGCTCAGTCACCGCCCAGCATTGTGCATGTTGAAGCTACAGCACAGGTGACACAGCTTTACCTGAAGAGTAAAGGTCAGAGGACAGTGTTGACTCGTGGTTAGCTGGGAGTGTTTTAAGGCACAATGCTGGAGCGAGCAGAGAGCAGATCTGACAGAAACACTTTGTCTTCAGGTTTCCTACAGGAAAGTTTTTATGGACATATGGACATGTTTTTAGTAGGCGCTGATACACGTTGGTTTTCAAAAAGTCTGTTTCCTGTCTTTGTCCGCGCTCAGAAGACTGCTCAGAGGTTCACAGCGACAGTTTCAGCGTCTTTCTCAGTCTGTGAAGTCTCCTGTGTGTGTGTGCGTGTGTGTGAAGAGGAGGGCTGTAAGCAGAGGAAGAAACAGATAAAAACAAAATGCTTTGGTCCATGCATGATGTATCTTGGCTGTTGGGAGCACCAGTGACGGTGGCTCGTGTCCTCGTCTTCTATCCGTTCTCCCTCCAAAGGACTAAGTGAATGCTATGGTCGGGCATGCTGGTGGCAAACACCAGTCCAGAGTCATTGTCCCCGTCCAGCCCGTTCAGCCAGGACGTCACCCCAGCCAGGAAGCTGGAGCCTCGTTTGGACTTTCTGTAGGCAGGCAGAGGCCAGCGTCCTGTGATGATCTCAGTCCTAAGATCCATTACATACAGAAAGTGGTTATCGAAGAGGAGAGCGAAGACCTCGCCGAAGCTGAGCAGGGACAGGTTCGCTGGGTCCTGTGTTTTAATCACCCTAAGAGAATTCAAAAACAGAACACAGGAAAAAGTGAGATGATGGATTAATATAGATTAAAACTTATTTTTGACCATATGGTTAGAGGTGAGGATATGAGCAGTGTCAGGTCGTCTGCAATCATCTTAAAATGTGTGGGAGATGACAGTCACCATGAGGTTACATTTCAAAGCTACTGATTGGCTAAATGTCAAAGAGGCTTTATTGTGGACAGTATTATTTTGGCCTCAGGTGAACATACGAGAATGTGCTGTTCTGACCCCAGCTGTAGAGAGCTGACTTTAAATTTACCACAGAGAGCCCTGTTCTGTCAGGTGTATTATCTCACCTGAGAATCTCAAAGCTGGCGAAGTCCCACTGATAGACCCCGAGGTCAGAGCTGCAGACGATGTAGCGTCCGTCAAACTGCAGACGAGGCTGCAAACTGATGCTGCGATCCTCCGACACCGACAGAGTCTTCAGACACTTACAGTTTATCTCTCTGCCTAAAGGCCAGACCTGCAGAGGAAATAAAGTGAGTGCCATCTCGTGGACTCTTCCAGTACTACAACACTAAGATTAAAGTGCAGGTGAGAGGAGCTTTACCTTTATTTCATACTTATCAGCACTTAGGAGGATGTGATCACCAGGACTGTGCACCATGGACTCAACCTCACTCTTCTGCAGGATCACCTGAGTGGAGATTACAGATACACACGGTCAGTTCACCCAACAGCTGGAAAAGTAGTTAAATGAAATAAAAGAACCAAAATAACAGGACTCTGCTTTTATGATCTTACCTTGGTGACCCACTCGGTGTGTCCAGTCAGAGTGTTGAGACACGCTCCAGCAGACAGAGCCCACACCTTCACAGAGAAGTCTGCAGAGCCACTGACCAGCAGGTCCAGCTCGTCGTTATAGTCCACACTGAAAACTAACAACACACACACACACAAGCACACATTCAAAACAATGAAAAAAGCAGGGCAGTCATTTTAACGCGTGAATTAGATTAATTAATTACACTGCAAATTAACGCATTATAAAAATTAACGCAGATTAATCTGGATCCTAAAACCGAGGGGCGTTCAAAGACGCACTTATTTTCAAATGTCTGGCATTTACAAACCGTTTGTCCTACTTGGAAAAAGTGGTGTTCTCGTCAGATTTTTCAAATTTCCGACAGTCCCTGAATGTATCACACGTGACGTCTGCAACATGCTTTAAACCGGGGGAGAAGCGAGCATGATTTTTGGGGGACTGCCGTCCACATCTTGTTTATTCACACGTCCTTTTGAAAATCTGCAGAAAATCAACTGTTTGCTCTAGCTCAGTTCTGTAAAAAAAAACAGATAATTCCACACTCTTTACTGCCTTAAACAAGCCCTGAATTATCGATATTTGTCCTGTATTTACATCTAAAGAATTCTTTGAAAATTTGCTTCCATCTTCCTGGTGTCATGTTTCAGCTAGGGGCTGCTCTGCACCAATGAGCAACAGTTTGTGTGTTCAGAGCATGTAAAACTGAAAATACTTCACTTTTCTTTGATCCAAGACTTGAATAAAGTGTTTTGTACATAGTTCCTCACAGTTTTTAGCCTTTAGCCCTGGTTCTCCTGACCTAATAGAAGTATAAAAGTTCATATTGCAGTGAAAATTGAGTCCACATCGAGTAAAAATGTGACAGAAGCAAAAACCGTCCTAAAAATCAAATGGGCTTATCTTAGGTGCAGGACTGTAGATTGTGTAAAGACAGAACCATAAAACTTTTTTTATGTGTTCCTTATGCCTCAGGGTACCTAAAAATGTGTTGTATATATTCCAACCTTATTTTTAAATGTTTTTTTAATGTCTTTAAATGTAATTTTAATGTCCTGGAATTCAAATTCTTTATTTTGGGACCTTAAGCAGATATGAGATTAAAATGTGATTAATTAGATTAATTAATTACAAATCCTGTAATTAATTAGATTAATTTTTTTAATCGCCTGACAGCACTAATTAAAACTAATCCAAGAATTGTTCACCCGTTTTTGAGTTTCTCAAACTAAAACAGATAAACGCTTAGTATGAACCAACCTGCTCCTGTGTGGCCCCTGAACTGCTGGATTTTAGCACCAGTGCTCCACTCCCAGCATGCAATGGTGTTGTCAAAGGAGCCAGTCACTAATTTCTGTTCATCAAACTTCACTGTGGCGCAGGTGTGTGTCTGGATCCCATAAATGCACTGCCCTGTGCGCACATCCCATAATTTAGCAGAGAGGTCATCAGATCCTGGAAAGAGAGGAGACATCCACGTGAACACAGATCGCTTACCACATTACACAGGTTACACATGTTTACACGTTTGTGTGCAGGGCTGATCATACCTGTGCAGAGCAGTCCATCCTTGTAGTAGAGTGCATAGACTCGAGCACTGTGTCCGATGAGGGAGGACGTCTCAAAGGCCTCCTGGTCCTTCAGCTGCATCATCCTCAGTCTGGCCTTCAGGTAGACCCCCTTCCAGTGAGTCGCGTCCTGGACGGACTCATCGATCCTCCAGCCAAGCTCCCTACACACTCCCTGCCAAACCTCGGTGCACGAGCTGATCACCTGTGGAGAGAAGGATGCTTCAAATCTTTACAGTGCAAGTGTTCACTAAAAAATGTGAGCAGGTTTACAGAATCATGGTCTCTGGACTTTTCTCTGGGCTTTTAAAAATCTCCAGACTGATAAGCTTTACGGAAATGTGGGGGGTTTTTTAACCTGTAATCTTAAAATTTCTGTTCAATTGATTCCTGCCTTATGCTTAATTCAGCATTAAGAGAAGTTCCCACTGCAATACCCTTCTTTTTTATCAGACTCATACAGACCCTTTAGTAAAGATATGAGCCTGATGCAGTCTGCAATTTTTTTTATTTCTGGAATTTTCCAGATCTTTTTTTCCAAGATTTCTGTTGCTCTGTTCTTTTCTGTTTACCTACGTCCTGCTCAGATTTATGGAGGCTGAGCTGGCATTTAGATTTTGATTTTGCCAGGACTTTTGCCAGGCTCATTTATATTCATTTTAATAGAGGACACTTTTTTTCTGACTGGCTTTAAAGATGGACTACTGATTGTAACATGGAGGGGGCAAACGTTGGGCCTTGACGTAATTTGGTTGAGGAAAGGTTGAAGTGAGGAACTAATAATATAAATAAGAGTAAAATCACAGCATGCTTTGACTTTGGACTGTTAAGTTAACAGTCCAAGTTTTTTCAAACACTCGCACATCCCCAATATCCTCCTATGAGGAGTAAGGTCCAGTTGTATCAGGTAGACCTTACACAGCTACCTTTTCGTTTTGTAAGTGAAAACATTCAAGTGACACAGATACATTACAGAAGTTAGACGCCTTGAATACACCAGATACATCTCCAGTCCAGCTCTGCTCTATTGCATGTTAACTCATTCATTAATCCACTGTGTGTTCAGTCTGGCAAGCTGCATGACTGACAGACAGCTGGAGTCACAGACCAAGAAGGTCCCATTGATAAGTCTCTCTTCATTTATGTTTGGCTGCAACACCTCAAACTTGTCGACTCCTGGTCTGGCTCTGCTCATAATGTCCATTTATTATTGTAGTCAAGCTAAATACAATTTGGTCTGGACACATTTTGTTTCCATGCACAACTTCCTGTTCTGTTCGATCTTCCCTACGTTGAATTTATGAACCACAGCCAAAGGGGAAACATCCGGTGTAGGTTGCTTTTCAAGGAAAATCCGCATGAGTCTAGCTGCAGCATTAAAAAAACCTGTTTACAGCCTGGTTCAAAATACAGCTTGAGGCTAAAACACCAATTTCTGGATTGGCACTCAGTGTATGAGGGGGGGATTGTTTTCTAACTTAACAGTTTAGAAGATATTAGGATCATCTGATGTCACATGACTGACGGTTGCCCTATACTTGACACAAAGGAGGCTCAAAGCCTGCGTTTTATCCAATGTGGCTGCGTCCACAGATTGGCTTCATTCCACTGTATCAGGAGACAGATGGGTGACGTTGCAGGAAATACATTCATATTTTATACAAATACAATCTATGGTCACAGCTCTGTTGTGCGAGAAAAAGTAGGATGGCTGCGTATTACCTGCCATCTGCTGGACCCGCCATATAGCCAGACTGCAACACCTGTC
This sequence comes from Halichoeres trimaculatus, assembly GCF_033239565.1. NCBI lineage: Eukaryota > Metazoa > Chordata > Actinopteri > Labriformes > Labridae > Halichoeres > Halichoeres trimaculatus. Next base: position 15,740,359 of record NW_027437194.1, on the reverse strand, counting down.
TGGTGCTGTGATGGGGACGCATCTGTTGTATTATAGTCGTAAAACAATGCAACAATGATGTTTGATTCTGTCATTTTGTTATTTTTTTGTTTACTTGTAGTTTCTGGGTCTTGTTTTGAAACCTGAGCAGTGCTAGGAAAAAAACTGAGATGGCTCACTCTTCATCTCCAGAAAACGTTGGGATGCTTACATCATCGAAAACCCTTTCAATTATAAAACCAGCTAACTATTGTTGATTCAATTTTCCCAAAAATAATGCTCCATCAACTCTCATGAAGAAACAGATCTCTGCAAACACCAGGGAAGGTCCAACCTCCACGGAGCCAAGCGAGTACCTTATTCCACTGTTTGCAGACGAGGCAGCAGGTGAGCAGGGTCTCAGGGTCGAGCCAGCGCAGCAGGTAGAAGGCCAGCTCCAGAGGTAGGAGGCGCAGGAAGTCCCGTTTGAGCAGCGTTTCCAGCCCATTGGACAGGTGACGCAGCTGTACGGCACCACTAAGGGAGATGAGCTGGTCCAGAGACTGGTTCCTCTGCTGGTCATTCAGAGTAAGGAAAGTGGCGGAGACTGACTCCAGCCACCCCTCAAAGGCCGCCTTCTCCATGGGCACATGAGAGCGACCTGCAACACCTGCAGGAGAGAGGCAGGGTTTGGATTCAGCATGTTTAGTATACAGAAGATTACATAAGGAGAAATCACTCGAGGCACATCATGTAAACATAACAGCAGCAGCCACAGGCCTTAACAAACAGCGAGTTCAACCCAAAAGAAGAAGTGTCAGAGAAACACAAAAACAGTGAGAGTCACTGAGAAAACTGGGACTTCCATAACTTTCCCATCATCAGAGCTGACAGAGCTGACTATCATAGCTCCTTTTTAATCCCTCAAACTAATTTCTTACCCTGACTCATTCCTGAGCCTTGACAGCTATAGACGTAATATTCCAGCAAAGGGCTGTCAGGATGCAGAGCAGTATGAAGACAACAAAAAATGAAAGTGAGAGCATCATACTGACAAGCTAATAGATAGGCTAAAACTACTGGCAGAGTTTCATGATCAAGACAACTGATTGGCAGGGGCGTATTTAGTCGGGGCCCTCCATGTCCTTGTAACTCATCTTCCTCAGAGCTAGACTGGTTCCCTGGGTCCACTGTCTCTTTCCGAGAATCAAGGCACGATACAGTGCTAATCTTGTACATGGTAACTTAACACAACTAAATGCATTTCCTCAAGTTCTGTACTTTAGTTTGATTTTGAAAAAAGTGAATACATAATTTAGTCCACTTTGTCCTGGATTTGAAATCTTTTATGGTCAATTGACAGCTTATTTGTCCCACAGTGGTGAATTTACAGAGTAACAGTAACAAACAAATAAGTATGTAGTGAAAAACATTACAATACGTAAATACTGAAAAAAATAATTTAGTAAAGAAAAAAATATGTAAATATCAAGCGCAACATAAAACTAGAAAAAAAATCTACTGAAAGAGGTGAGATTTACAGTTACTATACTTTGTGGTGCTATTATTTTAAAGTTAATGTATTTTTATTTGACCCCCTGTACAGTGAGTTATGTATCCAAAAAATAGATTTTGTACAATCATGTTTATCACCAACTCAAAGAGTTTGATTTTGAGAAAATTATCCTGTTTCCTGGGCTAGATAAAGTCCTTAAAATCCTAAAAGTCTTATATGTTTATCTCGGATCTCAGAGCAACATTGTTTTTATTTCCGACTTGGTTGAAAATTAGAAAAAAAATCTGCAAAAAAGTGCTTTTTCCCTCTTTCTTCCTGAATCCCATTTTCAGATGTGTTGTAACATGGAATAGCCCATTGAATAAGAAGGGAGGGGGAGTACCCAAAACCATCATTAAAGATTAAGTCTTTTGATGTATTTTGAAGCATGTGAAGTAAGATTTAGAAAAAAAGAAATGCTTTCAATTGAAGACAACTTCATAAATCAGTTTTTAAGAGATGCTTTGGGGGCCCCTGGGAATCTTGGGGCCCCAGGCAACTGCCTGTGTTTGCCCAATTGTAGCTATGCCCCTGCTGATTGGTCAATGAGCAGAGTTTCTGACAAACCTTATCCAGAACAAAACCAGAACAAAACCACCTTCACAGTAACAAAAACTCTGAGTCCACAGTAGCTTTCACACTCAGACTCTCAGCACTGTTACTGCCCTGGCTCTCTGCTGTTCCTGTCCAAGTTTTATCACATTGTCACATACTGCCACTGAGCCTGTTCAAAAACACGCACATTAAGTTGGTTGGTCACCTTAAATTAACCCTGGGTATGAGTGTCAGACTGGTTGTCTGTCTCCATATGTAAGCCATGATTTACCCTGCCCAATGACAGCTGGATCAAGTTCCTTTTATCATTAAAAGAAAAACAAACTAACTAAAACTGTTTGTATTACATAGCGTACTATGATTCTCTTTTCACATGCATATTTTGACTTAGCACAAAAAGTACGGCAATTTGTGTTTGGTAGATGAGTTCTCTGTTGTAACAATGCTTTTGGCAATACATCTTATGCTATTGAAAAGCCATTTTATTTGCCTGATTACTAAATGTCTCCACGTTTGTAAACAGCATGCATTTGAGGCATGAGCATCAGAGCTGATTCTGATGTTGACTCTTGTTTTGAGCTTCTGGTAACCCCATGTGCTAACAATCAGGTGCCTTCAACATAATATTGTCACAATATATCAGCCATTGGAAAACTGTAGTTGTTATCAACCACTTATGCACAGTTGTTCTGTTTTATCTTCTAGTCTATACGTACTGCTGCTTCATCTTTTGATCTGCCTCCTTTACTGCACACTACATATCGCACCTTGCACCTGACTCATGTTATACCTCATATCACGGTTTACATCTCCCTGGAGTGAACTTGTTGCAATTTCATCATATCATGCCATGTCACTTTCAGTCCTCACTGAAACCTCATCCTGTCACTAACAGCATAACATGTCCTAACTGCCCAGTATGGTTCTATCTGTGCCTTAGATGAAGAGCTGTATAAACGTATTCAAATCTAGTTTTGCTGCAACAAAAGAATGTGTCCTTTCAAGGATCATTGCTGCCTTATCTTATCCTCCTTATTGTAGTGATCTCCCAGAACAAAATTAAAAACATTAGTTCACAAATTAATCGATGTCAGTATTTACTAATAATTCTCTGTTTCCTCCACCCAGTATGTGTGATATTTTCAGCTTATATCGTGAATAATGCAAACATTTTTTCAGAAAGATCAACCTTCACAGCTGATTAACAGAAAGCTGCATTAACAAGCAGAATGTTTTAAGGTTTCACAGTTTGAAGATTTAAGATGAGACATTAAGTTGGTTTATTAATGATTCAGCAATAATTACCTGTGCCCCTATCTGTCACAAAAGGCTTCAGACAGCTTACACAGCTTTCCCTTAGCTGAAGTAAACTACACTGACTTTACGGGTGGCTCATGACACGTCTCATTTTAACCAATAGTAACACTGAAGGTTTATTTGTAACGAACTGCAGTATCTGCACCTTTCAGTCAAAGTTAGCCACCTGGCTAGTTAGCAACTTTTGAGCAAGCGTTAGCAGAGTAACAATACTAAAATATTACAGAATGTTAGCTATGGTTAACACATGCAGTAACAAATAACGGTATCTCCTAGTGAGTATATTAACATCCAACTGTAAAGCCAGAATGTGCACCCACCTGAGAGTTGCAGGGAGTTTCTTTATCGCCTCTGAGTTAGTTCACATAGCGGAGTTAGCCGCATCAAGCTAACCTGTCAGCGAGCAACTTAAAAGGATTGTCAAAGTAACCTAGCCTCGTAGCTAACGTTAGCTCAGTAACATGGTGACAGAACTCAAATCACATTATGTTTCTAACGGAGGAGTCTTCTTCTCATTTCTACAGTAATATAATAGATGGATGGCAGCTTGTGACAGCATGAAAACCAGAACATAATAGAAACGCTATCCCTGCCCAGAAGCTAATTATGCCCTCTGCACTGCCTTACAGGAGGCACCACACGAGCTTACGCTGCCAGGAAAAACAGGTATGTGAAGTAAAAACCTTAAGAAAATTATGCTAAATATATATTTATTTATGTGCATATTTTTTTTCAACAGAAGTATTATTTAGTTTGTTTTTTAGTGACATTGGTGAGCTCACTTAATAAAATCTTTTCTGCCTGTTAAACAAAGCTGAGGTCACATATAACATAAAGGCCCTGAGACAGTAACTTCCGGTGTCGCGTACAATGTGGAGCGGTGTGAAATATGTGACCAGAGCCAGCTCGTTCATGTCCGTCTCTTGTCGGCGGTACGGAGTCGATCGCAATTTGTGTATTGATTTCAGTTAGTTTTTATTTTTCCCTGGCGTTTTGCATTTTTCAGAGGTAACGCGGACGTGGACAAAATAAACATATAATGGCATGAAACGTGTCAAGCAGCCTATATAGTAGAAGGAATGTGATGATAATTTCCACCAGAGGGCAAAATTATCACGAATATAGGAAAAACTTCTTGCATATCATTTTGATGTTTCAATGTGAAATGAAGTCTGGACGTCAGCATGAAATCAGAAGATTCAGACCTTCACAATATTTACCCCTATGATTTAACTGATGATGAATTGATGGATAAGTCATTCGCAAAAACACGTGCAAAGTTCTGTCTAGTGTTTTCAGGATGTTTTTCATTTTAATTTTGTTTGGGTTCACAGTAATTACAAATAAAAAAATCTGAAGAGTCTGAACTTTACTTTTTCCCCCTGTATTTTAATTTGATAAACTGCAGGAAGAGTTGGAAAGTGCATTTAAATACACAAGCAGATTTGCTTGCTAACCGTATAAGGCTATGAGGTATGAAGAACCTACCTTAGGGTGAAAATAAAGAAATGTAAAAAAAATATATATATTTTTTTTTTGACAGATTGTTGAGACTGCTTTTAACAAAAAAAAGTCCCTCACTCCTTTAGATTTGCACTCCACACTTATCTGTTACTGATAATAGAAGAACTTCTGAAGGACAGAACATCAGATCTGCTGCAACAGTTCAATTTCTGCAGTTTAGCATGAATCATCCTGGATTTAACTCAGTTTACCTTCATCCTACTGTAATCACAGGAAGAAAACATACCATAGAATGTGTGACTCAGTTCTGATTCAGTTTGACTCAGCTGTCACTTATACTGCAAAAAATACTGCATCTGCTGACTTCTGTAACCTAAACCTAAACAATGTTAGTCATCAGTACTTAATGGCTTTTTTTTCCTGAAACTAGCTTTATAAGAAGTGCACACGATTATCAATGCATGATTATCCATCACTGGTTGTGAATATTTTTTCATTGGCAGATAAACATTTTTGAAGTCACAGGACAAAAAATATTAACCTTCATTTGATGTACTTAAAAAAAAAAAAAAAAAAAAAAAAAAAAGAAAAGAAATGCCCTCAAAATTTTCTACATCATTTTTGTACTTGAAGGTCTTACACATCTAAGATCGCGTATGAAAAATTTGTCACATCTATTTTCACATATGTAAGTGTCGCACATTTATTACTGAAAGTGAAAACGTAAACATTTTTAATTACTATAAAAATTTTGGAACTTCCTTAATTCTTTATACATCTCATCATTGCAAATGTTAATTATGTGCATCAACTGCTGTGCATGAATATTTTACCCAGCTAGCGTTGACATGAATTTTTTTTTTTTTACATCTATTTCTGTACATTTTTTTCAACATGAAAGTAAGGGTTTCTGCTTCTCAAGATACACACAAAATATTTTATTCATCCATGAATAGCTACACATGAAATTTTATTGTTGTTTTCTTGAACCATGCAAATAATCACATTTCCTATGATGTAATAAATCTTAAATTCATTTATTGCATATTGTGGTTTTAGCACTTTTTGCTAGTTTTTAATAAATTTAGATGTATTTTTGCCAGCTTGTACATACATCAGCAGACAGGTATAAGGATTTATAGTTTGTTATCTCTAACACAGGCCTTGGGGGTTTTAGAGAAAATTCAGAGGACAGAAGACGCTTAGATCAGCAGATAATTCCTTTTGCTTTCTGGACCACCTGTTTCTCTCAGTGGAGGTCAGTCCACTCGGCTCAGATTATTAAACTTTCACATTAAAGTTCACCCCTTCTCCCCTCCTACTGATTCTAATCTAGTTTATTGTGATCATTTGCAGTTCCTGTTTATGACACACAGTTATTGGCGTGAATCTTTTGGCTGTGGGGTGTCAGGTACAGCTGGTGTGTGTAGGAGGGGGTGTCAGGCTTACCCTGACCCTAACCCTAACAGACTAAGTGATTGATGCCTGGCTACTAAGCTCCCCTATAAAGAACTGCTAATGCTGCTGGAGACTCAGATGAGCTGGGAGGGAAAACCTGGACTGGATTCACAATGCCAGAGTAATGCTTAGAGTTCATCAAATAACTCCCAAAATATTCAGTATCCATAATGTAATGTTTTTAAACAACAGACTGCTTAAATAGTTAAAACATTTTATGACTAAGCAGTTTAAAGTTTGTTTTTTGTAAGTCTTCACATGTTATCTGTGTTTGATATGTCAGTATTGTTTTAATTAGAATATATTTTCAAAAATACTTATTTTAGTTACCCAAACATAGCGATTTTAAATGTTTTATTTGAAATTTTAAATTAACGACAAATTTTTGCTAATCCTTCAAATGTAAACCATCTTTACTGTCACTGCAGCTCAAAATCAAAAGATGTGGATAAATTATATTTGGTTTTAGTCCCGAACAAAGAGACTTAGACATGTCTATTCATTTTTAATTTATAATGCACTTTCTTCCCCAACAAACTAACACCTCCTGCTGTGTTACACTTAAAGCATGCCTTGATCTATGATCTTTCTTTGACATACTGGGTTTCCTCTTTCTTGTCTCCTCTTTTACCCATCTTATGCAGAGTTTCTTTGTGTTCAGTTTCAGTCCCAGCAGGTGTTGGTGCAGCTCCTGTTGATCCAGCTCTTGTTTTCCCGCCGCCTCCCGTCTCTCTCGGCTGATTAGACTCAGAGTTTGGAGCAGGGAGGGCAGTCTGTGTCACTCCTCTTCATTAGTGCCCAAACACAGACAGAGCAGTATGCCAGATAGTGAACACAGAGTACACACTCAGCAAGGAGCTCCTCCACCTCTCTGCAGCATGCCAGGACTGTAGGATCCTTCTCCTTCTACAGATTAACTGTGGTCCTGTGCAGACCAGGTGAGCCAGGTTTCAGCATGGAGCTTGGAAAAGTTCACCTGAACCTGAAGACGCTGCTGCTGACCATGATGATGTTCAAATGGGGTGAGTGGACACATCACTTCTCTGATTGATATTTTCTTTTCTCATGATCATTTTTGTATTCTGAAGGAAAACCCTGAGTGCAAATCCCCGGAAAATCCCACCCTGCTGGTTGTTATAGAGTTTAAAGTTTAATCCTGTTCCTGTGAAAGCAACAGGTTGCAGAGAAAGATTTACTGCAGAGTCATTAATACCAACAGAAGCAGTTTCCTCTCACGTCTGCTGTAATTAAAAATCCTCACAGTGTGTGGATTTGATCATTTCTTGAGGAGGATTCTCCCTTTCATTAACCTGAAAGTTATCAGGAGCAGCTCTCAAGAGAGCGTTCTCAGAGATGCTTGCACAGCTCCAACAAAAGAGCACAAGTGGACTGTGGGAGGAGGGATAAGTTTGTGCTCCCACAGACTCAAATAGATGCAGACAAGTTTGGGGGGGTTGTTACAGGCATAATTAAGGAGGATGAGAACGCCAAAATGTCATCAGGAGAACCCTCAGTTACACTAACGCAGAGGTAGAGACGATGAGAAGCAGGGAGTTGTTTATGACACATGGAAACAAGGAAAGTTTTGGATATTAAGAGAAAAGGGCTAGAATTTAAAGCTAGGTGTAGTTAATTGTAAATATGAGAAGAAGTCAAAGATTAAATAGAGTAAATGAATGGTTATTTGTGTGGATGGGAAGATGGAGTAAAAGCTTTGCCCATGGCTCACTGAGTCAGAAAAGTGTCATGGTAAATTAAGCTGAAATCACTAAAACACACACTTTTACACTTCATAAAACACAGACTCAACACACTGTCAAGGTAGCCACAGTTTGGAGAAACTTATTTTCCCGTAATCAGATATTTATGTTAGTTAATTAACATTAAAGTTTTGCACCTGAATCTATCTTTGCACATAAAAGTAAAGACAGTGATTCAAACAAGATCAATAACCGTGCAGCAGAACAGACCCTTACTCTGGTTTTTATCTGAAGAAACCGTCGTATGATTGGATGTTAAAGTGGAGGGTGTGGCTAATATTGAACGTTAGTTCAGGGGTTTTTTTTGGTTTTTTTACTTGCCCATTGTGTTGGATTAGACACATGACTGGTTGTGAATCCTCAGTCATGCATACTCACACAGAACAAACAGGGCAGAGCAGCTCATTCATAACTGCATGAACACAGACACAGAACCAGGTCAGAGAAAGTCTCTGACCCTCATCAGACTCCTGGACACTGCAGGGGCACCAGTGTGTCATTTCCTGAAAACAGCACCTACAGTAGGGAACAGGAACACACAAAGCTTTTTGTACTTTTTGTACTTCATTATGATGTGGCTTCATCTGTTGACTGGTGTGCTCTCCCTTTCTTGTCTCCATGGGTTTTTTTTAATGGTATAGACCTTTACCCCTCACATGCTGCACTTGAAATAACTCTATATTACAGGTTAATGAAAGAAAGAAGATGATGTAGAAAAACAGAATTTAATAGAAATATGACATACAATCAAGAATTTAAATTTTAACATGTTGTGATGGAACTTTTTTATTGGGCTTAAAATCATCTTCAGTGCCTCTGACCCCTCTTATATGTTGGCTAACACACGCAACAAGGCTGTGACAGCAAAGAGAAAAGGTGAAAATTCAGAAACATGTTCATAAAGTATATAAATAAAGGACGATGGTTGCAAATCAAAAAGAAAAAGGGCAAACCAAAAGCATTTAAAGCAAATTCATTAAAATGCAAAGCTAGTTTTGCAAATGTCAGCCAGCACATTTGGTCTTTTCCTCAATAAATGTAATTGATGAACACTGAAAAGGGGTTATTGTGCTATTTGTACCGTGGACCAGTTAGGGGATACTTTTGTGATAAACTCATCATTTAAGCAAGTCTTCTGAAGAAGTTTAAAAATTTCCACAGGTTTATATGAACATCCAGCTTTGTGACTTTATGTCCATGTTTAAAATATGGGAAAACAGCTTTTCACAAGTCACACTATATAACAATCATTACGAGTACAAAGATATTCATATGAAAGGTGCAATGATGCATCTACAAAAATGAGTAATAAGTAATATAAAGTAGTCATTGGCTAGGTTTTCTGTTTTAGTACTTTGTATCAGGTCCACTGTAAGTTTAAGTATGTAGTTTTTCCTTGGCTTCAATGGTGCATTAAAGTCATCATTATTATTATTATTATTATTATTATTATTATTATTATTATTATTATTATTATTATTATTATTATTATTATTTTTACCAAAACAAAGTTAAAAAAAAGTACAATTTTTTTATCACTTTTAACAAAAATAATAAAACACAGTCTACATATTTTGTGTGTAAAAGCAGTAGTAAGGTTGGTACAAAAATGTAAAAGGAGTTGCAGAGACAGTTTTTATTGTGTAACCACAGAGTTACTGGGCTCTGTCATACACCTGGTGCGTCTTGGCATGCAGCGCAGGTGTCTTTGCTCTTTCTTTTATCTGATGCAGTCAGTGTTGTCAGGCCCAGTGCCTGTGTTGTGTGGATAGCAAATTAACCTTTGCCCACATTAGTGACCAGATTGTTTAATCCCTGTAACAAGCAAAATGTGGTGAGACGCATGCAATAGTCTTATTCTGTGAGATTACAGAGCTTAAGTACTCTGTTGTCATTTTTGTTGACTTTTGTACAGGGATGTGATTCAAGCTGTCTGTAGAATTTAATAAATGGTGGACAGGTCATATTTGAGAGGTGACTTGTTCAGCTCACATCATCTCAGAGTGTGCTTCATGAAACAGGAACTTGTAGGGAGGAGTTTGCAATACTGAGCTTTACTGATTGGTTGAACATTTCCAGCATTTTATTCCAGCTTCAGATCTTTGATGTTTATTATCTTAGGCTTAGAGAGTAAACATCTCTCCACAATGAGCTGCAGAGCCCAATTACAGCTGTTCATGCTCAAATTTGTCAAATATGATGTATGAAAGCAGACCCTCAAGTGAAAATAAATCGCAATTATATATTTTTTTCATCATGTGACCATATAAAACACCAAACACTGCGCATATTAACATGCATTCATACTCCATGCAGCGTCTTGTTCATCAGAGAATAAAACCGCCAGCAGGAGCACAGCTGTGCTTTATTTACACCAGAGGAAGCTTTTGGATAAGATCAGGAAGAGACATGGATCCAACCAACTGTCTTCAGGAAACACATTAACAATTTGCACTCTCGTTTTCAAAGAGTAAATTGATTATCTGATAATCGTCTCAGAGAGAGGGCAGAGACAGATTATTCAGATTAAGAGATGATATCATGTCATCGCACATTGAGCTGTGTGCCTCCAGCTGTGCTGTGTATGTGTGTATGTGTGTGGTCTCACTACAGGTTGGATCTGTATTTACTGTGCCTGTGTCCTGTGAATGACACACCTGTTTCCTCTGACCATCACCTCATTGACAGCTTTGAACCGTGTGTGTCGAATGGATTAAATGAATGACAGACAGTTTTACAGTTAAACAGGTGAAAAGTTCAGATGTGTGTGTACACAACTTCAATCTCAAACACCTGTAGCTTTAAAGTCAAATAAACTGGTCTCAGGTAAAGAGGGGTCAGAGCAGGAGAGAGGCGAAAGAGCCAGCAGAAGGAACAGTTTGTTTCAGTGTCCACTTCATGGAGCAGAGTTCTTCAGATGTTTCTCTGAGGATAGGGTTGGTTTCCAATCATAATAGCTATACCTGTTGTCTATGGTGTTGCAAAAATTTCAGGAAACTTCATTGAATATTTCCACTGAAATTTTAGCACAGGAATGTTTTTTTTTTGTAATTAACTTGATTTTTTTTTTATATCTAAGTTTTTATTCAACACAAAATTAAAATATGTTTTGCAGCTAGACAAAGATACATTCATTTTTCAGAAATAAGGACAACCAGTAAGACAAGTAAAACATATCGTTTTCAGAACAGTGTTAATGTTGAAGTAATGATAATAACAAAATTTCTTTAAAGCAATTTAAAAGAAAAATAAAATTAAATAAATAAACGAAAAACAAAATTGTATCAAAAATTAGAATGTCAGGGATAGTAACAAAATGAGAAATTTGCATTTACATTTACATGCATGTCTATGCCCCTTTCCACACACAAAAAAGAAAAATCTTCTCAAATACAATTCAAATCTCAATCAGGCTAACTGTAAATAACTTTATTTAAAAGTAATGCATTAGACAAGTTTGCATGCATGTCTGCTCATAACATAGCCAAATGTTTGATATTTACACATGTGTATGACCAGGTAAATGCTGTGAAGGTAAAATGTGGAAAATTCCTGTTAGTTCCCACTAATTTCTGAAAATTCCTGGAATTTTGCAACCCTAGTCATTAGGCAATATTGGTGATGCTACATGAGGCATTTGTAAGGGTGGGAACTATGAGTTACATGAACAGGAAATCCTTCATAGATTGGATTGTCTCATTTTGGCTGACTCTCAGGTTTTATTGCAGGCTAAGGGCCAAGATGGGCACTACCTGCTTTTTTTTAAGTCTTAGTCAAGTTTCTTGTGGTTTTGAGAGATAACAGCAAAATAAAAATCACATTTATTGACCCAAGGTGGGATCTCAAAAGCCAGAGGAAAGAACCACCATGAAACGTTTTTTTAATATCTTTAACATCCTAGTCAGGTTAGGTGTCCCTGAGTAAAATGTAGATGGTTTGACAGTAATGAAAATTTATTCCGTTTTTTTTTTTTTTCTGATGGTTTTATCGATTGAAGCAGATATTTCAGGATAACTTGAAAGAAGACAACAAAGGAGAGGACGAAAAGAAGAATAAGATCATGTGAAGGAGATTGACAGGAGGTGACAGAGGTGACACATGCGCTGACTGAAGCTCGGAGCTGTAATCTGTGCAGGTATCTTGCCACAAGGGGATTAGAGGAGCAGGGGGGATTGGCCCAAAGAGGCAAGAGGGATTACAACAGAGAAACACTCCAGAGGTCATGTAGACCGTCAAACCTGCTCAGGTGAAAGGGGGGGAGGGAAAGTAGGATGAAAAGTAGAGGTGGATGGAGGACAAAGAGACGGTCCTTGAGAGAGGGATCAAGGAGGGAAAAGCTGGGTACAAAGGACATCTGTTTGATGCTATAGATCACACATGATGCTAATTGTCCTGCTCTTATTTAACAAGGTCTCCACATTATTATTATTACTATGATATATTTTTAAGTAAAAGGAGGAGTAGAGGGTGAGGGTGGACACGCAGCAAAAGATTCAAATGTAAAGACGCTGCGACAAAGACTAGACTAGATCTAAAACTACAGGGTGGGACAGAAGTTTCCATTCATAGGGAAAAAAAAAACATTGTATGTTGGACAGTTGTTTTTATTTATATAATGTGTTCTATGTGATCACTATTGTTTTGAAAACGCATTAATACCTGAAACAATGGTTATCATATTGAGCATGATACATTAATAAAAATGGTTGTCCAGCATAAAACGTTTATTTTTCCTGTGTATGGAAACTTACAGCCCACCCTGTAGATCTCACTTTACAAGAAATTTAGCCAAAAATGCTGACCCCGTCAATTCCCCCCTTCAGAAGTTTGCTATTTCAGGCAGGAGATGAATTCTGGTCCACATCATGCCAGATGTTGCAACAGCAGAACTGAGATTCTAGGTTATGAGGTGTTCTGGTTTCTGGTTTCAGTCTGAGAAGCAGTAACCAATCAGGTATCAGCAGACTTTGGTGACAGCAGGAAAAACAGTCTGTATGAAGAGCAAAAGCAGGAGGAACACAAAACAACGCAATGACATCCTGGCTCCCATCAGCGGTAATCTGAGGACAATTTATTTCTGCATGCAAGGGCAGCTAACAGTCTGTTCTAGATTAAACGTTAACACTGAGACACCAATCTGCCTGATGCTTTGTCACCGAAGACAATGAGCGTTGAGGTTTTCTGACCTCCTGGAACGCATCAGAAATGTAGGCTCTCACTTCCATTTAACCCAAAAAAGTTGTTTCCTTCTTCTCCTGAGAACAGACCTGAGTAAATTTGACTTTTTATGAAGATTTCTGTGTCACAGTTTTGATTGAGCAACCCTGACTCCTACCCTAACCCTAACCTAGCGACACAAAGTCAAAGTTGTGGGCTGTGTAACTTTTTTTGCTTGCTTGTTTTTACAATGAAAACTGAGACCTGACCAATGGACTAACATGTGCGCCTCAAAAACGTTTTAGTAGCTCATTCAGTTGTTTCTATCAGGGAAATTTCCCCTGGAGAATGTGATGAACGGACATTTGAAGGTCATATTCTGCTGTCCCACAAAGAGGGTGAGGGTTGGTGTTTTTGGATCTGTTTGGGGGACATAAAGAAGTATATGGCCCTGGACCCTTGAGGAACAGTAAGTTTGGGCTGAGTCTATCAGAATGAATGCTAATGTTCGGACTGTTAAACAGCACTGAATTGGAGAGAGGGGTTTTCTTATCTGCAAAACAGAAGAATTGACCTGTTTTTTTTATAACGAAATGCCAGGAAACATTAAATCCCTCGTGACTCTTGATTGAAGGCAGTGTTCTGATTTGACTCGATGTTTGACACAACAACCTCAACTTAAGATTCTTATCAAGCAAGCTAAAGGATCACCACCTCACTCAATTAAAGTGTTTATCCTGAGCTCCTTCTTACATCCAGCAAAACCTAATCTGAACCGTCCGCAGCCACCTGGGACTCTTCCTGTCCGCAGGTGGCCCGCGTTCCCCTGCAGACCACTGTAATCTGCGAAGTTCAAACACAGTCAGTGATCATAATCTGTGAGTTCAAACACAGTTTATGTCAGCTGACTGAAAGAGCAAGCACATCAGTCAGAATTAGGAATGACAAAACCTTCTGCCTCAATAAGGTGATGCTGGGACGCAGAGGTAAAATGCCTTTCCTGGAACGCTGGCTTTACAGTCTGTACAAACTCCCAGCTCCGAGACTCTTTAACTACCTATTCAGACAAGGAAAAACTCCACAAAACATGTCAAAAAAGAGGCAGAAATTTCAGGAAAAACAACAACAAAGAAGAATTCAAAGATGGATGCAGTAGAAAGGGATGTCCTGTGAACATGAAGACCGAAGAAAGTCTCAGTCAAACTGTGACGCACTGATCACAAAAAAAGGACCAGTTATTTATTTATTTTTTGAGTCACTCAAATAATTTTTGATTGTAATCTGTAATATCTGCACAGAAAGACAGATTACAGCCTGTGCACTATACCAAAATGATGACTGAGCTGCTCTCACAACTGCAGCATGGAGCAAACCGTCGCTCTGGAAACATCACATGATGTCTGCAGGAGAGATTATACAACAATACACATCAGTTTTAGAGGATGGAAGAACAGAATTTTCCCAAAGAAAGGAGAAAGCACCTTTGTTTTTCAGGCCTTTGGATTAAGTAACCATAGCTTGTATTATCTCTGACTTCTGAAGTGGTTATAATGACTAGAACTGGGGGTGACTTCTGTAATCCTCTGTGACGGCTGAAGAAAGTCTGCAGACACTCTGAGCTGTTAGCAACACTGGGTCAGGAAAAGAAGTACGGAGGTGAGACCACCATCCATGATGTAGACATTGAATCGACAACACAAGGCCACGTGTGTGTGTGTCAGATCATCTGGTTTACATTTGGGAAAGAGGAGGCCTTTCTGACTGACTGTTGGAGTCCAGTCGCTTTGCTACTGAGGTTGCTTCTCATCATCGTGTCACACTGCTCAGTGTCACGCTGTGTCGTGACCCTACGCTGTTGAATGTGTCATCGCCTACGAAGCCAATTATTAGGAGACAACATAGTGGAAAGCTGACTCAACCTAACTTCTGGTCAACCTACACAAAGAGGCGGAGCTGAGGCGTGTTTTTAGCCTCCATGCTAACACCCTCAGTGTTGCCTCTTGGCAGTCAATGAAGCTGTGCCTTTGATGATGCCAAACCTGGGATCTTAACCCTTATATACTGAATGTATTATACTTAATACATGGTAAAAACCTGTTGAAAGTTAAAATAAATAGATAAATAAGAAAATATATATAATATATGTAAAAAGTATTCTTCCCCCTCCAGGATTATCATTCCACTTCAGGCAGCTGAAGTTGTATTTTGTCTGATTGTCATGAACCATCCAAACAACTTTTTCCTGGAAAATCTTTGATCTTTTTCCTTTACTAAAAACTTTAGTGGAAAAGTTGCCAAACCGCCCATTGCGTCAAGTTCCAACAAATTAGAATTTTCTGGCTATTTTTTGATGGGTCTGGCTTTTAAAGATCGTTACCGTCTGAACAAGTGGCAACCTCCAGTCTAAGAATATGAGACAATGTGGAAGTGCTAAAAATCTGCTGTTTCTTCAGTGTTCGCTTGAGGCTGGCTCCGGCAGTACCGGAAGTCACACACACACCCAAAAAAAAAAAGCCATTTTCAAAGCAGAAATTAACCTATTTACAGCCTGGTTTAAAAAAACGTCTCCTGTCTGAGTAATTTTATTACCAGCACCCACTGTTCAGGGGGTACATTTTTTTCTTACTCGGCCGTTCAGAGGATATGAAGATCGTGAGCTCCTCCAATAAGAGGCACAGCTGAGAGTCATGTGACCGACAGGCGCCCTATAGCTGTAGGCAAAGCCCTTGCCACTACCAATATGGCCGCTATAGCTGATGTGCTTCATTTTCCGTTTCAGAAACTGATGTGACGTTGGTGAGACTACGTCCATGTTTCTTACAGTCTACGCTTCTGAACCAATGAGCTAAATAAAAAATTATCATCATGTACAATGAGTGCTGAAATCAACACAGACCAAATCCACATTTTGTTAAACCTGTTAACAAGTTCTTTTTTACTTTTAAAACTGGCTTTTCGCAATGGGTATGTATGTGGTTTCAGGTACTTTTGTAACCAGCCTCAAGTGGACACTTGGGGAACTGCATCTTATAGTACTTCATTTTCCCCTTGTTTCACTTTGCATTGTTTTACACTGTGCTGTACACCTCACGCTTGTGAGTTTGTGTTTGTTGTTTTACTCGGGGTTCAGCTGTGACAGTCTGATATGTGTTGTTCCTTAATAAGTTGTGTTTATTGTCATTTTAGAAAGGACCAAAGTTATTGAGCATCTTGTTTTTGTCCATGTTTGCTCGTCATGATGTCAAACTCTGCTACGAATACAGTGTGACCTCCTCTCACGCTGAGGGTCCTCATTATTCCCCCCTCCCTCTCCATAACTCCCTTCACTGTTAATAACTTCCACTTCAGTGAGAATTTGGAAGCAGGACAATGATCAAAGTGTGAGGGGGGCTGGGAGGCTGATGGGAGCAGCGTGTGTGTCGATGGGTGAGGGGGGGGACCAGCTTAATAACTGGAATGTGGAGCGTTTATACATAGACTTCATGGCATTGGCTCATGAGGGCACACAGCATTAGCATTGTGTTTTTCACCCCTCCTTCAAATTAAAGTGTTTATTTTCACTGTGAACTGACAAACAGAAAGCCCACACCCCCCACCCCCACCTCCAGGCTTTGAGAGTAGAATAAAGCACAGTGTGGTCATTATTTACTCTGGCCACTAGCTGACTGAGACAACAGACAATTAATTCATGTCAGAAGATGAACCCAGCGTTCATTAATAGAGACCCAGGAAGCCGGGGTTCTTCTAGAGGCCATGGATAAAATATGAGACAATTGGACCCTAGGAGCAGTTCATGAAGCACCCCACTTACACCCCACAGTGTCAACGCAGGTGCTGCTTTTTCACAGAATTTTACATTTTCATCTCCATCCTAGACTTTTGCCTAGACTTCATCATTTGTTTCACCACATAGTCCTGTTCAAAACATGTTTTTCTGGAAACGTTACTCCATGGTTGTATTTCCTGAAACTGTTGTGTAATTTATGTTTAAGCTTGTTTTTTATAGAGGCATGATAATATCAAAGTCTATGAGGGTCAAAACACTTGAGGAACCGTGTACCGTCAGATTTATACTCCTTTCTAACCTTTGTTTTGATATCAAGCAGAGTTTAATTTGGGCAGATTCAGAGTACAATTTCTCGTCTTGACCCCCTTCAGTCAGACAAATCTGCCTTGGGACTTTATCTTGACTAACTCTTCTAAATAAGTCTTAGACC
This sequence comes from Halichoeres trimaculatus, assembly GCF_033239565.1. Lineage (NCBI taxonomy): Eukaryota > Metazoa > Chordata > Actinopteri > Labriformes > Labridae > Halichoeres > Halichoeres trimaculatus. Next base: position 15,722,918 of record NW_027437194.1, on the reverse strand, counting down.
AATCTGGTGACCAAATCATTTAAATAAGTAAGATCTGAAATTATAAAGTGATGTGTGAATATTTTAATGTCTTATAGCTGCATTTTTGAGAGCAGAGCAGATCATGCAGTCAGGCCAAAAGGGAGCAGCTTGCTTTTGGAGTATGTGTTAACATAATAACACAGTGTTGATGTTTGATTTCATACATGACTACACAGCAGTCTGCGGGGTCAAAGTCCATCTTTGTTTGGGGTTTACTATAACTCACCAGTTCTCCAGAGACTTGAGACCAATGTTTCTTTTTACTCCTGTTTAATTTAAAAAATACTACAGGGGTCACGTTGAGGACAAGTTTGATTTTATGATATCAGATGAAGTTTACAAACTCATCAGTGATAAAGGAGAGTTTCAGTGAGAGTGGTTCATGAGTCCCAGGACAAGCTGGACCAGCGTGATTCAAGAATACACACTTGGAGCGGACAATGTGACGTCTACGAGGGTTTAGGTGTGCAGTGTTTGTGTGTGAGAGGGTTTAGTCCTACAGCGTGTGTGTGTGAGAGAGAGGGTTTAGTCTTGCAGTGTGTGTGTGTGTGTGTGTGTGTATGTGAGGGTTTAACACTCCTGAACATCAGTGCCAGGAAGGAGTGTGAGCAGATTAGTGGGCATGTCAGAAGGAATGAGAGGAACAGGTTTAAATAGAATCAGACACATTTGGTCGTTTAAGTTCATCCACTTGTTTGTTTCTGCTGAATGGAGACATTTAAGATTTGTCCCTGAAGGTCATGTGACTGACCTGACGTGAAACCACAGTCTCACAATGAATCCACATCCAGAAAACCACTTCAAGTTGTCAATCAGACGATAAATGCAAATAATTCAAATTTTGGTTTATATTTTTGAAATCACTTTGCAGTATTTGAAAACAAAACGCCGGGTAACAACAACCTGAAATGTTTTAAATCAATTCCTCTGATCATCAGCAGTTGTTAAAAAAATGTATTCATCAAACTTGATATAAACTGAAATTCCTTCATTGTCCACTAGAGACTGTCTCCTGCAGTGAGTCAGTCCCCATAGAAGCCCATGTTAAAACTTGAGAGCAGTTTGAGTGTCTTTAGCTCATTTCTTCATTCATGACACCTGCACGAACTGAATCGATACAACTGCTGAAAGACGATTAAGGATTAAAGCAAGGTAGAACTAAGGGCGTGGCATTTGATTGAAGGATTGAAACTGCCAGCCGATTGCTCATTCAATCCCTGAACTTAAGCTCCTGAGTATCTACCTCATCTAAATATGGCATCTTCCTGCTCCAAGAAAACAACTCAGCTTCAATCAAAATGTTGAGCTCGAGCTTCAGCTCATCAACCAATCAGTGATGTTCATGGTTTTATGCAAAAAACAGAGTATTCTGTGATGGACTAATTATTCTGAGCCACAGTAGACATCCTCACCCATCATCTTTGGTTGTGGAGTTAATTTTCTCTAATGCATAAATCATTCCTCATTTCCTTGTTTTCCAGGAATCCTTTGCAATGCCACGTCAGACCGGTGTCTGTCTGCTCCCTGTCAGAACGGAGCTTCCTGTGTGGACAACATGGATGACTATGCCTGTGTCTGTCCCAGTGGGGGGGTCAGATTCATGGGTAAACACTGTGATGAACTATACGATGCCTGCTCCTTTGCACCCTGTGAGAACTGCACCAGCATCCCAGGAACCCCCGAGTACCACTGCACCTGTCCAGAGGGTCTGACAGGTGATAACTGCACTGAGGAGGTGTATGAGTGTGAGAGTAACCCGTGCTCTGAGCCACGCTCTCTTTGCGTGGACCGGCTGAACGGATACTTCTGCAGATGTCCTGAGGGTTACGGAGGATGGGACTGTAGGACTCATGTGACGGATTGCATCGATGAACCCTGTAGGAACAACGGGACCTGTGTGCTGAAACCTGAAGGGTTTGAGTGTCACTGTGCACCTGGGTTTGAGGGGGACACCTGTGAGGAAGATGTCAATGAGTGTTCATCAGAGCCCTGTCAGAACGGAGCCATCTGTGTGGATGGGGTGGCAGAGTTTCACTGCTTCTGTGTGCCCGGGTTTCAGGGTTACAACTGTGAGATTGACATCAATGAGTGTGCATCACGACCCTGTGAGAACAACGCCACCTGCATCAATGAGAAGGACCACTATCTGTGTGAATGCCTGCTGGGGTTCACAGGTAAGTCAAAGGTTGATCTAAACCTGCCTGTGGCCTCTTTCCTGCATGTCACTCTCCACTTTTGTCCTGTTTCCTGCTCTATCCACTGTCCTTTCCTCTTTAAAGTGAAGGCATCAAATACCCCCATAAAATAAATAGATAAAATAATGATACTGATATAAAATCTTAAAAAACTGTAATTAGTAATGTCATAGGTTTTCTACCTGGTTAAATAAAGGTTAAATAAAAATAAAGTAATCCAGTAACTATAGTATTAGAGAAATGTTACTTAATTAATTTCAACTACTTCTGGATTACTCTAATACAAAACATGCTAATAAAGACAAAATTAACTAAATATCAATAAAAAAGACTAACTTTTGCCTTCTGTAAGACAAATGAACGATGTGAGACCAAGGTTGTAATAGTTAACTAAAACAAAACTAAAAAGGAAAACTAAAATTTAAAATACATTGCAGTTAACTCAAACTGATAAAAACTATAAAAGAAAACAAAAACGATAAGTAAACTAAAACTGTATCTTGTGTTTACAAAACTAACTGAAACTAACTAAAATTATAGAGAAAATGTCCTTAGTTATAGTTTTTGACAGTATTAGCCTTTAGGATTTAAATTAATCCGACACATTTTCCCAACCAATTTTACGACAGTTTTAGGCAGTTGTCAGTGCCACACAGCACCATCATAGTGACGTACTGGGACGTGCTTGTTTACTGCACTGACTGGCTGTGCGCTGTGCTGCAACCAAACATAGAGGAGCAATGAATTAGAGCATCTGTAATAGTTTAATTTCATCTGAGTCTGACTTTATTGTTACAGAGTCCAAGTTTCTAATTATTAAAGCTCATATTATATTGTTCTATATAATTTATGTTTTTTTATTTCTATTTAATTCACGTTAACATTATTTTACATGATTTATTTTTATATTTTTATATTAAGTTTATATTATTTTCTTGTGTTTAAGGCAGCAGCCAACAGTTCAGTATCAGCATTGACTGAGCAGTGAGCACTATGTTGGACTTGAAAATAAACAGTATTACAAAATATTTACTCTGACTTTTTTGAATCCTGCACCTGGTTAATAAGGTATGAAAAACTAAAACTAAACTAAAACTAAGCCTTGTTGCAAAAATTAAAACTAAATAAAAACTAGAATGCCCACTCTAAAACTAATTAAAACTAAACTGTAATGGATAAAAATTGTCAAAACTACCTAAAACAAAACTATAATGACAAATCCAAAACTATTTTAACCTTGTGTGAGACTGACTTACAGACTAACAATAAGAAAGGGGAGGTTCTAAACATCTTCTGATGAGTAACATGAATATGATTTCTTTTATTGTCCTCATTTTGAATTACACTATGATCCCAGAAAACGATCAGGAGGAGAAGTGACAATCATTTGCATGGCGTTAGTTTCACCTATCTCTGATAGTTAGTAATAATTACAGAGGGTGTCATGAGTTATTAATCCTGTATTCAAATTTCCACCCCGTGAAAGCATTTTTCCTTTAGAGGCCATGTTAGCCACTTTGAGGTTTCACAGGCCACAGTGCTTTGAATCTCCTAGTGTCATAGTGGTGTGCACACAGGTCATGTGTGAGACATGCACACGCCATCTCTCTCCATCTCTCTTTATCTCTCCATTTTTGATGAAGTGTCTATGAGCAGTTGTGTAAGACACACTAACCAAAGGCAGCATATACCTGCCCCCGTCACCTCTCTCTGGAAATCTTCCTCTTTCTGCAATGAAGGTTGTGATCATACCAAGGTTTGCAAAATAAAGTTGGAAACTTTAAATGGGACTTTTTTGGAAATTGATGGGAATCAACAGGAATTCGGGGAATTTTAAAATTAACTGCATTTATTCAGTCATATACATTCATAAATATTTAACATTTTGTTTTTTGTTTATAGAAACATGTTTAACACAATAGTTTTAAATCAAATTGATAACAAGGGGAAAAAAAGAAGAAAAGTTCTTGAATTTCAAGATAAAACTTCCCGGGAAAATTCCCATTCCAACCCTTTGCAACCCTAATTACTCCTCACTTTTGCATCTCGGTTTCTGCACATGCCCCATGAGAAAAATGTGTTAAAGTTATGGTGATCATAAAACTTTTCTCAAGTTTAGTTTGATTTTTTACGAGAAAGGATGAGCTAATAACACTGTTCTTACTAAATCATAGTAAAAATTCATACACTTGAATGTTCATTGACTTCTGTATGGTCCCGTACACACAGCAGATAAAAGTGACATGAGACCTGAAAAGAAAACCTTCAGTGATTCAGATGTTTCAACACGAAAGAAATCGGACATGGTGCTGTTTTTTTTATATCTCTTGATTTAGATTCATCAGCTCCTCCATCAGCTGGATGCAGGTGTTTTCTAATTTGTCATCATGAATCATCTCCTCAGAAATCACATCAGCAGTGACAAACACTTCCTGCCCTCTGACAGACCTTATTTTCTCCTCTGTGTCTTGTTCAGTGGTTTGTTAATCCCACAGTGTTTAGTTTGTTCCTGATAACCGCAGCACGAGGAGTATTTTAAGTGCTCCCTGAGATGTTTCTTATCTGAGGCTCAGATAAAGTGAAGGAAAAACACTCTTGTCTTTCTTTTCTTACACCCGTTTCTTTCTGCAGAGCCTGCTCTGTGTCAGAGGAGCTTCATGTTATCAGAGAGTGTTCATTCAGATCAGCAGCTCAGCATTCCCGTCTGTCCCGCCTCAGTCAGTCTGTTCAGAAAAACATAATCAGCTCAGAACAGACACACTGGTAGAGCCAGACGGATCATTTAACAACAACAACAACATTCATCATGTACCTTCCCTCTCCCTCCATCAGGAGTGAACTGTGAGCTGGAGATTGATGAGTGTGAGTCCAGTCCCTGCCGTAACGGAGCGACCTGTCATGATCTGATCGGCATGTACTCCTGCGACTGTCCACCCGGGTTCAGCGGTGTCCACTGTGAGGTGGATGTTGATGAATGTGCCAGTGATCCCTGTCAGAATGGAGCCGTCTGTCATGACATGGTCAACAGGTAATCCACTGGACCTAACTTTACCTCCATGAGTACAGGAACAGTGTTTTTAGCCTCCTGTTTCTGTGGGGCTCGACAGTTTTATGTGTTTGTGCCAAAGCAGCTCAGAGTCTCATAATCCATCTCTCTCACTGAAGCATCCAAAAAATGTCTTTGTTTGGTTTTAATGAGCCCATACCTTTTATTGACCCCAGCTTCAAAAATTTTGGCAGAAACATAAAGTCATCACAGTTTTACAAGAACTGTAGTTCTTCCAGTGTCCACTAGAGACAGGCCCTGCAGCGAGTCAAGCCTTATGGAGCCACACATTAAAATGTCTGACTGTACAGCAGAAATAAACACGTTTATAGACGAATACAACACACTTCAGGGCTCCCTAAATTGATGGCTGTGCCAATATTTTGCAGGACGATTCCTTTGTTTCCTGTGATGAAATGATAAAATTGGCTTGCAGTAGTTGGGTGGTGTAGTTAAACTTCAACACAGTAAGTGGCAGTAATGCACCTCAACAGTGGTTATCAGAGCAGTAAATGAAAAGTCAGGGATCAGCTGCAATCTTGGGATAGTTTTTGGACTGGTGATTCACATTTGTTCAGAGGAAATATGATTCATATCCTTCTGCTCATTCATTTCTTCTTTTTCTTTTTATCTTCTGTGTTGTTAAATTTCTTTATGTCTGTTTCAGCTATGAGTGTGACTGCACAGACACTGGATTCGAAGGTGACCTCTGTGAGGTGGACATCCCCGAGTGTGAATCTGATCCCTGTCAACACGGGGCCACATGTATGGAGAGAATCAATGGATACATCTGCCTCTGCTGGCCAGGTACTGAACTGCACCCTGCGTGTTAAACATGTAGAAGTAGCTTGAGGAAAGGCGCAGACACTTGAATGGAACTGTGGATGGTTTTTCTCTTACTCTGAAACTTGAATTCTAAGCTTTGGATTTTGACATAGCCTGAGATAAATACACAGGAAGCATGATGAATATAATTTTATCAAAGCCAGCATTTTGATTATCTTACTTTTTGTCTCCTTAGAAATTGTTAATTACAACCCTAACTTTCTTCAGAACTTTCTTATTTCAATTTAGTACAGCAAAACATCACAATTTGGGGCCTAAAATATAAATTAAAAAAATAATAATTTAAATTAAAAAAATAAAAAATCTGAATCTGACTGTAAATTCTTCCAAGCAGGGATGAGTACTTCACCAAATCTGTATGAGACTGTCTGGAATGATGAGGTCATGATACAGGGATGTGATGGGCCTAAAACACCAAGGTCCACCCATAGCTCTGCTCCCTACAGGCCTCCATAGGGCTGACCAATCAGAGAGAAGAGGGTTTGTTGGTAGGGAAGCCATAAAAAGACAAAAGTGAAAATGAAGCAGACGCTTAAATAAGGTTTTTCTAAAACGTCAGTGTGAAAAAATTTAGATTTTTTTTAAAGTGAATTATGTAAAGCTAACACAGAGGTACCAGAGGGATTATCCTGGAAAAAAATAAATACAAATGAATCAATAAATACAAAAATTAAAAGCTGAAAAGCACCTCTTTAAAAAGTGTTGATAAATTGTGGATAATGTTCTGGCATGGTGCAATAAGCAGAACAAATTGAACCTAGAAGTGTGGAGAAAGTTTATAAAAGCTGCTTTAGTACAAACAATAAGTCAAATATTAGCAAAGAATCACATATTTATTTGTGATTTCTGTTGTAAAATTTGTTTTCTTTTCTTGGTTCTTGTTCTCTTCAGGTTATGAAGGACAAAACTGTGAGGCTGACATAGATGAGTGCGCTGAGCATCCGTGTGAGAACGATGGAGAGTGCTTCGAGCGTTCAGATGCATCTCACTGGGAGCTGGACTGGGAGTTGAGCTTTGCAGATGCTGCTGGATACATTTGCCAGTGTCAGCCTGGGTTTGCAGGTCAGTCAAACCACAGAGCCTCTGTTCATTCCTCTACACAGCTGGAAAGAAACTGACCTTGTTCTCAATTACAGGAGAAAACTGCTCAGTCAACATTGATGAGTGTGAGTCTGAGCCCTGTCAGAACGGAGGAACCTGTGAGGATCAGATCAATGGCTTCACGTGCACGTGCTCAGAGGGGTTCTTAGGTGAGGCTGGAGGAGGATGTTGGGACTGACTGTAGGTGGGAACAGTTTGATTTGAGCCTTTATCCAGTTCATGTCTGTCTCTAACCATCGTCTGCCTCTCTGCAGGTGATCTGTGTGAGGTTAATGTTGATGAGTGTGAGAGTCATCCCTGTCAGAATGGAGGCTGGTGTGAGGACGGCCGGGCGTCCTACACCTGTCACTGTCCAGAGCCAGAGCCAGGGGAGCTTCCCTGGGGGGGCGATCACTGCCAGGTGAAACTGTACGGCTGTGTGGACCATGAGTGCCAGAACGGGGCCACCTGCCTCCCCAGGCTGGAGGACGGAGAGCATGTCCACACCTGTTTGTGTCCCCATGGTTACTATGACGACCAGTGCTCCACCAGGACCACCTTCTCCTTCTCCTCTCCTGGGTTCATCCACATCCAGGTGGTGCTGAACGAGCGACTCCGCAGGGAGGTGGAGCATCAGGGTCACCATGGCTACGGGATGCAGCTCAGGTTTAGGACCACCCTCCCTGACATGCTGCTCCTGTTCAGAGGAGACCAGGACACGCATCTCCTGCTGGAGATTGTTAACGGGGGCCTCCATGCCAAAGCCTCCTCTGAGGACACAGAGCTGGACGTGACGTTTCCTGGTCTGGTCAACGATGGAGACTGGAGGGACGCTCATGTGTTTGTGGATGACGAAGGTCTAGTTCTGGTTCTGAAGGGTCCCGGCTGTGACAGGGAGGGGTGCAGGGTGATAGATGGAGGTGCTGATGAACCTCTCTTCCAGCCCTCAGAGGCCTTTTCTCAGGTGTATGTGGGTGGAGCTCCAGAGGAGCTGTTGGAGATCTCTGCAGGTGCCGTGGGTTTCATCGGGTGTATGGAGGACTTGATGATCGACTCAAAGCCCATCCTGCCCCAGACTCTCCCTGAGGACCAGGGCCATGAGCTGGGCTGCAGTAAGACTGAGTGGTGTAAACCCGATCCTTGCAATGGACATGGACTCTGTGTGGACCTGTGGACCAGCTACAGGTGTGACTGCGACAGACCGTTCCACAGTGAGAGCTGCTCAGAGGGTAAGAGCTTTTAATATCAGTGAGCTTCCTAATAGACCTCATCAAACCTGTCCCCATGGGGTCTAGATACATAACTGTCTAATAGTCCTGATCTATGAGTAATTTGAACCTTGTCCCTTCCCTGACAGAGTATCCTTCATGGACGTACAGCCACGAGGAGACGCAGAGTTTCAGCTCCTACGATGTATCAAAGAGCCACGGCAGCAGCTTCAACATCTCCTTCTTCCTGAGGACGTTGAAGACGGAGGGGCTGCTGTTCCAGCTCAGGAGACCCTCAGAGGAGGGGGGACTGGTGTTCTTCTCAGTCTACCTGGGGATGGGCCGGGTGTTTGTCAGCTCCCTCCCCAACAGCTCCCCCCTTACAGCTCCGGTGTTTGTGAGCAGTGGAGAGAAGATGCTGCTGCAGGTGGAGGTCAAACACAGAGAGGTGATCTTTGAACATGCAGGGCTCAGGTACGGCATTGGTGAGATCCCTGAGGTGGAGGTGAACAGTGGGGATCAGGTTTATGTAGGAGGACTACCAGGAGATCTGGACTCTGGTGCATGGGGTGGACATTACAAAGGCTGCCTGCAGGACCTGCGTTTAGACTCTGTGCACCTGGATGTGGATGCCTGGAACAGCTCGGAGGAAGAGGAGGTTTATTTACCCAGTGATGCTGAAAACGTGAAGATGGGATGCATCAGTGATGACACCTGCAAGGTGAGAACTTAAATCGGCTCTGGGGTGTTGAATGATTTCATGTATCCTCAGGTCTGTTTGTCTGTCTAATGTCTAATCCTGCTGCAGAGACAGAGTCCATTGGTCATGGGACACTGTAAGAATCTTAGTCATCACAAGGTGTCACTGAACATAATCTCTTTTTCACTTGAAGGATGTAAAGAAGAACAGCTTGCCTCCACTTCCTCTTGTTGTACAAAAGTGAAGCCAGAATCTTCTCTCATTATTTTTATCATGTAAGCTAGGATTGCAAAGCCTTTACAGCTACCTCAAAATGTCAGTTCGATTAAAACCAAAGTGACATAAATCTTTGGAAACCGTTGGACAGTTTTCATCAGTGTCTGTTTTTTCTTGATGAAATGAAGTACCTGTCTGTCTCTCTACAGGTGGAGCCTTGTCTTCATGGTGGACAGTGCACTGTCACGTTCAATGACTTCACATGTTCCTGTCTGGATGAGTACAGGGGAAAGATCTGTGAGACACGCGTGTGGTGTGTCAGTGATCCTTGTGTGAATGGAGGACTCTGCGTGGACCTGCACGACGGATACGAATGTAAGAACATCAGAGATTTTTCCTTCAGAAAACCTTTACTTGATGCCGTCTCTGTGAGGTGAAAATGTTCAGGTCACAAAGATTTTTTTTTTCTGTGTTGACCTTCAGGTGTGTACAACGCCACGTTTGAAAACAACGCCGTTCATTACACCGCTGCGGGCTCGCTGTCTGAGCCGGTCTCTTTCATCTACATGGAGCTGAGAACGCGCTCAGAGAACGCCGTCCTGCTGAGGGCGTCCTCAGGCTCAGACCTCCTCCTGGTGGGCCTGCTGGACTCCTCGGTGCAGGTGGAGATCCACACAGGGAACAATGTGGAGACTCTGACTTTTACAGGTGTTCGACGTGTGGCTGATGGGAACTGGCACCGTGTGAACATCTCACGGGCAGATTTGGGGCGTAGAACATCTCCATGGGTCATCACTGTGGATGGGATCACAGATGCTAGCAGCCTGCCGCAGAGGACAGGAAGTTTACGCTTTCTGAATGAGAAGGGGGCCATGGTTGCCATTGCAGAGAGCTTCACCGGGTGTCTGGGGGCAGTCAGGGTGGGTGGGGTCTACCTTCCCTTTGTGGATGACCATAAAGCTCCTCAGAAGTCTCAGTTCCACCTCCATGGTGAACCACACATCAGTTTGGGCTGCAGCAGCGCTCCTGTGTGCGCGTCAGGCCCATGTCTGAACGGCGCCACCTGTGAGGACCTGTTCAACAAGTTTGGGTGTGTGTGTGACCTGGGCTGGGGCGGCGAGCAGTGTGAGACGGACATGGATGAGTGTGCGTCTCAGCCCTGTGTGCACGGCAGCTGTAAGGACTACCTGGCAGGGTTTGAGTGCAGGTGTCACCCTGGGTACGTGGGGACACTGTGCGATGAAGACATGGATGAGTGTGAGCATCACGCTTGTGAGCACGGAGGCACGTGTCAGGATGGAGAAAACGGTTACACCTGCATCTGCCCTGAGGACTACAGAGGCCCCCTGTGCCAGTAAGAGCTCGCATACCATCACAGGGTGAAACAACACCAACAGTTAGCCTCTAAAAAGCCTTTATGACTAGGGATGGGAATCGAAAACCGGTTCCTGTTGAGAATCAATAAGAAATGTTTCAATCCATCAATATCATTAGCCTTTGTGCTTAACGATTCCCTTATCAATTCTTTACATTGTGCCAGAGCCACCGTCGACTAGTCTGCTGCAGCTATCTTAGCTTAGCAGTTTGATAACGTTTCCCAAGAAAAATCTGTTTCAGGATTTTCAGCTTGAAGTTTTACTGAAGAACTGACTCTATGGAGAAATTTACATTACACTCTCTCAGGAGATTCATATTCATTACATTCAAAATGGTATAAATCACTTTATTTACCAAAATAACAAAATAGTACAAGCTTGATGCTAAGGTATATGGGAAACTGCATTGATATGCTAGCAGTTAGCATACATCAGTGTAACTTCAGCTTCTGAATAGAATTTCAACTTTCATCACAGAAACATATCACATCAACTCTTTGTAAAAAATACTTAAAAAAATTTAAATGTCAAAAGCTAACAGACAATTGAAAGGCTCATGGCTGACTTCATAACTACGGAAAGCTTCCAAACAATTTAAACCATTGCTATAACCACTTTGAGACACTAGATGGCCTACTTTAATTATTAATATATTATAACACAGAATATCAACGTCACATTGTGTGAAATTTTTACCTTTTTCGGTATATTTATGCCCAGAAATATCCAGACTCAGGGACCAATTACATTTTATTCACTTACAATATAAACTCAATTAAATGTTGTTGATAGAGAAAACCTGTAAAGCTACTTTTTGTACCAAGAGAATTCACATCAGGAATTGATAAGGGAATCGTTAAAGAACCAGATTGATAAGCAGAATCAATAAGGGAATCGGTATTGACAAAATCTTATCAATTCCCATCCCTATTTATAACTTCAGCGTTTTTTTAATTCTGGTCCCTTTAATCCACCAGGTGGAGCTATCCCCCGATCCAGTGTGGTGAAGACCTTCAATGCGCCAACGAAGGGATCTGCACTGAAGGGCTGTGGGGCGCTAACTGCACCTGTATGCCTGGTTTTACAGGGAGCAGGTGAGCGTGTCTGTTTTAGGCTGATCTCTTTAAAACGTTACCTCAGGTAAATCAGGTGGATGTGTTTTTATACTTTTGTGTTTTGTGCTCCTCAGGTGTGAGCTGGAGGTCAATGAGTGTGAGTCCAACCCCTGCAGAAACGGAGGGTCCTGTTTAGATCGATTCAACATGTTTGTTTGTGAATGTCTGCCAGGTTACAGCGGACCAACATGTGACACCAACGTAAGTCTGCAACATTCTTCTTCTTTGGGATTTTACAAACTTAAACCAATAATGCAAACAACAAAAAGGAACTTCACTGTAGACCCTCTGTGATGACAAACCTCTCTTGTCTTCTGGGTCTGTGCAGAAACAGGCCCGCTCTCAAGGTGTCCCGTGGCTGATGGTGGCCATCCCTCTGCTCTGCTGCTGCGTGCTCATCCTCGTCATCGGTCTGACCTTTATGGTGCTCACAGCAAGGAAGAAGCGTCAGTCTGAGGGGGCGTACAGTCCAAGCGCTCAGGAGCTGGCAGGGGCCCGGTTAGAGATGGACAGCATGCTGAAGGTGCCGCCTGAGGAGAGACTCATCTAAACATGGCTCAGACTGACACACAGAGAACAGTCATTGAGGACACGAGCTCTGCAGACTTAAACCTTTGCCTCCTCCCAGCACCTGAGCTCTGTGGAGGGACGTTTGTGATGCTGGATAGAGCCCCCCCTGCTGGTGGGGAGCAGGTACAGGCTCAGTGCTGCTGAATGTGTTGAACACCTGTAGCTGCTTGGAGAGGAGATGGAGTTGTTTGCACTACAGAAACTATTTGATAGGGAACAAAGACAATCTGCTGTATGCGTCTACACACTGTAGTTTGTCTCTCACAGGGTTTTAACCTGTGGGACACATGCTGGACTAGTCCACAATTTAAGGGCTTTATCTCAAGACGGAGGATGTTGGACATGCAGGACTTCAAAGCTGCTGTTCCTTTTCAGGCCACTAGAGGCTGATGCTTGAAAAATTTTGTGTTGGGTTGGTTTGAAAAGTATTGCTCAAGGGCAGAACATTTTATTTTTCTAGTTTTGATGTCATGTGCAAGTAAAGGTGTACTTGCTTTATGTTTTTTTTTAATTTTTATTGTTGCACAAAATAATGTGAACAGAGGAGCTGGAAAAATCACTCAAAGGCTGGTTGTAGGCAGCCTGACGTGTGAAAGGATCTCCCGCTGAGTGTGTTCGCTGCTTGACACTAGAGCTTTGATCCAGAGACAGAGAGCAGTGCTCCTTCACTACAATTCAATAAATACCTGGCCCAAAGTGTGCAGCACTGCTAAAAAACTGAAATCTTATCAAGTGTTTTTGTCTTATTTTAAGTAAAAGCTGTCTTTTTAGACTTAATATGAGCCAGTCCAGAAAAATGTCTTGTTTCATGTTATTTAAAGACAAAAATGAGGTCTGTATTGTTTGTAACAAGTAAAAAAAAATGTCAACAGGATAAGAAAATTTTGCTTGAAAATTTGCTTAAAACTAGAGTAAGGACTTAATATGAGTCATTTTGTCTTGTTCCATTGACAGATGTTTTTTTTTAACTTGTCACAAGCAATTCAGACCTCATTTTTTTTTGTCTTTAAATAACATGAACTAAGACATTTTTCTGGACTGGTCAGGTGATCAGGCTCAAATTAAGTAAAAAAAAAAAAAAAGACATTTTCTACACAAAACAAGACAATACTTGATAAGGTTTCAGGTTTTGCAGTGCGGTTGATGATTTATTTGTGGCTTTTTGACTGATTAGGTTATTAAAATAAGTACAGTCAGGCGCTAAATAAATGTCACACCTGGTTCAAACTGTAGGGGATAGCAAACCACCTGTTACACTTTCAAGTCCCTAGTTTTGGACCATAAAGAAAATATGGTTACCAAACAATTTCCCCTCTATGAAGCGTGTTGCTGGGTGAGGTGAGAAAAGAAAACCAGTCAGCATTATGCTATAATGTGAAAAAACATTCCTATTTTTAGGTTATTACAACAACATATTTCAAAATATCCAACAGTTATTTGTATTAATGTTATAATGAGATGAGTTTTGGGTGGCAGTGGACTCCAGTTGATGGGCATTTGTTGTAGTGAACTAGCACCACCATAGTCCCACATTTACAGTATGTAGATGCACCACAATATTGTGATGTATCAGAAGACTTCATAATTTCTCCATGTTAAACTATCTGTTATCTGTTTCCCACTCAAAAATGGGTTTAAAGACAGGATTAACCATGTTAAACATAAAACCTTTAACATTACTACAACAAGAGTTATTATTTATTACGTTATACCTTGATAATAGTGGGTTATATCATTATAACAAGAACATTTTCATCTTATAAGTGAAAATTTTGTATGTTATCAGATGAAAATGTCATTTTTTTAAATGTCATAACCTGATACCGACCCTTTTTCCCCTCCTAAAGCAAAATGCTTCCATAACCCACCACCCAAACTGAAAAAAACAATAAACACTGTTTTAAACCTGAGCTGCAGATGTTTCCTGGCAGCTTCACCGAGCTGAGTGTAAATTAGTTTGCTCTGAGCGCAGCCTGATGTACAGTCTGATTTTTTTCTTTGTAAAGTTTGTATATTTGTTTATTTGGGAGTTTCACAGGATTGTAAGTTTTACTGTTCTTGCTTCACAAAGGGAGTTTCTGCTGGTGTCTTTACACAAATCTGTTCACTCAGTTTTAAATAAAGTCAAGAAGTTTCAGTTTCCTGAAGAGGAATGGTAAAGCCTTTTCTGCTGATCTGAAGAAACTATCCTTGAAAGTGATTTGAGAGAATCCTGTCACACTGAGGTGTGAACAATGTGAAGCTCTCTGTCAGTGGATTTTTTTTTTACATGTTAGCTTTGAGTCTGGATGTACAGAGGGTCTGTGCTGCACTACATCTCTGTTCTTTATTTCTGTACATAAAAGTAAAATTATGCAATAAAATGAAAAACTGTCTCTGAAGTCTTCTAACTCTTCATCAGCGAGCTGAATCCCAGGAGGTAGCTGTAGACTTCCCAGCATGCTTAGTGACAAGCTTCAAAATTAAAGGCCCATCTGAACAAATTCATCCTGTCAGACAAAAAGCTTTCTCTCCTTAATATTGATATGAACAGGAATATGAGATCCTTCTGCTTTTAAAAGCAAACTTAGTGATTTCAAGATTTTAATCCAGCCGCTCAGACTCAGAGGGGGAAAATCTGACGTCTTGTGGCTTCAAGATGCAACCAGCACAAAGTGAACTTTTCCTCCTTAGTTTCACATGGTACTCCACAAAGGAGCACTCTGTAAATGTATCGGATTGGATAAACACTACATCACTAACATCAGCTGGATGTTAGAAGAGTCATCATAACAAGAAACAGGAAACACGTTCACTCAGAATTCAGGAGTTTTGGTTTTGGCTGCTGAGTCTAGTGATGAAATGAACCAACCATAGCCTTAAACCATCATACTGAGCTAGGCTATCACATCTGAGTTATTTTAAACTGTTGACTTATCTTTAATTACCTCTGCCAAAGAGGTGGTGTTTTTAGGAGAGTTTGTTTGTTTGGCTGTTTCTCAAAAAGTAACGAACAGATCTTGATGAAATTTCCAGGAAATGTTCAAAATGGGATAAGAAAGAAATTATCAAATTTTGGAGGTGATCTGGATCACCATCTGGATCCAGGATTTTTTCTAAGGATTCTTTATCGTTGTGAGATAGGGCCGTTTTCACCATATGTGTATATAACTCCACCATAAAGGGTCAGATTGCTTTGCAAAACAATACAAGACAAGGTCACCATAATTTCTGGCAGATGTAAAAGTACGATCCAAATCCTGACAATATTCTGGATATTAAGATCTGGAATACAAAATATGTACTGAGTCATCATTTAACTTACAAATTAGGAAAATTAAATCACAATATGGTTAAATGGTTAAAGTTTGAAAGGGATAGGTTGTTTTTTTTTTTTTAGGAGCTGTGTGCTATTTGGTCCCTCTCAGCACACCATAGCTGAGCTGCTACAGCATCTTGCTTCTTCATGCTGCTGTGAGGAAAAATAACACCGGTGCATCTGATTGACAAACTGTATCTGAGTTTAAAACAACAAAACTACTCAGCTGATAGGCCAAATTAATATCATTCAAGTACTCTGAGCTTGAGCTAGACTACAAAAAAAAAAAAAAAAGAAAGAAATCTTACTGGATGTTTTTGTCTCATTTCAGTGAAAAATGTCTTTTTAGACTTAATATGAGCCACATTCACTTGATCAATCCAGAGATGTGTTTTATTTCAAATTTAAAGACAAAAATGAGGTCTGAATTGCTTGAAACAAGTAAAAAATCTGCCAGTGGGGTAAGGGAAATGTGTTCATCACGATTAGAACAATGTCTTGATAGAAGTACACTTTTCTTTCCTCATTGGCAGATTTCTTTACTCATTACAAGCAATTCAGACCTCATTTTTCGTCTTTAAATAACTGAAAATAAGACACTCCTCTGAACTGGTCAAGTGAATGTGGCTCGTATTAGGCTAAAAATATATTTTTTATTGAAAATAAGACAACAACACTTGATAAGATTTTATTTTCTTTGCAGTGTACCACCTATTAGCTAAGCAGGAACCATATCACAATAGTGACAGAATCACCCCAGAATCAAAGCTTAACTATTTCAGTATATTAACAAATGTATAGAAGTGTTCTTGTGTGTCCTTCAAAATAACAAACCTGGTATTAGACAGAATACACGCTGAGGTCAAAGATCCAGATGTGTGTCATTAAAAGGATAATATCATTATTAATGAGGTTGGTTCAGTGAGTTTATTTGTGTGTTAAAAATACATGAATGACCCTTTCATGTGCAGAAGAAGTCGTCTCACTCTGGATCACCATCATCTATAGAAAAAAACAGCAACAAGCTAATCTGCATGTCCTGCGTAGATAGACACACTGCAGTCATTGGTGAATTTTTAATAAGTGACGTGATGATGAGCACATTATGATACCAGCCGCCACTCTATAATCAGTCTCTGAACAAATATAGTGTCATCTGTACACAAACACACACAACAGTAACTACACCTGTACAGCTTTGAAAGCCTGAGGGACGTTTTGGCAGACACATAAACACCTGAAGAGGCCAGGGACAGGTGCTGCTGTTTGGGAGGAAGCTGGGAGTAGTTAGCAAATCACAGAGAGGTTAGTAAGGCAAAATAAAAATAAAAAAAACAACAAAGGTAATCATAGTGCAGACATAGAAGTAAAATTGGCAAAAAGAGTCTTTAAAACAACTGAATTTACGATAAAGTGCCAGAAAAAAACAATAATAACAACAAAAACACAGAGTCAAATTTATAATTTGAACCATCTTGGGGACGTGACAGGCTGTTTAAAAGTGTCTTTATAAAAAAAAAGAAACAAACAGATACAAAGAGGCAAAACTTTTCAGATCAGAGACAGAGAGCAGGTTTCACCAGAAGGCTGAAAACAAACAAAGCAAACATTAAAAAGTGAATTTACTGCATGACTGAGACGCACCACTCTGTAGCTACTGACAGCATGTTCATCAGCTACAGCTACTGACAGCACAAGCTAATCTCAGAGGTCCACATCATCAAGACCTATCCTAATGTCACTGTCATGTTCTTTAAGAAATACTGCATGATGTTTTCAGAGTCACAGAGCTAAACTGATGCTACGCTAATGTGGTGCATTAAAGACAGAGAGCCTGCTGTGCAATGAACAGTGTTAGCATTTAGTCCCAGAGAACTGTTGGCATCAGATCATTTTAAAACAAGGCTGCAACACAAAAAAAAACAAATTCATGTGACGCTTGGGTTCAGGTGAGTTCAGGAGTCTGTCAGCGGTCAGCAGGAGAGCTGATAGCAGAGGGAAGCAAAAGGTGTGTGTGTGTGAGGGTGTGTGTGTGTGTGTGTGAGGGTGTGAAGGGTTTCAATCTGGACCTTCTGTTGCAGTTATAATGCATCACTACTGATGCGGGTTTCACATCTGGTATTGCACATGAAAATCACACAAGTTATACAAACAATAAAACATGTTTTTTCATACACACAGCTCTTTCACACAAACTCTTCAGTTATAAAAGCTCAAACAAAGATAACCTGTTTTAGTCCCAGTAGTTTTCAAATGTGGTTCACGTGAAGTTATCTTTGATCTGCAGACTTTCTTTAACAGCACTTTAACACTGGGGGCAGCAGATCCACGCTAAGCAGCCACCCTGTCAGGAAAAACTTATTCTGGGATACGGAGGATAATAAATTAACAACATGGCTCATTAAGTGATGCGCATACCTGTGATTCTGATCTATCTTGGATAATAAATGCAAAGATAACTACGAGCTAAATTCTCTCCACAGAGCTGATAATGATATGCAACTTTACCAAAACACCAAAACAGCTCTGGATGTGAACGAAACATCAAAGTATCTCGGCTTATACATAAAAACACTGTTAATAACAAGTGGCAAAACTCTTCCTTCCCCTTCTCACGTGATTCATTTCCTTTATTAACATTTTTCTCATGATTTCATGGTCTCACTTGCTAGTTTGAAGTCTTCTTTAATAAAGCATGATGTTCTGTTGGTAAAATATGAACCACTTAAGAGTCAGTTTGGAGTCAGACATTTGAAAAAGGTCTTGTTTGGTGTTTGGTTGATGCATGGGATCTTATGTATGTTTGTAGTGCTGCATGAATCATCATCAATATCATTAACATTACAGACACTCTTAAGTCGTTAGTTCTGTTGTCCAGTGAGCACATTTTTCTGTTCTGATTTTTTTTAAGCTTTCCACAGTTTATTACTCAAAGAAAAAGTTTCTGTGAGTTATGATAGCATCTGGTGAATCAACCCAGAGTCAGCCGATAGCCGCTCACCTCCCCTTAACTCCATCCTCTTGTCATAGAGTGACTTTTAGCTCCAGAATAACAAAAGTTAAAATATAATACAGATACAACAATCTTATACTGTGTAGTAAAGTTAGCCATTGGCTCATGTTCCCTTGTTATAAATGTTTCAGTTGTCATTATTAAAATGATCAGTGTATTGCTAATTCATCCCCCCTTGGGACTGAAAACAATCTGTTACTGGGAGAGTGTAGAGGGATTTTTTTGTTGGCTGTATCAAAAAGCAATCATGAAATCATTTAAGTCATCTTTTGTCGATCATCTCAGCTTATTTATGTTTTCAGTCTGTGGTTAATGAGACAGAGTCAAGTGGATGGGTAGTTACTGAATCCTGACAGGGTGAGCACATGAACCCTTACTGAGCTGATCTTTGTCTTCGACAGGATTTAAGTCAAAACCCCGAAACACAATCTGAGTTTAGGAACCGTGTCTCAGGATAAAATCTGTGGTTGTTTTGGAGCAGAGTGTTCTGGCACCATTTTGAAAACTGGGACAAACTACAAACACTCCCTCTGCCAGAAACATCAGAAAAACAAACCCTGTCAAATGACTTTGGTCCAAACACACCTGTAAAACCTTCAACCCCTGTAAGCAGGTGTTTTTATTCCAGCTGATGCTGCTGGTCTGCAACAGAAGGTCCTGATCCCGCAGTGAGGGTCAGTGCGTGTCGTGACGGGGCAGGGGGTCAGTTCATATTCACAGCTTTCAGTCAAATGTCTCCCACCTCCTCCTCAGATCCTCCACCTTCTTCTTCTGGGGGGTTGCCGGCTTGGCTAAAGTCAGCAGATCCCCAAATGGATCCTGAGCGGTTTGAGAGTCCCCCTCAGGTTTGGGGGGCTTCGTACAGGAGGAGGAGAAGGGGGAGTCCACTAGGGTGGACAGGGCGTGGTTACTGGAGGAGGAGGAGGGCATGGAGGTGGGGAAGGCTGAGGGGATCAGTCCAAAGGAGGGGGGCAGAGCGGAGCTGCCTGGAGA
Source organism: Halichoeres trimaculatus (assembly GCF_033239565.1). Lineage (NCBI taxonomy): Eukaryota > Metazoa > Chordata > Actinopteri > Labriformes > Labridae > Halichoeres > Halichoeres trimaculatus. Next base: position 15,703,241 of record NW_027437194.1, on the reverse strand, counting down.
TTGCTGTCTGTAGAGGCCTGGCAGTGTGGAAAAGGACTGTGGGGGGGTCGGAGTGTGTAAATATGAGCCAGGTGGAGGTCCGTAGACTGAACTGAAGGGGTTTCCGCCCACAGTGGGGGCGTAGTGCAGCTGAGGGGAGGGGGTGAAGGGGTTCAGTGATATGTGGGGGTGCACAGGGAATGGGGGCAGACCCTGAGGGTACGGCCGGGGGGGCAGAGGGGGTTTGCAGGATGATGATGATGATGATGATACACTCACACCATCATTTAACAAGGTGGAGCTGGCAGGGGCAGAGTGTTTCAGGGGGTCCAGCAGACTGAGCAGGTCTATGCTGTCCTCTGCAGGCCTTGACGGCTTCAGCAGGTCCTGGTCTGAGCTCAGGGTCAGGGCCTGTCTGAACTCCTGCCTCCCTGATGTCGACCCTCCTTCAGGTTTAGCACGAGGCTGAGCCACAGGAGGAGCCAGGACGCTCCCCAGCTCGGGGGTTTTCCTGCCGTGAGGGCGGGGAATGGTGATGCTTCCCGAGGTGGAGGGGTCCAAAGGGTCAGGGGCTGGGCTGGAGGTGTCCCGGCTTGGGGATGGGGCGTCAGTCCGAACAGGGAGCTGGACAGAGGGAGGTCTGCTGCAGAGAGGAGGAACAGATACTGGCAGGGCGGAGTCCTCCGGTCCGATGCTCCACAGCTTGTTGTAAGACTGGTTGGAAAGTTTGAGGCCTGGAAGAGTCCGGGAGTGTTCACCCGCTGTCAGGTCCATCCGCTGAAAACACACAGAGACACACAGAGACACACACAGAGACACAGGTCAGGTCATTTCCTGAGGTCCAAAACAGCTGTTCTCTCACCCTGACCCTGGACCTGACACTCTTACTTTAGGAACAGCATATCTCAGTCTAAAATGTCTTTCTGCAGCTCTGACCTGGTAGGTGAACTTGGCCTGCAGCTCGTCTGAGTCTTTGGGGGTCCTCAGGTCTTCTAGGCTTTTGGCCAGGCTCATGTGTTGGGTGTCTGGCTCGTCCTGGCAGCCAAAGATGTCTCCCAGCAGGTTGATGTTGGAGAACTTCTCAGTGACTGGGCTTGGAGGAGCTGTGTGGCTTTCTGCACCAAAACCTGGATCATCCCCCTCTATCAACTCCACCTCCTTCAGAGAGCGGTACGGCTGAGGCCTGTGGGGACAGTTTGACACTTTATTTCATTTCTATGAATTTATTTATTCACAGTTCACATTATTTTGAGTTTAACATACTGAGCTCTAAGCTGCCCTCTGTTAGACTCTGATCTTTTCAAAGACAAGGGCGGCAATTTATTGTTTTTCTCATTAGGACTAAAGGATTTTAATAAGAAACACTGCACCAACTGAAATCTGAGCTGATGTTCATGTCTTATTATACTTATATGAGCCCCATTTACATGACAAGTCCAGAAAATTGACCTATTTTGAGGTATTAAAGGACATAATGCTGCCTAAATTGCTTGTAAAGAGTCAAAAATCAACCAATGGGGTAGCAAAAATGTACTTGTCAAGTTTTAAGTTGAGAGCATTATTGGTGCACGTGAAACTGTTTTTTTTTTTTTGTAACATCTTTCAAAGTTTTTCATTGTGTAGTTTGTGCAGAAATTAACAAAATAGTTCCTTACCCAATGGAGGGTTAATAGAAAAAACGTAACAATTAAATTTATTATCATAATAATAATTAGTATTATTATTATTTGTAGTAGTGGTATTAATTTTATTACTATTTTTGTGTTGGTAGTTTTTTAGGTTCACAAGCAGTTCAGGTGTCATTTTTGTCTAAAATATGTTGAAATCATTTTTTTTCTTGGCATGTCAGGTAAATGAGGCTCATACTAAGTCTAATGAGATTTTTTTTAACCAAAGTAAGAAATTAACACTTTTACACTTTTTAACAGTTTTATGAAGTGTTACTTGGCAAAATCACGTAACAGTTTTGAGAGATTCCCCTGGTCGGTTAATGAAAATCTCATTCACAAGTGCACAGACTGTAGGCTAACCAGTTTAAACAGAGTGGAGCTTCACTGTGATTCAGCCTGCTGCAGGCTTTTAAAATGATAAACACCAAGGAGATGACCTCACTGGTACAGACTGAAGCAGCATCATTTCATTCGTTTTTCAAAACTGTAACAAGCGTATTAGTTTCTCTAACAACATGCAGACACACAAACAACATCAGAAAGAGAAGAGGAGATTATATAATGTGTGAACAGTGCAGAAAGAAAGAAAGTGCTGCATACAGAGGAGACCACTCGAAAGGGACGGAGAAGAGAAAGCTGTCAGGAAAGGCAGAGATGGATTCATCGTCGTACTGAAGCTCGTCTCCGGATGAATCCTCAGAGAGAAAGACGGTGTAGTGACGAGTAGGACGTATAGAGCTACAGCCAAGACAGAAGGACAAGGAGCGGGACAGATTCACCGGTGGGTTAATAAAGAGTGTTTAAAAAGAGGAAGAAAAAAAAGAGTTCAGGATTAGTCATCTCAAGAGAGTCACCTCTGGTTTAATTCACAGCCAGTGTGCAAAGTTCATTATGCTACTTGTTTATGATCAATTATTGTTTATGTGTTCATTCCAACCAATGTGAGTTCATTATAAAGAAAATCATCATTCTGGTAATGAGACAGAGGCTTACTGGTCCAGGCTGCTCTCCAGACTCACGTTACTGCTCGGTCTCTTCAGCAGCATAGGAGGTCGAGCCTGGGTCAGGGTCAAAATCATAATCACAAAGGAGAACCAGCTTAGTTAGAGGCTTTAACTAAATAACTGACTGGATCAAAATTAGAAATAGATCAATGAAATAATATGAAAAATGTGTCAACAATAAGAGACGCTTCAAGGGAAAGATCAGAATATACTGGAAATCATACCGTTGATACTCCAGTAAATAACTGCAAAATTTCTTATGAACTCTTCCTCTCATCCCTGCATCCTCTCCTTCCTCCCTACCTGTCCAAAGTGCACAGTGATTGGCCGGTGGTCCTCTAGTGTTCTCAGTGCCCCCTCCCTCCTTACTGCACCCGTGGAGGTGAACCCTGCTGTGCTGTCATCATCGATGACGGCTGATCCCGTGGTGGAGAAGCCGTTCTCTGCCTGCTCCTGCAGAGGGGAGACACAGGGTGGAGGAGGTTGACACAGGCGAGAGGAGAGATGGAACTGAAGGGGCAGGGGGAGAGGGAGGGGAAGAGAGGCTGCACGCCGTGGCTACGGAGGTGTTTGGGGTGAGTCAGGTAAGTCAGAGGAGAAACCGAGAAGTTTAACCAGCTCTGCTGCTGAAGCTGCAAATAAAAACTGATTTTAATCAACAAGTGGAGAAGTCATTCCTCAGCACAGAGCTTCATACCTTCTGCTTTAGCCGACTCTTCACTTCCTTGATGCGCATCTTTGCATGGTCCTTAGCCTGAAAGCAAACACAAAGATAGATCACTTTCATTTCTTACAGACACAATGAGCACTTTCTGTTCACAGCCTGGTTGAAACCATTCAGAGAGCAAAAAGCTCAGGGAGGATTTAAAAATGTTCAGAGGTTAAACTCAGCTTCTTTGATCTCCACTTTGACTGCTGACACAAGCTGTACTTACAAACTTGTAAGCGTTCTTCATGGCTGGGTTCGCCTTGGTCTTCACTGTGTTGAAGATGGCCCCGCCCCCTTTCTGTCAAACACATGTGCCACATTTAGTTATTGAAAAAATTAAGGTTTAAGACACAGACCTACTCTGACACTCTGCAGAGTAATATTAACTCTATCTCACCTTTACAGTGAACAGCCACTGGTGGTAGGTCTTATCACTGCCTGTAGGGGGAGACACAACAGTTTTTAAATTACCAGAAACAAAAAATGCTCCCTGTGCCTCAGTGATGATAGAATCCAACAACCTGAGCGCCATCTCACCTGCATATTCTCCCATGTTGATCTCATCCTCAAAGACGTCACTGAAACCCTCTCCTGAATTCAACAGGTCCAAACGGCCATCGATAAACTGTGGAAAGAATGAAAGGTGAACAGCCGTGCCTGAGGTAGAGGGATCCATTGGTGTGTGTGTGTGTGTGTGTGTGTGTGTGTGTGTGTGTGTGTGTGTGTGTGTGTTTGTGTGTGTGTGTGTTTGTGTGTGTGTGTGTTTGTGTGTGTGTGTGTTTGTGTGTGTGTGTGTGTACCTGTTTAAAGAGCTGCAGCTGGATTGCGTTCAGCAGAAACTGTCTCATGGCACTGGAACGATGGTTAACAAACGCATCTTCATTGAACGTGATTGGCTCTCCCTGAGAACACACAAAGACTGTCAGAAATCTCCATGACAGGAAGTGAGACAGGAGTCTCATGATTTGTGAGCAATAATTACTATATATATAATAATAAAAAAAACTTTATTTATATAGCACCTTTCAAAATAGGCTTACATAGTGCCTTACAAAAAAAAAAAGAACAGTAGAAGAGAAATTAAAGGGAAATGTGAGGAGAACAAGAATAAAAAACATAAAAATAAGAATAAGAATAAAAATATATATTAAAGGTTAAAAAAACGTAAAAATAAGACCATTTTTTGCACTGACATCCTGTATTTTTCATAAATATTTGTTTGTAAAATCTGATGCCTGAGTCTCCTGTCCAAAGTTTATACTGACTGGTTCAATCTGCAGAGCGTTCCTGTAGCTGCCGAACAAAGAGGCCTGACTCTTCAGGAACGCTCGAGCTACCCCGTCCCCTGTGGTTGTAGAAACCTTCTTCAGACGGCTTTTTAAAGATGAAACCTGAATGAGACGGAGTCAGACTTATGTGAATACTTCTTTAAGATTATGTTTACATCTTAAAAAAATGTAGTTAAATGTGCTGCAGTTCCTCACCACGTCATTGGGCAGACTCTGTAGGTCATCATACGGGGTTTCCAGGGTGTTTGTGTCAACGTTTAGCACCACCACATCATCCAGAGCCATCCCCCGAATTTTCTACAAGGAGTAGGAAATAAAACATGAGTGAAAGAAGGTTTAAAGTTCACTGAAATCATTCATTTAACATCTTCATAGTAACTCCATGTGCCAGTCACAGACACCTACCTCCATCAGGCTGGAATGTACTCCGATGAGGTAGGGCATGGGGGCACTGAGACAGGAGACAGTTTGACGGTTACAACAAATTATGCCAAAGGAATAAGCTGTTTATCAAAATTAAACACAGTAGTGATAAACTTTTGCATTTTTTTTTCAAAATATGCTCAAGGAAGATATTCAAAATATAAACATAAACATAAGCTGCAAATCACTGACTTTTATCAGACCAAACAACAAGGTGGATGTTAAACAGCTTGTTCTACGGTTGACTCTTGTTTCCTGTTGTTTTCAAATATTGTTACAAAAGAAAAAATAATCGAACAAACACAAATTTCTTTACTTTTCATGTAATGTTTACAAATTATGTAAAAAAAAGCACAAACACACATTACTGTATTTACCATGCTAACTGTTATGTCCAGCTAGAATGTGGTGAGGTGTGAGCAGTAGTGTTGTCTGCAGGTCTGATGGTGCAACAAATATGACTGAATTATTTTGGCATTGCACATTGCAATGCCAAAAATAAACCATCTTTCTGGGTAGGATGCTTCTTGAACTGAGCTTCCACAGTGTAAGCTGGCAACCGAAAATTTTACAACCATGTAAAGTATGTTTTGAACTTCCTCAGACTTTCAGGGGCTCTGTATGAACATCCTGGTACTCACCAGCAGTAGTCCAAGAGATGTTGAGGCAAGACAGGAATGTAAACGTGCTGCCAGTACATCGGGTACATCATGGCTGCAGAGCCATGGATACACGCCGTTAACTGTGAACAGATACAACATTTATGACAGCTGATGTCACACAATTACTCAACTTTGCTCTAATTTTACACTTGTTACAAAGAAATTTGAGTCTAGAATCCTTTAAAAAACACATATTTTCTGATTTTCACTTTCACATAATACTAAACCAGGCTGAATGAAACTGTGGATGAAAATGACTACATAAATTATTCTTGTATAGCTTTCCTTAAAGTCCCTTTCCACAGTTTAAATAGGTACTGCTGTTATTCTAACCTCGAACCTCTAACCTGTTACTTCTAGCCTCTTAATTTAAAGTGATACTCCGGGATGGAACAAGTTGGGTCCTATCACAAGGTTTGGGGCAGAAATTACCCCTACAGCAGTGTTTTTGTGCAGCAGAAGCCCAGGGCGCACGCACCAAACACCCCCTCCCTGCTCGTCTGCTGGTTTCCTCTGCATTCAGACGAGGCAAATTTTTACTTGACCAAAATCACAAATAAACGGACTCCCACTGAAAAAATCTGATATCGGTCTGCATTCATGCTTTACTCAGCAAATTTTCAGCTTGTTACTTTCACAAAAAAACACCGCTAAATAAGGCTCTAGTTCTCATCGTGTTGTAAAACGTGCTACCTCCGCAAACAAACGCAGGTAGTCTGCCAGGACGAAGAGACACGATAAGAACTAGAGCCGTATTTAGCGGTGTTTTGTGTGAAAGTAACGCGCTGAAAATTCTCTAAATAAAGCGTGAATGCAGACCGATATCAGATTTTTTCGGTGGGAGTCCGTTTATTTGTGTTTTTGGTCAAGTAAAAATTGGCCCCGTCTGAGTGCAGAGGAAACTGTCTGACGAGCAGGGAGGGGGTCTTTGGTGCGAGCGCCCTGGGCTTCTGCTGCACAAAAACACTGCTGTAGGGGTAATTTCTGCCCTAAACCTTGTGATAGGACCCAACTTGTTCCATCCCGGAGTATCACTTTAAGACAGATCTGCAGAAGTTGACATGACAGGGGAAACAGGAGGTGGATGTACTCACAGTGCTTAGTTTGCTACAGCAGATGAGGATTCGACGTTCATAAAGCATACTGGCATACAGGTGAAGCATGTTATTGACATCTACTGCTACAAAATACTCTGTTAGGTTTCTCTGTGAGACAAGAAGGACAAGAGAAGAGATAAGAGAAAAACAGAGTCAGAGTTGGGATGAAGATCAGTTGTTCAGTATCAATCACATAAACTGTTATTAAAGCTGAAAATCCAAATGTTGAACAGAGAGTACCCTGCAGATACAAAGAAAATACATCGACATTTTGATCGCAATAACATCTCATATTAGCTTCTAGACAACAAAAAAAAGAAAATTGAAAAAGATGATGAAGTAAGTAATGAGTAAGAGTAAATAATGACTTAGGATTTCTACAATCTATATTTATCTTATGTTTAAATGGGTGTATTAATTTCAATTAATGTCATTAATTAACTCATCCATCACTCTTATTTCTTTGACCCATGACTTTTCCAAAATAATTCGTCAGCAGTATCCAAAGTGTTTTTCAGCTCAGCTAAATGTCATGGATTTTGTGGTTTGTTTGGGATGTCACTGTGCATCAGTGAATGACAGCACTCACATTCTCAGGTATGCTGGGGAGTTCCCCTGTGTCAGGCACAGTGAAGAAGGAATGCTGCAGAGACACAAAACAACAGGATCAGTGTGTTTATGTGCTGAATAAGACAAAAAAAACAACCAGGGAGGACATTTTATTCCTTCACAAGCATTATGATGCCTATCTGCAGATCAGACTGGATTTAACTAATAACAGGTGTTAGTGTTTGTCCTGCAGATGTGCATCTATAATCTGTTTGAGAATATACAAGGATCTCAGTTAAAGGTTGAAAGGCTTAAGATACAATATGCCTCCATGTACATGTCTGTCAGTCTGTTCCTATCCTGTAGACATGACTGCAGGCTGTGTTTGTTCAGGGATTAAAACTAAGAAGAGTCTAAGACACAGTTAATTTTTCTGATAACATTTCCCTGAATGTACTCCCTAAATTTTTGACAGCATATTTAAAAAAAAAAAAAAACTAAAGAGACTGTGAACCAAACAGTTTTTTTCTGGATGAGCAGATGTGGATTTGCAAAGCTGTGGTTTAAATTTGGACTCACAACACCAAGATGAACGGGGACTCCAGGCTCAGGGATGGGAAGAGTGTGCAGAGACACCAGCAGCTCGTGCCAGTTACTCTCCTGAAAAATTAACATGATTTGACATCAGTGCAACCGGCTATTTTCTTTGAATTTGTTGTTTTGTTTGTTTTGTGTTGCTTTTTCTTCAACAGCTGAAAGAGCAGGGAAATTTTAGGAGCAACATGCAGAAAAGGATTTAGACTGGGGGTTGAACTAGTGACCACTGGGATGAGGCCTTCAGCCTCTACATATGGGTATGTGTGATGAAAACACACCTTACTTCTGTTGAAACCTTCTTGTTTTTGTTAGACAACAGTTTGACTAATATTACTGCCATCTTTAGTACTCTCAGTCTTGATGTCAAAACATCCTAGTTACTGTCCACTACAGAGGAAGAGACAGAAGTCTGTTTTAACAGAAACAGTCACCATGTTTAGCTTGCTGTTTTCAAGTTCTCCTATATATAAAAGCCAGCTCAACGAATCTAGAAAAAACAGGAACTTTGAAGAGGGAAGTTTCAGATTTATAGCTGACACACGGCCACGTGTTACCGGGAAGAAACTGACCAACAGATTTATGAATGAAACGTGTCTACTACATGACTCACCTGTCCTTTGATGGTGTAATCTGCCAGGATATTTAGCAGCTTGTAGAAGACCTCAAACCAGGGCAGGTAGCTAATGGCACAGAGAGTAGTTCTTTGAAATTATTTGACATTCAGATGATTTATAAGAAGTGGGCATAGGCTCTGGAGCTGAAAAGTAAAACAAACGCTGTGCATTCTTTCTCCATCAGGGGGCGACTCTACTGGCCAAGAGGTAGAAGTCTCTGACAAAATGATTCTCCTTTTTAGCCAATTTATTTCCTCACCAAACACTTAAAAAGTTTGCTCTCAATCTCCTCTTCTAAGTATTTTTCAATGAAGCATAATGCCTCTTAGAAAACTGTGGTGAGTTTCCCTGTGAGCAGACAAAGAAACAAGGGAGGATGTCCACTCTGTTGCATCAAGACTTTTTTTTCGGTGACTTGTGAAACCTATGCTGCAAAAAAGTTCAACCACATCATTCACAGCATTAAAGTGGTCGCTGTTGCTTTTAATTTGTACTTTTAATTAATCAGTACTTGAAGACTGATATCTTAACTCCCTGAAACTTGAAACAGCACTTAATGTAAAGACACAAAGAGAGAGAGACTGACCTGAGGATGCAGTAGCAAGTGTGAGCCCCTGAGGACAGACGACAGAAACCAAATCTCTGTTTGCTCTCAATGTCAGTCAGCACAAACGTGAAGTTCTGTCCCACCTGGTTCACTGTCAGACTGCAGGGTGGAAGAGAGGAAGAGGGGGGCAGACAGACAGACAGAGATAAGGAGAAAGAGGGATGGATGACTGAAGCAGAGATAGATCATTCTTAGGCCTCTACCACCTCTGGACCATGTTCTGAGGACAGCTTTGAGCTCTTGAAGGACATTGGGTCATCACTGCTGGCTGTAATTAATTCACTACTGATGAGTTCAGTCTGTGCAGAGACACTGAAGCAAAAGAAGTCAAATAAATGATGATCTGAACACCACCTGCTCGTCTGCTTTAAGCCTTCTCAAACATGCAGCACTGCTGTTCTCCTTTGCTTTAAGTAGATCCACATACTCAGACAACTTTGGAAACATGTCCCAAAGTGTGTGTGTGTGTGTGTGTGTGTGTGTGTGTGTGTGTGTGTGTGTGTGTGTGTGTGTGTGTGTGTGTGTGTGTGTGTGTGTGTGTGTGTGTGTGTGTGTGTGTGTGTATACCTGTCCATGCTGAAGGGGAAGCAGAACTTGGGCACTGTGTTGAGAGTTTCCTGTCAGACACAGATAAAGGGTTAGAGAACAGTAGCTCACAGGAATTACATTGGGCTTAATACAAAGTTTAACACTGTTTAACAAATGTTTGCTGACAGTGAGAAACTGCTCATCACATTTCCCTTGCAGATACATCGCTGAGTTGTTTTAAAAGTCCAACTGAGCAGCAAAATGTAAAATTATCATCAAAAGGAGTAAGCAAATATTCAACAACTTTGTAAATGACCCAAAAACATTGAATAATTTAATTAATTAATTAAAATAGTTTAGCTTTGTATTTTAGTGAAACATGATTGTCAGTTTAATGGAAAGGACAAACAAAATTAAGTGAGATGTATTTCAGGGGTTGTTTTCTGTCTCTGACATTAAAAAGTGACTCAGCATGTTGGAGTTAACAGGAATAAGTAACAGTCAATGTGTTATGAGAAGGAGAAACAGAGTAAAGAAAGCTAATGAACAGTAAGGACAGAGAATTAGACCAACAAAAGAATAATAAAGCTCAGTAAATCCAGTTTTTCACACCTGGTCTGTGTAATCTGTAGGATACTGTCTCCTCACTTCCGGCCCTGCAGAAGATGGATAAAAACACACACACACACACACACACACACACACACACACACACACACACACACACACACACACACACACACACACACACACACACACACACACACACACACACACACAAAAGTGAAAAAGTGAAGGGGGGTTCACACCAAGCAGAGCTTCATCTTTGAATGTAGAAAACAAGACGGGATGCCAGCTCTCCAAAAGTGAAGCCAAAACAATAAAAGCTCCCCCTGTTGACTGGCTGCAGTACAGTTCAAACAGGGGAACAAGATGGGACGTGGCTCAGACTCTAAAATCCAAATTCAGGTAAAATAAATGGTTCTGAAACACGGTTTTCTGTTTATAGTTAGGTCTAATCATGATAATTTATTATACAGGGTTTACTTTTCTGACAATAAATTTTTGAATGAATTATTTGAATACTATAGAAAAACTATAACACTATGATTGACAGCTTTGTTGACTAATGAGGCTTCTGCTCAGTGCACTGATATATCAGAGCAGAGGAACATGAGAAACATGCATTTTGGATTCGCTTTTGTTCATGAGGAGATGGTATGGATAGATGTGTCAGCTATGTATGCCATTGTTCTGATATGCTGTGTGTTTTATTACTGACAGGGAGTATCTGATGGAATTAATCTGCAATCCTCGTCTTGCGTAAACAAAACATTTGTCTCAAATAATCAGCCAAGAATTTTCAATCAGGCTTTAAACTTCTCTGAGAGGAGAAGGCTGAATCAGAAGCCACATCGAACTCTGTGACAGTGTAAAGCATGTGCAGCACCTTTCTTCTACCATGAGTGTGTCATGTGTTCACCTTTGACCCCTGTGTTTAGAAAGGGTTTTATTACACATGGTTATGTATGTGCAGCATTCTATTTTCTCAGTCTCACACTGAGTTGCTGTTTTTCCTTCTACTGAAACAGAACTGATCACCCCCTGGGGACAAATAAAAGTCTGCACTCAAACTAAATAGTGGTTTTATTACCATGTAATAAAGTGGCACATATGTTTGACCTTGGAAGTTATTGGTAATACAGAATTTTATCTTCAGTGTGTGTAAGTATACGCTGCTTTTTTAAAGGTGGATGCACAAGTTTTAGCTGCTCTTGTGATCCATAAAAAATGCAGATCACCCCTGTACTGTTAAACAAAAAAACTTGTATTCATTATCCACAGATGGTGTTTGAAAAAGGGGTTTATTAAGGGGGGTTCTGATGAAATGATGCCAGGAAAAATAGAAATAAAGCACTTTTTTAGAGCTGCCAGAGTGCAGACCTCCTTTCTTTGGAGTTTAGTGTTTTGGTCTGGATGTGCTCCAAAACTTTATTTTCACCAGTGGAGTTTATCCTTTAAAACAAACACAAAAACCTCTTTCTGGTTTTGATTGCATGTTTTCTCCAGTGAGTGGATTTTCTATGTGTGCAAACCCTTCTTTCAGTTAGAAGAAGTGTCTGAACATGAGAAAGGTTTGCAGATTGTTTTTCACCCATGCAAACTGAGTGAGGTGCAAATAGATGAAATCCTGCAAACTTATGAAGCTAATAAGAATTTTTCCTCTGCAGATTAATCTCTAGTGCATGACTCTCATTATCTAGTTCATATACATGCACTGCAGTAATGACATGATAATGGTAATGGAGCTTTTCTGTGACGTTCGGTTTGTATCATGTTGGTGATACAGCATCTTTAAACTGAACAGGATATGATGCTAGGAAGAAGACTCCAACAGAAACAAATTCTTAGAAACAGCCCGACACATGTGTACCCAGGAAGTCTGATTAATCACTAACTGCAGTTTTAAAAAAAGAAACCACAGAGACACCGGACACATCAGCTTTCTGTCACTGAGCCATAAACCAAACTTGCAATATCTGTTTCAATCAGGACTTTTTGAGACGTTCATTTGTTGTCAGAGCAAGTCTATCAGAAGTGACCTGAATGATGTGCTCAGTGTCTGTGTGTAATGTTTTTCATATTCAATATATCTTTAAACATATCAGTGTTTTCCATAGGTCTATCGCCTAGGGGGGGCGACAGTGCGGACGACAGCTCTCTTTCCGCTACACGGAGTGTGCTTGTTTCTGTGCACGTGTTTGTGTGTCTGTGAACACTTTGAGGCATAACTTCACCATGCGTGGGAGAGCACGAGGACAAATGTGAATGCAATGATGTCCCATCATGTAAATTAGAGAAAAAACAAAAGGCTACTTCATCTGTTATGTTAAAAAAAACAAGGCATAGACCTGCTTTATGAAAGAGGTGGCTCTAAGTTACTTTTGCTGTCATTTGGACATGGCTATGGAAAATAAAATAAGCTTGACTTCCAAAGAGGGGAAACACAGCATATTCATTATGGCTATACAAAGTATAAAAACATAAAAAATGGCTTTAATCCAGGACAACCCAGAGACTCACCTGAGGTGTGCACTCCAGGCTGTGAAACCTCCAGATAGACCTCAAACGTGGACTCAGGGCTCTCCCTGCAACACAGGAGGACAACTTCTTATTTTCTGTGTCAGGTTTTAGATAAAAATCAGGTGAGCATGTTTACAAAAGCAGAGGAGCAGTGTACTTTTCTCAAACATAGCTTGAAGTCAGAGCTCTGTGATTCTTTTCAAATATTGACTCTGAGTGTTTTACTTCTCTTTGCTTCAGTTAAACTGGTTAAACCAAACCTTATTTATTGCTGTACATTAGATCGAATAATTAATCAAGGTCACAAAGTATCAAGGGTAATATCAATATCACAGAGGCTGTCATTTTTGGGATAAAAGGATAAGTTTGGTTTATACAGCTTTTACATTGTTTATAGAATGAAGTAGAACAAAATACTCACCCAGAAGGCTTTCCTGATCCAAGCAGTGCTTCAGGAGATATTTAGATCTAAAATGTACAATGGGATCCATCGGGGCATAGACAGCGCCGCTCCTAAAACTGCATTAATCGTCCAAAAACTCTTGTTTTTCAGCCAATATTCCATCATGGTCCGCTCCAGGTTAGTCCTCTGCTGCAGTCTGTGTCACTCCAGACAGCGCTGTGTGGCTGTAATGACCTCTGAACTGACAAAGACTTTGTTTACGTTTACCCCTCCGCGCATGCGCAGTACTCTCTGGAGAGCTGACTGCTGACTTCCTCCTTTCTTTGAGGGGCAAACGTAAACAAAGTCTTCGTCAGTTCAGAGGTCATAACAGCCACACAGCGCTGTCTGGAGTGACACAGACTGCAGCAGAGGACTAACCCGGAGCGAACCATGATGGAATATTGGTGAAAAACATGAGTTTTAGGAAGATTAATGCAGTTTTAGGAGCGGCGCTGTCTATGCCCCGATGGATCCCATTATACGGACATCCGCTGCACGATTTTGGATCTAAATATCTGCCGAAGCACTGCTTGGATCAGGAAAAGCTGTATAAACCGAAATCATCCTTTGAAGTTTTGTAATAATTAAATTACGTTGGAGAAATCCAGATATGCAACTTCTGGACAACAACACAGCCCACATGTTGAAAAAAAATGTTGTTTACTAGATTTTATATCAGCTCATTTTTTGGGGTTATCCGCTGTATGAATTATTTCTTACTTATATTGTCAAGCCTTGTAACAGTTCCTGTACAGTAGTTGTTTCCTAAATCCCAGCATCATTTTACCAACAAAACAACATCTGAGCCCTCCGTGGCTCTGTGCAGGCCAACACCAGACTTAAGAAAATGTGAGCTGCTCACTGTATTAAAGATGACATCTTTTATGAGGACAGCTCAGATTAATTCACAAATTGCATGGGTTTCACAAATAAGACATTTACTTGTTTGACCAACAACAAGACCGCCTGATTTCCTGAATAGTGTTCTCATCATCTGTTGGCAAAATAACCAGAGGCTACTTAGCCATAAGCCATCTTTAGTGCGATGAAAACAGCAGAAATCTGAGTTTACATGGGCACAACGGGTAAACACCAATCAGCTGAGAGAAAACCTAATATCATGATCCATCTGTGAGTGTACCACCAAGACACAGCCGTCTTAAATCAACAATGCAGTGAGTCACAATATGAGTTTATAAAATACTGAGCCCCTGTGGCCTGGAATATACAGCCAGACACTGTGGACACGGAGTCTGTCTAGGATGCTGAGACGCTGCATGCAATGAGTGATAAATGCACAGCTACAGATGAAAATAAAAGGAAATTGCATTGCTGTAAAACCAAACTTTTTTACTCAAACCTGTACATTAATTGCCTTGTGTATAATTAAATGACAGTATAGTGATCTGTAACCTCTGTTTCATTAAACCTGTTTTTTCACCAGATTTCAGCTAATAAAGAGCTCCATATCACAATGAAGTCTCAGATAACTTATTCAAACCTAAATCTTTGGGTTTTGAGAAAGAATTAATCCTTGAATGTGTGAAAATCTCAAGTGGCATGCACACATGCTTCCCTATCTATTAATCTGTAGTAGTGCACACTGGGATATGTAGTCCCTTTGGACTGTTAATCCAAAGTGGATAATCTTGAATGTCTGTATCTGGATCAGACTGATCCAATCAAATGTAGCTTTGGGAGAAAAGGGGACATACAAAAAGAGTGTTCACAGATCCTGAAGCAAAAACATGCACTTCTTTGAAATCTGGATCATTCTGACCTGAGTCAGAACTGATTCTGAACTGGTCCAAAAAAATGCTGGGACCCTGTTTATGATCAACATGCTAACAAATGGGTAGTAGAAATGCAGAAAAACTCCCAAACTGAGAAAGGGAACCATGGGCAGCTCAGAATACAATACCTGGTACACTGCACATAACCATATTAAAATCAGAATACAGAGATTCTATGATGATTGAGACATCAATACAAAATCATCTGAGGGTACATCACGAGATCTGAGGAACACAACAACACCGAGGCAGGCTTAATCTCATAAGTGCCACCATAAGTCATGATGTAGTGATATGATGAAATATGTTACATCAGGAGGGGAATATGTCTTAGGCAGACTATTGCTTAATTCACAATGCATCCAACGACTGAGCTACCTTCAAGAGCCACCAATATGACGAGATACACAACCTGAGTTAAGACCAGACAGCTAAACTAGAAGAGGGTGTTGCAACAGACACACAGATACTGTGTAGTGTTCTCTGCACTGTATTAGTCTTTGTTTTGGATTGTTGCCATTATAATCAATGTATATTTGCAGTGCTCACTCCTAAGTTGATAAAAAATACTACCAAGCTTGAAAAATATCCTTTTATGACACTTTGTAAAAGTAAAAATAAATGTGATTAATTTGCAAACTATGAACAATCTTATGATTATTTGGGATTTAAATGTGTTTGTGGACTGAAACTTCTACATTGCATGCAGCTTATTGTAATAAAACTTCCGGCTCTAAAAAGGCAAACAGCCAATCATGTTTTCTGGTTTTGGAGTGACAGCAGGGGTGGGACACCTAATTTTAAGGTGGGCCCATGCCACCCCTGGCTACACTTGTGCACATGCCCCTGTTATTACTGTCTTTCTGCAGCTGAACGGTGGACCTTGACAAAACTACAAAACTACTAAAGTGTTTTCATATGAAGAAAGAGGTCTGTCAACAACTTTCTTGATTTTTCCAACAAATACAGTAGCTGAGAGCCCAGAAGTGCACCATAAAACATGGGACAAGCATGACTTACTGTGCCAAACCCTGTTGACAGATGAGTCATATCCTTAATACAATATTTACATTATGCCAGAGGAGAGTCATCAGGCTGGAGGAAAACAAACCCAGCTTTTTGTTCTGCCCCTCTGGCCTCAAAACTGACATCCTGTTTGATGTAATATTGCACAGTTACCATGTTTACATTAGCTGTTTAAACACAAAGATGCCCCTGACTGTGTGTTCATCACTACCTGTGTCTTGTTAGCTTCGTGCTAATATGTTTAATCAGCCTGTGAATGACGGGCAGAGACAATTAAACGTTTTTGTTTTTCCGCTATTCGAAGTTCCAACAGCAGCAGTGTGTTTTTAGCCTGTCTGTCGCAACAAGTCAGGGCCTCGCTGGTCTCTGTCTTCCTCAATGACTCACAATAACACAGCTAGCTTAGCAGTAAGAGGCTAAAAGGCTCAGTGAAAGCAGCGGGTCGTGGTACTTACTTGATTCGGGACCCCATCCTTGTGTGTCACCCCGCCGTGGCTGTCTGCGGAGGATGTCAGTGCGCAGACGCGTCGGTCTGGAGGTGTTGTACAGATGCTAACCTGTCACACTGAGCTACACAGCGCCATGGTCCGTCTACACGAGTAGATCACGTTCCTTCTCGCAGTTACACATGGGATTTGTAGTTCATTTCCAACAGCCGTTGGAAACTGCGATAACGCGCGAGCTGGTGTAGAAACTACAGCCCCCATAATTCACATCAGGGTCAACGATTGAGTCTCGTGATACGAGCGAGACAAAGTTACCGTTATTTACCTTACATGTGTCAATTATTTACTGAGGGGCATATCATGTCATTTTTCATAAATATATAAATCAAATATAAATATATAAATCAAAATTCCGAAATATTTACAAAATTAATTTTTCTTCCGGCATTGGTGGATATTAAACCATTTGACTGTTTATGCATTTTTTCCAGCATACTTTGAGACGTTTATTACTAAAACGTTAAGATGTGTGTTTGGAATTAAAGACACTTATTTAGCTTAAAACTGTTAATCAAGGATTCTTTTTTACAAATTTATTTGAACAGGTAATCTCAGACACATTTTTCAAACAGTTAAAGTTAACCTGGCAAAAGGTGAAGCATAAAAACAAGAAGTAAATTAATGTTTTAAAATTTTTAAATTTTTAACAAAACAACTCCTAAAAGTGTAACGTTATATCTATTTGGAGATATCAATTTTGGTTTTGTAAGGGTAATGAGATAGCTAATTTCAGATGCAGTCTTGAGATAAAAATCTTTTATTGTCTTGATATAGCAAACCCGGTTTCTCATTTCAACAGATCGATTAATCTATTTTGAGATTACAAAGCTCTTTTTTTGATTAAGTTATTATTTTCTAGTTATGTTCATTGTACATCATCTTAGTGCAGGTGAATAAAAGGTTCAGGGACTATTTCCTGTAA
The DNA here is from genome assembly GCF_033239565.1 of Halichoeres trimaculatus. Classification (NCBI taxonomy): domain Eukaryota; kingdom Metazoa; phylum Chordata; class Actinopteri; order Labriformes; family Labridae; genus Halichoeres; species Halichoeres trimaculatus. The sequence goes on along the minus strand of NW_027437194.1, from coordinate 15,685,737 downwards.
CAGTATTTGTTTTTTTGTTTGTTTATTTTAATGGTCCAACAGCACCCACAACCTCACTAAGAGCCCTTTTCATGGGAGTTAAAAGTTGTTACCTGACAAAAGTTGTCTCATGGTACCTCTGCTTCTATAGCCTTTAAACCTGTTTTAAAGCTTGAGTAAGGAACTTTTTAAGTGTGTAACAAGGTGATATGCCTCCTTTTTTTGCTGAAATTGTTCTGTAGGCCTACAGCTAAGGTACAAATACTCATTATTTTTCTTTAAATTAACAAGAATATGGTTAAAATATAAATATATAAACAATGCCACAGGCACTCTAATGCTAAATGATGGATTATTGGAAGATACATTGTTTTGCACTGACATGTGTCCTGATGTCACCCTGTTTCACCCCCTAAAACAATCTTGTGAAGTAATATTTTTTATGAAGCCATGCTAGTATCAGGGTGAGGCTTAAGAAAACACATTGCATAATGTTGAGGCTTCTTGATACTTTAAATGAGAGTTATAGAAGACTTAGGAAAACGAAAACAAGAGGGAAATTTATTTGACCCAACAAATGCAAAGGTCTGGGTAGCTTGGCCTCTCATAGAAAAGTTGGCCATTGTTGAATATTTACCGAGCCAACTTAGATGTTTCACTTGGACGAAAAAGTTCTGTCAACTTCACATGTCAAGCTATGTACTCGTTATGTCATAAAATTGCCGGAAACATGATGCTGAACATTTTTTTCTAAGAACTGAATAAACCCAGATAGGCTGTGAAGGTATTTACCTGAAATTTTAAGTTGGGACTCCCGATGGGTTCTTACAGCACGGATTTTAACAGATTTTTCATGATGACTCATCATTTGATGATCAGTAAGGAAACAATGAAATGATGATTTGTTGGACGTGTCCATATGTGACTGGATTTGACATACTTCATATTTACACACAGCTGGAACACAGCAGCAAAGTCTTCTTTGTTTTTATTCCCTGCAGAATGGGAGCACAACTGGGCTGCAGTTCACCTAATGACCACCAGGGTAGATTTGAGAAAAAACAATTATAATCTTAAAACTTATAACACAACATGTTGTACTTATACTTTCTGTCACAAATGTAAACATTCGTTTCATGTTTCATCAAACAATAGACCCCTCCCAAATTTAAGGGGGGGGGGGGGGGGGTTAAGTAGAGAAAGAGAGAGAGAGAGAGAGAGAGAGAGAGAGAGAGAGAGAGAGAGAGAGAGAGAGAGAGAGAGAAGTGACGTTTGACCTACTTTACAACAAACACTTGTGTCAGCCTCTCCACAACTTTACTCCGCAGAGGTTTCACTCTTTGAAGTATCCCTCCTCTCTAGCTCACTCTCTCCCAGCTTGCGTGGCAGCAAACACCGCAGAGAGACATAAAGACAGAGAGAAGGAGAGAGGCTGGGGAGGGAGGGGGTTAGTGTGTCGCTGTGTGGAGTTGCTCAAAGGCTCAAAGGCAGGTCTCTGGACCGATGTAAGTTGTGGACAGTGGTCAGAAAGTCGCAGGACGCTGTTGACTCCTCTGCAGGTAAGACCTGAAGCGCCCATCGTGCAGAACTTTCTGTGATGCGTTCCCAGACATTCGGTGTTTTTGCACGATTCAGATCTCTTGTGAGTCTTGTATCTCCTGAATTTGCCCTGAGCTATGTGTGTTTACTGCCGTTTGTAAGGTACATTCAGCTACACGGTCGGGCTGAGCGACATATGGAAATGATATTTACCCACAGCAGCCTTGACGGAAACGCGGCTGCATTGATTCCTGTTTTTCCTCTTTTAAACCTGTTTTTATCCCGTTTGAAAAGCTGCACTGCAAGACCAGTCTCCAGAAGACACGAGTATATTTAAATGAGAGCACAACATTGAGACTGAAACTCTACTCCAGTTGTTCACCAGGTCACAGTTTTCATTTCCATGTGCTCTCTGCCAGCTCAGTGTAATGCTCTGCTGCTTACATGGAGCTATGCTGCTGTTTAACACAACATTACAGAGCTGTGCACGGGACACCCATTACCCCTGAGAGGAATATGCTGTTCTTAAACAGGAAAATATCACACTATCTCTGTATTTTCTTTCTCCTTTATAAAAAGAAACCCAAGTCATATATGAATGCACAAACACATAAAGAAATGAGGACATGAAAACAACTTACAACAACTAGAAAACCCTGAATTATTATCCAGATAACTTGTTTCTCATGACCCGGAACATTGGTCCGAAGGAGCATGTATCTACATGAACAGAGAGGGGCTTACAGACAACACCAACCACAAACATAAGCTAACCAGAAAAAAACATCTTTAACAGTATGATCAATTAAGATACAAAATGATATACAAAGGTTTTATCTTCTGTGCCCACCTCACATTGTATGAACAAAGATGCACATATTCTCCCAGTGATGGGAAACCAGGCTCTTTTTAGCTATCAGATCAGAGCTCTTCAATGTAACAATTTGGCTTTTAATAAGCTATTTGTTACAATGTTTTGACTCATAATGTGTACAATGTATCTTACTTCAATAAATACAGTAACAAGTATCTTGTTCATGTACAGGAGCCAGTTCCTAGAGCTGAGTCATTCTCAACTGACATATCTAGATACTTACCACCTCAGTGTTGATGTCTGCTGTAACAGAGCTGTGTCCCTGCAGTGAAGTCAGAAGACTGAAAATGACAACCCTAAAGAGACCCTTTAATTTAGAAGGTAAAGGTTTTAATTTAATTTTTTTTTTAATGAAGATTAAGACTTCCATGTTACAACTTGTACAGTAACACTGTTAACATACGTGTGCCCAGCTCTTATTTTAGATGTATTACATTCAGTTCACGATCAATTGTTAATGTGAAATTTATAAAAGGCTGTTTGTGCTGCTTGCATCGTCTCACAGATGGTCTTGTTTGCGTTTGCTGTTCATCTTAAGGTGTTTATGTTAACTTAAGTCTGTTACGCTGACAGCTACAAACTCCTCACAGTACTTTTAAAGTTTGAAAAGAAGTTTATGTTTGACAGCAATCAGTCAGAGCTGCGTTCTCCCTCCGTTAAGGTCAAGAAATTGTGTATGGGTGTTTGTATGTGTGACCCTTGTATGTAGGTGTTTGTGTGTATAAGTGAACATGACATGCATCATATGGAGCAGCAGCGGGTGCAGGGTGTCTGTGGAGGGTGTTTTATGTGTGCCTGTGTTCGTAATGGGGGTTTGGCAGGGGGTGGGCGTGTTGAAGGGCTGCTTGCTGCGTGTTATGAGGATGCCTGGGCACACAAGGTCACATAACTATCTAAAATTAGTCACGTGTCAGCTGTGACATGGAGCAGTGTCCTGTAGGACTGGGAGGACTGGTCAGTGTCCACCAGCAGGACGACATGTCCTCACTCATCCTCACTTAGGAGCTGTAAACGCTGCGCTGCTATGAGCACTGTCTGGTCTTTCTTTATTTCATGCCAGGCAGAAGTTGCTGGAGGTCACAGGTGAGAAACTTAATGTGGATTAAAAAAGTCTGCTGTGCATGCATTGAGTTTAATCCTAAAGTAGAAAAAAGTATACTGGAATATTTAGAGGCGAGCCCTCAAATGGAGCATATTGGTATGTTTAATGATGGAACTTATTAATATTGACCTCACTACTTGACTGTTGTACTATCCATATCAGTGACCTCTCCAGTGATGTATCTAAAAGTCTTAACAGCCCAATCTTCACTTTGTAAAAGGCTGTTTATCTCAATATGATTATGATATCTATTTCAATTAAAAATGGCTTTCATAAAATAAACATGAGTTTGACGTTAGCTACTATTGTGCTAGCTTGGTTTTCAGGGGCTTCTTCCATTCATAGTAACTGTGATGTGTTGGGGATTGTTGTTTGGGATTGATACAAAAAGACTTTTGGAAAATGTTTTTGTTTTTCTACAACTGGCTTACTCTTCAAAGTTGTGGTCCAACCAAACTTCTAACAAAACTTTTTTTTCTCGTTACTGTTCCATGACATTTTTATTCCAGGTGTCCCAAACTTGGAACTAAAATTTGAGGCCATGAACTTATTAGAAAAATGTTTTCAGTGAATTAGTCACAGAACCATTTTGGACTCGCCCTCTGGAGGCCATGAGAAAAAATGTAGGTTTAAGGCCCCTCTGCAGAACTGGAAAGGCAGCAATTAAGAAGAGTGATTTTGTAACGAGACAGCAAAGAGCGTCACTAAAAATAAATTTCATTTTTGTAGAATTATGTCAAAAATGTTAGTTGTCATTTGGCTTCCAAACAATGCCCAACTCTTAACAAAACAATGTTTTAATCTAATTCTAATGATTTGATGTCAGTGGTTGTTTTGCCTGGCACTTTGCTGCTCGGGGGATAAAAAACTGTAAATTATTCTGCATTCATCAATAAAAATCAGAATAAATCATTTGTAGCCCAGACAGGATGACTAATGACCATAAACTATGATTCACTCAGGGTCCAGTCTGTGGTGATGTTGAAAGATTAAACTGATCTGAAAGCTTTACAGGGAAGTGGAGAGATGACTAACCACAGAGATATTCTGGTGTCGAGAACAAGGAACTCAGTGTTTGAACGTGCTGCAGATAAAGAGGACCGAACAGTTTCAAGCTTAGCGTCTGGATGTGTGAATGGTAAGGAGGCTACTGATGATTGATTTGAGAGTAAGAAAACATTTGTAGATCTAGATTAAGAGGACCTCTTGGTACAGGATCATTAACAATGTAACAGCAGGCTGAGAGATGCAGAAAGTGTTATTCTGAAATTTTGAGACCAGGTTTGTGCAGAGATCATCAGTTTGATTTTTAGTTGAACCTGCTGGAGGAACACTTTGTGTTTGTATTTACATCTTTGTTTCCTTTCTGTTCTATTTACAATACAACACATGTGTTAACCATGAGTGTTAACTTAAGTGGTCAGTGCTTCAGAGTCCAGTCTGTGTGTTTTTTTAGGTGTTCTCCTCACCTGACCATAGGCGGAATGAAAATGGAAGTCTCAATGATGCCCCACGTGGGTCCTGCTCTCCGGTCTTTCTGTCTGTGCATTATGTAGCTTATGCAGACTTGAGACAAAAAATTGACACATTGACATATTGATTTAACAAAGGTTTTTGTTAATGTCTGAATTTTTTGTACAGCTTAAAACAGACCCTCCTTTTTCTGATTTCAACTCACATTTAAGTGAACACTTCCTTTAAAGGTAACACTGGAGCAGGTGAACAGGACTTCTAAAGGAAAATTTGTATTGACATTTCTCTCATCACCCAGCTTTTCTTCTTCTCAGAGTTTTGACGCTGACACACCTTGACTGTCTTGTCCCTGGTGTTGCTTTTAGGCTCTGTAACTGTTGTGGTGCAATTTGACCAATCAGAATCAAGTATTTCACTCTGGACAAAAGCAGATTTAAAAACTGGGTAATACGAATGTGTGTTGTTTTTTAATCCATCTAAACTGTTTGTGAAGATTTTTTATTTTACACATTTCTGTAAAGATAAATGTTTTTTTTTGTTTAATCTTGAAGGTCAAAGTCTTGTAATGTGTTTAATCCTGCTTACAAGCTAGAAATGGATCTCTCAAACTTTTTCAGTCTTGGTGGTTGAACTGCCCCAATCTAACACAAATGGTTAGCTTAGTGAGCTCTAAATATCTCCAGAAAGCTACTCTCAAGTTCACTCCGTGCAGACAGACTTCCTTGGTAATGCATGTTGCAGCTGCAAACATAGAATCAACCTGGGCTTTGTTGGCCCAGTCAGATAATGCATGACTGCAGTGTAACTTGAATGTGGAATAATAATCTAAAACGTGCCAGCCTGATGCAGCTTTGTTATTCAGTATGAAACTTCAGCTGCAACAGAGCCATGAGACACCGGGACAAAACCGATGAGGCCTTGAGGAGTGGAGTGAGTCAAAGCAGCAGAGACACAGGGGTTATTGGACTCCATGGGGTCAGAGCTGGATCTGTGTGAAAACAAAGAGCAGATTGAGGAGGGTTGGCAGGATGATGACTCTACACATCTCTGTTGGTCTGCTTCTCTGCTGAGTGCAACAGAACAGCTGACATCATGAGGTCTCCTGAAAAATGTCAAATATTCAGTCAGTGACAAACAAAGACTGAGCACAGGGCTGCAGGTGACACTAATCTGGACACTTATTGGATTGTGGACAAGGCACAAACTTTAAGGATAACTTTCATGCTAATCCACATTTTTTGAACAATTATTTTTTTTACTCTTCAAGACCAAACACAGACTGACCTTAGGCTGCTTGTGTTAGTGGATGTGTGAGTAATAACAGTTCACCTTGCTGTTTTGACCCCCAACAGTAACTTTCAAATCTTTTTGTGGATCAGTAGTTATCTGTACGTAGGGCACTGATCCTGATCTAAAGACAACAGGTCTGGACTGTACTCTGATACATTATGGAGGTTTCACTCCAGCTGGTTGGTTGTTCATGTTTCTGCTTGTGCGGTCCTCCCTGTGGCACCATGTCGCTGCTCCAGAATTTTCTCTGACTCACAGGAATGTAGTTTGTGTGTGTTATCTCTAAAGACAGAGGTCAGGTGACTTGTGTCCACTGCAGGGGGCTGAAATCTATCCCAGCATGCTCTGTGCAGGAGGCAGGAGGTCGATAACAGTTTTCAGGCTTCATATCACACCTCTGAGTGACTAATGTGACTGTTTTCTCCTGTAATAAGAAACCACCTCCCACTGATTCTGTGGAAATAACTGTTCTATTCGTCAGAGCTGCTTTTCATTGTAATAGAGGAAGAGGAAAAAGGAGAGTTGGCTAAATTTTACATTTGATCTTCATTTTGAGCTCAGAAATGAACATTTACGACATATATATCCCTGCTGAGCACCACAGAAGATCTGACCACATTTCCCTGCATCTATTTACAAAGTTATGAGAGATTTGAACTCAACTGAATCAAGCTTCAGAAAGGCATGTTTAAAATTAAGAATGAACACTGCTAAATAAATTCCAGATACACATAAATTAGCTGACTACAAAGTAATCCTGTCACAATCATTAATCATTCATAGTTTAAAGAATCACAAACTACAAAGCCGTCATAAAACCTCCAAACCTACAGGAAGACTCTCGCTTGTTTCTCGTGGATCGATGCTTTCATGCACATTTGGCACATGTGATGCAAGAATGTCATGTAGACACTTCTCAAGAAATTCTGCAACATGGAAGTGAAGGTGAAGAAATTTTGCACCGGATACCCCTGAAGGAAGAAGTCAGAAAGACAAAAAGAAACTGATCATCTTATGACATGGCGGTTTTCTACAAAAGCTCCGTCTTTTTCCCCACAGCTCTTAATGTTTGTAGACAATTTTGCGTGTGTGTGTGTGTGTGTGTGTGTGTGTGTGTGTGTGTGTGTGTGTGTGTGTGTGTGTGTGTGTGTGTGAAAGCCCTTCTTGTTTACATGTCCTGCCTTTTATGCTTGTGTGGAGCTGTAATGTAATGTGAAATCAAACACTGACTCATCAGTATAACACATGCAATGCAAACCTCCTGAGTCACAGAGCTTTGCAACAGCAAAATTTAAAGAGGTATGGAGTCAGAGCAACCAGAAAGTAGAAAAATATTACATATTCATCTTTCATCTCTGAAGTTTGTATCTTTGATGCCTCCTGTGGGAACAATGCACAATTTTGTTTTTAGTTTGCTGTCAAGCTAGCATGTAGCAAAACGACATCAAGGCAACACTTACTTTTCTGCATAAAGCATTGTTAGCAGTCCAATTGGCATCTTTAGAAGTGACAGTGATAATAGTAACAGTCTCATTTTTGGATTTGTTGAATAAATGATATTTCTCGGCTCTGAAGTTTTTCAGAGGAGCCCCTGTTCATCTGTTTGAGATGAGTCTCAGTTTAGAATAGAATAGAAGAGAACTTTATTGTCATTGTAACAAGTACAACGAAATTGAAGTCACAGCAGCAATCAAGAAAACAAAAGTAAGAAAGTGTATAGAAAGTGCAAAAAGCTCCATAAGAAAATGGATGCTGACAGCTTGTCCATCATCCTCCAGTTCAGCCAGCCTCCACCTCCACAGGGTCCAGGACTGAGCTACTTCAGTCATGCTCCATCTCTGTCTCCTAGATCCTGTCTGCTCACAGCAGGTGAAGCTCTTCCAATGTGGCGTTGGTGTCTGATGTTAGCTCCTTTAGCCATGTCTGTGAATAGCATGATGCTACTCTGCCCTCTGGTATTCCCTCTTTTGCTGGGTTAGCACAGCTAGCTCGTCCATCTTAATGGAGATAGATCTTACGTTACCAATAACGATGGATGGAAGGACAGGTCGATGTCGTCACTTCTTAGCTCACACCTGAGAATCAGCATGTTGTCCTCACCATCTTCTCCTCACCTTGTGGGAAACATCAGGCCTTACACCAGTTAGCACTGACATGCTACAGGCTGCTAACAGCTGAGTTAACATGTAAACAATGCAGCCATGGTTACATGTAGAATCTCCAGGCAAACACAGGAGAAAAAGTAGTAAAATATCAATTAAGACACAAAAAGTTTGGTGTCCATGACCAGCAAATGAGCCATACAAAGTAATGATCCACTCCAAATACAAAGGTTATGAAAAAGAGATTAAAAATTACAATAAAGGGTCAAAGAAGAGAGAGATGCTGCAAAAGGCAGCCATAGCCAACAGGGCGGCGCCGAGCAACTGTAAAACTACTAACTACTATAACTACTTTCACTGTAAAAAAGGAAGTTCCACAGAGGCTTCACTCTGGGCAGTATGAAGCTTAAAATAAAACTGATTTTCTGATATTTAAGGAGTTTCAGTTTGAGTTTTACCAGGTTGAAAACCAGAACCCCCTATCTTAGCTACGTGATGGTCAGTTTCCAGAATTTTAGAATCCTGTCTATGTCAAAAAGCTCTCACAGCGACTCGTCGTTCAGGATAGAGACGGTGCAAAGCAGATCATCTTAATCATCCCAAGACCTTGATTGCTTCAACCAAACTGGTGACAATCAAAACCCTGATCTGTGAGCTTGTAAAAGTGGTTTTACTGAGTTATGGGTGACATCACTGTGGATGAAACGCTCCTTATACTCTGTGGAGATGATGCATTTATGTTTGAGATGGGAGAGTAAAAACAAGCCTGGTTGTCAGAGAAAGTGAGACTTGTTTTAGAACATTTATCCCCAAACATTAGTTCATTTATCAAGAGCTGGATGTCATAAGTCAGTGAATCACATGAGACAGAAACCAAAGAGTCATGAGTTAGAAAAACAGCCTGTGCTGTCTGTGAGACTTTGTGTGGTGCTCATTTCACAATTAAGGTTCAGATTCCTGTTGGAGGTTTAGCTTGAAGCAATCACAGGGTAATATTTTGATAACTCAGATTATTTTCAGTCATAAACCAATCCCACCCTGCTTCGACACTCGTGCTGTGTTTCTTCAGGGTCTCCTGTGTTTATCTTTCCCCGCTCTTTTATGAGGCTGCTCTTTAAAAGTTATGATGTCTGTCTGGGGGAGATTGAATTGGAGCTCTGTCCTGGAATATATCTTACGTTATACGAGCTGAAGCTGCGCAGAAGATGACAGGAAGATCCGTGGGTCACTGAATCACAGGATCACAAAAATCTATAAATCTGAGGTGTTTGCTCTCGGGTGGTTTGGCTCCTTTGGTGGGAGTTTCTCTCTCTGCAGGAGTTCTGTGTTTCAGATGTCTGAGAGTGCAGCAGCAGACTGCAGATCTACAGGCTGATGAGTGTGTTTGAGAGATTTAACAGCAAACAGCAGCACAGAGCTCATTACCACGTTCAGAGCAGCCTGCCTCTTTGCTGAAACCAGAGTCATGGCAGGAGGCCCTTTTGGCATTTCTGACATTTTACTGGTTAGTGGAGCTGAGGAGGTGAAGGTGACCAGTTGATCGCTCAGAGCTGAGTCATGGTGGAAGAGGGCAGAGAGGAGGTTTGACCCAGTTCAGACATTTTAGAGCTCTTTGTGATAAGAACAAGCCATCGATGTCTTAGGCGAGAATCTAAAGGGAATCTTTATGAGGCTGTTTCTGTAGAAAAGAGGTGAGAGGAAGCACAAGATCAGACCTCAGATGACTCAGATAGTCACAAGAAGGTCACCAGCTCACAGTTGTTGACCCCCAGGGATCCTACTGTGTGGAAATGGACATTTATTTCCAGTTAAAACCAGAACAAAGTCTCTAACAGCATGAGTCATCACTAAAAGCACTCGGCAATCTTCTGCCTAAGGTCTTTTGAGAAGTCTGTTGGTACAAAGGCAAACACACAGCAGCTGCTTTAAAGGACAGCATCAGGAGGAACAGGTAGCACATTCAGGAACATGTACACTCCAACACAAATACTCCAGAAGAGACATAACCAGCCCACCAAACGGGATGATTATTACCATATGCTAACAGGATTATTTCCTGTTAGGATGAAGTTATCTTCATGCATGCTCAGGTTATTTACCTGTGCATGTGTAGCATGTGCACAAACAGGGATCATACTTTCAAGGACATTAAACTGGAACTTGTATCTTGTGTGCGCCCTCTGCTGGCCAGAGTTCAGGGGTGTGCCCCATGTTGATTTGATATGTAATAGACTCCGCTCAGACAGGTTTAAATGTGTTGTTTGTATTTTGTAAAGACTTATTTATCCATGCCATGAGTTTGAAAAAGCATCTCAATTAATTATGAGTTACTTTTTTAGTTTGATGGAGTTCTCGGAAAGTAACTTAACTGAGTGATGCTTTGCTTGTTTCATCACAGCATCATCATCTGTTTTCTTAGTGTAGCAGTGCTGTCCCACAGTTTGCTATAACCTTGCTTCATGTGTTCAAGCCAAGTGGAAAACCCCAGTCTCAAAAAACGAAACCGATGTGGAAATGCCAAAAAAGCTGCAGTGCCTCAGCAGTCCTCTAGAGGCTGGCTACAGGAGCCCAAGAGGCCCCTTTAGGCCCCTCCCCTTGCTTGTTGCCTGTTTTTACAGCAAAGTTAAACATATTTATAGCCTGATACATTAAAGAATTTTTTTTTTGTGTGTAACTTATTTTATATTTTTTGCAGCAGGGTTAATTTTTATAAACACTCTGTTAAGATTAAATGAAGGCTTTTATGAGTTCTACATAAATTTATATTATTAGCAGCACAGCTGAGTAGACTGACTCAGATTCAGAGCCCCTCATCAGAAACCAATAAATCAATATCAGTACGGTTATTATAGAATTCTTAGATATGAAACCCTGTTTTACAGAATGTGTACCTCCAGACAATAACGCTTCGGAGATTTTATAGATGGTGTCATAATGTAACTCGTCCAGCAGAAGGCGCTCCGACTCAATAGTTTACTGTTAGCACTGTCTACAGTATTGGTATTTATTTATTTATGAAAGAAACTTTCATATGAGCTTTTTCGAGTCTTATTGCTGTATAAAAATAAGTTCTGAAACTCAGTGTGTGTCCTCGCCTGCTGATGCGATATGAGTTGTTCAGCTGTGTTCAGTCTGAGTTTAACAGTTTGAGTTTAGAGGGACGTCTCAGTTTGTCCTCAGGGTTTTCTTGGTTATTCTCTCTTTGGTTTTTAACACATTCCTCACATGTGAACATGAGCCTTAGGCGACTGGAGGCCTTAGAAATACAGAAATGTCAGGAATGAAACGTTAGAGCTGCTCAAGGTCATTTAGAAATGGTCGATTCATTACAGACAGAGCGTGTTCTTCAGATTGTTTCTGCAGATTTAGTTTAACACTGTGAAACATTTTGCTTAGGGAAGCTCATTTCATCCAGAAAAAAAAAATTAAGCTTTGATAGTGAGAAAAAGAAAACTAACTCTGCTGAATAACATTTATACCATACCACGATTTGTCTTTCCTAGTTTGACTTTTAAAATTATGATTGTGATCAATTTATTTTTATCCACGAATAATTATAATTTCTGATATCACAATATATATATTGACTTTATTTTTACATCATTGATTAGTTTTGTTAGCTCAAACTTTTTACCTCATAATAATGACTGTATATGTTTTGTCCTGCAATTATGACTTTTTATCCCCTAGTTTATTATACAAATTCTATTTTATCTCAAATGTGACTTTGTTTTATTATGACTTCTCACCTTCTTAGCCTTCCATGTTGCAGTTGTCATCTTCCTGTTGTGTAACTCACTCAAGTGCTGTTTCATTCTTGCTTGGTTTTTGTATTTGTGTGTATTTATGTCAAAGTCTGTTTGGATGAACAGATTCAGTTTATTTGTCACTTCAGTACCACACACTTCAAAACAGACATACCCATTTAAAGAGTAAGACACCTGCTGGTAAAAATAGAACACCTGACAGGTGTAGGCGGACAGAAACATTCTGACAGCCTTGTTAGATTCATGAATGAATTTATAACACATGAAGTTTCCTTTCTCCTTTTATCAGTCACACACTTACAGTTTCCATTTTCAAAGTCATTCTGAAAGCCGAGGACGCACGACAGAGAGCAGGCAGGTGGCACAAAGAGCACGAGTCATCTCCGACTGCCACACGTGTTTCCTGATCTGATTTAGACATGTGGACCACACGCTGCCTGTCTCCTACAGCAGGTCTCTGAGCTGACTGACTTTGACTTCAGCTCTCTGCTGACACTGACGCATAAAAACTTTGTCAAAGGGCTGAAAATTACACAAACCTTAAATTAACATGTTTTCTTCTGTTGCAGCAGTCAGAGGTTGTGATGCCACCATGGAGGCACAGAACAACCAGTCGACGTTAGACAACCTGAACAATCTGTACAAGATTGCTGCTCAGGACGACCAGGTAGGATGAAAATGACCTCTCTTTGTCTCATCAGATTTCACTGAGGCTCTTCACTGTTTGCTTCTTTCTCTTTTCTAAACTGCAATGGTCAATTTTCATGTCATCTATGTATTTCCCAATAAGCTTTAAACTTTTGTCATGATACTTAACTGTTCAGAAAAAAACACGTCATTAAGTTTTCTGTGCTGTGCAGAAAAACCTGTCGGGCCGTAAGTTCTGCTGCACGATGGCAAACTTCCAGATTGAGAAGAAGATCGGCCGGGGTCAGTTCAGTGAGGTGTATAAAGCCAGGTACCTGCTGGAGGGTCAGCTGGTGGCACTGAAGAAAGTCCAGGTGAGTAGAGTCAAATCTCTCTGTCTGCTTTCATACGATACTATAATTTTCTTGTTTGTGCCAAAACCTTTTTTTGAAATTTATCATTCAGTATAAAACTGACCATGAGTCTCAAACAAGAATATAGTTTGCTTTGACTGTTGTTTATGGATTATAAATATATATAATACTTTATTTAAATAGTGTAAAAAATGTAAAGTTACTCCTACCTTCTCTTTCCTCATTTACAAAACACATTTTATCTCAATTACCTGTTTTTTACTAGATTTTTTTTTGGAATAGCTGGGTATAAGCTGTGAAATTTGAGGCACATCTCTGTCAGATTCTGGATCATAATGTGTAGTGTACTGGTACAGGTTCCTCTGGAGCCCTTGTGATGTTTAATTCAATGTTTTTCCACCTCCGCATTTGTCCTGAAACTTCACACCCACCGTCTTAGACAACGTTCAGGCATCCATTCAGCAGAGCCGCTCATTATCATACCTCCCCACCCACTTGAATCACTACAGAGAGAATGAATTAAGAATCCGAGTGGCTGTACACCCCCTGTTGAAGCCTGAATCAGTTTTTTTTTCCACTGAACTCAAAGTCTTTTATTCAATGATGGCTACAATTGTAATTGTAAGACAAACATTCTGAGACAGAGTTTCTAATTGAAACGCATCACCAGCGTTTCTTTCATCACTCTTGTAATGAGAAACAACAAGAAGATCTCATTGTTTGAAATGAGAGGGTTAACTAGCAACCCTGCAGTTGCTGATTGGTCTCTGTTTCAGTTATTTTTGGGAAAGTACCAGTGACTCTCTTCGTAACTTTGGAAAGGACCTCGAAGCCCCTGTTTTTGGGTATTTAAATATTGATTCATTTGTGTCCTTGTAGATCTTTGAGATGATGGATGCCAAGGCTCGTCAGGACTGCATCAAAGAGATCGACCTGCTCAAGGTAATGAGATGTAGTCAATCAGTTAAAGAGTAAAACTCTAGTACTACTGAGCTTAAGCTTCTGTTAACAGCTGTTTTTCTCCGGCCTGTCCTCTGCAGCAGCTAAATCATCCCAATGTAATAAAATACCTCGACTCCTTCATTGAAGACAACGAGCTCAACATCGTTCTGGAGCTGGCAGATGCTGGAGATCTGTCCCAGATGATAAAGGTTAGAGAAGAATAACTCAGGGTTTCGACTCAGTTTCACAAAAGCTCCTCACACAACTCACAGTCCTCCTGTTTGTGTTCAGTACTTTAAGAAGAAGCGGCGGCTCATCCCTGAGAGAACCATCTGGAAATATTTTGTGCAGCTCTGCAGTGCTTTGGAGCACATGCACTCACGCAGGGTGATGCACCGAGGTAAACAGATACACACATATTTACTCCACCTGCCCCACAAAGGCATCATGCATCATAAATAAATATATAATCTTTTTGTTTCTATGCAGATTACAGAAATAAAAAAGATTAGGCATCTTTCAGGAGAAATTATTTGTTTTTAGAAAGACTATATTCATAGTTTTTGATAGCTTTTAATTTGTGTGTGCATGTGTTTTCAAACAGATATCAAGCCCGCAAACGTGTTCATCACAGCGACAGGGGAGGTGAAACTGGGTGATCTGGGATTAGGACGGTTCTTCAGCTCGAAAACTACAGCTGCTCACTCTTTAGGTAACACACACTCACACACTCACTTACGCTGACTCACGTGTTTCAGGTTTTTATGCACCCTTCAAACACGTGACTTCATTTGTGTGTTTCCTCTCTGTGTCAGTGGGGACTCCGTACTACATGTCCCCTGAGAGGATCCATGAGAACGGATACAACTTTAAGTCTGATATCTGGTCTCTGGGATGTCTTCTGTATGAGGTCAGATTACTTCATTTTATCTTTGTTGAGAGGGGATTGACACAGGTGTATGCATTTTTTTTCCTAAAAGTCAGATTTAGAAGCTAAACACTGCTCGAAGCTGTGTGGGAGCCATCCACAGGACTGAACATGCATATTTAAAAGCTGAAAGTTAATTGTTTTACCAGTGTTACTCAAGTTTTTAAGAGTAACGACAAAGACTTTACACCCACAGTAAAGTGATAGTTTTCTGGGCTCTGCTGCTTCCTCTCTGCAGACTGTAGACAGGTTTGAGACCTGACCGTCTGAAAGTTGTGGTCTTCATATTTCTTTAAGTTTTAGTAAGAAAAAAAAAGAAACAATGAAAGCTCTCTGCTTCCTGCCTCACAGGATGTTGCTCCCCCACCTCTGCCTCCTGTTTCCTCTCTTTCTGACTTTTAAAGACCAAAAACAGAGATTTGAGCGGCTGATAACAGACATTCGTGCGTGTTTGGCAACAGGAACAGAAAGTCGGCTATTTCACACCCACTGAGCCATGAGCAGGTATCAGTCGTGATAGATGGATCAGATTTTTTGTGTGAAGAGGAGGTATGAATTGAAACTTAAGCAGACAGGAGAAATGCAGGTTCACTTTGCCAACTCTGTGAACACAATAACCAGAAAACAAAGAAACTAAAAATTATCATCGTTATTCTGGATCATGTTTCTGTTGTTTCTCAGGAACGCTGAGTCTTTGTTGAAACATCTCTGCAAACACAAAGGTTTCTCAGTCCTCGGTGCCAACAGAGACTGCCTGAGCAGCTTCATGTTACAGCATTGTTTACTCTTTCAGAATCCTCAAACTTTCAATTCTTTGTCATGTTGTTGTAGTTTTGAAGATGCTCAGCTTCTTGCCCCTAACATCATGTAGTGACTTCACTCCGTTGAAAAATGAAGTTTTAATTTTATCATGACTGACTTGTGGGAGAAGCAGAATAATCTAATCAGCGTCTAATTGATTTATAATTAAATAATGTTCCCATCGTGTCAGTCAGCATCCTCTCCCAGCATCTGATGCAAAAAGCACACCAACTGCCTGAAGCCACATGTTTCACCAGACGTCTGATACGAAACAAGAGGTTGTTTGTTAAACTAACAAGATTCCAGGTTGTTTGTGCTCCGCTTAAGCTTAGACCAGGATCCACCATCTGAATCATCTGGATCTTATTGTAGTGCAGTCAGGATGGCTGCGTGGGGTGGGGGTCTGTTGTCCTCTTACTATACCTTGGACAGGTCTTTTTCCCCCTCCCCTTCCTGTCCCTTGGTAAGTTGCCGGCTCACGCCTTGTAGCAGCTGCTGCAGTTCTCTGGCTGTTTGGTTCAGACCTGCAGTCATTTTCTCCTTTCTGTCAATCTCTTCTCTCTGTGACGTCAGACTGCTGTTCTCTATCAGGTCATCAGCATTATCCGTGGCATTTGAGAGCTCCCCCTGGATCAGGTCGAGAGACTGCTGGGCCTTATAGAGGGTGAAATCTCAATATATCTAATTTAAAGGTTATTCCTGTCAGCAAAAATACATTCAACCTGGATGAGAAGCCTCTGAAATGTGGAGATAGAACTCCATCAGGTACCCTGTAGCAGCTTCACAAAATTTACTGCTCAAAAAAAAAGGAATCCTTTTTTTTCCCCTCACATATTCGTTTTAGAAAATTCTTATTTTAGCGTTTTGTTTTGGTTGCTGTCTCTTTAAGGCTTCCTGCTCCAGAAACCCCCTTTCCTCTGGTTGGCCAGCTTCTGGCCAGTCTGGGCAGGGCTATAGAAAGACCTTTGTGTTTGAGGCACAATGCTCCAAAATGTCATTAGGAAATCCTGAAGCATTAACCTCATAATTTCAGCAATTCTTATAAATTTCTTGTGCCTTTTTCAAAGGAGTGTTTTGTTTAGTTTACACACAGATTCAGGGATTTCTACAACATATGAATACGTAGTGTTTAAAAATCTGCACGTTTTGTCTGAACATCCAGCCTTGTTATTTTATACACGTGTTTTAAACATAGGATAATACCCCAACTTTAAACTCCCACATACATGCTGTATGCCTGTTTGTCCAGATGGCGGCGCTGCAGAGTCCGTTTTACGGGGACAAGATGAACCTGCTGGCTCTTTGCCAGAAGATCGAGCAGTGTGATTATCCCCCTCTCCCTCCAGACCATTACTCTGAGAAGGTACCAGCAGCAGGACTGGGCATGAGGGGCGGTTGGGCCAGGAACATGAAAAAGATGTTTGGTGTCTGAAGTTTATGGTTTAGTTTGTAACAGATGAAGTAGCATAGATTGACTTAAAGCTGGCTTTGGATTTATATTAGGTAATTTATATAGTGTAATTTATGATAAGTGTACATACAGCGTTTTGTACTGTGTGTAATGATACTTTGAGAAGTTAAACTAAAATTTCTGTTAAATATAAAAGTACTGTATACATTAAGTTGTGTTTTTTTAAAGACTTATCTTGTTTCTGAGTGCAGACGATGAAGTTATCTCTGAAGCTAATGATGTCATACCTCTACAGTTACGGGAACTGGTGAGCATGTGCATCAGCCCAGATCCAGACCAGCGTCCGGACATCGTCTTTGTGCTGCAGATCTCCAAACAGATGCACATGTGGACCTGTAGCACCTGAAACCAGGTCGCGCCTAGTCCGAGGACCTAAAACACCTGAAGTCAGATCTGCCTGGTCTCACCTGGACAGGAGGGAACCATGGATAGACTTACTTGCACAAGTGGACAGTGATGTTCTGACACCCCAACACTTATTTTGTGTCATGGAGGAGGTTACGAGGGGTGTTGAAGGTGGAGTTTCTGAAGCCGTTTTGTCCGTGTGAGAGGAGACTGCATCTCTGCTCTTTGCTGCAGTCCAGGATCTGGAGGTGTGTGATGGTGTGACTGCACAGTTTTCTGAGCTTCTTTTACATTAACCTCCACACGGGGTTCATTCCAAGCTTAACCCTCTGTGTGCCTGGTAAAGAGCTGTATTATCACCTATTGTCTATCATTATAACCATATCATACTTCTTTTTTGTATCGTCAAAGAAAGTGCATCATGCGGGGTCTGAATGGACAATAAGTGAAAACTTCATGTCATATAAGAATTAGATTATTGCAGGAATGCAGCTTTGTAAACTGTTTGTAGTAAGACAGCCTTCTGTCTTGAAGCCATAAACTGTATATGAAGAGGACAACATGTCTCCATCTTCCTCTGCTGTACAAAAGTGGAGCTAAAATATCCTTCATCGTGGGTGTGGTCGTCTGCAGTCTATCAGCAGAGATCAGCTGGAGGACCTAAATAAGTCCTGTCTCTTCTTCTAACAAACCCATGTTTTTCTAGTTGCCAAATTCTCCCTGGGTGGGTCAGGTGGGTTCAGTCCAGCCTCATTAATCAACAGATCCTTCCATCATGGTGTTACAGCCTTTTATAGCATCAAATAACTAATTCAAACTAAACTTAAAACATAAACACTGTGACACAAATCAGGATGATAAGAGGGAGCTGTAATATCGGAAACCATGTTTGATAAACATTTATTTGACCTGTATTTTGATTTTAGAGTTTGACCCTCATTTTTTAACATGGAGGATTTGAGGGTTTTAAACCCCACTGCAGCCAGCAGGAGGAGGACCCATAGGTATTTTGGCTTCACTTTTGAGGTGGCAGACTATGGTTGAAGAAAGCAAGAGTGCTGTTCTTCAGTTTAAGACCAATTTTGACGACATCTGTGTCACTATTTTTGGCCACTTGGGGGCAGCACAATGAGCTGTAAACATAACTATCACGGCATGGATGAGTGGTCAAAGGCATTCGGTTTCTGTTTATACTGTTCGTAGTGGAAGATGATGAAAACTCAATGAGAAAGCCTTTGCTTTTATTAAGTGTTATCAACCTCAAGTTCTTAATATCCCGGGGAGAGGGCGTTCTAAAACAAAGAGCAATAGTTTGTTTTGGGCTCAGCTGCTCCAGTTTTTAACGTCATGCTTTAATCATTTATTAGTTTTTCTTTAGGTTTTAGGATTCGGGTGATGAATGCTGAAGAAAACTAAATTGCTAAACAGCTTTTTACCGGGGAATTGAAATTGTAAGATTAAGATAGCAGGTCATAAATCCCATCATCACCTTCATCATCAACTACCCTAGTCCCTTTTCCCCTCTCTGTGTATTTCTAAACAGAGCTGTACTCTCATGTATCTAATCTCTCTGTGTCCTGTGTTATTAAAATGTATGAATTTATGCAGATCACCATCTTTTTTCTTTCAGTCATGCTCACTCAGTATATTTTGAATTTTCACCATGTTAATGTTTCCTTTTTATGTTTTATGTATCATGTCAGTGTTTATAGTAGAATAAAGAAGAAAAGACAGCATCTTGTTTGTGTAAGAAAACCATGTTAAAAAAAAACATTTGTATTGATTTCTAACCCTGAAGTGTCTTTCTCTGACTCTGTTAGCAACAGATAAAAACACAGATGCTTATCTGGATATCTTTGTTCCATGGTGGTGGTTGGGGCTGCTGAGGGATTTTGTTTTATAAAATGTTAAACGCCAGAATCCAGTGTTTACTCGTGCAGATCTGGACCTGTGTAACTGTGAAACTGTTAACTCCAGAGAAATGAGATGCTGTGAAAGTCTTTGTAAGAGAAAATGTTTTAAAAAAATGTCCTCACTGAAGGAGCAGATTTGATGCAAAGTGTGTTATTTTATTTACATCTGTTCGTAACAGCTCATATTCAAATAAAAGTCATTTTAAACAGTTTAGACAACATCAATGAGTCATCTTTACTTATTATCCTTGTGGGGCTGTCTCTCAAAAGTTTGTGTTTTGTTTTTAAAACGTTATCTGTCAGTTTTTAGCCTGTGTGAAACAGTCTATTGTTTCAGGCTGGCATTTTTAATAAAAAGAAGAAATTAACATGTTTTTAACCACTGGAGAGTATTGTTTTGATTAATGACTCTAAGTGAAACTTTAATATTTTGCACATCTCTGCACAGCTGTCGTGTAAGTGCTAAATAAAATAAATTCCGACAGAAAACTTGATGAGAGATTACAAACACAACACAAAGCCTAATAAACATCTGTCTGAGAAGCTTTTCCTTTAAACTGTCTTTATCACTCAGTACCAGTGGTTTCACTGTCTCTTCTGTGGAACTGCTGCGCCCCCTGGTGGATGAGCAGATGCAACATCTCAGTTCACGGCTGAATAAATATTTTTCCAAACTCATCTCTGCCATTACTCCTTAAAAGCCGTGATGTAAGCTGCTCATAGTGGCTCTGTGTTGTGCTACTGTAAATTGAATAAAGAGTGAACTCTTCTCCTGCTTGTTTTGTTTCTTGATATTTTTAATTGGGGCTTTAAAAAACAGACCTACTTTTTTTTTTTTTAAACTGATGGGAGTATCTTTTAGATAGTAACAGAAAACATTCTTCATAACAGAACTGTCTGAGTTACAAAAAAGCATCACTACAGTTTTATTTTTAGTCCAATGTCTTGAATGACAGAAAAAAAATACATTACTCATCAATTTTATTGTAAATCATGGGGGAAAAACATACAAACACACACTGTGTGTCAGGAACTTAGAGGGGAAGTTACAAAGATGAATACGTTTTTCTTTAAGAGGTGTCCATGGTCTGAACGGTTTCTTCCATCACTTCAAGAGACAGCGGGGTCACCACCTTCGCCAGCACACCCGTGGTTCCTCTCTTGTACTTGTAGTCACCAGTTCTGCACAGAGAAAGGATTACAGGCACCTCTTTAATTAAACAGATTAATGCTAATGTGGTTTCACTCAACAGGGGAATTTAATCTGTATCAGCACAGCAGGCACACATTAGTGATGTCAACCCAAACTAAGCAGACTAGTGTTTGGATGTTTAAAAAAGGTGGTTAGTAAAAAAAATTCAATAAGCTGTTAACTCTGCACTCTGACATGTCACTCTGTATCTGTACTCACAGCTGTAAGGGTGCCCCCTCATTTACTCTTCCAACAGAACAAGTAACAAGACAACAAGTCAGCCAGTTAATGATTGGAAAACCATGACTTCAGCATGCTCTGTAAAAATGTGAGTCCACATGATGCACGGTCTTAAAATCTGCACACCTAGACAGCTTCCATTCAGTCTGAGATTCCAGCTAGCAGTCAGAAAATGATGATAAAACTGTTTTAATGCATATTCAGAGGTTTGGTGATCAAAAAGTCACATTTGATGATTTCATCTTGATTCCTGGACAGCATGGCAGATGAATTAAAACTTGTTTGAAGCTAACCCCAGCTTCTAACTGATGACAGGGTTATTTCAATGTTAGGCAATTAGATGAAGCTAACATGGATCATGATGGAGTCTAACTGCAGGTTAACCATAGTTCACCTTGTTGTGGTTCTCACCTGACACCCTTCTTGTTGGCCTCATCATGTGGTCTGATGTAGTCCACCTTTCCTTTGGTGATCACACACAGATCGATGTTGCTGCCTGAGCCCAGGTCGTTAAAGATTCCAGCAGCAATGGCGTCTCGCACCATCTGCTTCGCCTCCTCCTCCTGCAGAGTGACAGAAACATAAAAAAAAACTCTGAAGTGGAACCAAAAAGACCTTTTTCTGAACTCCTCATATAACTGTGTTAATGCAGATTGAATCATAAATGCTGAGCTCACCTCCATGTCAGGTTTGTACCGGTCCTCAAACACCGCCATGGCAGCCAGAGACCCAGACCCTGTCAGAGAAAAATCACTGACATTACGAATGTGTTCAGCAGGAGGGGGGTATGCAAATCAGCATCATCTCATCCTCAAACATTAGAGTTAATTTGTACTCTTAATCAATTTTAAAGGATGAACACAACAGAGGTTTTGATGCTATAACAGAAACATGCTGATCCAGCAGGAAAAGTGGCATGTTGCTTTACAACACTGACCCATGGTGACGTAGGGCAGCTTGTCAGTGGAGCCGTGGGGGTAGATGCTGTACAGGTGGGGACCATTACAGTCCACGCCTCCCAGGACCAGAGCGGCCCCAATGTAGCCCTGATACCTGAAAACACACCACACACCATTATCTTTACATGTCTCTGCAGGCACTCACTTTTTCATTTGATGATAATTTAATTGTTTTTGAATGCATTGATCAGATCTAAGAAGCGTACCTGAAGAGCATCTGTTTGAGCATGCGGTTAGCAGTGGCCACGCGTGGCAGTCTTCCTGTGGAGAGTGCGTGAAGCTCCAGGTTGGAGGAGATGATCTGAGTGGTCATCTCTGTGTCTGCAGCTGTTCCTGCTCCACAACAGCTGGAGGAGAGAAACATCAAATCAAAAACCTGTTTTCTGACAAAGATGCTGCAAAGAACAGTATTTCATTCCTGTTCATCAGAGTCTTCAAAGGTTTGGAAAAAAAGAAAAATTTGAAGCATCAGACTGAGCTCTGGTGACTTACTAAATGTTGGGAGAGATGTAGTGGATCTTGGAGCAGTTTTTGTCGGCCACCACCATCCCTTCAGTGGCTCTGGTGTCGGCCCCCAGGACAACGCCATCCTGCACAGGACAGTGTGTGTCAAAACCAAGTATCGTGTATTTTATTGTATTAATCCGAGTCCACAGTCAGTCCAGACTTTATGGCCTACAGCAGTTTGTGTCTGTGCCACTCACCTTAAAAACAAGACCACAGATTGTAGTTCCGGTTTTACGAGCAGTGGGTAAACTGCTTCCTACTTTGTTGGCTTCAGCTTCCAAAACTGCATTTCTGGAACACACACACACAAGCAATTCAAATTCTGTTTGCAGAATAAAGAAAAAAAACTTTTGTCCTAAAGATGGACGGTAGCTCAACATCACAAGCTTTTCAGAGCTACTTTTCACCTGCTGAGGAATTAAACTTTGTCTTGAAATATATATTATGGATAAAGACACAGAAAAAGGGAAAGTTAGACACTACAACAAACATTAAAGCTAATAAAAAATTGCATCGATGGAAATACTTCAGCCTTAAACTGTCAACCTTCATGATTAAAGGGGAAAAACATGAAAATTTCAAAAGCGTCAGATGTAAAACTTTTCCTCTTAAAATGAGTCCCACCATCTGTAGGGTCATTTTGGATTACATGTTCTCTTTGATAGATTTTATTTGATCCAAAGTGCAAAAAATTAAATACATAGAACCGAAGACTAAAAATAATCTTGTGATGCAGATGTTTGATCTGGATTTTTTTTTCTTTTTTTTCCCGTGTTACTTTTTTATAATCTGTCATCTTCAGTGATTCATACCCATGCTTATCATTTCCAGGTAGCGGGGCTGAGCATAAACACAAGAAATGTTAGGCCATGCTATTTCCCGAGCAATATGTTCTATATAAATATATAAGTATAGTTTTGTTCAAAGCGACACAAAACATTAAGTAACAAGTATCTGTAACCAGTAGAAATAGTATTCGCTAACATTTGAAAAGAGTGAACGTTAACGTTAGCGAGCGAAAAGCCTGAGTCATTGTATGGACTCAACTTGAGCTGGCATCACTGAGAAAACAGATTTAAAAAGTCCTTTTTCTACATTACGTTTGCGCGCTTAGACACCAAACGCGCTTCTGTTACTGCTTTTGGTTTTATTTTCTCCTGTTTTATACTCGCTGTGAGGAGCTTACCTCTTACAGTTGTCGAAACTGAAACCGCCGAGCGGCGTCCGGCTCATTGTCAGCGTCGCCATCTTTGAGGATGAGGAGTAATGTTTCCCGGAAGTAGAGGAAAAGCCACTGATGGAGCGTTTCTTCTTCTACGGTGGGTTAACAAGCAGCTGGAATTCCGCCAGCGACCACATTCAAAACAAGAGTCTCTCAAATTTATAACAAGCTAACAAAAGAAAGAAGAATTTTCCTTTTTCATTTTAACAACATTTTGCGTTATAGTCTCCCTTTTATTTCAAACATACGATTAGTGATTTTTTTCTCAACTGGACAAGAAGGGAACACATTAGAACACACACAAACATAGCCCAAACACAATGAAACCCAAAACAGAAAGAGGAAAAAATAATCATGAAAGTTACCAAAACGATACCTGGCATTGCACACAATCAGAACAGATTAAAAATAAATAGAAAAATGCTTGAACAGGGAAAGTTTCTGAATGTGGGATATCAAATCCCCCATGCAAAGAGTTTTTGTCTCTAAGTTTTGAAGTTTCAACCAAAAAAAGCTTTGATATTTTTTCAGAAGCTTAATTGATTGGGTCTTAATAATGACTTGAATGAATAATAATGACTAATAATGGTGACTTATAATTGTTTTATATTCATTTATACACTAATATTTTTTTCCAGTGGCAGAAAGAGGCTGCACACACTTCTCAAAATTAAGCTTTGAGAAAAAATCTTTTTGAGCATGAGCTGGTGAAGTGTCATCACTCACCAGTGTTTATTCAAAGAAGAATGTAAGTTTGTTACCTGTGACCTCTGTTACAACCAAGCCTTGTTGATTTATAACCCTTATAACCTCAGCTGGCAGCATGTATTTAATCCAATGCCAAGTCACTGCCAGCTGGATGTCAAGGTCGAGCAGGAGCTCGGGCTCCAGATCAGATATGATGCCCCCACACAGCTTAATGAGTGCATTAAACTAATGAAGCCTTTTGTTACAGCAGTGGGGATGAAACAGGTGGATGGAGGTGTAATTCTCATAATGTTTGACCTGCAGGAAGTGTCTGTTTTCATGTTCTAATAAATCACCCTGAACTAAATATCGAGTGTCTCTTTTCTGAGGGGGTTCGGGTTGTTTTGTTAATCTGCATAATACAAAGTAAAGTTTGTATTAATGAGCAGGTGTTGACCTGAGGTAACCTCTTCTTCCTTACTCAGCTCATCAGTAGCTCTATCAGGACTTTGTTTTTTCTCTTACCAATAAAGCTTTATTTCAATTTAGTGTGTTAATACAACATGTGTCAAGTTGGAAAAATGTTTTATTAAAGGTGTGATGTAATTCAACAATATAAAACATCCTTTATTAAAAACAAAGAGCTCTTTCTAAACTGGTGCAGTTCTCATTTCATGTTTTACGTTTATTTTGTTGAATTTAATTCAAATTGAATTAAACTCTGTTTTTTTTTTTATTTAAAGCATGTTAATGTCTAACCTGAACATAAAAACATTTATTTTAAGAACCTGTAGCTTCTTTCTTTTAAACTGTAGACAGAAACTAAAAGAGTTAACTTCTTTGCCAGAACTCCACACCTTCAAAATGAGACATACTCTCTCTTCTCAAAACATATTCCTTCCTCTAAAGCACCACACAGCTGCTAGTGAGATCAACTAAAACTAATGTCATTCATTCACAATTTTTTTTTTTTTTTTTTTGAAAAGTGTCCTGATAGAGCATACACAGTAGCATGTATGTCTATGCACTCACTGGCCACTTTATTAGGTATACCCGTTGATCTGCTTGTGAACACAAATATCTAATCAGCCAATCACATGGCAGCAACTTAATGCCTTTCGACATGTAGACATGGTGTAGAAGAGCTGCTGAAGTTTAAAAAAAAAAAAAGAGAATAAAGAAGAAAGATGGTTCAAGTGACTGACCATGACATAGTTGTCAGTGCAAAATGGGCTGGTGTTTTTATTTCAGAAATTGCTGATTTACTGGGATTTTCATGCACAACCATCTCTAGAACGAATGTTCTCAAAAAGTGGGCCAGAGTGCCTTGTTGATGTCAGAGGTCGGATAAAAGTGGCCAGACCTGCTCCAAATGACAGAAAGGAAGCAGTAACTTAAATAACCACTCGTAACAAAGATAATTATTTTTCAGTTTTTTTAGGGGGTTGAAATGGCATAGTCTGGTATCTCCATTAATCATAACCACCTTAACTTCTTAAATGAAATCATACATATGTTAAATTTCCTGTGTACTGTAAGTGTCGATCATTGTTGGTGTTTTTTGAGGGATAATGTTCCAGTCATTTGAAACCAGTCACAGCTGCATGGTCCACATCTAAAAAAAACTCTACAGATGAACGCAGAGCCTCTAAGAGTTCATCTTTGCTCATGTTTGGCGTGCAGCATCTCCAGCAGCAGGTTGTTACAGCGCAGCTCTCCGCTCAGGTGTCTGTCATACAGGTAAGCTTCAGCAAGAGCGCTGAGAGAGCGTAACTCCGACACACACAGCAACAGGTGAGAAAAACGTCCCAGCAGGTGAGAGGAGGAGCTCAGGGTGTATTCCAGCAGAGCTCCCTCTACCTGCTCCTGCACGCTCGCTATGAACTGATGATCGTCCAGTTCTGGAACATCTGTCAGAGAAGAGACAACCAGTAGATGCAGGATCACACCTCTTTACATCACTGAGGAGGAAACTGAAGGTCTACAAACGGGACTTTAGGATTAACAGATCATCAACAGTTTGTATGAGTCACAAGTTACTGAAAGTTGCTTTGGTTTAACTCTGAGAAAAATCCAAAAGTTTTATTCTTTAAAGCAACCATAGTCACTAACCTGGGTTGAAGAGGATGATGAACCTAATGCACACAAACTCTTCACAGTCCACCATCATGATATGAAGTTTCCTGACCAGATCCTGTCCTCTGAGGACCAGATCAGTCAGGGCGGGACCAGCATGTGAGGAGATGTCTGACAGTTCAATCTGAACCAAAGAAGCAAAGTTCAGACACAGACTCGCAGCAGAAAGACAGAAAGAAAAGACGTGCCCACAGTACGGTCTCTGTCAAAGTTATGATTAGAGGGGTCCCACCTCCTGCCCAGTGACCAGCAGCAGACGGCCCTCTCTGCCATAAAGAACCTGTCTGCAGACGATATCCAGCAGCAACAGATCACTCCAACAGCTGTGCAGCAACTTCATCTGGTCACTCACCTGGAGCAGGAGGAAGATGAAACACTGAGGATCAGCTCATTGACTAGGCCTAGCCCTTATCAGAACTTGACTTTACAAGAAGTGGTAGCCCATTCAGTTAGTCTGCCTTTTAATGAAACAACAAAACCAGACACCCGTAAATCAGGATGACAGGCCATTCCACACACTGCCCCCTACTGGCCAGATGTTGAAAGTGTACCAGAAATTTTGCCTACAGCAGGTCACAAGGGTCATTCAGCTTAGTGAGATCAGATCCTTTCAGGTGGATATTATTTGTATAATCAGGTAAAAAGTAGGGAGCAGTTAACAATATAATCTTATCTTAAAAAAATTCTCCATTTGAGTAAATTTAAATTGAATCATTTTCCCCACTTTCATAGATTAATATTAAAGCAGGGACTTTGCTGCTCTTGAAAATACCTGTACTTGATGTGGAATTTTTTTGTAGATCCATTTATTTATGTATTTTATCTGTAACTCTTAAGGTTTTGATTAAACAGAAACAGCTTTACTACCGAGTTATACGTGCAGTGTCTGTCATGCAAATTGAAAAAAATCTCTATGAAAAAGACCTACATTTGCCTGGATTGCAGCTTTTGCAGTGCTTGTGTGTTTATGTGTGTTTTTTTATTACTTTTTTTATTTTTTTAATTTCTTTTATTCATTTATTTATTTTTTTTGTGGTCAATGGGTTAAAAGAAGAATATAGAGATATTGTTCGAAATGGTTACATGCTAGTTTGCTCCAACATACATTTACTGTAACTTACAAGTTTATCAACATTTGAAGAAAACACATATACTCAGCTTACACACTGAACACACAGTTCACACACGTTCATCTTACCCTGAGCTGTCTGAAGAAGCTGGAGGTGCGTGCCCACTCCACCATGCACAGCAGTGTCTGGTCAGCCATGATGCACAGCAGGCTGAAGTTGGTGGGAGTCCAGTGCTCCCCACCTCCGGTCTGCTCCTGCAGGAGGCGAGCTGTAATCTTCTCCTGCAGCTGGAGCTCGTCTGGACCCCCATGTAGGAGCTCCAGGACCAGCTGAGGGGTCCGAGGACAGCATGGAGGCAGAGGGATGGCGTGAGGATGGTCTGAGATTAGTCCTGCAGCAGAGTCAGGTGGACAGGTGCTGGGGGGCCCAGACTTCGGGGTCCAGTTTGGGGAGAGAGTGTTGTGGTGCTGGACGGCAGAGGGGGAGATGGGGGGCAGAAAGGGGCTGAGTGATGGAGGCTGAAGGTTGATATAGTGATTCCATAATGTGGGCATGGGGGTGCTATGAAGGAGAGAGACTGTGTGGAGGCCCTGAGGAAGGGTCCAGTCCCTGTGGGGGTTTGAAGAGACAAGAGAGGGGCCAATTTCAGATCTGAACTCCCCTTCCTGAATCACAGCCTTCCTCTGCTGCTTCAAAGCTCGATCTCGTTTGTACATCGGACCAAACTGACTTCTGCCTCCTCGCATCCGATCTGCACGAACAGCTGAGGAGAGGAACAGGTTAAATCTGGAGTGCAGGATAAAACACATGAGGGTCAACTATGCAAGACTAAAGTCTCTACATCAAGTTAAAGTCAGATAAAAATCTGTCAACCATGATCCTTTAAAAACAATAAAAATGTCAGCACATTGATATAAGTGGTACCAAAAACAACTCTTGATGCAGACTTCAATTTTAAGAACTGGAAAATAGCATTATCTACAAATTACAAAGAGAGTTTTCTGGAAATCCCCCAGACCTAAAACCTGATTTTTTTTGCGTCTTGAAGAGTGACATAAAAATTTTGTTCTCTGTCACAGCTTGTTAATGTCACATGTTTAGTTTAATTCTGCTCTCCACAGAATACTCAGAATAATTTCTTTCTTCTTACCTTCTAGTCTCATCCCAACATGAAGACACTTCTGAAATCTGCAGAATGGACACCGTCTCCTCTGAGCTTTATCGATTCTGCACTCCTGATACTCTGCACACACGTATGTCTTATTGTTCTGAACAGTCCTTTTAAAAAAGCCCTGTTAGAGAAAAGTCATGCATAAGCAGAACTCTGGTGGAAATTCACTGCTTATCAGTGTCTAATGAATGTACCAGAAAAACAACGAGTACCTTACAACTCTCACAGGTGAGAAGCCCGTAGTGGTACCCAGAGACTTTGTCTCCACAGACAGGACACATCTCCTCCAATCTACTGTCAGATCTGAGCTCCATCCTGGAAAAAACACTCCGGGAGAAGAACTGAAACTACAAAGAAGTTTAACTATCTCAGAATAAACATCAATTATTTTCACTGTGTGTCAACAAGAAATAAATGAAAGTTTGAAATAATGGTTCAAAATGATTAAGAAAAAAAATGCACAGATTTGAGAAAAAGGTTTAAAAAATGTACAGATAAAGAGAACGTAGAAAAAAAATGACGATTAAAAAATGGTCAAATATTGACTGTTCAAAGTGTGTTTAATAATGAAACTTTTTCATTTTGGTAAAAGTTTGATAATTACAGAGTAAATGTACCTCCAGGCGCGCAGTGATCTGAGACTTCCTATCCTGCAGACCAGTCCCTCTCTGTGGTCCTGATCCTGCAGGAGTCTGAGGTCCTGCCCTGATCTGAAGCTGCAGCCAATCAGCTGATCAATGACTCACCTGTCTCTGTGTTGATGTGGAGCCCCTGTAATGTCTTGCATTTTTTTTGCTTGAGTGTTTTTACCCAGCACATAGTGCATGAAGAGCGCTCTGATATGACTACTTTTCTACAACTTCCTGCACCAAAATGTACTGAAAATGTTTTTTTTAAGGTCTAGATTTAACAAATCCAGACAAGATGTGTAAAATAATGAGGATATATGATAAATCTGAACTACCGTCAGTGATTGCCTTAGATTAATTGCTATCATAGAGCAGGGAGGCATGACCAGAGTATTGATATTTTTGAAGAGTCGTTTTATCCTTGTTTGATTTTATTGAAAACGTGGTTCACAGGGTCTGGCTCTCCAGAAGTTATCTGTGTGATCAAATGAAAGCTATCAGACTGGATCAGATTTTACAATCTGGTTGTTCAAAAGAAAAACAGATTTACTGATTACAAATTAGATCACATGACCAATTAGGTTTTAATCTTAATCAAACCTCCCGTCTGTGTGGTTGGACAAAGTGGTGTCTCACACCTCTCTGCTGTCCTGTGCATGTGTAAGTCCAACAGAGGAGACTCTCAGGAACTAGATGGTAGAAAACTTACTAGTCTTTCTTTTTCTTTCAAATTCTTGATATTGTTCTTGATATCACTTTTTTTTTTTCATTTTCATTTTGCACTCGGACACTGTACAGACTCAAAGGCATTCAAAGACAAAACTTAATTAAGATTTGTCACCCATTCAGAGGCTGATTTGAAAACACAACTGGAATTTTTTTAAATTTTTTGTTTTGTTTTGTTTTCTTCTTCTGTGTTGAAAAGAGAGTCTGTCCCGGCTGTCACGGGACAAGTTGTCAGTCCTTTGCAGGGCTTTTAATTTAATCATCATTTCAAAATGTTCAAATGCTTCTCAGAATGATGCTCACCCTGCTAGTTTTCTTTTTAATTCTTCTTTTTAAAAGATTTTTCAGCAGATCAAGTTCTCCTCTGTGGGTTTATTTAGTACCTGTGTCTCCTGGAATCACTCCCTGCATCTACTGAGAAGAGTTCAAAGGTCATAAAAGGTCACAATGAGCTTTTTTTGTGTCCAGTGAGCCTGAAATTTGTTTCTTACAATTTTTTTTTCAAAGAGCTCATCACAGAGGGCCTTGTTAGTGCAGACCTCATCATAGTAACTCAGGGAGTCAGCAAGCAGCAGGTGGAGCTGTTGCATCAAAGTTATCGTCAGCATCAGTCCTGGTCTAAATCATAAGGCAGAGTCAGAGCTGATTTAATATCAAATCCTGCTCTTAAACTCACTTCCTTAGCACAGAGGACTTCCTAATACACAGATTAGTGACTGACTTAGATTACTCCCATGTGAAGAAGTGAAACTATGCCAAATGATCTCTCATATTCCCAGAAAACCTCCTGCACGTTTGGTTTGAAGATGAGCCATGTTGGAATTGAGCATTTATTGGGTGGATAAATGCTAACAAAAGCTGGAAATGATCTTGACAAAAAAATGAATGTCAATGTTAAAACAACTTAGTTAACTACCAGAAACTTTGTCCAAAAACACAAAAGAGCTATGAAACGTTAAAGCTGTAATAAAAATAAATCAAAACAGGAGATTGTGGAAGCGCTGAGTCCTTGCATGCATAAACAACCTCCAAAAGTAGAAACTCCAAATAAAACTGATCCAGGTGTACCCCAAGAAATACCTCAGCAAGAAGAGGAAAAAAGAGTTGTTTTTAAAGCTGCTCAAACCTCAAATTACAACCATGGCTAGATAAAAAGTTTTAAAAGAAAAATTAAATAATCTCTCTACCCTTAAAACCTTTAAACACCTTAACCTTGAGTCAAACATGGACGATATTCAGAAGACTGGACCCTTTCCAGATATTTCTGAGAATCTAAGGAAGATGAGGCAGCAACAGAGGATGTTTGAACTCCGGGTTCTTCCAGGTTGGATCTTCAAGATAGGAACTGAGATCTTTAGCATCTGGCCTGAGTTCACAGGCGGTCAGAGCATCTGCGGGGATGTGGACGGCTTTGCGAGATCCAGGAGCTCAGGGTGACTGCAGGCGTTTCTGGCAGAGCCGAGGTCACGCTGGGCTGCATGGAGTTTATCCGAGCCTGGTTTTCTGGCAGGGGGCGTGGACGGAGGTGAAGGCTCTCTGTCTTCTGTCTGTGCTGAACTCTGAGCAGATAGATGTCTGTGATAACAGCATTGGTGACTTTTTTTTTTTTTACAGTCAGTTGTTCTTTTGGTGAATCAAAGTCCACGCTGTAAGTTGTAGTTCAGTTTCTTAAAGTCCAGTGCAAGGCTTCTGTCTCATACGACTCTGACAGATTACAGATCAGACAACCCAACCAATCATCTTTTCATTAAACATTAAAGTGTTTCCACCTGTTTGGACTGAGCACATCTTTCCATCTGGATCCTGTCTTACTCTGTAGATCCCATGGTTTGTGTGAATGATCCTGTGGAGAGACGCAGGAATCCAGGCTTGTTTCTTCAGCTCCTGTATGGTCACAGAGTGCACAGAGGAGAAAGGATGGGGCCTGTTTTCTCAGGAAACATTCAGCTGAGGTCCAAAGTTTTCACACTCACAAGAGGCGTGTGTGTTATGGTGGTTTTTCAAAACATTTTTAAAACAACCTGTAAAAATTCACCAGTGCAAAGCCATTGCTGCAGACAAGGGGTCAGAGGTCATCTGTAATTTGGTTTATTAGCCCAAAATAAACTTTATCATGGTTTATCACAGGAAGGTGGGAATAATGTTAATGTTACTACATCATGATGAAGATTCATAAAAAAATAGTTAAAAAAAAGTCTTAATTAGAATATGTAAAGTCTGTTAGGACATGAAAACAACTTTCATTACAGTGTTTTTTTTCTTTTACAGGAGTAAATTTAATGCACCATTTCATTTGTTAAGGGCTTGTGCATATGAGGCACTTTAATCAGTGCATCAAGTAACCTCAGTTATGGATGTCTTGTAGCTAAATGAGCTAGTGTTAGCACATGGTATTTGGTGACCCCTGGGCTCTCTTGTGCTGATTCATGAGACACCAACGTGTTTTTCCAACCTATTTCCAGTATCCTTTATTATCTCTCCTTAGATTTCTGTCCTCTCTACTTGATCCTCTCTCTTTGAGCAGTAGTAAGCAGTCCTTAACATGCTGGATCTCAAACTATTTCAGGTTTAGCAAAGGACCAAGGAAAAGAGACACCATCCAAGCACTCTGGGATGCCCTGATTGTTAACCCCTTACTGCTTGAATTAATGAAAAAAAATGTAAAAAGTAGATTATTTTATTGTGTTTTTGAATTCTTACATATGTTAATTGTGTTTGTTACAGCAGATTTAAGCTAACACACTATCAGACTATCCAGCATGGCATCAGATTGAGCATGTGCCACTTTCTAAAGAATGTGATTTTGTGTCTGAGAAAAATACCTGATGTATAAAACATGCCAGAAATCTTAAGGATGAGTAATCCTCACCTGCCCCATAATGCATTGCTATTCTTGCAACCAAACCATTGTGAAACTCACCCATCAGAGACAGTTTATGGATCACTTTTTGTTCGTACATGATTAAAGATAATGAGAGGAGAAAACGTCCTATGGGGAAAGTGAATTGTTTTTGACTAGTTTGATAAGACTTAACTACAGAATGAGTGGCAGGAAAAGTGTTTGTCTGATTAATACACTCTGACTGCTTCCCGAATGAATTGATTGGTTAGTTCAGAAAGCAGTATTTACAAGCAGAATTAAAGAATGAGCCTCTATTTTCTGAGAATTCCTCTGCAACTTTGTGAATGTTGTAAATTTAAATTTCAAAGTCTTTGCCTGAAGCATCCTACATGTCCTCAGTGCTTTAATAAGAAGTGGAGTTTGTCTGGAGGACAGCAGCTTCAGGAAGGAGGATGGATCCCATCTATCCCTCGTGTATCTAACGCGGGATTTCCGCTCTGAGAAGCTCGGTTTGGGATGCAGCTAAGTGGGATTTAGAGAAGAAAATAGAAACCATGTGTATTCAGAGCAACCAGCCTTCAACGTTTTATTCAACTTTGTCTCTTTTTCTTTGAGTTTGTTTCAATTAGAGCGCCTTGCATAACCTGTGACCGCCCAGGCCATTTAGGAAACCCTTTACATTCATACAAGACAGTGTGGAAACCAAACTGTTTCTGTAAACAACTCTCATCTATGTTTATCAAGTGGCAAAACCAGCCTGGTTTGTGTCCTGACATATCACAGCATCATTACATGGTGAATCTACCCAGTACACGATGAATGGGGGAAAGTTTTCAACCTCATCATTACATTTTGCATGGGAAGCGTGCTGTTTCCTAGTAAGGATGCTCTGAGGATGAAACACTCCCTGTTCTTTTGGTTTTGATAATTAAACCCGTCCTGAAACAACCCTTTCAGATCTGTTCTATGAATAAGACCCCTCTCCCCCGGGCAAAGTCACTCAGGTATCCTCTTTTTGGATCTGTGCTCACCATGTCGGATGCTTTTCATTATGCAAAGTTGCATCTCCTTGCTTCCTTTCTTATTCTGTGACCCCACATCCTCCCCTTCCTGCCTTAACAGAGGATATTCTGGTTACCTTAAATGCACCTGAAGGAGACTCAGGAAGCTTTTTATGATGCTTACTTATACCTCATCTCTCTCTCTATGCCGGCGCCCCCTGTGGATGAACCAGTCTTACGTTTTTGCTGATTCTGTTCTTTCTTTTACGAAGAATAACTTCTTCCTGTTGTCTTTGCAGTGATCTGTAGCGCTCAGGTTGTTTCCTCAGCCCATGAACTAATGAGTGTTTGGAAACTCCACTGTGGGTTGTATTAGATGGTGGAAATAATCGTCCTGTGTGGATTAATGATGTGGTTGGCCTGAAAACTTCCTCCAGGTCCTGATCTTTTTCAGCTACACTCATGCATCATGCCTGCTCTTACATTTCAGCATTACTGTGAGCTCTGTACCTATTTGCTTAAACAAAACATCGTCCCTCAGGGTTTAAACCTGCACACTGTGCCAGCTGCTGACAAACATGTTTCAGTCTCACCTGGAGCAGGTACCAGCAGATCAGCGCTCTCACACACACTTAAGCTGTGTGCTAATGTGTCTGCAGACAGGTGTCAGCCATCTTTAATGTTTATGACAGAGCTCTTTCTCTGGACGCTGATGATGTCACGCTGTTATTAATGAATAAAGTTGAGGCAGCAGGGGCTAAGGTTTCTCCACAGCTCTTATAAAACAAACAAATCAGCCTCAGCAGCTCCAGTTACACACAACAGGAGCTCAGGGGCCTCAGCACTGACAGACTGCAGAGCGGGGCCCGCTAACTGCACATGAACTTTAGACTCTAACATCAGGTTCATGTGCTGCAGCATTGTTTACTTTGGATGTGGAGGATTATAGAATAACATTCTCAGACACAATTTAAGACATTTGTTCATTTCTTGTTTCCTACAGTTAGATTTATTTTGTCCAACCATGACCAACATCATTTCCTCATCTTCATTATATTATTATTTATTATAATCACCATGGTAACGTAGATCTCTAACATTGAACTTACTCTAAGGAGGTTTTAAGTGGTGATTATAATAAAAAAATGAGATCAGGTTATTTTTAATACCCAGAAAATGTGTATGTGACATGTTTCTCCGTACATTTCTATATCTGTGGAGATGATGCAGAGGCACTGCACACACTCACAGGCTGATCTGCCCCCTAAATGGCTAAAGGCTGCACACAAACATAAGGACCCTTGGCTGTTTCCCAAAGCCCAGGTACCTTGCCTTGCCTTGGTCTGATGTGGGCGTGGGGTGGGCGTGGGCAGGCATCCACATCATCAGTCACTGCCCAAGTGCTGTTCCAATGTTCATGTCCTCTGGAGGCATATGTCCTCCGTTTGGTTAGCATGTGGCTAACTGACCAAGGAGACACAGGTGTATCCTTTGTAGCCTTGCCATGGCTATAAATACCCAACATGCAAAGTGTGAATCTACGAAAAAGGAAAAAAATGAAAGGAAAAGACACACCAGAGAGAGACGCTCCAGTGGAGGCGCGTGGTAAATTCCAATTCAAATGTAAGCAACAAAATACACCTCTGAAAATAACAACTTATACCACATCCAACACTTGACTCTTTTGTGTGTCACTCAAGTAACCATAATTACTGAAAAGCTGCACCTTCAGAGTGTCAATGATGCGACAATAAAGAAGCAAAAAGCATATGATCTACTCCCACGTTTGTATTTAACTTTCCAAACACTGTCCACAGTGCAACATATGTAATGTAAGACAATGTAACTTCAATCACACAAAAATTGTGAAAGGAATCTGATTGGTAAAAAATATGCCTTTGTAGGCTGTTCCATTAGCATCTCCTTTTGAGCAGAGGCAGGACACTTGCCTTGGATTGGAAGGAAGTGGCTTCGAAGGCACTGCCTTCAAAGGCAAGGCAAGGCAAGGTACCTGGGCTTTGGGAAACAGCCCAGGAGCAGTGGGGCAGGAGAGGCCCAGGCTTTAGGCCCATGCTGTTTCCCAGTCTGGAGCAAGGCCGCTCCTCCATCCAGAAAGTGAAAAGTTAAAAAAAATGTGATGGTGGCGTGTCTAGTTTATAGGACGATTGATGATAGTAGGTTAAGATAACACAGTCATCCCACAGTGAGCTTAGTTTGGGGTTTCATGTTGTCAGTTAATCCTTGTTTGAAGAATTTAAAGAGTTCTCCTCTCCGTCAGAGCACAGGTGCTGCTGATCTCAGGTCTTATGTGAACCAGGCGGTCCGCTCTGAGCTGTCAGAGCCGTCCAGATATTACAGTGTATTTTTACTGCAGGGAGAGGGAATAATTACAACTAATGTGAGCAAATCTTCAGACATGCTTCACACAGTCGGTCAGTTAACAGTTTGCTGTGACACTTCTGTTGCTGTGACCAAAAGAAGTGGATCAGCAGTGGGGTAGTAGAAAGGGAAAAAATGGAAATAAGGGAATTCAATTCACACACAATTAACATCTGTAAGAATTCAAAAACACATTAAAACAATCTACTTTTTAATTTTTTTTCATTAATTCAAGGGAAAATAGGGACATTGATAGCTACCCCTACGTCCTGCCATCAGGTTAGAGGAGACATAAGCTTTGATGTAACAGCACCACAGCTCTGGATTTTAAAGACTGGCCTGTCAGGCTGACAA
Source organism: Halichoeres trimaculatus (assembly GCF_033239565.1). Lineage (NCBI taxonomy): Eukaryota > Metazoa > Chordata > Actinopteri > Labriformes > Labridae > Halichoeres > Halichoeres trimaculatus. The sequence goes on along the minus strand of NW_027437194.1, from coordinate 15,649,095 downwards.
CTTGATTAGAATCCTGGTGTTTCAACCACATTTACCTTACTCTTGTTTACGGTGAAATTTTCCTTTAATGGAGTCTTTCGCCAAAGTGGTCATGTTTTTGGGAGAGTTCGTTCGTCTGTTTGTTTGTTTGTCTGTGAGCAACAAAACTCAACAAGTAACAAACAGATCTTGATGAAATTTTCAGGAAATGTTCAAAATGGGATAAGGATGATGCGATTAAATTTTGGAGGTGATCCAGATCGCCATCTGAATCCAGGATTTCTTATATATTCTTATATATTCTTTATCATTGTGAGATAGGGTCGTTTTCACCATATGTGTATATAACTCCACGATAAATGGTCGGATTGCTTTGCAAAACAAGGTCACGATAATTTCTGACAGATGTAAAAGTACGATCCAGATCCTGTCAATATTCTGGATACTAAGATCTGGAATATGAAACATGTACTGGGTCATCATAATTCTCAACACTTTGAGGTAACAAATTATCGTACAAACCTCCAACTAACACCAAATTGTAACAGACAGTCTGATGAAAGAGTGTATAACATTAAAGTAAGACTAAAGTGTTGGCCACAATCACAATATGCTTGGTGGAGGTCTGTGCTCTCTGAGTGCTTTATTTTTTTTCTAAACCTGTGATTGTTGCTCTGAATTCTTTGTACAGAGCTCCTGATGTTGCACCACTTTGTCCACAGGGGGTGCCAAAATCACTTGAGCCTGAATGAGGCTGTGACTCCAATGAAGACCAAGTTGGAGGAATATATAAGTTATAAAATGATCAGTTGCAGCTTTGGCTCTTTAAAGGAGGACACTGACATGGAAAGTGATATCGAACACAGTGTAAAGATAATCAGTGACACCCCTCCTGTCTTCACTACATCAGGTCGTCTCATAATAACTGCTGAGTCTGCAGGAAGATTGAAAAAAATCTACCTGAAGGTTTGCTCCCAGGCATGTCAGTCATCTCTTTCAGAGAGGTGTTGTGATTGATTTGAACTTTCTCAGCATACAAATCTGTCTCCTTGAAAGGCAGAGACATTTAACCTGAAGTTCTACAAAACTTTTCCTCAGAATAACAAATACATCTTTCATAACTGATACCTGGGAAGAGGCAGAAAAAAGAGCAGTTAACTTGAGGGTGACTTGTAGGTGAGGTTTTATTGGCTGTACCATTCTTATTTGTTGACATTACAGCACAGCCACCATGCATTAAGAAATGCTGGTTTAAAGAAAATAACATGGACTTAATTTCTTCTTAAACCATCAAATTGTGGTTTTAAATGCTCTTGTGGGAACAGACATAAAAAAATATCAAACAGATTAAAAGTGTGGTTTAATTTCCATTTTTTTTCCTGGAGAATTTAAACCTCTGAGCTGTGATTTTACATTTTGCATGAAATCAAAAACAAATAGATGAGATGAGATTTTACTCAAAAAAGAAAACACCTTCAACATGTTTCAGTGAAGCAAACAGACAGTATTTGTCTAGATTTGAGTGAACACTTAAAAACAGAGAGTCTGATAAGAGGTGTCAAAATGAAGCTCTTGTTTCAAAGCAGAAGGTTGATACCCATCAAACAGAGTGTGAACGTCTCCCTGCCCCCTGGCTGACACACACCTGTCTCACACTCGCTCACTTAGGACGGAGAATCTCTCTGAGGTGAGGACAGGTATGGCAGTAATGTGAGTGAGGGCAGCAGGTTACAGAGTGAACGCGTCTCTGAGGGTCAGCAGGTAGCAGCGCTGCCTCTGACAGCACAGGTATCCCCTCAGGGCTGAGAGGAGCGCAGGCTCTGGTGGACTGCTCTGTTCGCTCACACCTGCGTAGTCAGATTACCTGGGTGATAAGATGGAGAGACGCAGCACGTTGTCAGAGTCTATCCCACAGGTCGATGCAGTGGGCCCGGAGCAGAGCCCTGAGGGACACCAGAGACACACACTCTCTATTTATCTCACTTTAACAGAACAGAGAGAGGAATGTGGCGTGTGAGGATTAGCATTCCTGTATACGAGAACAAATCTGCAGACGTGTTACGAGAAAGAGCTAAAGACTAAATCAGAACTATTCTTAACTGAGACGAGAAGTCTTAAATGTTGGATAAATATTCAACATCTACCCAAGCTTTCTGAGCCAGATGTTTTGTGTCTTTTCTGGCCTGACAGAGATTTAATTATTCATTTATTTATTTATTTATTGGTAGTGTCGAAAATTTTTTTCGAGGATTAAACTGATCTTTAACCCAAAAACAGGCTCAAAAACAGTCAAGCGAAAGTTAAACTACAGCAGGTATCAGACAAGTGTAAAGAGCTACACAGCTAAGATCATTAATTTACGAACCTGTAACTCAGGAGAGCAGTTTGTGGAGTTTAGAAAATGAAATGTCTCATTCTCCCCTGAAATAAGGATTTCAAATACCTGTTTCTCCTCTGATCTATCAGACCTCTAAACATAGTCCCAGATGACTGCTGAGAGCCTGTTCAGTCACCTTGGCCTCTGTATCACCTGTGGATTGTTTGCAGGTAACATGTGTCTTGGCTGGTTGTCGGGCTGCAGGTTTCATCGTGCAGAAAGCCGTTGACATCTGTCTCTCTCTGTAACTTCCAGCTGACTGAGCCTGAACCATGAGCTCTCTTTGTTTTTGCAGCTCTTTTTATGATCGATCGTTTGGCAGAGAGGCGTTTGTTTGTCTTAGAGCCAGCAGCTCGACGGGGCGGAAGAAATGATTCCTCTCGTGTTCACCTGCAGCTCACACAAAGACAACCACAGACCTGATGCATGATGGGTAAATATTGCAGCTGTTTGTCAGTCAATAGGTGAGTGAGCCACATGTTCTGTTTACCAATCAGTATGCAAGAAGGAGCCATGAGCTTAAAATCACACATCAGAAAGTCATGGATTGAAATCAGAGGTGAGAGTGTTTGCAGACTTTTTCTGAGCTTCACACCTGCAGCAGTCTGACTTCTGCTGACTTAAACTGGAAGTCTCACAGGTCACTGGGAGGAAATCCTGCAAGGACTTAAACTCAGCCCAAGTTTCTGCAGAGATTCCCCAAGTCTGCAACTAAAAGTAAAAATAGCACAGAGTTACTGTCAGCTCATAGTCTGACTGAATATTTCAGATGCAAAAATAAAGGATGAACCAAATTCTGTGGTCCTTTGAGGCTAAAGCAGCCCATTAAATGACCCTTAAGATGATCGCATCAAACACCTTAAACCATTTAAATGGGATGTATTATTAATACATACCCAGGTAAACAATACATGCAAGACCAAATGAACAACACCTTAAAAGGTAAGGCAGCAAGGCACCAGGGCAGCAGAGTCCAAATAAAACACCTCTCCTGTAAATGATGAGTGAGTGGCATTTTATTTGGGGACTGGAAATGTTGCCTCTCCTTGAGATTTTTCAGGATTATTTGAATTAGATAAATTCCATGTACAAAAGTTTGAGGTATTCCTGCATTGACTTGTATAGCAGAAACACCTCAAACTTTTTTTTTTTTTTCAATTTTTGTAAGACCCACAGGCCTGGAGGTAAATCTCAGCTCCAGTAGGACGATGTCAACAATGTCTGTTCACGTCTCATTATTTTTGGCTTTTCTTGCCAAATGCCTGCTGAGCCGCCAGACACCTGAGAGCATTTATCCTCAGATAGCAGGGCCACACTTTTTCCGAGAAGGGTGGTAGTTTGAAAACCTCAGTGGCTTGAAGATGGACATCATTAAATCTGGACCTGTTCTTTGATTTGTCTCCTGTCTTGCTCACTGGAATATATTTTTTTGCTCTGACTCTTTCTTTAGCTGCGCAGCTCGTTGTGCCCACTTATCCTTTGCATTCTGCTCCTCGTGTTTAGTTGAATGGGATTGTGCCTGTGTTCCCATGTTGTTCCCAAACAATGTTTGTCTGACTTTAGGAAATGAGTGTTTGGCATCTTTAAGTTCTGCTTCAACCAAAACCCTTTTAGAGAAGACTGTTTTATTTTGTCTTGTAATAATTGTGATTCTGATGATTTCTACTGATAATTGAAAAAAAAAATTATTCATTAGCTCCACCAAGGACGCTACATTTTGTCTGTTTGTCTGTTTGTCTGTGAACAACATAACTCAAAAAGTAACAAATGGATCTTGATGAAATTTTCAGGAAATGTTCGAAATGAGTTAAGGAAGAAGTGATTGAATTTTGGAGGTGATCCAGGTCACTGTCTGGATCCAGGATTGTTTTAAAGGATTTTTTATCATTGTGAGATAGGGATGTTTTCACCATGTGTGTATGTAACTATGTAACAATCACAATATGCTTGGCAGAGGTCTGTGCTCTCTAAGTGCTTTTCTAGTCCATTCTTTCATTCATTTCTTTACTATAAAATCTTGTTGGAGGATAGGGTTTAAATTAAAGGAAATTGTAGGAAAAAGAGAGAAAATGTTGAAAGTGTCCAAGAAATATGGGACCATTAGGCTGTCGGAGCACAGGACTGATCCCAGCTGGATAACGCCACGCGATGTCATACCCCTTTAGAGCGGCTGTTTCCTCTCTGCATATATAAACAGGTGAAAACCAGACAGAAATAATCTTTCTCAAACTTCTCCCGAAAAAATTTTGTCTTTCTTTTGGCTTTTGGAAGAGACATCTTACTTTCACAACATTTTGTGGACATTAGCAGAGTGCCAAATGTGTGTTTTTTTGCTCGAATTCATGCAGTCATTATGCTGCATGTTATGGTTTCACTGGCCATGAGTTTGAGGATTCTGCTCTTAAGTGATCATGTAATGTTCTTTGCGACCTATAGATGGTGACATCTTTGTTTTTTAGTTGAATTATCTCAATGAAATCAGAATCTTACCCGACGATTCTTCTTTCTTTCGAATTGTTGTAAATGTAATGACCCTGCGACCTTAAAATTTGCACAATTTTTAATTTCATCAAAATGTATCACATCAGCAGACTTCAAGAGACTGCACTTTTATTTGAAATACCAACACTTTTCATAAGTTAGCAAATTCAAAATGCACTCTGTTCTTGACAAAAATAAATAGCAAAGCTATACCAATGTACACATTAACACAGCACAAAGAATTTATAAATAGCAGAGACAAAGGGATGAACTCAGGATGTGTGTGCTCTTCTTGCACACCATAACAGGATCAGATTGTGCTTTAAAATTGACATTTTGGATTTCATGTTGAGAAATAAATAAACTGCTGTGTATTCTTGAAGGAAAACCTGGATGTTTCTGGGGAACAGGGTTTACTTTTAGACCATTATGTACATTCACAGACAGATTTCTATCACTGTGTTCACCTGGAGAGTCTGTAGTTTATCTTGATCACCCAACCTGTTTAATTAAAACAAACTCAAGCAGGATTAATAAATTGATTCATCGATGTTTCACTTAATTTTTGCTGCACTTTGAGCTTAAGTTTAGTTTTCATGACAGGAATAAAAGAAAAAGGCATTCTGTACAAATATGGACAGTGATTACTCCAACAATCAGAATGTGTTTTAAAAAAGCAGAGTCGCTGCTTCAGCTTCAAGTGTTCCCTTTCCTTTGGCTGCTGGAGGTCAGTCAGGTTTATTTGGAGGATTCTGTCCTGCAGTCCCTGCTTTAACCCTGATCCTTGTCTTGCAGGAGAATCCAGTGTGTCCTGTTACTGCACAGTTCATGGCTTGGGAGGCAGTGTGGAGGGAAGGGGTGAGTTGTGGTGTTGAAAGTGGTCTCAGGAGGCAAAGTACGAGCTCTGCATGGAGTACAGGCGGTCGATGGGGTTTCCCTGTAAGGGGCCAACATCAGGTGTGGTCATGAAGCAGTCGCTGATGCTCGTCAGGGAGGTGTCGCTGTCGATGTCGTGGAAGATGGAGTCAGTGCCTGAAGACAAAAAGGTGAATACAGATGCTGACACATGAGGGATGCAAACCACGGATTTTCTTTTTTTAAATGCACGTAATGGTCCTTTATCTAAAAAAGAAAAAAAAAAAACACAACATGTTTTCAAATACAAGTCAATAGGTTATTTTAACACCCATACTGGTCGACGGAAGTCCCCTTTTCAGTTGTGGGTGTGTTGTTAGTGTCTGTATCGTTGTGTGCCTGTGTGTGTGTGTGTGTATGTGTGTGTGTTCTCCCTCAGTTTAATTTTAAAGATGTGTGTGTCTGTGTTACAGCTCCCGGGTGTCACTCTGGTTTATTGGTCTGACTACGTCTAAACGATGACAACTTGATGACTCATCCATTTTTAATTAGCCGTCAAACCTTATTGGTTCACTCAGCTCTGACAATAAAACAGGGCTGAGGTTAAAACAGAGGTTTTGTCGTGGTGACTCTAAGGACACAGAGCGAAAGTCAATAAAGAGGGAGGGAGAAAACCTAACTGTAACACTTTCTTTTTTTTCCCTTTTTTTAGAGTGTTAGCATCTCATCTCCTACTGTTAGGTTTATTAAAGCAACAAATGTGTATTCTTTCTAAAGATATTTTTTGGGGGCACTTTTTCTTGGACAGCTGAGGAGAAACAGGAAGTATGGGGAGTAGAGAGGATGGAAAGATATGCAGCAAACAGCCATGGCTGGTAGTCTCACCGTAAGGGTTCATGTGGTCCCCTGGCATCTGTGGGGGTGTGAGACCCTGCTGGAAGGGGTCTGCGTTGTACCCGTTGGTATCCATAGGGAGCAGCTGCTGCTGCTGGTTTGGAGGGAGAGGTCCTGAGTAAGAGCTGAGCAGACCCTCCATACAGCCGGACAACATGTCTGAAACACACAGGAAGGAAAGAGGTTACAGCAGCAGTCTGATGGGCTGAAGTTTATGTCACTAGACACCAAATTATTATCATGAATTTGAAAGGGCTGCACAGTGGAGCAACGGTTAGCGCTGCAGCCTCACAGCAAGGTCACCGGTTCGATTACCAACTTGGCTGGTGGGCCTTTCTGTGTGGAGTTAGCATGTTATCCCCATGAATACCACAGTCCGAAAACATGCTCATTACTCAACTCAACTCAAAACTTTATTTATAGAGCACATTTAAAACAACCGAAGTTGACCAAAGTGCTGTACAAACACAAACAACACATATGTCTTAAAATATCTAAAACATAAGCAAAAGTCTGTCTGTATTCATTAGGTTACTTGAACACTCTAAATTGTCTGTAGGTCTGAGTGTGTGTGTGAGTGAATGGTTGTCTGTCTCTATGTCAGCCCTGTGATCGGCTGGAGACCAGTCCAGGGTGTACCCCGCCTCTCGCCCAATGACGGCTGGAATAGGCTCCAGCCACTTGCAACCCTGAACAGGATAAGCGGTTCAGAAAATGAATAAATGAATGAATGAATGAAGAGCATGGTCTAAAATTGTATTCAAACCACTAAAAAATTCAACTCTCTTTTTTTCCACAAATGCAAATATATTAAATTTAATTTCAGTTCGCACAATTCAGATTCAGTGTTACAGTTCAGCTCAGTTCAGCCTGGCTCGACCAGTTCATCATCTACAAGCCTGAGGTAGAAGAATCAAGCAGTCACCTCCACCACAAATTTTGCTTGAAGCTTAAGTTTTTGCAGACTTAAAGAGGATTTCTGTGAATCTGTGCCTGATTACTCTTCCTCACAGATATAGATGAAGTAAGGGTCATGTCATGTTGACCTGAAATTGAACTGTAATTTTTTTTTTTTTTAAATTCCAGTTAAATTATTTTTTTATTTTAGTTTTTCAAAATGAATATAATAAATCAGATTCTGTCCCTGGTGGTAAAAATCTGTAATAACAATAAAAATAATAACAACCTATTAGCTGTCACCACAGACTGTGGGTAAGTTTTTTTAAGTGGCGATCTGAAGCGCCTTAAAAATGCATCCGTTTGCTTACTTCTCAGCTGATTTGTCATGATTTGACATCTGTTAGCTTGTTTGCATGAAGCTACAGGGCAGAAGGGGATGTCCTCACCCTGTTCTCATCGGCCACCCCTGAGTTCACATCGGAGTCTTTTCTGGCTGTTAGCCCTCTTACTGGCAGGACTTGCGTTGAACTAACAGTTACGGCTGTGTTGTAACACCCTGATTACAGCTCTGTATTTTGAGACAGTTTGTTTCTCTCAGTACTCAAGTTTTGACTTTGGACCAACGTCTTATTCTTTCTTCAGCCTTGTCTGTCAGCATCCATCAGCTCTACTTTTTTCAGAGCTGGAGTCACAGCACTGAGGATTCCTCACTGTCATGACAGGATCACTGTGTTTTCTTCCCCAGTGATGAGCTCCTCCCCATCCATGTTTTCTTCATCAGCCTCTGAAAACCTCAGATCCACCTCAGAGTGGTTCTTCCCTTTATGACAGTTTTTGTTTCAGTCAAATTAAATACGTCTGGCTTCTCAGGTTCATACATAATCTGAAGTAATTTTTTGAAGAGATGTTGGATTTAGCAAAACATGGATTACCAAATATCCTCACTGATAAAATCACAAGGCTGACTCTTCTGAGTGTCTGTAAATAAAACCAAATCCTGAACATTACATCTTTCAGGTCACTAGTGGTGACTCTTCACCTGCTTCCTGGCCTGTGTGGCTCTAAATGGGACCATAATTTACAAAATGAATATCATGTTGTATTGAGGAAGACTTAAAAACCAGAGATTGAGACCATAAACTCATCAGGAAAATGTTTACTGTGGGAATAAATCAGCTTAGAAGGACAATCAGTATCTTATAGGTTGCTACACAACCAGACTGTTTTTACAATCAGTGGAGTCTGTCCGAGCAGAATGAAGACTGATACCCGCCTGTTTTAATCTGTTGCAGGTTTATGCTCTTGCTCATAGATAGGTGTACATTGGACTGCTCTCTGTTATGGTTGTATGAATTTTAACTGAAGATAAAATTACTTTAAAAACTTTAAAAATGAGATTTTTTTCACTCTGGATAAACACAGGCTATACATCCACAGCCCAATGAAGCCAATAGTTTCCCTTCAATGCACACAGCATAATCAGTTTATTGTACAGTCATTGTGTAAATCCAGCGTGTGTTTGATCTGTAGGATGTCTCTCCACTCATGCAGGAGGCTTCATTTCATCCTAACATCATCTTCAAACATCCCCCGTTTGCTGGTTTGCTCTGCTCATTTGGTTAACAGCAGCAGCTTCACTGTAATAAAGCCGCTGCTCTGCCAATATTTACACGCAGGAAGTCCCTGAACAGAGAGAGGCAGCGCCTGCCAAAGCACCGCGACACTTATCTAAACTGTCTGCTCATATCCGCCGTGAGAACGCAGAGACAATAAGCCCAAAGGCTGCAGGAGACGAGCTGCTCGAAGAATCAACGTTTACGACCTCAGCCATGGAAAAACTCTGATTCACCTGCAGAGGAGCCACTGAGGACTCTGTGTGGAGACAACAAGCTTACACACACACACACACACACACACACACACACACACACATACACACACACACACACACACCCACACACACACACACACACACACACACAGATGATAAACCCTCACCTGGTCCCAGCCTCTGGTTGCTGTGTTGCTCCTGCTGTTGCTGCTGTCTGCGCGCTAACTTCTTCATCTATAAATAAATAAACACAGTAAAAAGATTAGCATGAGACTAACACTGAGCAAACAATGCACAGCTGTCACTCACTTCTAAATTACTCATTTAAAATGTCTTATTTCTGACTTAAGTCTGATGTTTGGTTTTAAAAAGGTTCATTTCTTTCTATCAAACAAGATAAAAATGTTTTTTTGAGGAGACTATTTTCTTCAGAGGATTGATAAACATGGTGCAGCAGTGCTCTCAAACTTTTCAGCGTCCTGTCCTCCGCTGAGTGCTGTTCCATCCATGATTTCACTCCTGGCGTAAAACTCAAACAATCCCCCATGAAGAGTTTCAGCTTAACGCCACTGTTTGTTGATTTATTAATTTATTTATTTATTTTGCAAAGACGAAGTCTGGAGAGGATTCAAAACATGCATTTACATATTTTCTTGGTGATGCTCTGTTTTCCTTTTTCACACAACGTTCTTTTTGTTCTCAGCTGTATCATAGCTGTGTTTCAACCACCTTCACATTTTTTTTTCACTTTGTCCCTCCTTACATTGTTTTTGGGATTTTTTTCCTCTTCTCTTGAAACGACAGCTCGGGAGAGACTAAAATTACTGGAAGGATGGGACAGTGGATGAACATGCAAGAGAGAGTCGACCACTGAGCTTAAGTACCACCTCACGTTTACAAGTCTTTGACTGTATTTAATTTTTCTGGGAAAAAATAATTTGAGCATGATTAAACAATGGGAAATTTTATTTAATTTTTCTGTAATGAGTATTTTTCTGTTTGTGCTTTATTTTGTTGTTAATTTTTGCACCTCTCCAGGAGGGCCACATGATGAGCCCTTTTTTCTTTTTATTTTGGGCCCCTACAGCACATCTCCTGAAGGAACTGTTCGTTTTTAGTTTAGCCCCCCACTAAACGTTATCTATTTTTCATTTGTGTTTCATTTTCTACATGTGCAACTATATTTCCTGTAGTTCATAAATTGATTGGAGGTAGAGACATTTAAAATGGTTTATTAAATGGGTAAAATTAAAGTCAGTTCAGTCTTCCAGAGCCCCGGTTCCTCTCCTCTCTTTCTAGGAAATTAGTCTAAACATCTTTATGCCGTGGGCAGAACAAGATGTCCAGGTTGTGTTTGGCTTTGGGAATCACTCATCTACATTTTTCTTCATCATCTTAAATTTTTAAATCAAACAACCGATCAGTTCATCAAACTAACACTAGATGAAACCATAACAGCTCAGTACAACAGAAACCAATGACAGGGATTCATTCCAGAGTGGATATTTTTGTACAGAGGACTTACTGAGCAAACAATGATGCAATTCATATAAGTTGATAAATGACAGCAGTAAAAGGCCAACTGGATATTCAGACTTTGTTCAGATTATTCTCACAAATTCCACCAAGCCGACCAAATCGCAGATTATCAGTTCCTGATCCTTTGAAGATTAACTGATGAAGAACTGGTGTTAGAAACTAAGTCCTCTGGCATAAAAACCCAAAGCAACAAGACCCAACAAGTTCACTGTGATCTGGATCTGGATGACAACAGTAAATCTGACTGACTTCGAATCACGTCAGACACAAAGGGGGACGAGTCAGTGGACACGTCCCCTCAGGCTGGGATCCAGTAGTCAAGGACGGACTCTGTCTTTACGTCGAGACTCTTTCTGAAGGAAGACAGTCAGAGCTGTGGAGAGGCCTGTCAGCACTCTCAGCATCTCAACCAGCTCCATCACTTGTGTGACTCTTGTCTTGCACATAACGGCGATTATGTTTTCTTTGCTGAGAAAACACTCATCTGTTACTTTTGATGGACAGCTTGAGATAAGACCAGTTGGTGAGTTTGTGCCCAGTCAGATTTTTTCAGACGCAGCCTAAGTGAACAGATTAACACCTTTACCAGAATGCACAAAGTCAAAATTTCCTCAGAAATGTTCAGTTAAAAGTCGACAGGTGTCTTATTTATCCTTGGATTTGTAGTCCTGCGTTTATTGATGCCAGTACGGATCCATTTTTGGATCAGAACAGTTGAGTTTAGTCAGTAAGACTGTAAGGCAGCTGAAATCTCCTCTAAAGACTGAAAATCAGAGACTGGCAGCCACCAGTGGAGGTTTTTTTCCTCCAGGGATGGGGTGGGATGCAAATATTTCCTCCACAAAATCTCTCTAAACTCTATCCACTGACCATCCAGACACCACAGTCCAGCTGAGAGGAGACACAAGCTGATATATTTAAAGTGATGAATAAAAACATTTACACACAGAGACAACTAAAATCTGAATCCAGCTTTGGTGCATATTAAAAACTGACAGGCAGGTCATTGTTAGGATGAAGATGATATCACTATTGTCACAGATCTTACACTGCAAAAACTGAGAAGGAAGCACGTGTTTATATCACATTTCTAGAGAAAACATATCTTTATATGTGATATGAGCCACATTCACTTGACAAGTCCAGAAACATTTAATATTTCAAGATATTGCAAATGAAACCTAAATTGCTTGAAGTCAGTAGGAAAAAAATACTGATCAAGTTTGTTGACCTAAGACATTATTACTGACTTCAAACACTCATTTTTGTCTTTTTTAAAAACATATCTCTGGACTTGCCAGGTGAACGACATAATAAAAAATAAAAAAGACATAAACACCTGCTCCAGTTTCAGTTTTTACAGTGTGCTTGTCTTCCTGAATCATTTGATGCTTCACACAGGAGCCGTGTTGGCTACATGAACAGCTTGATTTTCATCAGGGTTTGTATGTTAACAGCTTAGACCAATTGTTCTGCTGTTGTCACATGTCTGACTCACACACAGAAAATCCTGAAAATAAAATGTGATTTTTATTTGTGAGCTGCACTGTACCAGAACTGACCAGACTGGACCCCTTCCAGCTCATCTTCCAGCTACATCTACCTCTCCTGTGTGATCATGGGCACAGTATGGTCATGGCTCATGCTCTGCTCTGACTAACCTTGAACCGACATGCCAAACCAGTGTTGCTTTACTGTCATCCTGTGCCAGAAAGATAGGAAGATGCTCTGGGTGCTACGTGGAAGCAGGGCACTGGACATGGTCTGGACCGTCTCTTTGAAACACCAGCAGGATAAAGGTTCAAAAAAATCAAATGTAGGAGAAAAACTGACCTTGGCTCTTTGGTTCTGGAACCAGACCTGGACCACTCGAACACTGAGTCCAGTCTCAGCAGCCAGGGTCTCTCTCACCTGTAGGTCACAGCACAGGTTTACTCAACAGACCTGTTAAAGGTCTAACATTGTGCTCTGCATGAAATAAATATTGAACCTGCTAAAAAGTGCAGTGATGTAACTCTGCCATCAGGTTTAGTACTCCTGCTCATCTTCACCTGGTTTTAAGCTCTGTTGACAGCTGCAAGTTCTCAATGATCTGGATTTTTTTGCACTCACATCAGCCCAACCTTTACTCTATCCATACTTTATTTGCTCTTTAACCTCTTAAGACCACAAGTTCACATATGTGGACGTTACATTTCTGCCTCTCAGACCCATGATACTTTATTTCGTAAAACTTTAACCTATTAGCCACATCTGGAGACACTGCTCACATCATCTTTTGATGATATCACAACATTACACCCATTTTAGTGAAAATCCTCCAATGTTTTTAAGTACAATAACACTTAAAACAAACAACTAATAGAGAACTTAAAACACAAATAATCAAACTTCCTGTACAATGACCAAGTTAAGTTAATAAACTTATTAGGTCTTACATATTCCAAATAGCAAGAAGAGTCTAAAAAGTGCACACCAGACAAAGGCTCAGGTCTTAAGAGGTAAAAAAAAACACTGGATGTTCTTCCCCTCCAGTTGTAAAAGTTTAAGTTATAATGTCTTTGGAGTTCATTTGTTCCAGTAGTTTGTTTGTCTGTCGGTAAGGTTTCAAAGTAAAGGCTTTCTGGCCAGATGATTGGAGTATCTAGGACTCACCTTCCTGCAAGGCTTGGAGGAGACCTCAAAGGAGGCCTTGAAGGCTCTCCTCTGCTGGGTGGTCAGGATGGTGCGGGGGCGTTTGGGCCGACGGGGGTCTTTGCTGTCATCGCTGCCTTTTCCTGCTGCAGGTCCTTTATCTGACTTCCCATCCTCATCATCGCTTTTATCTGTCAACAAGCAGACACATCATCTCTGTCTCTTCCTCCAGATTGTACCTGAAAAACTGGGCGGTAAAGTGTGTTTGTTACCTGAGTCTGAGCAGTCCAGGCTGGCCGCGCTGAACAGGTCCTTCTCTCTCTCGTAGTCACTCTTACACAGCAGCTGACCATCCTTCAGGACAAACTGGTCTCCTTTCAGCAGCTGGCGCTCACAGATGCAGCAGCAGAAACAGCTCAGGTGGTAAACGCTCTCCAGAGCTCGAATAACAAACTCTGTGGGGGCGATCTTCTCCAGACAGCCACTGCACTTTGTGGAAAACAACCTGAGGACACAGAAGAATAAGAGGTGTAAAAAAAAAGGAAAAAATAATGTTCACAAATGACCTTTCGAAACCAGTACAGCTCCTCTTTGCTCTGCTTTTTTTTTTAATTTCACCAAGTTTTTCCACTAGAAATGCAACACTGGCCCTAAAACTGAGAACTTGCCAGATTTCCTGACCAGAAACCAGAGATTCATCCTCTTTCCCTCCCTGAAGGAGGAGAGGACAGAGGGAAAGGGAGGAAAAAAGAGGTGTCTGTATGCAGGTACAAAAGGGGCTCAGTATTTGGACAGCTGCACTCCTCCTCCTCCTTTCACCCATGTGAAACGCACCAGTTGGAAGAAGAAAAAGAAATAATGAAGACAAAAACTTGAGAAAAAGAGGATCATACTTTTCATGCATCACGGGAGATTCTTGTCCTTAAAGGCCATAAGAGGAGTGACCAAGGGAGGGAATCATTGCAGCATACTCTCACTTCTACTCACTGGACCTTTGCATTTCAGGAAGACATTTGTCTACTCCAAACATTAACCACAAAAAGTGGTGCTTCCTAAATGTGTTTCTTTTTTGTCCTTTTTTCAGTGTATGACTGAGAAAAGTGAGAGTACGGTTGACGACTCCTGTATATAATCATAGTTTTAACATCGTTCTGTCAAACTCTCATCTCTCTGTTTGTTTTTCTGTGCCATAAACTCACCAACACTCTGCCTGTTATTGGTTTAACTCATGCACTGACTCTGTGGTCACATGGTGCGCTGGTCAGCTGTGGTTTTAAAATGATGCAAACTGTTTCAGTGCATGCAAACTCAACAACACATGGCTGACACATGGCCTCAAAGACCGCTTGGTATAAAGTACAAAAGAAAATGACGGTATGATGTCGAGCTGGTATGAATTATAATTACTTCAAATGTAATTTTTAAACTCATCCATCTGCTCTGACTACAATCAAAGAACTAACACAGTGATGAGAAAATAACCCAGAACAAACATGACTTATGAGTTTCTGAAGCTCACATGTACTCACACTCACATTCAGAGTTTGTTAGAGACGAAACATGAAGATGAAAACAGACTGGAAGTGAGTCACATCACAAAGAGGACACAGATGACTTCAAACATGACGACCACAGGATGCTAATCCATCTACAGATCGAGTAACTGTCGTCTGCAGTGAACACTATGAATCATGAAAACAGCAGGCACTTTGCTCCAGAAACTTACACCTTTGAGCTATCTACACAAATTAATGCTCCAAGAAACTGGCTTCAAATAGTCCTGAAATGCTCATTAGTGTTCTGTTTATTTTGTTCTTCAGTTCTGTTCAGCCCAGTTTTGTAAGTTTTAATATTTATTTATTGTATGAGATGCTGTCAAGAGACTCAAAAGAATCTGAGAAGATATTGTGTCAAAGAAATCTCTACATTAATCTTGTTGTGTATCCACTATGTTGGAGTAAATTAATTAAAGAGGGGTATGGTGCTTGTTTTTTTTTAGGCTTCATACTCGCACCCCTGAATTAGCTTTACTAAATTTACAGCCAAATAATAATAATAATAATAATAATAATAATAATAATAATAATAATAATAATAATAATAATAATAATAATAATAATAGTAATAATAATAGTAATAATAATAACAATAAATGTAAATAAATAAATAAATAAATAAATAAATAAATAAATAAATACATAAATAAATCTCTATTTTCCTCACAGTGGAGTTTTAGAAATCCTTTATTTCAGCCTCTGTATGAAAAGCTTCATTTCGGCTTTTGGCTTTTTGAGGGCCCCTCTCCTGATGTAATGGCCTCATTGTTTCAAAGAGTTAACTTTCAGAGAGTGAAGATATTGATTTATTTATTGGTAAATAATGTTTTCAAGAGTTTACAGACAGATTCAGGTTTTTCTTTAGCATATGAACATGTTTTGTTTTGAAGGATGGCATATATTCAGTTTGAACATCCAGCGATGTCTCTTTATATCCAGGTTTAAAATACAGGAATGCACAATACCCCTTCTTTAATGATCAAAATCACAAACTTGATGATCAACTGCTGCTCCACATTTAGCAGCTCCAATTCTGTCATCATGTTTGTTTTTTTTTTTAAACGAGGCAAAGTAGCGGGACTGGAAATTGGTGCAGTGGACAACTCACGACAGCGCAGAATCCACGCAGAGACCAGGCCAAGGAACTCTGGGTCTGATCTTCATGCAGGATGTTTTTCTTGTGAGCTGGAATAAACTAGGTGCATAGATGGTTTTGTTATTTTAAGTCTTAGTTGTGCAGGGAGCTCAGTTTGAAGCTTTGTCTTTAGATTTGGCAGTTTCGAGTATTTGGAGCAGACTAAATACTGAAGATTAAATATCTTGGCAGACTGATCTGGAATTTTTCCTTTTTTTAATTTTTAGAGAAAAAGCTAAGAAAAAAAATGAGAAAGAAATAAAACTGTTGGACAACAATATTCAATGTTTGTAAAACTGGTTTAAGAAAAGCATTTGTCTGTCTGATGTGAACCCTTCATGCTAAGTTTAGTGTCACACTAACTCACAGAGTTCATTAAATATACTGCTCACATTAATTTTACAAAGATAATAAACTTTTTTTTTTTTACAGTTTTTACCCTCAGGTAGAACTTCAGTATTTACCTCAACAGCTTTTTGAGCCTTCAAAGTTTGTATATTCTTTCAGCTGTAGGTGTTGAACTCGTGTGGGGTCTGAAATCTGCCTCTTCAAGGAGTCCAGAGTCGGGCTTTAGACTTTTGGTCTTATTTACTCTAAACTCTTGTTTGGTGCAGCTTTCAGTGTTTGTTCCAGCAGAGGATTCATGCGGCTCTCTTCACTGAGGACCTGGACCACCACTGCTGGAGGGGGGGCTCTTTGGAGGAGTCTTCTTGACCCCCTGGCCCTGTTCCCTGTGCTCCACACGGCTCCAGCAGCTTAACAAGCATAAAGAGGTTCAGGATTAAAGAGGATAAGAGGAGAGGAGAAAGGACGAAGCCGAAAAACAGACTGTGTGTGTTCCTCCTCTGTTCTCCTGTTTGCTCTCTCTCCTCGGGGAGCCGGGTGACCTGGAGGAGGAGGCAGGGAGGAGGGGGGCGGAGGCTTCGGGTGGCAGCTTGTTGGCGTTTTAATTAGCAGGAGTAATCAAAAGATGGCTGTTGGGGAGGCAGGGGGGAATAAAAGCAGGATTCACAGAGTGGGGATGAGCTGTTTGCTCAGCCAAAGCTCAAGAAGTCAGAGTGAGACGTGGAGATTCTCCAGGGAATCACTGCGACGGGTTGGTCAGCAGGAAAATGATCTTGGGAGTCTATAGAACTAACTCTTTATTCACCTCCTGGAGGTTCACCTTATCTTCAGATCGAAGGAGAGGGGAGGTTAGAGAAGATGCTGAAGAGATGACACATCTCTGCAAACAGACAGAAGTTTACAGAAAGCCTGATAACGTGCCAGATCCTCACTGCTCTGCACTTGTCCAAAAAGTCCAGATCATAAGCTTGCTGCAGGACCGACCTTCCTCTGCTTAACGCCACACTTAAATTAATGTTTATATTAAAACATTTTATCAATGCAAATTGGCAGGGTCATTTCTTTATGTATCTGTTTGTTTAAGAGGTAAGAATGGAGGGACCAGACAGGTTATCATAATTCAAACAACCAATATATCAGAGAAAATATTTGAAACCCATTTTCAGACACTGACAATAACAGCCTGAGCCTATCGAGGACAAAGAAAAAAAAAAAAAAAACTTTTAAGGGAAACACTTTGATTCACAAAGGATTGTGATGCAGCATTTTAACCTGCTGCAGGTGAAAGAAATAATTCAGAACATTACAAAAACCTTTTGTAATTTAAGACAATTTAGAACAAAATGTTTCATACCCTGCACATTTTTGGGGGCAGGTGTAAAAGGAAACACCAGAATACCCTTTAAACAGGGTACTATAAGATCATTATTAAGAGAATGCTGCAGACAGGGCACACAACACTTTGGTTGACAGTCATGATCTGTTTTTTCAGACACAGGTGGAGGAACAGGAGGAGCTTTAACACAAAAATAAAAACCTCTTTGACCTCCTGTGGCTGAAGAGTTTGTTGTTTTATATAAGACACATCTTGATCTCTTAAAGGCTGTAACTTAACAGGCATTTAACACACTTAAAAACCCACCATTAAAAAATTGTCCTGTCGTATGTTGGTTAAAAACTAAGCACAGCGCCAACTCAGGAGGGCCACCAAGTCAAGCTCGACCTCCAGGACATGAGCTGCTCTTACCACACAAAAATGACTGTTCAACTGCTTTAACCTGCGTACTCTAAACGATTTCCCTAAAAAACAGTTTAAAATCCATCTCTGAGAGCTCCTTCATTTTCTGCTGTGTCTGACTTTACTAGACCATGTGTATAAGTCACTGATGTTGCTGTGCTCTGTACGACCAGGGGTCTTTGTGTTGGCTCATAAGAAGAGAGGAGAGGTGTGTTTTCCCAAACTCAGGCTTTAGTGTTTCACATGGACATGTTGAAGGGCAGGGAGCTCCCAGAACAGAGCCAAGTCTAACTTATTTATGATGAAATGGTTCAAGGGATTTCCATGAGTATGAACAGACTATAGATCCAAAAGCATGTTTTAAAAAAATGATGGAAACACACTGCAAAAAACATAAACATCTGCAAGTGCAGCGTACGAGCTGCAAATACTAAAATTATGCAAATACTGACATACAAAGCTAAGGAAATACTCATGGACATGATTACCAATCAATAGGTCTAATTTAATGTCTGCTCGTTTCATTTTGATATTACTGAATGTCATGGGACCTGCTGCTGTGGCCTCGACTGCATAGACTCAGTGACTCAGAAAGCTACGACAGCAGTCTGACTCTTCAAGACAACAAACTCTTCACCCTTTTCTCTCTACTTGTGCTGTGACGGAGTATGCAGCTGAGGTCCACCATCAACAGCTCCAGTTCATCGTCGGAGGCACTGCTGCAGAGGAAGACGGGAAATCTTTACAGTTGTAACTTAAACGCATACAATCACGTTATTGATGCTTGTTCTGTGTCATTTGCAATGCTTGTATCTGCCCAGCTTTTAAACTCTGCAGAAAGCTCGATGCAGCTCCAGAACATTAAAGTCTTCCATCATTCAGTGCCATGTTTGACCAGGTGGAAGTGATTGTTTTTTTTTATTTTGTGCACTGTTCCTGCAGAGCTGGAGAGTGCTGTAAAGAAGAGAGGAGATAAAGGAGATGCAGGGAGCTGAAGTTGGACTTGTTTTCTTTTGGCAACAAAGCAGAAGAAAGTCTGATGCCAAGAACCACACAGAGAGTCAGAGACAGAGAGAGGGAGGCTGAGCCAGCAGAGGGGTCCTCAGGAGATCCTCAGGACCTCGGTAGGGAGGCAAAATCTCCAAATGGATTATTCGGACTTTGTATTTTAGACTCAAATGAGCTGACCACTTCAAATCAGGGTGCAACAGTTTTTATGAAGTTATTTCATAAATTCTATTGTTTTGATTCCAACAAGAGCTGGAGGAAAAAGTTTAGGTATGTTATTCTGTGAACATAGATGAATGAACAGCCTCATGTTTTTGTGACAGCAGACTGAATGACACACTGAAGCGCGGTATTCCTAGCATTTGAACAGAGCAGGAATGTGAAAGTATGAGATTCAATTTTAGTTTTCAGATCAAGATATGGAGGAGGAAAAAAACAGAAAGGTAAAACAGATGTGTCTAGACTTTTAATCAAAGTCTGATTTCTGAAATAAAGAATTTTAAAAAGAGTGAACATGATATCTTCCAGAGGAAATTATGAAGTAATGTAAACTACCCAGAGGACAAATTCAGCTTACATGTGACGATCACAGTTTGATAAATAACAGTGTAAACAAGGCTACAAGCAACGGTCCTGAGAAAAGCAGAAAGAAAAAGCAGAAATTTGCAGTTCCCCAAATGTCCACCTGGGGCAGCCTCCAAAAGCACCTTAAGCCACATACACACCCATCAAACAGCTCATGTTTCAGCAGGAATAAACAGGCTCAAAGCCCAAAAGTCATTTATCATTATTCCATCAGCACACTGTCCAGAGGGTGAAATTATCTACGTTCAGGTGATGTTGAAAAATATGGATTTAGCATAATTATGAGTATTGCTAACTTGACTGACAAGTGAGCAAACTGTAGCTATTAGTGAGGAATCTAAAGGCCTGTCACAGCTTTACCTCTGTGCCTCTTGTTACAGGTGGATCAAAATTTAGCTGAGTCAGCATTTCAAACAACAAGCTTCAAAACCCTGCTTTAGAAACAGATCAGTGATGTCATAGAGACTAGTGACAGTGAGGGTCGCTCCGAGGAGCAGTGTGTGAGAGCGCACAGCTATAGTGATGTTTTTAAAAAACTTTATTGGTAACGCTTTATGTACAATGACGCACTGAAAGCAGTATTTGATAACAGCAGGAACAGGTTCTTCTTCTTCCTCCACTGTGTTTGACACATTTGATCAGTAGGAGAGCTCTGCACAGGTCAAAATTTTTGCACAACCTATTCTGAAAGCTTTAGTTTGAAAAATGAAGTTTGATTCTTTTCAGTTTTAAAGAAAGAAAAGCCATACCTGTAACCAAAGATGATGGATTTAAACAGTGTGCAGTGGACGTTTCAAACATTAAGGATTGTTTCAAAACCATTTTGGTCTTTTTTTTTTTATTAAAATAAAAACAAAATTTGAAGGGTGCATTAATAAATATAAGGCAGTGTCAGGCAGAGATTATAGACTGTTAATCACGAGTTTAAGACCTTGTTAGTTTAAATGGTGTTTGTAGTAGGAGTGGAAGTGTGTGCATGTTCATGTTTACAGACAGGTTTTTTTTTCACTTTGTGACACAGTAAGCCTGATAATTCTGGTTGCTCTGAGGTTTTTAAACTGTGGTGTCATTTTGGTAGTTTGGAAATATGCAGAGAAGTCTTTTAATTTGAGTCTGGAGGTGTCTATGATTTAAAAGGAAGAGTGTGGGGAGTCCTGGGTTTGTGCGGTGATGACATGATTAATTATAACTCTTCCTCTGTAAACACACCTGTAAATGCTTCATCTTGCACTGATGTTTTAAAACCACCAAGGATGTAGGCCACACAAATATAAATCACCTTCCGCCAAGGAGGTTATGTTTTTGAGAGAGTTTGTCTGTTTGTCTGTGAACAACATAACTTAAAAACTAAAAAACAGATCTTGATGAATTTTTTAGGAAATGTTCAAAATGGGATAAAGAAGAAATTATTAAATTTAGAAGGTAATCTGGATTAATGTCTGGATCCAGGGAATTTTTTTTAAAGGATTCTTTATCATTGTAAGATAGGGCTGTTTTTACCATATGTGTATATAACTCCACCATAAATGGTTGGATTGCTTTGCAAAACAATACAAGACAAGGTCACCATAATTTCTGACTGATGTAAAAGTACGATCACAATCCTGGCAATATTCTGGATACTAAGATCTGGAATATGAAATATGTACTGGGTCATCATTATTTTCAACACTGTCAGGTAACAAATTATTGTACAAACCTGCAACTAACACCAAATTGTTACAGACAATCTGCTGAAAGGGAGTATAACATTAAAGTAGGACTAAAGTGTGCTTTTCTCGTTTATTTATTTATTTATTTATTTATTTTTTATCAAGAATGTATAAAATGGTAATTTGTTGTGTTATTTTTGTGACAGCTGAATGCTAGGAAACAGACGTTCTCTGAGAGTAGTTACCATAAAAACACCTTAAAAATAATAACAGTGAGACCTCCTTAAACACACTTTTGTAACTTGGCGACTGATGATGTGTGTGTGAGGTGTGTTTTTGTTTCTGCACTGATAAGATCATAAATACTGTCTAGACTTTTTGGCACATTAAAAAAAAGAGTCTTTGAAGCAAACCCAAAAGTTCTGATCCTGCTTCAGCACGCAGCTCTGATGTTTGTGTTTACTGTTATCAAAGGGACGCCCCTGTCTGTGTGTGTGTGTGTGTGTGTGTGTGTGTGTGTGTGTGTGTGTGTGTGTGTGTGTGTGTGTGTGTGTGTGTGTGTGTGTGTGTGTGTGTATGTGTGTGTATGTGTGTGTGTGTGTGTGATATAATTTGAGCCTCAGGTGAATTTAGATCTACTATTGTTCATGTGTAATCTCTGAATCTTAACGTGAGCATAAATCATACACACTGAGCCTGCAGGTGTTCTTGTTTGGTTTGTTTCGGTGATCCGCGTGTTCAGACGACAACGTTCACTCACACTCTGGCGTGTGCAGAGTCAGTTTCATTAATGTTAAAGAAAAAAGTAGAAACAAAAAATGAATAAATGTCTGAATATTTTTTTTCTATTATTAACTTTCAACTGAGATAAGACTCAGTGACAACAGAGGACCACAACAGAGGGAGGTTTGTTTACATCACACAGTTAGGAGAAATTTAATAAGGCATGTCATTATAGGTGATTTACTGTGAACAAACACACACACACACACACACACACACACACACACACACACACACACACACACACACACACACACACACACACACACACACACACACACACACACAGCACAACAACAAGGAGAGCAGAGCTACAGTCTAAGCTCAGTGGGAACTCTCTGAGTGTGTGAGTGTGTTTCAAACATTCGGCCCATAGGGCAAAAATACATTTCATAAATTTTCAGGGCGGAGGTTCTTTCTGAATAAGCTTTGGTTAATTTGTTTGGTGTGGTGTGTCGAGTAAGGTGCTCAGGATTGTGAAGTTGTTTTGGTCTAACAGTTAAATAATATATTGTTTTTTTCAAGATACCAGGAAATAAACGTTTCATGTTTTTAGTAGATAGACGGTGATTATCTATTTCTGTTACTGTTAAGCTCAGGCGAAGTATTGTTGAAAGGCAATTTTCTTAAGAAGTTCCAGGTTGCTTACAATGTTTATTGAATTTATCTAAATAAAATATTTTTTTGATTTTGTTTTTCACAAAAACAACACTGGCAGACATTTAATATAAAGCCACTGCTAATAACATGAATAAATAAATGAATAAATGAATAAATAAATAAATAAATAAATTAGACAGAGGCTTCAGGAAATATTTATGGTAAAATTCAGTATGAAAAATAAAGTAAGTCCCACACTTGATAAAATCCTGCCTCCATAGCAACAACAAGCAGGGTCTAATGCAGCAAGCAGTTTACTCATTTATATTAAAAATATTGAAAGAACCAATAAAAACGTTTGACGCTTATGCAAAACTGGATGTTAAAAGATCTTTGTTCTATACTAATGCATATGATGAGAAAAGAAAACACAAATTGCAGTTTTACTGACATTTAAAAATACCATGGGGGCCTGATCAGGGTTTCACTGATAAACTCACTGACCAGTGAAAAGACTTTCACTCTGAATGACTGAACAAAAACATCTCATGAAACGCAGAGGAAAACAAAGCCGTAAAAACTGAGAGAAATAAAAGAGAGCAGAGACGGGTCTCAAGATTTTTTTTTAAAAACATATCAAAAATATTTTTTCTTCTTATCATGGTTTCACAGAGATAGCTTCATAGAGAACAATATTCACCAAGCATGTCATCGGCCTAAACTGACAGAGGAAAGGAGAATGGCATCACAGCTGCACACTGAGAGCTGCTGACAGGCCTGAGTCCTCTTTAAACAGCAGAATACACACACACACACACACACACACACACACACACACACACACACACACACACACACACACACACACACACACACACACACACACACACACACACAGTCACACACACATAATGATGATCTCTTTATTTAAACACAGCAGTGCCCATGCATTGACAGATGATAGACAAAATTCTCCTAACCAGGTCAGTGAGTGAAATAATTGGACACATTTATCAGTTTTTCTGTAAAATGTTTAAATTAAGAATCAGAAATGAGCGGTAGGAGAGAACAGGTTTTGAACACCTATAAGAGAAAAAAAAACCTTAAAAACTTTAAATCAAAGAGTCACTGAACACACTCCCCTCCTGCTGGATCAAACCGTGACACTCTGAACGCAGATTAAAGGAATCGTTCGGCACTGACTCACCCTCCTTCAGGCCTGTTTCTGTCGAAAACCTGTCTCTGTGAGGTGAGCTGGCGTCGCCTGAACTCTAACCTGTGTACTGTATCTGTGTTTATTGATCAGGCACGCGAGAGGTGATGCTCTTGTTCGTGCTCAGTGAACTGCACACCTGTCAGACTGAGCTGTCAGTCAAGGTGAGGATGGTAACAGCAGTAATGAAGACGTCTTACACTGCTCCTCTATCCTTTAAAACACACACACTGACCTAAATATTCATGCATCAGATCAGTCATGCTTAAGTCACCTGAAGTAGAGAAGTCGAGTATTTTTTCATTTCATCCCTCTGTGAACTCTAGATGTAACTTCTGCACGTAAACAGTGACATGGGAGCTGCTGAGGATAAAAAGATTGAGTCTGTATTTCAATGATTTAATCTGTAATAATTAATGAGGAAACCCCAGCATTTTAGATATTTTCTGTTATCAGACAGGCAGATATTGGAGTAATTTTTAGGGGATATCTGATTTTTGTCCTAGATAACTTAAAGAGAATATTGACAGAAACTTCTCGTTTTTCAGGTGAGTCCACGGGGATGACAGACTCTTCATTATTGATAATGTCCTGAACACTGAAACAAGTTTGTTTACTGTGGCGTTTTGTTTGACTTCTTTCTGTTTATTGAACTAAACTGTGACTGGAATTATGTTTAATATTGTTAAGAAATCATTTTCAATTTACATAAAAAAGTCATAAGTAATACACCCTGGAGGCCTGTTCAGAGATCCAATGTGTCTGCAGACCCTGTGTGTGCGCGCACGTGTGTGTGTGTGTGTGTGTGTGTGTGTGTGTGTGTGTGTGTGTGTGTGTGTGTGTGTGTGTGTGTGTGTGTGTGTGTGTGTGTGTGTGTGTGTGTGTGTGTGTTCAGAGGGTGTTACCTTGTTAAACTGAACCACAGTCTGCTCTTTGCCATGCTGGAAACTGTGACCAAACGTCTGTCCTCTAAGTAGGACAAACACGCTCCCCGATGTAAATTTATTGACTCAGACTGTGAACCCTCTTCATTTATTCATTTCATTATTTCTGATTTATTTATACAGGTCTTTCTTCATCTCTACCAGGCAGCGTCATGTCCTGATGAGTTGAAAACTTAATTGTGACTGGCTTACTCTAAAGTCATGTCAGACACAACCAGACATGTCAAATAAATCTGTATATACAAAAATGATTAAGCTGTTCTTTCAAGATAAAATATAAATAATATCAATAATAACAATAAGACAAGAAAACACTTTTGAATACCTAAGATAAATAGTGAACAGGAGAGTTTAGTGGTATCAGTACAAAGGATTTTAACTGGCAACTGACAGTTTGATGTTTGCCTGATTTTGCAGCTCGTGGACACATGAACAGGTTTATCTTGGTAATGTTGATTATTTCTTTAAAATTAATCAAACTCAAAATTCAGCGTCTCAAAAAAAGGAATATTGTAAAACAGTTAATTGTTGTAAACTAACGATGTTGAAAAATGAAATGGAAACACCTGCCTACACTGCCAAAAGGACCAGAACCGGTTAAATTACCACAATATCATTGTGCCTGATTAGCCAGTAAACCTGTCAGACCTGAAAGTAATCATTACAATTAAACAAAATAAATGCTTGAAATATTTGTACTAAATCTATATAATACATGAGTTTCACTTATTGAATCAATCTACTTAAACAATACAAGTTTTTCCAGCTTATTGAAATTTACTGAGATGTGAATCTCTGAGGGTCAAAGGTCAGACAGTCTCACCATTCAGCTTGTGGTTAAGTTTGGACCTGACCCCAACAAACATGCTGCAGGCTGAGGGACTTAACACCACTTATACCCTCATAAACACGCACACGCTCTGAGCAGATGAAGAGCGCTTGGTGGAGGGGGTGGGGGGGTCGATGGCAGACTTTATTTCCCAGAGGAACCACCCCCCTCATCCCCTCTACACACATTTGTAGGAGGAAGAACAAACACGTCAGTGACAGAGCAGGTTGTCTCTCTGCAGCCTGGGCAGCTCTGACACAGACCCACACCTAGATCTGAAGCTTCTTAACAGGGAGAAACACGACCTACCAGAGCAGATTCAAGACCACATACTTGGGGCCACAATTCTGACAACCTTATTGTCTGCAACAGCACCACCTAGTGATTGCCAAGGATCACATTTTAGGGTCTAACGTATTTCAACCAAGAGACAAGGTCCTAGAATTATGGTCTTAAACCTCCAACCTTTAGTGGCGTGGATAGACACAACACACAGAACAGTATCACCAAAGAAATGATGAACCACTTTGTCCACAGGGGGCGCTAAGCTCAACACAGACTCCCATGTTTCTTAGAGAAGCTTTAAATTCACAGCAGAGGGAGTAACTGAGAGTACGATAGGAAACAGATAATTGATTTGAACGTGTCTGAATCTGTATATTCAGTCATCAAAATTTAATGTGCTGCTTCAGAAAAGGTTTACATTTGATGTATTACCATATTTTACATTTCATCAGCCTCTCTGTCACATGGTCAGACAGTGTGTTGGCACATGTGAATAAGTGCCATAGAAATGCTGATGGTTCTAATGTTGAATGTTGCTAACCTAGTTGCTAGGCGCCGCCCTGTTGGCTATGGCTGCCTTTTGCACCAGCTCTCTCTCCTTTGTCCGTTTATTGTAATTTTTCGTCTCTATTTCATAATCTTTGTATTTGGAGTGGATCATTACTTTGTATGGCTCATTTGTTGGTCATGGACACCAAACTTTTTGTGGCTTCAGCGGTATCTTTACAACTTTTTCTCCTGGGTTTGTCTGGAGATCCTACATGGAACCATGGCTGCATTGTTTACATGTATAATCACCTGTTAGTGTAGCATGTCAATGCTAACTGGTGTAAGGCCTGATGTTTCCCCACAAGGTGAGGAGAAGGAGGTTAGGACGACGTGCTGGTTCTCAGGTGTGGGCTAAGAAGTGACGACATGGACCTGTCCTTCTATCCATCGTTATTGTGAACGTAAGATCTATCTCCAATAAGATGGGCGAGCTAGCCGTGCTAACCCAGCAACAGAGGGAATACCAGAAGGCAGAGTAGCATCATGCTATTCACAGCCATGGCTAACAGAGCTAACATCAGACACCAACGCCACATTGGAAGAGCTTCACCTGCTGTGAGCAGACAGGATCTAGGAGACAGAGATGGAGCATGACTGAAAAAGCTCAGTCCTGGACCCTGTGGAGGTGGAGGCTGGCTGAACTGGAGAATGATGGACAACACTTTCTTACACTTTCTTACTTTTGTTTTCTTGATTGCTGCTGTGACTTCAGTTTCGTTGTACTTGTTACAATGACAATTAAGTTCTATTCTATTCTATTCTATTCTAATTCTATAACTGTGAGTGTCTGCTTCAAACCACACAATAATCTCTTCTGGTGTGGACCAGTGACCACATTTAGTAACATGGTAAGTGTGTGTTGTGGTCAGAGGACAGTGCCTCGACTGGTTTTCCAGCAAAGATGAATCCATGAAGCCCCAGCAAATGTGAAAGCATCGAAAGTACAGAACCTCATCTGAATTGTGTCTGATTCCTTCAAGTTCATTGAGTGATGATCTTTGAGTCCTGGAAGTGCTTCCTAAAGTTCTGCATCTATAGTATAACTCCATGTCTTTGTGTTAAACATGCATTTTTCCTCCTGTCTGTAACGTGTCAGATGGAAGCTGATGATCTGCGCTGAGCTCCAGATTGTCAGAAGTGGTGCGGCATTGAAAACCAAAGATGTCTCTGTTTGCTAAGTGTATTTGGAGAGTTCAGAGTTATCCCCCTCAAAGCTGCACATGGCAACCCCCAGTTCTGCAGGAGCCAAATGGCAGGAAGAGTAACAGTTCATATGAAGCGCAGCACAGCAGGATCATGTTTACCAAAGCACAGGATGTCAGGGGGGGAGAGGAGATATAACACTTATATTTTTAAAGCTACTATGTGTGAAGATTTCTGACTTTGGATCAGCTCAAAGGGAAATCAGACAATTTTTTTTCAGTACCAGCACTTGTTTTGTGCATGTACCTCACCCTCCCTGAAGTCCTGACTGCAGAACTGAACAGCTCTTTCAGTTTTAGCAGAGGAAACGGGAATCAGGTGATTTCTGAGAAAGGGGAGACTTTCAAAAATGCAAAGAACTATTTTATGGAGGATTAAACTTTAAAAATGTGCTGGTTGCTGTTGAGAAATCACATCAACAGAAATTGAAGTAATAAGAGGTCAATTCAAGGGAAATCTGTCTCATTTTGAACTCCAGAGTGGGTAAAGGACTTGTTCTGCTGACTAATAAGACAGTATCTGACTCCTTCCTACTGTAACGAAGCACCTCTGTTAGACCGATTTCAGACCTCTGATGACCTCATGATGAAGACAAGATTTATCTGCAGCAAAAACAGAAGTTTAATTAAGAATATAAAGGTTGCAATTACAGTTACCCCCTGAAAACAAACTAATTTTGTCTTATCGCTCCAGAGGCTGGTCATAAGAGAGAAGAAGAGGAGAGACAGAGAGAGAATAACAGTGTGTGTGTGTGTGTGTGTGTGTGTGTGTGTGTGTGTGTGTGTGTGTGTGTGTGTGTGTGTGTGTGTGTGTGTGTGTGTGTGTGTGTGTGTGTGTGTGTGTGTGTGTGTGTGTAAGTATCTAAGGTCTCCTCAGAGAGCAGGCAGCTAATAATGTGGACAGCTTGGAGCGTGCAGGTTTTGGATGAGCCTTTGGGGTCTCAGCATGCTAAATACCAGCCGGAGTCCCAGGAGAGGCTCCAGCGCTTAAACCATTAAAAGGGGAGGAGGGGGGAGACAGGAGAGGGAGGTGCAGCCAAAAACTGGCAAACAAGTATCTGCTGAGAGCTGCTGTCCTCTGAGCTCAGACAACTTCACTGAGAGAGTTGGAGCTGCTGACCAGAGAGGAAAAAAACTGGACTGTAACACGAAAAAATATTACAACTTACACTTTAAGGCCAAAATCTACAAATGAGACGATCAGACTGAAAACAAACCTCCAGGTTAACCAAAGTGAGGAGGTAAAATCATCACAAGAACTGTTTGTGTTAACTTTCACTGATTCACGTCACCTTTGATAAAGGGTAACGCAAAACAAATGCTACAGAAAAGCAGCGATTGCTCTAAGACTGCAAGGGAAGCTCAGCTTCCTCTAAAATTCCTCAAAAATAGTGGTGACATGTACTGCTGTGTGTACATTTCATTGACAAAATATGCGCTAGAATTCCTTCATCTTTTGTTCAGAATCAGCTCCTATCACAAGTAACTGGCTCGACCTCCTTCTCATTCTTCTGCAGCGTTTCAGCGCTTTAACACAGTCGGACGCTCAGAGTCTTCTGACTTCAGCGGGGAAGCGTAGAGTGGGTTGTTCCACTGTGGAAACTGGACGGTCATTAGATAAATGCTGGGCTTAGTCCCGGCCATCGGATGCTGAGTGTCTCTGGGGGTCTATGAGGCAGTGGGCTGGCCTGGACGCTGTGCTTCTGCATGATGATTGGATGATCTGTCTGAGGCTGAATCCCTTTTTGATTGACAGTGAAATGAGCCAGTAAGCGATCTTAAAGTATAACCCTCCACTGGAGCAAATTCTGAGTTTTACATTTACTTGTGGTGGACTGATCTGGAGGCTTTATCGATCCCCAGTGAGTTTACTTTTCTTAAAAACGATGAGCGATGTATTTAAAGATTCTCTCTCTATTCACCAATAAGCAGCTACAGCTACAGCTGCGGAGCTTCTCCCCCTGTCACTCAAACTTACAGCCTGACATGGCCTCATGTAGCAGCTCCAGCTGCTAACAAGCTGACACGGAGGGTAGAAATTGAGTTTAAATAAATAAACAAATTTATGATGTAGGCCGGGAAAAAATTAGCTTCCCTTCCTTGACTGACCAGCAGCAGCTGCTACAGACTAACAAAGACAGTCTTTGGCTATCAAAAGAGACTACCGAAGATCTACCAAAGAAAACTGCAGACATAGGGGACACAAAGGGAAACCTTGAAATAGCTGCAAAAGTTTGTGTTAAAATGGAAAACAGTGACACAAAAACAAACTCATACAGATGCAAAAGGTTACCAAAAAGTGCCTTTCCACCTTTAACAGGTGCCAAAGAGTTCCTTGGGAAGACCCTAAAGAAAAAAAGTAGTTTGCCTAAAAGCAGCTGCTAAAGCATGTTAAAGTGGAAGATGGCGTCAATCACACTTAAGGATACCTCTTTAGCTTCAGCAGAGTTATGATGTTACCTTGAAGCAGCAACCTTCACTCAGAAGACAGGGGGTACATTACAGCAGAGTGAAACGTGTCTTACTGACTGAGGTCTAAAGGATCAAAAACAAACCAAAGATGTTCTTTCTTGATGTGTTTGTAGAGGACAGAGTCAGAACATTTGCAGCAGAGTGAAGCTAAAACTACACAACTGATCATTACTCCGTCTGACAGGGTGCTGGGTTAAGACATGACATAAGGCTGGACAGAAACCCTGTCTTACTGTCTGTCTGCCCTGGTTACAGGAACAAGAGGATCTGCTCTGTATTTCTCCCTGCCTCGTCACTGCTCTTGTAGAGAATTAATTTAACAAGCTGTTGTCTCACCCACACTGCCTTCTATAAATCTGACTGTTACAGTCCATACGACGAGCCAGTCTCTGCTCCCTGCCCCCTGACTCCGTGGTTTGGCTCAGCTGCTGTGGCTTGCTCTTTGATCCCTGTAATGAATCCTCTGTGGAAGTGTCTCTGTGTTGGGGATGTCAACTCTCTTTCCTCGGTCGTGGAGCACAGAGGTGTTTCTGGGGCAGAAAAGTGAATTTTCGTGTATCTAACCATGAGTAGTGAGAATGTGGTGTGATCGCATAGACCAGACACCATTTATTGCATATTGACTCTCACTCAGTCATAAAGAACAGAATCCTAAAAACAGCTGTGTGGCTTCGGATCACTGCTGTGGTTGAAAATTCCCCTCAGTCTGTCCTGATGTCACAGACATCACAGAAAACCTAAACTCTCCTTCAAATGTGCTGTCGCTTCAGGACACAAAGTCACAACATCGCACTTTTTATGCTGTCTGCAGATCCAGAGTCAGAAATAAGGGATCAGCCTCTTCTCCCTAACACAAAGATGATGTAGCCCTGATTGCAGGACAGGATGCTGCTCCAGTTATTACATTTTTTTTTACCACAGTGTCAACAAGCAGAGGGGGAATGTGACGGACCACAATCCATGCAGTAATTTGATATTATGTGTGTGATCAGGTGTTATGGGGTTTGGACCAATCAGAATCAAGTTTTCTGATGCAATTGTCAGTTTATTTCAAATCAGATGTAACTGTGATCACCCACACACAGTAAAGTTAAGGTATGAAGCTTTGATTGATGGGGTCTCCTGAACTTCCAGAAGCAGATTAATGTGTTCATGCCTCCAGCCTCGTCATGAGTGGTGCTCCTCCCCTGGTTTAGACTTTGTCTCAGTATGGTAGAGGAATGCAGAGCTGGTCTAAGGTCGGTGAGAAGCACACCTCAAGTTCACAAACACCTGACTTCACGACCAAAATTAACTTAACAAAAAGGTGAGCTGTGTCCTCAGGTGTGAGCTAGCTACTAGAAAAAAGGGGGTTATAGGATCCTTTTTACAATTGTTAGTCCTTTTTTAAAATAATTTTATCAACATTTCAATCTCAACAGGATGATAAAACCTCAAGTGTTTGTTTAAAGAGTCAAAGAAACAGAAGTCCTGAAATCTGCCCTCCTCCTCCTCCTCCTCCTCTCTCTGGTTTAAGTTGTTTCTGTTTGAAGTGCAGGAGGGTCAGAGAACCAGCAGCATTAATCATTGTGTGCGTTAGGGGAGCTCTAGGTGGTGTTGGAGGCTGAGGACGGACGACGACCTGCGGCTGCTCGCTCACACTCTGCAGAGGTAATGAAACATAATCCCCAAAGTTTGAGCAGAGCTTGTTTTTGTAGTTCAGAGCTCAGCCGTCGATCAGCTGAGGAATCCAAACAGAGCAGAGCTTAAAGCAGCTCCTGCTGGGTCCTCTGTTGTTCCTGTGTGCACATTCTGTACACCCCCTCCTCTTTTCTGTAACCCCTGCCCAGAGGGGGGAGACGGCCTGCTGAGTCTGGGTCCAGGATTTACTCCTGGATCCTCACCTGCAGGGGGCAGCGCTTTGATTTGATTGATGTTTAAGTCACCAAGTCGCCTGGTTAGCCATAAAACAAACCAGTGAACTTTTACTGTGACACGTCCCACAGGACTGCTTGTTCACACGCGAAAAATGGAGAGGGAACACAAGAGGGAACGAAGAGGGAACACAAGAAGGGCAAAGTCCAGAAATTTAATCTAATGTAAATCAAACAAAGTCTGAGTGTCAGCGCACACAGCAGCTTTAAGATGTCCGTATGAAACAGACCGGACACATTTAACACGCTCCGAGCTTGAAACACATTCTCCTTCCCCCTGCATTTATTTGTGTTAAACTAGTGTGAGCTGCATTTTCTTAAACATGAAGCCAAAGTATCCTTCAAATATACAATGTGCAGCCTGATGAATAAAAGAGAGCTGACCCTCAGCAGACTACTTGAATGGGAGCAGAAAAAAACAAAGAGAGGGGACAAACACAATTCATTCAAAATGTTCAACAGCACTCTGAAATGCTGTGTTTGGACTAAAGGATGGGCATGAAACTTTAAAGTGAAGTAAACTGTGCTAAAAACTATTACAGCTCAAAATCCCATGACAGTACAGATGCTACTGAAGACACAGGACTTTTCACAACACACAGCTGCACTGTTTGTTTTCAGCACATCCACCAATGCTCTCATTTGATCACTGTAATATTAGATTTTATTGCTTATTTCTTAGATCTTTAATTAGGACATCAGTCTGACAGATTATCAGCAAAAAATTTAAAAATATATATTTAACCGATACAACGCTTATCTAATGGGGAATATTAATTAAAAATGGCCTCCAATCACTTTATAAAACCATCTGAGTCATTCTTACACAGGCAGTGTGTAAACTAATATTACATAAAAGGAAGAAGAAGGAGCACAGCTGCAAAGAGCTGAGAGGCTGTAAAAAGGTGGTGTTGATGTTTTTCACACAGAATTGAAATGGACTTATTAGGGACACAAAAGTAGTCAGAGTTATACAGAGTCTAAGCTAAGTAATGCTGCAGACAGGCTTAAAAAAAACAGTTTAGTTTCAGTGCACAACCCTTTCTTGTACATTCACACCCCTTTATTGTGATGTGACTACACCTGTTTTTATAATGGCACCACAGCCCTGTACTCCCATGCATGTGGACCGTTAAACAGCTATGATACACCTCCCTAAAAAGCTTACACATGGATTAATCCGCTGCTGAAAATAGTTCCTGTCCTTCTCTTTCTTGAAAAACAATTTGAGTGTTTTTACAAAATGAGTAACACAGGAACAAATTAAAAAGTAACCTAAAGATGTCAATTTCAAACTCTCTGCAGAAGATCTCATCTCATTACTCCAAATGTGATTACTGCCAAATGACAAACTGAAACAGGGTAAGCTGGATTCAAGCCATATATAAAATAAATCAGATCTAAATTCTACCTTAAGTCAAAGTTTATTTACCTCCAACTGATTATATGTAACCACGTGTTTATACTGATTTGTAGAATGAAGCTCCTATAAGAAGGAGAGAGATCTGACTTAACCCTCTGTCACCTCTTTTTTATTGACTTGACGTGTTTGGATTTCATACATGGTTCATAGATTTCATAGATGGTGATAAAAAGTGCAGCTGAATCACAAGGGAAGAACATAACAGGCAGAGAAGACAGGATATCAACCCCAGACATTTCCTTTATGATTTCCTATCTTAGGTATCTCTGACTGATAGTAAATGATAGATTGGAAGACATTAAAACACACAGTTCTTTAATTTTAACTTTAAACTTTGACAAACTGTGTGCAGGGAAAAATAGAGCTGGATTTATGAAAGAAAATAAAAATTATCAAGTTAAAGAGAGGGTCAGCAGGTACACATAGTGAGTGAAATAAATCTAGATATTGTAAATGTTGGAGCACATTTTCATTTCTCCATCATTCTTGTATCTTTTTTTTGTGTGTACTTTTGAATTTTAAAAACTTAAAGTAAACCACTACTGTCAATTAAATATCTGCATTTTTTTTCCAGAACAAGTCTTTAAACTTCTCTACCAATCAAAAACAACCTTTTCTGCACGACTTACACTCTGTTAGTTTTATGTGGGGTTTGTCAATCATGTATTACTGTATGAGAAAAACTAAAGTAGAAGTCATTATGTTTATCAGAATTACAGAGCTAGATTTACCTTCAGAGATCCGCACTGTGTGATCTGCTCATTTTAACTGTTTGCTCCAACTCTTACCCACACCTGACCCTCACATTTTCCAGGATGAGACTCAGACCACACGACAACAGACCCCTGAAAAATATCTGCACATATTGTCTGAAACTGTTTGTAAGCTGTGCTTTAAGGCTGTTTGACTTGATGAAGCCTTTTTTAAATAACTATTTCTTTTTATAAAATGTCAAATATCCAATGGGATGAACAGGGAAAAATTATACTGCTGTTATTTTACTGGTGAGATGATGAAACATGATGGGAGAGACCACTGAGCTTCAGGGTAAACCCTACAACAGCAACAACAACAACAACAACAACATAGTTAATCGTTACACAACCCACACACAAAGCAAACCGAATCAAAACACCTTCTAACAGCCTGATGAAGTCTTCTCGGTCTTCCTCTGTTTCCATCTGTCTCTCATGGTCCCTGACTACCACAACTGCTCCTACTGTATTTGTATTTTTGATAAATTTACGCAGGTTTGTAGACCTTCATGTCACCTTCAAATATCCAAAAACATAAAAAAGACAGTGAGTCCAGTCAGTCAGTCAGTCAGTCCAGTTGTACCTACATCATAACACAACAGGGAGACACAAAACCCAAAGCTGGAAACATGACCCAGTGAAGAGTTTAACAAAGCAGCCATTCTACCAGCAGAGGTTTCAACTAGCAGAGGTTTAACCAGCTGATTCAGTCATGTCTTACAGCCTTAATCCATTGCCCATTAATCTAAACTGAATGTAACAGAAGGTCAACAAGATTCACACCCACCCAGCAATCCTGAAGCCAGTGGATTCTGAGGCCTTTGATCAAGATGGTTCATACTCTGGTTCACTTAATGGTATTTGCTATATAATGTCATATTCTCAAAACTATTCATTTTTATTCTTTTTCATTCATTTGTTTGTGTGTGAAAATTATAACTTAACATTAGGACCAGAATACACAAAATTAAACAGGAGTGATTTCATTTTTCCAGCAGACTGTGTGAGACCATTAGACCAACCAACACCTACAGGCATCATTCAGATGACTTCTCTAAATTCATTCTAAAATATTTATTTCGACATTTTCGACTATTTCTTTGTAACCCAATGTCTGACTCTCATTTAGCCTAACTGATTGATCTCTTTGAAATTTATGAAAAGAGGCCTTAGTTTTGGGAGGAAAACGGACCAGACAGTTACATGGATAATTCTGGAAATTATACTACTAAAAAAACTTCTAAAGAAACCCAAGGCGCATTCAACCTGGAAGAACGGATCCATCACGGGATGAAAAACTCACTTTGGGATCTACTTAATTAACAAATCAGACTGATCAACTCCAAAATGAGAAAATACAAAAATCCAGAGCCCTGTTCCCGGTCCTGCTGAACCCTCTCTGTGTGTATCAGCAGGATAAAGCCATGTCTTACCTCCGGTAGTCCTCTCTGCAGTACAGTTTGGAGTCTCTGCAGTAGCAGGTGGCGGTGAGCGGCTGCTGGCACGCGGCGCACTGCAGACACTCCTCGTGCCAGGACGCGCCGTTGACCCGCAGCAGGAAGCGGTCCGAGATGACCCGCGTGCAGCCCTCACACACGAGCTGCTGCCGGGGAGAGCACGAGCCTGGAAGAGAAAGAGGAGGAGAGAGGATGAGGTCAACGCAACATGTCCAGCAACATGTGTAACATGTGGACTGACCTGACGGAGTGTGTGTGTGTGTGTGTGTGTGTGTGTGTGTGTGTGTGTGTGTGTGTGTGTGTGTGTGTGTGTGTGTGTGTGTGTGTGTGTGTGTGTGTGTGTGTGTGTGTGTGTTGTACACTCAGTCCTCCAGTGATGGCTGTGTGATTGGTGGGTTTAATACAGGTCGTAATGCGCACGTGCACTGTTTATTATTGTCCCCGTTGCGCGTGCTTACAGAAGTTACAGTATGACCGCTACTCTGCATGTAAAAGAATAGGCACAAATGTTCGTAAATAAATAAAGTTGACACACCAGGGGAGTGAGTTTTTGGTGGGCTTTATGTGTTAGAGTGCTTTCTTTAATTAAAGCCTGGGGGACCTTTAGGAAACCACCTGGAGCGGGTTAAGTGTCAAAGAAGTACTTTTGTAGAAGAGTGGCACTTTCTTTTAAAATAAAAAAAATAGGCTCAGGTTTATTTTGGGGAAAACCAAACCGAACCTTTTTTTTCTACTAGACTACTTGTTCTTAGAGATTATCGTGGAAGGATACAGTATATTCTCTGAATTTGATCATATTCATATTTTTATGGCTTTAAAAAAAACCTATGAAATTGTTAAATGATGTGACTTGAAGCTTGGATGCTAAATATCAGCCGTTAATTGTAAATTTCTGTTTGGCCTAAGCGGGGCAAAAACCTGCATGGGCTAAACTTCTTCGAGAAATAATCTTCTCCTTTAGAAAAAAGACCATAAAAATAAATTCGTTTGATTTCTCCTCTGATAATTTGGGAGGCGGATCTTTCAAATTACAAAAGCATAAATTCACGGCTGTAAATCCTCAAGCAGCCTTTGCTTATTTGTTTGTGTATAACGAAGAAATTAAGTGTTTTCACTTTCCCTCAGTTAATTTATTGCGTTTTATTTGAGCAAGTGAGTCCTGTTGAAATGGCTGAAATGTTCAACCACAAACAGCTAGCTATGTAAAAAATATATTTGAATAAAGATATAAACAATTTCCACAACAGAAAAAAAATTAATAAATATATTTTTTTTTTAAAAACAATCACGAGCACAAATTTACTGAAGAACAAAACTTAAGACCCATTTTAAATATTACTCCAAAAGCATCAGTTTTTTTGTTTTGTTTTCTTTTGTTTTTTTCAAAATATACTCACAAGGATGAGATCAGAGCTGTGAATCTATTTTATGTTTCGCTAATAATAATGATTAGTTTTTATATCAGAGGTGCTAAACAGGGAAAGACTGTAAAGATCGAGCTTTATACTGAATGTTACATTAAGTGTTTTAGTTAAACTCATCTCTAATATGCACTGAAGACTCAAACAAAAAAAGATTGTTTTCAGTTTGTTTGATCCCTTTGTTTATTTTTAATTCTTGCTCTTCCTGTTGTGATCGAGCTCAGCGATGAAACGCACAAATCCCCTCAGCTTTAACGGGTCCCGCAGGCTGCAGCAGCACAACAGTCTTGAGTGTAACATCACATAGATGAAAATTAACATCACTTCTTATTCATTAGGGCTCTGAGCCTCAGGGTGCACTTGTTTTTAAGAAAAAAAAATTAAAACAAAATCTTCCTCTATCTAGGGGAAAGGGAAATAAAGGAAAAAGAAATGCAGTTGCAAACAGCTGATAAAGACGAAACATTATTTTCACTGTCCAAATGTCCTGAATTAGTGGTTAATGGATGGCGGTGAAGACTGACAGATGTGGTGCTCTGAGCTGTGCGTAAACTGGATTAGGATTCGGGACAAACTGAATCCTAAGCGTTGTAAGAAATAAAAAAAAAATTAAAAAAGAAAAGAGACTTACCGGTCCTCTCCTGCAGACAGCTGTCCTCTGCCCTCAGCCTGTCCTCCACCTTTATGTCGTTCAGCATCTTCACGCGCAGGGAAAGGGGACTTCTGATGGCACGCGCTTCTCCACGCGCTCCAGACCCTCTGTGACTCGTGTTGTGATCTGCTCCGGCTCTCCTGTCTTCCGATGAAGAAAATGTAAATTTCCGAAAAGTTCAAACCGTATGGAGTTCTCCGTCAGAGGAAAAGAGCTTTCATTGGGTTTAAATCCAAAGGACGATCCGGGTCCAGAGGTCCTGAGGTCTCTCTGCCATCCTGAAGAAGAAGGTCTGACTCAAAAGGGGGAGCAGCCATCTCACTCCCTCCTCCTCTCCTATAAACACTCTCTCCATCATTGGACTGAATCTAATGGATCCGCCTCCACACAGTCCTCATCCCAAAAAACTAAACACCCACAGACCCTGCAGCGGCGTGGGATCCTCCCGTGGGGCTTTAAAGCATATCAAGTCACATCTCTGATTGTAAACAACCCTGGGTTAACACTCACACAAACTTTCTCCACATTTCAGCAAAATGAGCGAGTTTGAATGGAAACCATGGTTTGCCTGTTCTGAATGTTTCACTGTCAGTCTGAGGAAATCAATCATCATTTCTCAATCAGCTCACTGCAGGAGGGATTTAGACCAATATTTCTAAAACTGAAAAATTAAAAGAAGCCTGATGACCCAACAATTACTTCATAGTATTTCTCCTGTATCTTTAACGATAGTAATTGGCCCCTTATCTTTTTTATTTTATGAGTTACCGAGAAACTAAAAATCTGGATAACCAGAACGTCATAGAAACGGCTCTAAATCATAAAAAATAATAATAAAGTAAATTAATTCATAATGAGAAAAACACAATAAATAACATACAGGTTGAGATTACAACATCTGTTTTTTTCTCCTGTGGTCCTCCTCCTGTGCATTATCAACATTTCTGAACAATTAAAAAATGAGATTTGTCGTTTATATTTATTATTTATATTATATTATTTTATTTTATTTTATTTATTTATTTTTTATTTTTTTTTATTTTTTGGGCAGGGGGGTTAAAAATACAGCTCTACAATATCAGTTGTGCTGGTATAGGGATTTATTTGATGCTTCAAAGATATCATATGGAAATATTCCAAAGAATAATCTTTGTAAATATAAGCTCCACATATCTCTGACTGATCATGAATTTAAAAGAAGTCTCATCAAACCTCAGTCCGTCACGTGACCCAAGATGAAATCAGTGCACGTGCAGCCTGGCGTTTAATTGTCAGATTTCTCCTCAGTATAAGTGAGATAACTCGCTCGGAATAATTCCCTTAACACTTGAGGAGCTCGTTTCCAACAACAAACGGGGATTTCAGTCTCTTTCTCATAAACCTGTAGGATCCATCAGAAGCTCTGATCACCGAAAATCAATCCAACACCTTCATCATCTTTCTACACAGACACACACGCAAACAAAACATCTATTTGCGCGTGAGGAACGCATAATAACGGGAAATGAAAGACAGAGGGACGCACGAGGGGGCGGGGTCAGCTCACGAGGACGGAGGACACATTATTACCTTCACATTAAAGGTTTTATCTGCACTTTAGTTCGATTAAATACAGGGGAGGTTATCTGCAGGGGAAATGGAAAAATAAACAGACTGATAAAGAAAAATAAAATATAGATTTAAAACCAGATATGAGAGAAATACGTTTTAAAAAGACAAGAAGTCACCATAAACCAGTGACCTCCAAAGTTTCTGCAGTGGATTCCTTTAAAAACATCATCAGAGTAAATTTCATGTTAGTTAAGTTATAAAACAGAAGCCGTTATTTAATAAAACACATTAAAGTCCATCTTTCGCTCTGAATTACATCTGCAAGCTTTAAATAGGTTTGTCCTGACATGGGCCTAACGTCTTGTGTCTGATCCCAATAAGAGAGGCCCAGTGAATCAGGGACATCTGTAAAAGTATGAGTTAAAGTGTAGCAGGTCAAAATCTTTATACTGATATACAGTCATTTTCAATTATTTTGTGCATTTAAATACTGTTTTCAGATCAAAGCTGCACAGCTGTGAATACATTACGGTCTAACACTACCCTCTTGTGGTCAGAAACTGATACTTCTAAGTGAAAGACCTGCTTTATACTTGAGAAGCTTTGAGAGGACTTTAAAGTTGTGGAAACTTAATATCTAAGTGTACAGTGTGATAATCTATTGGTCAGTACAGCAGTAATGACATATGGTATGATAGACAGAAACAGGCATCTCACAGAGGCAGGAAGCATATCCTGTCAGGTGAGTGGCCTGTTGTTATGACTTGATAAAAGTAGTGGGAAAATAACTTAAGCAACAGACTATACAGATGATAGATTGAGTGACTAGCATCCATTCTTAGACTTTAACACCTTCACATGTAGGTGTCATAGTTACGAATAAATCCACCCAGCAGATTTAACAACAGATACATGAGACACTGACGTTAGCGTGAGTCACTTTAACAACCTGCTCTGCTAATGAACCCACTGTTGTTTTATAACAGATATACACACAAAGAGGAGGTTCAATCCTGTGAACTTAATGTAACACATGTAAACACCTCAGTGGGAACTTTAACGTGCCACTCACACTGACTTCTATCAGCCCTGTGGTTTGCTGATGTCAGAGCAAAGCTGTGAAACAGACTGTGAGGAAACCAACTGACGTCCTATAAAGTGCTTTTACATCTTTGTCCCTGATGGATCTGAGGCAGTTTGATGGTCGTGGAAAATTAGGCAGGAGTTTTAAAGGAGCTGTGGTGAAACCAGCAGAGCATCCTGGGAAGTTGTTTGAAACGAGCTGCTGTTAAAGGGCATGTTGTTAATGTTGACATCCACGCAGGTGGTCTGTGTCGCCCTTTAAACCAGTGGCGCCTTATTTAATCAGCTTTTAAGGAACAAAAAGTGTTTTTTTTAAGTTTGGTTGTACCAGGTACAGGTCAATGGTAAGTGTATTACCCACAGGTTATCTCAGTTAGCTTTACCCCTTTGTTGAAAAAGTGGCCGGAGGCTCGGCTATCACCTTCTGCAGAGGGAAGTGAGCTGAGATGATAAGCTCTACACACACACACACACACACCTGTATCTAAACTAAAATGTTCAGTTATATCCACAGTTTCTCAAACTGAGATTCAGAAATATGAAAAATCTCATTAGTGGCTCATACGCCATAAACCCCAACAGCTGATCAGGCAAAGGAACATGTATGTGAGATGACCGAGATCACCTGTGGATAAATCATTTCATGTTGTCAAGAACCTCATACAACCTCACTTAAAATAAATAGAAGCAATAATAATATTAAAGAAAAAAGAAACTATCCTCTCAACAATAATGGTCCATACCTGTGCAAACTTTTTCAAGAACAGCAGACTCTCCTGGGCATCAGACCATAGTCTTCTGTATTTTATGGGTCATGTGTATGAAGCGGATTGGTTCACAGGCATCTGGTCCAAATCCAGGAACATCCTCACCATGTGATCCTGGATGTTAGCAGCTGAATGGCACCTGATGACTTTTTCCACTGAGCTCTCTCTGATATTCATCTTCCATGGATCCAGAATTACCCCTGTACAGGAGTTACTGGTCCAGCTCTCTGATCCTCAGTCCTCACTGGGGTTAAACAGATAACGGGAAATCACTCTTACATTCAGATACATCTATTGGGAATTTTTTTCTGTTTTATCAAACAAAAGCCCTGAGATATTTTACACATCAAGTCCTCCACGTGAGCATGATGTGATGAAGCAACATCAAATGTGCAGAGTTTTTCCATGGCTGCTCTCTGTGGTGGTTAAGTGTGAGACCCTGAACTCAAGGCTGTGGCTGCAGTGACAGAAGGAGCCACATGTTTGAGTAAACTAACATGGAGATGAAAGTTCTCTGTGAACCTTTATCATGTGTGAAAAACCAGTGCCGTGTGTGAGACACTTGAAGCATCTGAAACCAAAGCTCTGACACTTTAAAGCTGTCATTTTTACAACACCACAGGAGTGTTAGATCAAGCTTGTTAAAGTACTTTGTTCTCTGTAGAACCTTTCCACTCATTTAATTTGTGCTTTAAGGAGGCATTGGTGGTCTTAAAGTCAGAAGTCTGACACCAGAAAAGGGTCCTCCACTTAGATTGATAGCTCAATAAACAACTTGTAAACAGAAACATGATGAATAAAATGTCCTTTATCTACCAAATCTCTACAGGCTTCATTCTCCCTCTCTTTTTACATGTGAAACAGAGTAGTATAGAGGTAAAGTGTACAGACAATTCCACTGCTATTTCTCTGTTTATACTGTTTTCTTGTGTTTGTATGATGGGGGTGAAAGCTGGCTCAAAGGGGTGGTTCTGAGTTTCTGGAGCTTCCTGTGGAGCCTTCTAAGTGTGGTGGAGCCTAATTTGACTTGATAACCCTGGTTATGTACTGTCAATACAAATCTTTCTTTTTTGGGGTGTTTGGCGACATTAGGGGCCTGTGTTGGGTTCATTAACAGTCAGGGGTAATACTGGAATAAAGACATGATAGGATGGGTTTCTAAACTTCCTTTCAAAGGCACTGTGAGGACTATCTGTCAGCATTGACTGAAGTGATACAGTTTCCCATGAGCACCATTGTCCACTGTCGTGAGGATGTAACTCTTCCTGAGGTGTGCTTTTGTTTCCAAATGGAGAGCTTCTTTTTCAAAATCCTTGTTTTAGACACTTTTTGATAAGTGATGTGTTAATTTGCAGTAACCTAGCTCCATAGTTTGAAATGTGAAAATATATGAAAGTGAGAATATTTCAAGATCACTGACAAAACCCTCTGAGTGCCTTTAATGAGAGCTAAAGTAGTCTGTGTTTGTCCAACATGCACCAAACACTCTGATCAGTTGTTTATAGCCATAATATTTCATCTATCTAAAATTAACCTCATTGATCACTCTAATGAATGTAAAGTGTCATTTTTGATGTTTTTGTGGGGCTTTCAAGTGCTTTTCAATGTCATTATGTCACTTCCCCTCTGCTGATTCAAAAGCACTTCCTGTTAATTTGAGATTTTAGCAGATTGATGCTGAGCAGCCTCTCACAGTCCAACTCAGCGGGATGTTGCTAGGCGCCGCCCTGTTGGCTATGGCTGCCTTTTGCAGCAGCTCTCTCTTCTTTGTCTGTTTCTGGTAATTTTTTCGTCTCTATTTCATAATCTTTGTATTTGGAGTGGATCATTACTCTGTATGGTTCATTTGTTGGTCATGGACACCAAACTTTTTGTGGCCTCAGTGATATTTTTACTACTTTTTCTCCTGTGTTTGTCTGGAGATCCTACATGTAACCATGGCTGCATTGTTTGCATGTATAATCACCTGTTAGTGTAGCATGTCAATGCTAACAGGTGCAAGGCCTGATGTTTCCCCACAAGGTGAGGAGAAGGAGGTGAGGACGAGATGTTGGTTCTCGGGTGTGAGCTAAGAAGTGACGACATCGACCTGCCCTTCCATCCATCGTTATTGGCAATGTAAAATCTATCTCCAATAAGATGGACGAGCTAGCCGTGCTAACCCAGCAACAGAGGGAATACCAGAGGGCAGAGTAGCGTCATGCTATTCACAGACATGGATAACAGAGCTAACATCAGACACCAACGCCACATTAAGAGAGCTTCACCTGCTGTGAGCAGACAGGATCCAGGAGACAGAGATGGAGCATGACTGAAGAAGCTCAGTCCTGGACCCTGTGGAGGTGGAGGCTGGCTGAACTGGAGAATGATGGACAAGCTGTCATCATCTATTTTCCTATGGACCTTTTTGCACTTTCTATACACTTTCTTACTTTTGTTTTCTTGATTGCTGCTGTGACTTCAATTTTGTTGTGCTTGTCACAGTGACAATGAAGTTCTATTCTATTCTATGTCAGGGTAAAGCTTGTGTCTGCAGTCATAATAAGTAAAGCATGCGTTGTTTTTAACGGTGATGTCATCATTTAAACAAACGTTTAATCTTGGAGTCAAAGTCAGTCCATCATCCTTTAATAAAACATCCTTTGAATACAAATTCTACTGGAGTGGTTCGTGTTCGTTCTTTACAGAAAAAAATTTTATTTTTGAGACAAACAGTTGTCCTTTGAACCCGGGACATCATGTGACCTGCATGCAAACTATCAGACACTTCAAAATAAGACAGTTACTGTAGTTATCGATTGCAGACACTAGATTAGATATTAAAACACCAGAGCTGAGAAATGATACGATGTGAAGCTGATCACAGAGCCTCACATGGAGATGAGCCGGTAAAGGACAAATTCACAGGCTGTACACTCGTCTGAAAACAACAGGCTCACAATACTGACATGACTAATAAATTAGACAACGTAAAATAAAAACGTTAAACCCATGCAGTATGATGTGATTAAACACCGGCACTGATCTCTGAAAAATCAAATGAGACAAACTTTTTGAACATCTGGCTCTGGTAACAAATGCAGTGATAAAATAAAATCATGTTATTTTCTTAAAACCATAACACATTTTTATTCTAAGACAAATAAAAAACTGATGGAGTGACTAAACGAAGGCTTTTGTGATCCTGAAGTGTTTGACTAACAGGTGTTCAAACAGTTACTGAAAATAAAAGAGAAAACAGCTGAAAATATGTGCCCTTAAAAAGAAATTCTGCTGCAGAGGAACAGCAGAGCTCTGAGTGTGATACTAAACGATAAAATCTGATGATATAAACTAAAATGATGCAAAAAAGAAACCATGGAGGCAGAATATGGAATATTAGGGTCATGTTAAAGAGAAATGACGGTGTTATTTATGAGGAAAAGTCGTTATTTTAGTCTGTAGTTAGCTTATATGTTATCTGTAGAGGAGTATCAGAAGAGCAGCCTGCACTAAATGATACTTGCGAA
Organism: Halichoeres trimaculatus; assembly: GCF_033239565.1. Lineage (NCBI taxonomy): Eukaryota > Metazoa > Chordata > Actinopteri > Labriformes > Labridae > Halichoeres > Halichoeres trimaculatus. Next base: position 15,604,178 of record NW_027437194.1, on the reverse strand, counting down.
TCATAATGAGACATTAAACTTCAGCAAAGTTTCACAAAAACTTAAAATCTGAAAAGATGTTTCAGAAAACAGTTAGAAAAGGACTGTTGTTTTTTTAACGACTCATTTCTAAATGCCAGATTTACTCTTTGATAACTTTACTCCCATGATACTGTCTGAATCTCAGATCTGTCCCTAATACACAGTCATAGTTTAAACTGTACAACCAGCAAATTAATTCAGTGACTAGTTAAAAAAACAACAGAACAAAGCATGTTTAGAACATCTGGCAGCATGTGAAAATGTCTGGTAAACTGCTAAACGGTTATTTGCAGTTATTCTGCATTAGTAAAAAAAAAAACATCAGGCTAAATAAACTTTCACAGTAAACTTGACATTTGGATATATCCATCTCAGAGACACATTTAAAGGTTTGTTTTGACTCAATACTTCAGTACATGTCTGTCTCTGTGTAACTTAATGTCAAACTCCTAACCTGGTTTCACATCAGCTCTTTCAAACTATCCAAGAGGTATAGTTTGACTCTGCTTCAGTTTGAGACACTTTGCTGCTCTTTACAGGGAATAAAAAAGTAGTTTAAAAGTTTTGATAATATAGAGAAATGTGATTGGCTGTTTTTTTTCTTTTTGAAATGTAAAACTGTAAACTTGATGAATGATCTCTCTCTCCTCCCGTAGTGTTTTATGGCAAACCAGCTTATAGTTGCATTACATTAGCTCCACCAACTGGACAGAAGGAGAAAAACAAAAGTGGATTTAGATCAGGCACTAAAATTTGGGCCCAAATCAAAAGAAAACTGTGATGAGGCAACTTATTTTCAGAGTATGGGCCCTGTTGGCATACATCTACTTTTCAGCTAGTTATTATCTAATTTGATGTGTGTATCTCAGAGGTTGTTTTTGGAATAATTAAAAATGGAAACACAATGATAGCTGCGGTTGTTAAGCTGCTTTCTGAACAGACAACATTATCCGAGTCCAATAAATTTAAAGCTCATGTAAAGAATTTTCCGTTTGGATTCTGGCGCCCCCGGTGGACAGAACAGTGTGTCTGTTCTCTTTGCTGAATTTTTTCTGATGTTATCAGTTACTGTAAATCTCACATTGAGCCTGCAGCACAGGTTTCAGACACTGAAATAACTTGATAGAAAAAAAAAAGTCTTAATCCTGAAAGTTTGTTTACTTTTGTAGCAGATGTTTCAACATCAGTAAAAGTTTCAGTCTGTTTCATAGCCACCTTTAAAGTCCACACAGGAGCTTTAAGTAATGTCCAGCTTTTGCAACCAGATCCCGATACCCTTTATGAACACATGGTAGAATGTATTTAGCTTAAATAGGCTGTTCCAAGTTAAAAATGTATATATTGGCTATTCAAATGTATCAAGATAATTATTTAGGTACTGGTACTAAAATGTAGGTTTTCTCCATCATCACCAATAAGAAAAAGTGACACCAAGCCCCAAAAAGTAACAAACATGCCCATAAACACTGAGAATATCAGGTTAGTGGTTTGTTTAGTGCAGCAGAGTAACCTAAAATCTGGTTCAACAACTTAAAAACAGTAACAGTGGTTCATAATGTGAGTAAAGCTGCAGCTCATGTCCACAGACAGCACAAAGAGTGGTTAACAAACACTGAAATCCCAAACAAAGTGCACACACAGTCACACTAACATTATTTTACAGTAACATCTACAGAACATCAGAGCCTCTCCCGTCCAGAGGAGCTGAAACTCAAATCCACGTGAGGAAGCCTCAGTTTTTAATTTCTGGCAATGATCCGCCCGACAGCTGCAATGAAGGAGGATATGACGGCGTCTCTCAGCCTCATAAAGCTGCAGTGAGTGAAGGCCTGAAAGCAATCCTTTGTCAGAAGAAAAAATCTTCATAATCCTTTTCTCCTCTTTGTAACAAATCCTCCTGATGGGCTGCGGTTGTTCAAATCACACGAAACATCACGTCACGATTCTATTGAGAAAAAAAAATCCAAAAATACAAGACACAGATCTTCTGTTTCCCGTTTAATCCATCTCTGTTTCAAATCCGTTGTTGTGTGAAATGTTTCATTTCAAATCCTTGGTTTTTATTCTCAGAACAGGTGTTGGTTGTGTGGACTTCCTCAGTAGCTGTGTACAGGTGTCTGCTGCAGGTCGGTACAGGAGGATGATGATGTAATGAGGAGGTTAGGGAGGTCCTCAGGCCTCAGAGCTCAGGGAGGTCCGTGTTGGACTGGGAGGAAGTCGAGCGGCTGCACTGTGTTCTGTGCGGAAACTGTAGTCATACTGACACACACAGAGTCAAACGTTACACAGATGTTATTTGGTCTGAGGAAAAAGATCCCAACCTGACCTGAATCTGTTCAACATCTACAGGACATCTGTGACAAACGCTGAGTCTGAAGATCTGTGGTTCCACACCCCAATAGGGGTGGGTACCTTTCACATTTGAAACTGATGCCCAGTACCTGGCATTGAGTATCAGTACTCAACGGTACCAATTCTAGGTACTTTTGTGTTTTAATGTTGTAATAATTATTAATTTGTTTATGACAAAATCTCTAAGTTTTTCAATTTAACATATTCATTTCTCAATATATAAACCTGAAATGCTAAGTTCATGTCCAGCATGGAAAATTGCCTACTCCCCCTCTCCCTCACAGTCACAAGGATGCGTTTGGGTACCTAAACATGGTACCATTTGATTTTACAGGAATCGGTACTTGGTACGACAGGTGGAAGCTAAAAAGTACCAAACTTGGTACCCATCCTTACACCCCAGCAACTGAAAAACACAATTCAATAAAAACACAGTATCTGTTCAAATCCAGCTCTAGAGATGACAGAGCAGCTACTGAGGGATGTTGGTTTAAAACAGTGTATGCTTGTTTTGTTTTTATCCGCTGAGTGTTCTGAGCAAAAAGACATTTCTCTGAAACAAACCTGCTGACACAACGGGATGTTAAGATATAACAGCTAAGGGCTGGGACCCTTCCATTTGGAACCAGTTCAGCTATCAAGCTGAGATGAACACTGACCTCCTGTGGACACAGTGTGGAACTGCATGAACATTTTTTTTTTTGCTGTGACTATAAATGGCAGTGGACTCAAGTTTTTCCTCACCAGCTCATCTGTTGTTGGAAATGATTTCATCTTTATCTCTTAGTTATTTTGCAAACAGGAACAGTTAAAAGACTGTTCCAGTTTATTTCAACATCTCCCCCCTGCATCTACCATTCATCCGGGGATTATCATCATTCCTTCAGGGCAGTGTGTGTTTCAGATTGACATTAAAAACAAGGTTTTCAAAGTCACTTTGAACTTTCAGGTACTTAAACAAAACATTTCCAGATTCTCCAGATCACTTGAGATCATTTTTAATACCTAAATGTTGTCATGAGAACCACAGCCTGGCATGTTGTTGAGCATGAACAGAGATCAGCTCAAATGTAAAATCAAAAGACGCGTGCCCTCACTGTAAGCAGGTGCACCATCATGACACCCCAGGATGTCAAAATGCCCCCCTCTTTGTCATATTGGTTCCAGAGGATCCAACTTTGAATTATCTCACTGTGGAAACAGTATGTATGAGTAAATAAATAAAAAAATGAAAGGTTTGTTTGAACTCAGGGAGTACATTTCAATTTAGGCATGTTCATAAACTTGTAAGCACATTAAAGCGTTTCCCAAATTTTCCAGACTTTCTTGGAACTGTGACTAAGTGTTAGATTACCTGATTACAACAGATTAGCTGGTTACACTGGATTACATCAGTACACTCACCTCTTTCTCAATCTCAGCCAGAGACTTGATGGTGATCCCCATCAGATCAATCTGCTGTAACTGAACAGGGAGAGAAGAGAGGACAACAAATCAAGACTTTCCAGGACAGCTCAATTTTACCTTTCACCAATCATTATCTGGAACTAAAAAAAAAACATTCCCTTTTAAGGTAAATATTTGTCTCACATACATCAGATGAGGCACAGGCGAACTTCTCAGAGATCATAAAGGGAACTCCATCCATCGCTGAAAGAGACACGTCAAAGATCACTGACAGGAGCAGCAATAATAAACACTATCATAAGAGAAACTAATCTGCTTCTGTAGAGAGGCTGGGGGGTGGTGGTGGTGGGATGGGTGTTACAGTCGATTCACACAATAAAATATTTTTGAAAAACAGTTTTTTCGGGGTTGTACACAAAACTTTGCAACATGAAACATGAGCTCCGATGTGTTACCTGAGATGGCGTACAGGTTGGAGTTCTGGTGCTCGTAGTCTGGTCTGGTGGTGTTTTTCCCTCTGAAGCTGGCAGGGAGCGTCATGGAGATGTGCCTTCACATAGAATAAAGCACACACAGCCTCTGATAAGACTGATGAAACTAAAAGCTAACTTTACACAGTATGTCCCTCACTGCACACACACAGCCTGTCCACAGCACTTTAAGCGTCTTCTGGAAACCTCGATAATAACATTTGAGTTGTTTTCCTCTAAAGACTTAGTGAGTAGTACTTCTGTATGTGATTACTGAAATATTCTAAGATGACAAATGTGCCCACCAAAGCAGGGATTTTAATGGATAAGGAGCACCTAAAGAGGGACATGATGAAGCCATGAAGTATGACTTAGACTTGATAATAAAAATAAGAAAATATAGGGCATCCTGTTTAGGGGAAAAAGCAAAAACTGAGTTTAAAAAGGTGGGATTTAATCATATATATGGAAAAAAGTTGGTCCAGTTGGTGTCATTATTTTCACTTCAATAAAAAATTTATGTTGCCGTCACCTCATTAAATCATGAGATGGGGTGCTTTATTCTACAACATTTAAATGAAAAGCAGGATATTGTCACCTTAAAAACGAATCTTTCGTGTGATCTGACACTTTAAAAAGGTTTTTTTCCCCACTGTCAGACAGTTTCCTTTGTTTCCTCCTTCCTTGTGATCTAAACATAGATCTGTTTCCTCCCTCAAAGGGAAGGATTCAAGGACACTGAACATCCCTTTCCTCACTTCAGCACTGAGCTCAGAGTGTCAGGAAACATGTGACAAACGTGTACAAATACATGATCAGAGTAGACATACTTTGGCATGGGAGCAGCAGGGACTGAGTTGGAGCTGGAGGAGGAGTTCATGTTCTGGATGCTATTGGAGGTCGGTGTGTGTGATGAGTCCTGGGCCCGAGGAACATTTCCCATCCGGTACCAGATCCCCATGTTGTTCAGCTCCCTGTGAACAATGAAGAAGCATTAATGAGGAGAAATCAAAAGTTACAAGCAGAGGCTAAATGCCATCTTTTCCTATTTTAGGAAGATCCAAATCTGCTTTCTCTGGTGCCTGTAGCAAAAACAGACTCACCCAATGAAGGTGTACTGAGGGGGGGCCTGTTTGGAGCGTCCCAGGATGCGGATGTCACAGATGGCCGCTTCTGTGGAGTCTCGAGGAATAAACTTGATGCAGAGTCGTCTCTTCCTGAAGGCCTGCTCCTCTGTTGGACACAAAACAAACCCAGTGTTACAGAACTGCAAGATTTCTCCTCATTTAACTCAAGGAAGGTTCTCAAAAGATGAATAGCAGGTCATATTTTTTGAGCCAGAGGGGATTTATTTTCAATCACTTGGAACCACACATTGAAGTTCCTCTATTTTTGGTAACTCACGTGTGTCGACAGTCTCTTGGATGGGGATGAATCCGACAGGCAGAGTATCTTTTATGTCGATCAGCTTCATGTCCACAAGAACGTTTCCTAAATGGCTCTGTGAAGGGATGAAAACATGACAAGTTAATGCTCAATCTGTGAGCTTAGAGTGTAACGTGGACACTGTGGGTTTGGTTTCTTACGTTTTCTTTCGAGAAGACTCTGGTGAAGCACAGGTAGCGGGTCACCTTGGATTTGAAGAGGCCGTCTTTCCAAAGATCAGCATCAAGGCCGTCTGTTGTTGTTGAAACCTAGAGGAAGACCAAGAGTCACGCTGAGACAATATCCAAGTGTCAGGGTGACTGACCGCTTTCTAAACCTTCATATTTGTTGAAAAAGCAGCATAATCTGCTTATTTTTAACAGATTTAAGACCAGATTTCTGTACAAGATGGGTGTGATTTTCAAAGTTGAGTTTATTCATACGCTATAAAATGTTCAGGAGACAAGTATCTTCCTGAGCTGATGTGCTTTCAGTGACTTACCACATCATATCCCGTGGGGGCCCTGTTCCTAGAGGCCACGACTCCTACTCCAGTGATGGGGTCCATGGGCATCTCTGGCAAAGCTTCAGAAAGGTCCCGAACCTCCGGCATCTTTGTGCAGATCTGAAACACCACACATCAGGACTGATTTCACTTATGGAGAGAGAGGATTGTCTAACATGCTGTGCTGGCTATCAATCACTCAGGACATTTAGTAAATAATAAACTAAACTCACTCTACAACCAATCTGACCTTTCCCACAGTGTTGTTCCCCGTGTGAACGCTCAACCCTCAACTGTGAGCATTCCCACTGCATGACATCACAATGAAAACACAGCACTCCCCATGAACCCACACACCTACACAAGCTGAGGTACTGTGTCATAGTTTCAGTTTATGAACAAGAAGATTAGCCAACTTACAGATCATAAACTGGGAATATTTGAGTTTTTAGAGGGTGAAGTTGTTTTTCAGTGTTACATTGTGTGCAGGACTTTACAATTTCTGACTGAAAACTGTACAATCTAGCCAAGTGTTTTCCTGCAGCTCAGCAGCATATTAAAAAGCAGTAAGAAGTGTGGGATTTACACAGAGACCCTCTTCAAGCTGTCTGTAGAAAGAGGCCTCCTGCACAGCGTCTCCATGACCACCACAATCCTCTGTTCAGAGCCGGCACACAAAGACACAGAGGATAAAGGCCTGACTGACTCCATATTGACGTGTGTGTATGTGTGTGGTGTATGTGTGTGTCTGAAGTTTGAAAGGAAAACTGACCATGCAGATCACTGATCTGAGACACGACACTGCTGGTATCAAGTACTAACAGCACAACTTGAATGCATTTTAGTAGAGCATTCAAAATAATGATCAAAAACATTGAAAATATTAAAAAAGTTTAAATATATCTTTATTTAATTTAAGCCGACAAAGTTATAGAAGCCTGAAGTTACCACAACACAAGTCTCAGTCTCATCTTCATAAATGGATACTGGTTTCCAATCAGATCAGTACAGAATGATAACAAATCCAAATGTATTACTGTATGCAGACTTCAAGATGTGATCAGTGCAAATCTACCTTGGATTGATTAGCCTTAAAATTGGTATACTAAACAAGTTTTTTCCCTAGTTAATATCGGGGTTTGCCAAATCTGTGATCTTTTCTTACCTTCTCTTGATCCTACAGCCCTGAAATGTAGGGCTGCAACCATTAGTCGACATACTCAACTATGTCGACGATAAAAATTAATCAACACAAATTTTAATAGCTGTATTGTTGTTTTTATTGTGGTTGTCACATGGTGAAATCAAATACCAGGGGGTAATACTCATTTGTAACTTCATTTCACAGCATGAGGTGCTGTGTTATTGGATACTTTTATGGGAAAAGATCACTAAGTTTAAGTGAGGAATATTGATGAGGAAAAATCTCCACTCCCAGAGAGCGCTGTGCACTGACGGAGGCTCTGCACCTCCGGTTTGGACAGACTGACAGCTCCCGGAGTTTAGCGTCTGATAACGTGATTAAGAGAGTCTCCTTCACTCTCTGTTACAGAGAGTTTTTCAGGATCTGAGTCACAAACTAGAGTCAAAACTCCCCTAACTTTTGAAAAGAGATGACATTTATCTGATGGAGCTCTCACTCTCAAGCTCACACTGCACCGGTAACACTCAGCGGGGAGGAGGAGGGGCGGAATGTGCATGAGTGAAGTAGCGCATGTAGAGAAACGAAACTAAACGCGTTGTCATGGAGAGCTGGGAGAGAGTCAGGCGGGATCATACAGAGAGCAAAGCAAGCCCCAATAAGCAAATAAACATTAGAAAACAAGCCCAAAGTCACTAATAAGCGGTCTGTCCAACACTGCGTACAAAAACTTCATTTCCCTGTTACCTGCTTCATTCATTTTGAGATTTTTTTTTTCTATAGTACTTATATTTTTTTATGTCATCATGAATGAAATAAAGACAAACAAACAAACAAACATGACACAGGGCTGACCAATCAGAGATGAGAACCTAACTCTGGGTAAATGCAGTGAAAATGCAACACACAGGTTGAATTATAAAGGTCTGCACATTTTAAAGGTCAAATTAGGTTAAAACACAAAATAACCTAGATTAAACGACTAATCGAAAAAATAATCGATAGATTAGTCGACTTTAAAAATAATTGTTAGTTGCAGCCCTATTGGACTGTAAGAGTAAACAAACTGGCCTTTTTATTTTTTATAATTTTATTCTATATTTTGCATTTTGCTGTGCAAAACAGTGTTGTTTAATAAACTCTGTTATGAGAGAGATCGTTTTGGCATTTACTTGGGATTTATTATGGCTTTTAAATAATTGAACAACAGGAAAAATAATCGTTAGACTAATCGTCCAATTAATTGTTAGATTACTCGACTAATCGATAAAATAATCGCCCAATTAATCGTTTTAAAAATAATTGTTTACCCCAAGCCCTACTGAAATGCATCATCAACAGAAAAATCAAGCCAATGTACAAGTTGGATCAAATCAATAGCTCTGTAATAAATGTAAAAAAAAAAAAAAACTAGATGAACTGCTTATAAGCTCTTTGATCAGACTTTTGTGTTACGGTCAACAGCAATGAAGAAGCTCTGTTGGTGCGTTTTGTTTTGTGAGGTCTTAGCACGAGTTATCTAAAAAAAAAAAGAAACTGTCTTTAGAAATGTTCATAAGCAACCACATCTCACATCTTTCGTCATTGTAATAAACCAAAAAAGATCAGACTAGGCTAACAATAGCTCTGTTAGCTGAGAAGAATAAGTCAGAGCCTGCCTTGTAACTCTGATAACTATCTTTAAAAGAGCCAGCCACAACTTTTGTGTTTTGATAGAAAGCAACATTAAGATTAGCATCAGGTTTGAGAAATACCCTTAATGTTTCCAGACACGGTTTCAAACCCTGCCAACTCTATAAAGGGAGAAGACTTCTTCCCTGTCTGAGAGGAAGAGCTGTGTTACAAACTTAGTCATGATAGAAACTGCAGAGTCTCATCTGTGAACTGCAAGCTGCACTTTATTTTTAACACAGTAACTTAAACTGTCATCAGCAAATGTCAGATCACTTTCTCATGGATGTAAGTTGCTATCTACAGACTGCTTCAGCTTTTAAGCATATTATTTTTAGGCGTATTATGAATGTCTGAGGGATTAAGAATTAGATCAAACAAGAACACAGCTGGCCCCTCTGCTGGCTACAACACGTCTGTACTGCACTTGTAAACAAGTTACCTGCCTGATAGTGATTACAAACAGACATGTGTTCTGCTGCGTTGTTTATAGCTTCAGATCAGAGAAGTGGCTGATGGGAAACAGTCTCTCTGCTCAGTAACAGCTGCAGATGTTGACAAAGGCTCTTTGTAATCAGTCTCAACATTTCTGTTGTGTAGATGTCATTTAAAAGGTTTCACTCAAACATGACATTAATATTACAGATTTAGAGAAAAGAAAGACACCACCACATAATTAGAGAAACTACTGTGGAAATTATATTTTTCTATATATTTCAGTGTTAAATATTACAGATCAAACCAATACGGACTTGGCATCTCGGAAATAAGCTGCTAATTAATTGGTTCATTAAATTATCTCAGTTATAGACCTCACACAGTGTAGGAGAAAGGGATAGTGACCAGAGTATGGGCTGAATAAACCTTTCTGTTGGTTCCTTGTGATAAAGCAATTGTTCCTAATATAAAAGTTTAACTGAATATTGTAGTTTAGTATGTTTAATCTGTCTTTATTTTAAGTTAAAGCCATTTCATTACATTTCAAGACACTTTCACTTGATCTACTTGCTCGTGTAAAGCTTGTTTGCAGAGATCACCTCCAAAGCAAATGTTGACTTCCTTGTGTCAACATCATTTGCATGAATCTGTGCTGCCTTTAGAAAATCTTATATGTTTAATTATCTACATCAAATGCCGAATTTACTACAACACACTGACAAGTTAAAACAAAGTGTCACGTCATTGTGACAAAAGTCAAAAACTCAATAGAAAGCGGAACCATCAATACATGAGACAAAAACACATTGGATTTTGCATGTTCTCAGAACACCACGCAGGGAGTGCACTGGATACACTAGATAGACCAGCCTGCTAGTCAACTACCTGACGAAGTGCCAACATTCTTTCACGTTTCGTTGCCAACGCTATCCTGCTTGGATGTGTTGTGCACGTTTACGTTACCCGATGAAGATGGTTAATATGTATCCAATAGCAAACTGTAACCGACACACGTCGGCTAAAGAGACACGGCTAACAGTCTAACAAGCTAGCCCGCAATCTAAACGTAACCAAACACCAACTGCGACAAACGGTCAAGGAAATCAAAGACTCTAAATGTTTTTTTCCGCTTTAAACCTGGACAAACGTTTCACCCGGATTATAAAAGACCTTACCATACATGCAGTTCTCCACAGTTTGAGCCAAACTCATCTTTTACACACCACAGTGTCGCTTGAGGACACCCAATCTGCAGTAGCTGCTAATGCTAGCTAACTAGCTTAGCCGACTAGTCCACTTACCAGTGAGGTAAATAGTTTGATCGAGCCAGGCGTCGCGTGCTTTCTTCACTTATTCCCTCATGCACCTTCTCATAGTCCTGTGGAGACTCGCATACTTTGTGAAATTTCGACAACCGACGAAGTAATTCGATATGTAATCTGCTTTGTTTGTGTTTTCATGGTGGTACACCCATCTAGCGGTCTGGGCAGCAGGGGGGGATCTGAAGAGGAGGAGGTATGAGGAGGGGGAGTGAACAGCGCTGCTGCCATCTGGAGGAGCCTGCCCCCTAGAGCATATGCCGCCAATGTATCACTGATTGATGATAGTCACTGAAATCATATTAGGACTGCATGTCAAGCAGTCTATCAGGAGCCCAAACCCCTAAGAGCAGGTTTATAGGCCTGTACACTCTTTTCTTCACTGTGGTGGCCCAACTTTGGCTTTGACCCATGCAGCAGGACTTTATGACTTACACTGCAGGTGGTCATTCGGAGGAACTCTCTCACATTCTCAGCTTCACTTGGGAGGGCTGTTGATCTGGTCTTCGATTTAAACTGTCTGTGGAGACAATAGTAAAGTCCTCTTTGCTCAACAGGGTTAGGACTAGACAAAAATACTTGAGTAATATCCAACTACTTTCACACTGTCATGTTTGCTCAAACACACATCTCTGGAACATTTTGGCATGGAAATATTGACATTAAGATATATTTTTAAGTCAGACCGTCTGCAATCCTTGATGGATTATTCCTTTCTGATGTACTTGAGTCATAAAACCAGCGAATAAATAACTTTCTACAATGTGCAAACAAAATGTGTGACATTTACACCCAAAGATCTGCTGACATTCATGCTGCTCATTGTTGTGACACAGACAAATTACTTGTAAATGATTGGTGTGTAGGCCCCAGCCAGTCATGATTGTGAATTTTAGGGCAACCAATCATATTTCGAATGGAGTCAAGCCTCTATTTTTATCAATACCTGAAAGAATCTTGAGAAAATTAACAGACACATGCACGTACAGCATACTGTGCTTGAAGTTGACTCTTCTAATACAGTACACTAAGTCAGTTACTGTCTCAGCCACTAGATGGTGGAGATGTTTTGTTTGCAGTTCATGAGATGCCTCCTCACTAATGTAAACTGGTATGTTTAAAAGTTGTGTTGAAAATAATCCATCTAGAGGAAGGACTGGAGTGTTATGGCTTTAAACAAACATAAACAAAAACACCTTTTCTACAAGCACATGCAGTGCTGTGCCAAATTCAAAGTGCTGAAGGCAGTTTGCTGTAAACCATGTAAACTAGCAGCTGCACAGATGAAACAAAATCATGTTTAAAATATACACACGGTGGATCAGCAAACACTGCTTGTGTAATACTAAAATTCACCTCCTATAGTAAGACTGCTTGCTGTATTGTGCTACTTTTCTGAATCTACAGGGGTAAAGTGAAGTGGGTCTTCAGTGAGGGATGTTGAGCTCTCTTGTCTCATCTGACCCCAGCTGAACCTGAAAACCATCTCAGGGGGATGGATCAGCAAGAGATCACCCCAATGCCAATCCATGAGGGGCTGACAGAGGACAGGACAGATCTCTCTCTGTTATTACCATGTGTCAGACAGCATTAGAGGAGCAGGGACACTTTTCCTTTAGCAGGGGAAGGAAAAAGAATTAGCAGGAAGCGTAAAACCTGTAGCCCACTGGATCAGGAAGTTCTCAGGCTCTCTGTAAGATGCCAATATATTGACCATAAGTAAATCTTTTCTCGTTTGGCTGTTGGGACCATGACTGAAGATCTCTATTGTACAAACAATGAAGCTTGCTTTATGACTATTAAAATTAAAATCTTGCAGTGTTCTAAGGGTCTACAGGCTGGTAGTAAGCAGAGCCTGCAGGGGTTATAGCTGAAAAACAAGAGAGCATTAAAGGTAAAGACATACACATGACATGTGGTGACCTTTCAGTAAATGTCAGCTAAAACCTCCCAAGCCCTCAAACTAAGAGAGAGTGCTCTGTTCATGTTTGTGTAATAGTCCAAACTCATCATCAGTGGATGATTTATCAGTCAAACTGTTTAAGGGTTAACACAAAACATAAACCCAAATTTAAATCTTGAATATGGATGATCAGTGTGAGATAGGCAGCATTTTCTATCAGGTCAAAACTGTGTCTCATTCTGCACTACAGCAGGAACAGCTCTGAGCATCATGGGGCAGCTCCAATGTGCTGTGACTGACTGGTTCTCTCCTGAGGACCCCACCACCCCTTTCCATTATTCCCATCCTCACCTCAGGGACATGGACCAGGAACTTATCCAGAGTGAATGATGCTGGGAGCACAACAAGAACACAAAAGAGAGGAGATCTGAAAATGAATTTAGTCAAACATGTCACAGAGGAGCTTTATTTGATCTCATGTATTTTTGAGAGCATATCATGCCCATAAACATCCATGCAATGATAACAGTGCAAGGGTTCCTTGTTTATTTTCTAATCTTGCACAGAATAACACACCCACACAAACTAACATTCAGACAAAAGAATGAGTCATACTGAGTACATAATTTCAGGACTATTGGTGTGCTGGGTTAGGGATCTCTCACAACTCCATCATTCTGTTTCTGAACATCCCCTCCCCTTCCAGCTCCTGTGGTCTCATCTGTTCCCCTCAGAGACTGTAGAGAAGAAGCTGGTGATGATAAAGTTTCTCTCTTTCTGTCTCATCTCATGACCTGAGGCAGAGGAGGTTTTAAGACTGGTCTGCTCTCCTCTTCATCCTCTCTCCATCCAACCACTCACAACGCTGACTCACTGTTGATGTCTCTGACAGACTGTTCCCTGCAAGGCTCTCACAGACGTGAACAGAGGAGGCACTGTGCCAGTTTATAGCAGTGTCTCCATGCAAGACTTCATTGTTCTGATGCTGCAGCAGAGATCTGATCCTACTCAAGCTGTGTTCTGCCCCAGGCCAAGTTTGTGAGATGTACAGTATCTGCTGCCAGAGGTCAACTGAGGAGGAACGAAACAGGGAGCACAGAAGACCTCCTTCATAGATAGATACTTCAAAGTTTCCTTCCTGATGTATGATAACATTAACCTGTTATTCATGTTACAAAGCTCTATCAGCTATCTACTTCAGTCAATACAAAAGAAAAGAAAAGAAAAGAAAAGAAAAGAAAAGAAAAGAAAAGAAAAGAAAACAAAACAAAACAAAACAAAACAAAACAAAACAAAACAAAACAAAACAAAACAAAACAAACATTCACTGTGCTTCATCCAGACCCTGGTCGGTCATGCTTGCAATCTGATGGAGTACACCCCTGGTCCTCAGCTTCCTTTTCCTCTGTCTGATCCGTCCAGGACGTGGGGCAGCAGAATCCCCACACTTAGGCCCCGTTTACACGGAGACTCCCGCAACGATTCTTCCTTTGCGTTTTCAAAAGCCACCCGCGTTTACATGAGGACGGCGTGAAAACGATCCGCGTTCATACGACTCCAGGAGGAGAAGTCTCCTCTTCTGTTTTTTCTTTTTCTGCCGTTTTGTTGTGTGAGACGGTCGGCAATCCAACCATGACGCGCATTACCGCCAACTACTGGCTCAACTGGAAATGTGGCTGAGCGCGGAGCCTTCACCTGAAACTGCGAGTGCGCATGCGGTGACGTCAGCGTTTCACCCTGAGACGCTCCGCTCTGTGTTTACACGAAGCTGGATGGCGGAGCGGATTCAGATCTTTCCACTCTGGGGAGCGTTTTCAAAAGTTTGCGTTTTCACTGAAAACGCAACGTGGTCTCGTCTAAACGGAAGTCCAAAACGCAACGAAATGTTTGCGGAATCGACCGTTTTCGGCGTCGTGTAAACGGGGCCTTAGAGCCCACATCACCTAACCCTGGTCCTCCATGTCCACAACTGCAGAGAAACACTTTTGTTAAACCCAGCAGGAGGGAGCAGCTGGAGTCCAAACAGAGACTGCTTAGAGCAGAGGCTGTGTCCACATGTGTAAAACATTCCCCTAGAGGTGTGCTCTGTTATCAGCCTTCACATTGAGTTGGGCTACTGTCTGCTGTCCACTCTGTGCATAAACACTTAGGACCGCTCAGCTGCATCTCATGCGTGCGCTGCATCCAACAGTTCCAATAAATAGACTCCTGCACCAGCAGTGATGAGGACAGTGATGCTGCTAATGATGTAATGAAAAGCATTATCTTAAAAAGTTGGATATGCCTTACACTGAATTCTGGAGTTCTATGTTTATTTCGTTTTAATTCACAGTATTCCTTGGCAGATCTACACTGTTTGACAAGGGTGATCCAACTAGTCCACTGACTAATGCATGGATGGCAAAAAAAATATGAGGGGCTTAAAAATGTGAATCATATTTCTTAGCTGACTTAACTAACAATGTACACTTTAAGTACTTAAAACTTACATATATTTTGTTCCACTGTATAATTTCAAATAAGGAGATGTGCTACACTGATTTCCATACGTATCATTAAACAGATATTGTACCTTTTTGAGCTTTCATTTTTGTGTAATAGTGCTCTGATTTATTTTTTGGTTTATTTTGTACTGTTTCATTTTCCTTGATGCAATGATAATCTTTTTACAATCTTTTATCATTCAATACATTTCGATGCAATGAAATCATTTCTATTTCTTTACTGTAAAAGAGATTTTTAGTAATGACTTTTTCTCATCTGGATACTCTACATTTTTTATGATTGAAAACAAAATATTTATTGTTCTTTTTATTTTATTTTATTGCATCTATTTCATTTTTTTGTTATAAATAACTGATAATTCCTAATTATTCAAAGAAAAAAATATATTATTGGTATTATTTTGATTAAATGCGTTCTTTTATAATCAGTTTTTTTTTGTCCAATTAATGAGTCCCTTTTTCCAAATCGTGTTTTATTTCGAAGAAATTGCCCCGGAAGCTAACACGTTTGGTTTCCGGTAGGCTGGACACAGCGGTTACCTTTGAGCTGTAGTTCTATTATGATGTTGCTGTAGCGGTTTATCACTTATGAACATGGTTTATATCTGTACCAAGAGGATGCTGAGATAAAATGGGGCCGTGCAAAGATAGTTTTTCCTCTTTGGATGTGACTTCTGAAGGTATGTCTCTGCTGTTGCTTAACGTTAACTGTTTAGGGAGGCTAGATTAGCTGCTAAGCTAATCGCTGCTAGCTGTCCAATAAAGGGATTCAGTAATGATAGCCTTAACAAGCTAACGAGCTAAGTAGATGAAACAGATGCAGATTGCTCTGACATTTTAGATTAAATGTGATTTAAGTTTCAGTATTGGGTCAAAGAGTAGGTGGACGTTAATGCAGCCAAGGTTGAGGAGATTTGCGTTAGCCTGTTGGCTTTGGAAATTCAGAAGCCACAATAGCTAGTAGCATAGATAACGTCAAACTAGTGAAGTCACCGGGAAATATGACTGGTTAGTTTTGCTTAAGGATAATCAAAGGTAGCCACAGGTACAACCTAAAACAAATACAAAGCAGAATATCCTCTCTTTGTGAAATTAACCATAAAACTAACATGCCACTTGTTTTATTTTAAAGTGACAGAGCAAACTTAACAGCAAAACCACAGCTTAGCTTCAGCATTAGCTGCACACACAGTCAGAAGCATTTTAAGGTGATTTCTTATTTTAGGTGCAACCCGACACAGTTGAGGAGCTGTTGGGTTCGACCTGAACATGATATTTGTGTGTGTTTGCGAATGACTGCTCAAATTCTTGACCTGTTGTGTGCTTCACCATTAGCATGCAGCATGCTAACTAGCTCTCACTCCGGCTAATGTGACACTAAGGGGTTTGAATTGTTTTGCCCTGACACACAGCTCTCCTCTCTGTGTTTAAATTACAAACAACTCCATGTCCACAGTGTCAACACTCAGAACAGTCTTTCTCGTGCTTTGTGAGGGAACATTCACTGGTCCATACAGGGGTGCTAACATACTGGAGAAAACTGAGTTTAGTTAACAGAAAGCCAGGTTATTGTTTAGACTCTGGGGTTGCCCCATGACATGTCATGATCTACAATGTGAATGTCAGATGATTTATAAAATAACTGGACACATATTTAGCCTGATTAAATGATCAAATGACCAGCTTTCTGAACTCTAGGCTGACAGCTCATGAGACTGTAATCTCCATTAACAAATTTCTGCATTTGAAGCAGAAACTAAACTAATGGGTCGAGATTTTTGGTGGTAGGCACTTTGGGTAGGTATTTTCGAAAATACAATTCTTATTTAGTGCCATTTATTGAAAATACTTGGTAGAAATAAAACACAATATTTATTTGTATGTTTAAAGAAGTCTTTAATCACTGAATAAAAATGAATTTGCATTTGAGCCCTGTTTATCTACATTGAAGCAGTTCCCCTTCCACAGTGGTCACCATACTGCATCACACAGAATAGAAAAGTTGATAACATACACATATGGTATTTTGTGTGGCCGCAGCCTATACATTGGTTGGAAGACAGTGCTATAGATAATAGTAGTTTTTTTGTTTTGTTTTTTAAACAAAAAAAGTGTTAATATACATTTTTGATTGTAGAAACTTGACAAATGGGGGTTCATTCTTATGAAACATCACAACATTTTTTTTCCTGAGGTCACTGTTCTTTAACTGACTCACCAGGTGATTGGCTACCAGGCCAACACAGAACAACTTAAAGCTCTGTGAACTGCATTTTAATCATGCTGTTCTAATATTCACTTCTGCTTTGATGAGCCACTCAACTTCAATTACAGATAAACACTTCCATGTTTTAAATATCACCACAAGTCATATTTAGTTCATTGCCCTTTTGTTTTTGTTAGAATCAGTTTCTGGAAACAAAACCACGTTTTATCAATCTTCATTTATATAGCATTAAACAAGAACAAACATTTTCTCAGGACACTTTCCAAAATCATTAGCTGGTCTGGACTGGCTAAGACACAACATTAAGACAACATAAGAAGGCTGGTCTCATCTTAATCTGCCACGAGTAAAGCACTTTAATTTGCATTTAACAAATTACAATGACAAGAAAGAACTTCCTTTTTACAGGCAGTTATCTCGAGTACAACCACACTCGTGTTAGGCAGCCATCTACCTTGACTGTGTTAGAGACTAAGTGTTATTAAGGTCACTAAGGTTATTGAGTTGTAAAAGTTGTCAGACCATGTCTGAAGTCATGAGTGTGTTAAATTTGATCAGACTGAACAACTTTAATGACAAAAAAATAAACAAGAGAGGAAAGTTTTAATGTGATAAAACCTAGAATGAGACAATCAGACCTGCAGCACTAAACAATAAAAAAAGGATAAACATGTATAAATGGAACATACACACACCAGATGCACAGTGCCTTGTCTCCTGCACCTATGGATGGGTACCTTTCACATTCGAAATCATTCAGGTACCGATGCACAGTAACGGTCAATTCGTATTGATTCTCAGCCATATCAGTTTTTGATACTTCTGTGTTTTTATTTGGTAATATTAATTTGTAAAATTAATTAAAAAAAAAATCAATTTAACATATTTAATCACTATCCAGTACTACAGATGGAATTTGGTCGGCACCAGTAGAAGTACCTAATTCAGTACCCATCCCTAACTGTAGCATGTCTTTCTGTCTACCTCTAGGTTATTTTGTCATGATTTGTTGTCTTGTAAATAAGAAGTGATCAATAAAACATGCTGCTAAAGTTTGCGGTTTTCCAGCAACACTTGAACAAATCTCCTGGCATCATCTTCTGACTATCCTTAAGCTTTGTTTTCTTGTAGCACAGACATAACTGAGCAGTAGGTTGTCCAAACCTTAAACTGTGTAAAACAACACTATGTTACCCGTCTGTTCCTGACACAGTGACATGAAGCCAAGTGCATGAAATGTTTTTTCTCCTCACTTAGGTACTCGGTTCTTCCCTGCCTCGGATCACAGAGATTAACCGAGAGAAGGAGATGGAAAAGATGACTGCTCTCCACTCGTCATCAGGCTCCACTTTAACGCTCTCAGAGAGATACTGAAGAGCGTGAAGGCTCCTCTGGCTTTCAGCAAAGAGCGTGAGAGAAGAAGAAGGCCCCCACAGCTTTGAGCCACCCCTCATAAAGCAGAGGAAATGGCTTTCTTGGACAATCCAGCCATTATTCTGGCCCACATCAGACAGTCTCATGTGACCAGCGATGACACGGGGATGTGTGAGATGGTCCTGATCGACCAGGATGTGGACCTGGAGAAGTGCCAGCTGGCTCTGGTGCCTGGCAGCAGCTGTGGGTCGACTGGTTCTGGTTCTCTGAGCGAGGGGGGGACCAGTGTGACGGACAATCACGCCTGTGACCTCTCCCAGTCCATGGACATCACCTCCAGCTGGGACTTTGGCATCCGTCGGCGCTCAAACACAGGTAAACATAAGCACTGTCAGGCAGGGCTGGCTTCCTGTGCTCAGAAAGCCCGTTCTGCTGCTGTTTTGGGGTTGTTTGTCTGATCCGGGACCTTAGTTCAGCTTGAGTCAAATTGTGTGTTGTTGATTATTGTTGTTGCACAAGCATCAGCATGGGGTCAGGTTGTGTTTCATCACGTGTATCTTACTAACTCTTATATGGTGAGTATCCCCGATCAGATTAACATGAACGAAAACTTTTTTATCACTCAAATCAAGCAGTGTGTGTGTCATTGTTGTTTTTGATTCTGATGTCAAATTTAATTTGGATTTGAGTTAATAAGTTCTCTTCTGATGGGGCTCAGTATCTGACAGTCATTACATGGATTTAGTTTTTTCTCTCCCTGATCTCATATATACTTCGACACCCAGCTTACAGATGGTATAGGGAGCTACCATTTCCCCCCCTTTTTTTTTTTTTTTTTTTTTAGGAAGAATCCTTCACCAAGGCAGATTTGGTGTTAGCATTTCAGTTTCGCAGACAATTGTTTGTCAGATTTTAGTTTTGCCCACCAGATCTTTTGTGCAAGTCACTTTGATCAAGGTTTAGTGCCTGATCAACATCAAATCATGAAATGTTTCTGTTGTGTTTAATTTGGGTTTAAGAATCTTGTAGAGCATCATTCAGGTTTTTAAATTTGAAGGTAATTTGGGGAGACAGGGAGTCCAAAGGTAGACTGGATGTCTCCTTTTGGCTTTCTTTAGTTTTTTTGGCACTGAGTTTGGTGGAGTGCTGGTCCTGGTTCTGGTCCTGGGTTGTGGGTAGATTTCAGCCCTGAGCACTGACCTGTGGTGGCTGTTTCCATCAGGACTGCAACAAGACAGCCAAGAGAAACCTGGGGTTGCTGGTAAGGCACGAGGGATGGACAACATGTTATTTATGAAGTGTGTGTGTGTGTGTGTGTGTGTGTGTGTGTGTGTGTGTGTGTGTGTGTGTGTGTGTGTGTGTGTGTGTGTGTGTGTGTGTGTGTGTGTGTGTGTGTGTGTGTGTGTGACTGTCTTTACAGGAAGGCAACAGTCAAACCATCATTAGTAATCAGTCACCGAGCTGTTGCCCTCATTTGACCCAGTGTGTACAGTGTTCTTTCCTTTTTGCTTTGTTCTTTATGTATTAAGAGGTTTTTTCTCTCTCTGGCTGTTTTTGGCACCGCTTGAAGTTTTCCTGTCACAGAATTTAAAAGCTTATTTTCTGTTTTCAGCCCAAAGACTTGAAAGATTAAGGAAGGAACGACAAAACCAAATCAAATGTAAAAACATACAGTGGAAAGAGAGGCAGTCCTCCCAGTCAGGTACGTAGTAGCTTTGATAATGTTACATCTCATTGTGTTCATTAAATCCAGCATTGTTTCTGGGACCAGATAATCCAGATTTACAGGCGTCAAAGACACCTAAATCCTACTTAAAGTTTGTATTCAAAATAAAAAGGGTTTGATCCGGATTGAAAAATTAAATCTAATCCAGTTTTTGATCCTTACCTTTCTTGTAAACAATGCTTCACATGATTTGATCCAATACATTAATTCAGATTTGAATGGATTACTCCGAAACTGTTGGTACCAGGACAGAGAAGTTGTCACATGCACAATAACCCAATTATTATACAGGCCACTTGGACTCTTTTTGTCATTTTGTCCTTGAAAGAGTCAGAGGTCATACTCATGAAGCTAATCTGCTCTTCTTTCAGGAACTGTTTGAATTTTTTTCGTTTGCCCAAATGGTTGAGGAGTTTAAGTGATTTAAAGAGCAATGGGAGCGTTTGGTGTTTAGAAGGAGCTTGTTGTTGTTATCTACAGTTGATACTTTTCTACCCCAAATTTAAATTCCTCTTGCAGAAAATACCTACTGTCAGCACAAAGAGATTTATTTTCAAAATCAAGTTTTCATCTTGTTCTCTGAGCAGTGGAGGATCTGGGGTTGCTGTTTGAAAAGCGGGACTTAAAGGACCGGCCACGGACTCCAGGTACCAAATCTACCCTCTCACTTCGTCTGGAGCAATGTCCTCAACAACTCAACAACCCCTTCAATGAATACTCCAAATTTGACGGGAAGGTGAGTTATCCCACTCTGGTATCTTTCAGTCAAAACTGGACCACATTACTTCTCAACCAAAACCAAAGAGAGTCTTTGAGGTGAACCATTTTCATCAAGCTCCAGGCCTTTTCTACATGTGTTGGGATCAAAGTGTGCTCTTGTTTTTGTCTCTAAGTGTTTAACAACATAACAGAGACAAAGCTTGTGAAACCACAACCACAGACAGTTTTTACATCACTCGCACACCACACCACACATTACTGATGAAAACCGTCGTTTTAGCTTGTTGAAGACAGGAGTTGTTGTTTTACTGCAGCCCTGGTCTCTGAAGTTTGTATTAGAATAACATTTTTGTTTTGTTTGTTTTGAATTGATGTTAATAAGACAGAGTTAGACAAGGCTGATTTACTCTGAAAGATAAAATAAGTGTTTCTCTGAATGAGGTCTGCTGATAGGAAGTAACCAACCAAAGCAGCGACGTGTTCTGCTCTTACCAGCCCTTTATACTCATTAGAGCTTTACATAACAGAGCTCCACAGAGTTTTGTCAGACAGACATCGTAAACCTATCAGTGATAGAAAACAAGAACTGTTAGTAGTTATACATCTTCATCAAGAATTATTTCACAGACATTACAGCACATTGACTACTGCAGGATGAATTCATCCACTGGAGACATTCAGAAACATGTTTCATACTTATTATTCCCTTGCTGCTGTATATTGGGTAATCTCCTTGATGTCTTTATTGTCATCTTTTTTGTTTCCAGGGCCACATCGGCACAACAGCCACAAAGAAGATCGACGTCTACCTCTCCATGCAGATGGCTCAGGAGAAGCTTCACCCCATGACCGTGGTGACCATCGCCAATGCCCGTGTCCACGACCTCATCGGACTCATCTGCTGGCAGTACACGAGCGAGGGACGAGAACCCAAACTCAAGTCAGTGCAAACACAGATCCTGACTGATTTAATACCTCGTGGAAACCTGCGTAACCAATCCTTCTCCTGTGCAGTGAGAATGTGAACGCGTACTGCCTCCACATCGCAGAGGACGACGGGGAAGTCGACACGGATTTTCCTCCTCTGGACTCCAACGAGCCGATCCACAAGTTTGGTTTCAGCACGCTGGCTCTGGTGGAGAAATACTCGTCACCGGGCCTCCCGTACAGACAGTCGCTGTTTGTCAGAATGTGAGTCAAATAAAGAGCTGTCCTGATGCTGTCCAGGTTTGTGACAGCATCCAGCATCATGCTCCAAATATGTGTTTTGACTTTGATCTGTGCATGAAAGAAAGAAAAGAGGCACAGATATTTTTACGCTTGTGGCGTATTTTATCCTCGTGGGGAATTGAATTAGTGAAGTTTCATTGGTTCAGATATTGTCACAGCAAATTCTGGCATCAGGGAGTCAGGGAAGTACAAGATGGTCATATGTTTAGGAAATGTATTATCTGTAAAATCAGCATCACCACATGATTACGTATGAGAAATATTAATAAATAAAAAACAACATTTTACCGATAACAAGAAATGCATTTCAATTACAAACACAAAATACAGTTCATTGTTTAAGACAATGGTTCCTGTCCATATTATGATATGAAACTAGCAATAGTTTTTTAATTATTCAAGCTCCTAATTCACATGTAAAGTCTTTGGATCCACAGAGTAAGGTCTGAATAATGATGCTGAAAATTAAAACCCTGAGTTAGATTTTTTAATTTAAAAGCAAAAAAGACAACAGGAAGGTCTTATCTCGTATTTTTCTGAATTACAACATAATTGCACATTTTTCTTGTGCAGTGGGGCCACTCCTCAAAGAGTTAACTGGCACCCCTCCAGCAGACCTCGGCCTGAGCCTGGGCTTGAACTGGCATCCCTCTGATTCCCAAGCACAGTCCCTACAGACTGAGCCATGCTGCCCCATGAAGATAACCATCCTCATTTTTGTTATAAATAACCTTAAACTGAATATTTTCTTTTTCTCCATCATTCTGATGTTGATTGTTCAGCTGTCTTTAACTGGTCAGTATAGTTTTTGGTGATGGAGATGCAGAGACTAACCTAACCCTTTCTGTGTTTCTCCTCCTGTTAGAAATGCTGCTCATGGTTTCTCTCTGATCCCCGTGGACAGTCTGAAGGTAACCATGAAGGAAATCCTCCAGAAAGCGCTGAAGAAGAGGAAAGGTTCCCAGAAAGGCTCAGGTAATCACACAGGTACCAACTGTCCGACCTTCTTTCCTCTCATTCATATTAAAGGAAGAACATTTGTCCTTGTTTCGACTATTTTCTCTCCCTGTATATTCCTGTCCTGTCGATGAGCTTCAAATAAAAGGTGGAGTTTACTTTGGTTGGTTGTAGCACCTACTGTCTGTGAGACATCAAATAAAACACTCTGCATATTTTTACCTGAAGCTGAGAATAGCTCCTGTTTAACTTATTTGTTGTACCTCCAGAGGAGGATCCATTTAAGATGGTGAGATTATTGTTGCACACAGTTTGCATTGGGCCGGTCTACACACTCACACATGCACGCACACACTTAACAGATGGTTTTCAGTTTCACACACAGGCGGTTGGAAGATGCCTGCTGTCTCATTTACATTTATATGAGTATTGATCACGTATTCTAAACTCGGAGTCACAGTCATTGTCTTCTCACTTACGTTCAGTCAACCTGCTTCCTCTAGGATGTTCAGAGTTGCTCCCGTCAGGATGATATTTCCGATCTTCGCTCCTGCAGAAGCAGTTGTTTCAAATACTGACACAAAAACTTGCTTTGTACCAAACACTTCTGCTGTAGTTAGCTGTTTTTGAATCTTATAGTTTTTAATTGATCAGATTTGATGATGTCTGTGCTGTGATAAGAATTAACAACCCCATGACAGTCATGAGCAGATAAACAGTAATACAGGTTACAAACAAACAACATCTGAGCTCCAGAACAACAGTTGAAAGAAGAATTTCTAAGCTGTGTTTCTGTCGCCTGTCCTGTCCGCTCTCTGTCAGGTCCGATGTATCGTCTGGAGAAGCAGACGGAGCCAAATGTTGCTGTAGACTTGGACTCAACGCTGGAGATTCAGAGCACCCTGGAGTTTTGTCTCGTCAGAGAAAACAGTACGTTACACAGAGAGATCAGCTGACCAATAAAAACAAACAGCTTCTTTAAACTCTTCTCTAACTGTCTGTGAAAGACGCTGTGAGGACTTTTGAGTGACCTTGAAATAATCTCCCTTTTATACATTTGCCTTTTTATGATCCATGATTCAAAATGAGACTATCAGAGCAAAACTTTGTTGTTTCCAAATTCTATTCTTCCACATTCTGTGGCCAGGATGGATTTTCCCCAGAGGAACACAGATCCACTTACAGCATGTAGAACAGAAAGTTTTCTTGAGCAAAGAAAAGTAGTGTAAAAAGACAATCCTCTCTCCATTAACTTGCTTTGAAAACAAATGCATGACATGACAACAGTCGGTGATGGTGCTCATGGGAATCAGAGTCTTCATCCTGTAAAAATGACTCTGACTCTGGCCAAAGTTGTCCCTGCAATTGATGCAAAACAGATTGTCCCCACAGCAGCTAGCAAAGCCAGTCAAAAAAGTGATTTTTAAATCCGGTTTAGAATATTTAGATGTGTTATTGATTGATTTTCTTTTGTTTCCAGGCTCCAGAGGCGAAGAGAGCTCAGAAGAAGACCCTCCCATTGACATCACTACAGTGCAGGACATGCTGAGCAGTCACCACTACAAGTCCTTTAAGATCAGTATGATCCACAAGCTGCGCTTCACCACAGATGTCCAGCTAGGTACACACTGATTCCTGAAAAATGATTAAGTGTTGCTTTCTTTTTAGCTGCAGATTGCACATTTAGGACAAAGACTGTCTTAAATTGTTTAAAAGGCTCAGTACGTGCACATAGTGAGATCCAGATGTTTAATCCGACAACAACAATTTTAAGCAGCATGTCTTATCCAGGAACACAAGATGCCTTGTCCTGCCTGCCTTCCTTTACCACTCCTACACAGCTCAGTTTGAGGCTCCTACAACCAACACTGCACAATCATTCCAGCAGAGGGAGCCAAAAACAGGCTCAGATGTTCATGTTCAGCAAGCAAAAAAAAATCTCCTCATTCAGTCTGTTGAAGTGTTTCAGATAAACGACCAGGAAATAAAAGATTCGACCCCTGACCCACCAACGTTCATTTATTATTGTGGAGCACAGCATCCCTGCTGGTCAATCACAATTTATGTTTGAAATCTTTTTTTTTCTGTTCAGGCATTTCAGGAGAGAAAGTGGAGATTGATCCTGTCACCAATCAGAAGGCCAGCACCAAGTTCTGGATCCGACAGAAACCAATCTCCATCGACTCAGACCACCTCTGTGCCTGTGACCTCGTCGAGGAGAGGAGCCCCAGTGAGTGAACCCACACCCAGCACCCATTTTACAGCCCTGCACATCACCACCTGAGCAGGACATTCACTGTCTGTTAAACTCTTTCTTTTCTTTAGGTCATGCCATTTTTAAACTCACTTATCTCAGCAACCATGACTACAAGCCTCTCTACTTTGAGTCTGATGCTGCTACGGTCAATGAAATAGTGCTCAAGGTGAGTTTAGGTTGTCCTTTTTAAAAAGTCTGGGTCTGCATCAGTTCGATCAGTTTTTCACTGAACCTCGGGACATTTGCAAATATTTTATGAGCTTTTTACCATTCATTCAGCGCTGTAGCTCTAGGAGCTGTTGATGAATAAATTATGAAGTTTGCAATGAAATATCTTTTTTCAGTTTTCCAGGAACAGATTACCTCAAAAAGGAATTTATAAGTTCCTATAAATTGTCCTGTTTGTTACCCATGTATTTGAAGAAGGAATAAAACAACTTATTGTATGTTTGAACAAAATTAAGTATAAAGAACGAGGTGTTGTTTTCCTTCCTCTTTATCTTCAGGTGAACTATATTCTCGAGTCGCGGGCCAGCACCTCTCGGGCCGATTACTTTGCCCAGAAACAGAGAAAACTGAGCCGCAGGACCAGCTTCAGTTTCCAGAAAGACAAGAAGACGGGTCAGTAGACAGACTGACGCTGCTCAGACACCTGTCTGTCTGTCACCTGTCTGTCTATTTACAGACAGCGTTTAAAAGGCCTGACAGTCTCACTCAGACAGCGTCACGCTGACAGAGGAGGAGACCTGACATGAAGTCAGAGTCAGATGAGCTGAGAGAGCGACGGATGAGAAGCGGGAAGAGACGATTGTGAAATCCTCTGAAACTCACGGAGGAAGAGTCCACAAGCTGAAACGCGCTCCTCGTCCTTCTTTTGGGAGAGAAAGAGACTTTGAAGAAATGTGGGACAGATTTAAAGCTGCCTGTCGCCATCAATTCTCCTTCATTCACTGCCTCCATCTTCAGATGGATTCATTCAGCTTCTTATAGTCCAACATTGAATCAAAGCTACATGCTAATATCTCTGCTTCTGTCCTCCATCTTTAACAGATTTAACACAAACTGTCACATTTTTAATGTCTGTACATAAAGATTTTACATTCATGAAATTAAATAATGATGACAAAAAACAAGAAGTCTGGATTAATTTTTGATCGCTTTTATAGAAAATACTAAATATCACCTGATCCTTTTATTCATCAGCATTACCAAGCTGAAACCAGTCCAGTGTAATACAATCGTAATTTTAAAAAATCTACAGGTAGGGCTCATTTTTCTATGCCTCTGACAGTATTCACTGCAGCACTGGAAGAAATTTGCACTATTCTTCCCAACAACAGCTGAGCCTGCAGACGGAGGGTGCTGGACTTGAACCATCAACCTAACTGAGACAAGTTGACAACCCACTGTACCTCTGAGCCGCAGATGGCCCTAATATTCTTTTTTTACAGTTGTGATACTCTGACCCTGTAGCCCGTGCTTTCTAAAGCAGTTGCACTGCCATCTGGTGGCCAAGTATGAACCAAATACCTGGGTTTGTAAGGTGAGGTGGTATCGTCATCCCAAGTCACAGAAAACCCTGCTCATTAACTCACTGTTTATTTATTTGAACAAAATATGGTTTCTCTAATTTCCCTGAAGTTAAAAAGAAAATAAATTTCACCCCACAGGAAAACATGACAACACACATTTTCCCTGAAAGACTTACCACATACACACCTGACAGAGCCCACGTACAACTCTCTGACACATCAGAGACAGAAATGATGGTTCTGTCTGAGCCGAGGCACCCTGTACCTTCTCACACAGGTTATGAAAGCTGAAACTTGATGTGGGTTGCTGACTGGCTTTCTCCTTTCTTCTTTCACCCAGAGTCAGAAAACAGTCCACAGAGCATTTGTCTGTGCAGTCTGATGGCCTCACTAATTAGTACAAACCATTTTTTTAATTTAAAGAGGGGGTATTGTTATCTATTTTAGGCTTCATACTGTGCTTCTGGTAACCTGTAGTCACTTTACACGACCTACAGCTCAAAAAAAAAAATTCTTACACTGGTGTTTCAGAAAACCTTTATATAGGCCCCTGTCTGAAGTGCTTTATTTTAGCTGCTGTCTCTTTAAGGCTCCACACTCAACAAACTCCCTTCCCTTTGATTGGCCAGCTCTCTAGAGGCCTGTTGGTGGCAAAGCTAAGGGCAGACCTTGGTGTTTGAGGTCCGCCCATAGTAGTAACTCACAGTAACAGTTGAAAAATGTTCCTTGGAGTTCAGACAAAATGTATTCCTCTTTCTAAAATAGAAAACTTTGGCGTCTGCTCACAGTGCTAATCAAATACCATGTTTTGAAGTTAGAGGTAAAAAAAAACAAAAAAAAAACATAGCTTTTCTCTGAAGGCTGCCTGGTGTGTTAAATTCTAAAAGCACTGATTTCAGTAAAGTTATGGTTATTTTTTACACAGTCTCTACCTGTGGATGTTAATGCCTCAGACATCAGCAGTGGAGCTAAGATGTTAAAGCAGAGCTGACTGACATATCACGACGGTGTTTTAGCAGATCCTCAGTTAATCTGAGTCACTCTGAATGAAGTCTGGTAAAAGGCTGCACAGTTCAGCTCAGGTTTACATGAGTCAGAGACGCTGCCGAGAGAATCACAGCCGGAGGATTATGTAAATGAAGAGATAATAATGAGCCACTGGTCAGGGACCACCAAGGTTTCTTGGCCCATCTGGATCATTAGCTCTTTATCTGCTTTTACTCATGAAGAGATGCAGGACTCTGTGCTGGACTGGGCCCCCAGAGACACCGTAATGGTGATTTAGAGAGCGCCAGGTTTCTCTTCAGCCGGACCATTGTGGAGAAAAACCAAAGACTCCTCCAGAGAGAGGATTTTAGACTGCTGAAATGTGAACATGGTCAAATGTTTTTGAGTGAAGTGATCCAATATTATTCCAATCGGTTATTACAACATGAATTTTAAAAAGACAATATAGTTCTATCTATAAAAAAAATGTGCTTATTTATTCTTTGCTGTAGACTGTATACAGAATGGACAGCATAGCTCTGCTTTTTACCGTTTACGCTTCTGAAGTCCTTCCAGACCTGTCTCAATATTTCTGAAAAATCTACACAAGAACGTCAGCTGCCAATCATCGTTAAATGTGAGGTCAAACTCCATTTTAACCTCTAATAACTAATGAAAGAAAAAAAGGGACTTAAACAACGCAGCTCAATAACATCTCAATATCATCACTGCATAAAGTTGTGAGAAATTTATTTATTTTTTCAAATTTTGACCACAGCTCATCTGGAATGGCTGGGGAGACAGAGGTTTCGACCTATACTGCAGCCAAACACCAGGGGGAGCAGTTTTCGAGGAGACTTCACTTTGAGCAGAGTAAGTTTGTTTTTGTTTGTTTTTTTCAAAGTCCATGGTCGACACAATCAGGTGGCTGAATGCACCTGGTCATTACATGACATCATTTTGCTGCAGTGACGCTATTGGTTGAATGCAATAAAGCAGAGCAGAACACGCCAGGAGCTTCAAGCTAAGGAGTGTGATGTATCGGAGTAGAGGTATTAGATTGGGACTCAGTATTGGCAGATACTAAAAATCAAATGACTCTAAAAAAAAATGGGCAAAAAAAAAAAATGAATGGAACATCCCTGTTGTATGGATGTAGTGTCTTTATTAGTTCCCGATAAGCAGTCCATGTTGGAACTGGAGTCGTACTAGAAATGTTGAACTCAACTTGAGATCCATTTGAGGTTGGATGAAGCAAACCTTTTTTGGAGACAGTTTGATGACTTAGAAAATAAGTTATTGAAGAAATTTACTTCATATAGTATGTGCCAATTAAGCACCCAAACATTTTTGTTTTTTGTTTTTACCAGGCTTTTTTCTGTTAAATTCTACTTTTTGGCTGGGTGTGTATGTGATTTCCTGTATTTTAAATACTACGCTGAGCTGTATGATGTGATCTTTACACACATTCACAGTCTTATTCACAACGTTGGAGCTTATTGGCTTCTGACGTAAGTCCATTGAGTCTGATGAGTTTAACAGCCCAGTTGCTGGACTGAGACTTTGACATTAAAAATGACAGCTGGAAAGTCATAACTGATCTGTGTTTTTAAGTTTTAACAAAAGTGACAACAGTTAGAGTTGGTAAAAACTGAATATTGATGGGTTATGAGCTTTTCACCCTCAGGTGTCTGGGAAATACATTTGAAAATATAAACATGTACCAAAACAGTATCATTCATCTTCTGGTATGGATTACTATATTATGAGTAATTAGTAATGGCTCAAACTACTCCATATTGTACAGTTATTATCCATAACAGGGAGGCTAAGCGCCGCCCTGTTGGCTATGGCTGCCTTTTGCAGCAGCTCTCTCTTCTTTGTCCTTGTCTTGTAATTTTTTTTCGTCTCTTTTTCGCAATCTTTGTATTTGGAGTGGATCATTACTTTGGCTCATTTGTTGGTCATGGACACCAAACTTTTTGTGGCTTCAGCGATATTTTTACTACTTTTTCTCCTGTGCTTGTCTGGAGATCCTACATGTAACCATGGCTGCATTGTTCACATGTAAACTCAGCTGTCAGCAGCCTGTGGCATGTCAGTGCTAACTGGTGTAAGGCCTGATGTTTTCCCACAAGGTGAGGAGAAGGAGGTGAGGACGACTTGCTGGTTCTCAGGTGTGAGCTAAGAAGTGACGACATGGACCTGTCCTTCCATCCATCGTTATTGGGAATGCAAGATCTATTTCCAATAAGATGGATGAGCTAGCTGTGCTAACCCAGCAACAGAGGGAATACCAGAGGGCAAAGTAGCATCATGCTATTCACAGACATAGCTAAAGAAGCTAACACCAGACACCAACGCCACATTGGAAGAGCTTCACCTGCTGTGAGCAGACAGGATCTAGGCGACAGAGATGGAGCATGACTGAAGAAGCTCAGTCCTGGACCCTGTGGAGGTGGAAAATGATGGACAAGCTGTGAGCATGTACTTTCTCATGGACCTTTTTGCACTTTCTTTACACTTTCTTACTTTTGTTTTCTTAATTGCTGCTGTGACTTCAATTTCATTGTACACTTGTTACACTTGTTACAATGACAATAAAAAAAAAATTCTATTCTATAAGTAATTTGTAATTACTGTCCTTAGAGGGGCCCAGATATAAACAATGACACAGACACATCAAAACAAACATTTATACATAACACTCCACAAAAACTGGAGCACCGGGTTGGAAACACCACTGAATTATGCAAATAACTAAGTTATTCCAGTCATGTACACAGATACACATATATTTATAACTAAATATCTTCTTGAGTCCTTTGAGTCAGTGAAAAGTTTTAAAGCGTATCTGTTCCTCTCTGTCAGCTTCCCACAGAGGACTAAAGAGAGCAGCTTTGACTCTGGGCCAGAATCCTGAGGCTCTGTGCACTCACCCCTCTGCTCTTCACATGGCCTACATTCACACACACTCACTGCTGGGTTTTCAGAGCGCTGGTATTGACGGAGTCTACAGATGAATGAACTGCAGTGCTCTAATGTGCTGCACTTATCTGAGGCTGCACAGCCTGTCAGACTGCCAGCCGTCACAAAAGACGCTGAGCTGAGAGGCTTGACTCTCCGCCAGAGGACCCCGGCCTCGCTCCTCGCTACCCTCACTGCTTTACATTCTTTCACTGTCATGGCCTACATTCAGACACACACACACACACGCACACACACAGCTGTAACAAAGCCTGAGAAAGATCAACGATTTATTGATTGTGAAATCGAAGGTGGAGCACACTGGGATGAAGGACTGATGGAGGTCAGAGCAGCAGAGCAGTGACGGTGGGGGGGATCATCTCACCTTTAAGGTCTGAGGCTCCATCAAGTCCAGCTGAAAGAAAGGGGGAGGGGTGGTGGTTAAAATCTAACTGAGATGGCAGTAGTTTATCTTCAGTCAGTCTTTAAACAGAACCCAGAGATCGACTATCAGTCCCTCCACGGTTGTTCAAGACTTTTGCAGGCTGAAAAGTTTGGAGATTTTTTTTTTTGTTGATGGTGAGCAAAGACTGTCAGGTGAGCTGTTATCTACGGAAGATTATTGCTGCCACACAATAAGAAAAAAAAGAAATAAGTATCACATTAAATTCTGATATGCAAAATGTTTTTAGGTGATACTAAATGATCATGTTTTTATGTGACCAGGTTTTGGGGTCGTTGCACAGTTTGTGTCTATGGAGCCTTACCTGCCCTTACCAGAATGTTGTTTCTGCCTGGCAGCATTGGGCTTCCATAGTTTTCCTCTTTCACTTCTTTTAATTTTTGTTTCAAGATGCCAAAGTGAAAGTTCAGTTAAACTTAAGACAGATACCTTCAAATTCCTTCACAAGGAAGTGAAAAAATATCTGAACTTAAAATTAAAGGCTGTTAAAGCCTCATATGTAACAACCTGAGATATATGTGTATATATATATATATATATATATATATATATATATATATATATATATATATATATATATAGAGAGAGAGAGAGAGAGAGAGAGAGAGAGAGAGAGAGAGAGAGAGAGAGAGAGAGAGAGAGAGAGAGAGAGAGAAATAAACCCTGAAATGTAATGTAACAGGTCGGTAATGTAAAAAAAAAGTGCCAAGCCTAAAATGTAATTCTTTTTTTTTTAATTTATAATTTTTGTATAACACTACGGGCTCAGCAATTTTGTTTCACAGTAATATAACATTTCAGGTTTTATTATTATTATTTTTAATTTATTACATTTCGGGTCATTGTAAATGATTGGGCTCTAACAAAAGAGACTTCACTTCAATTCATAGAGCAAGGGCTCTTGTGTGAGGATAGTTTCCGTTGAATTCCCCATTCTCTCCTTTCACAGCAGCTTTCACATCCTGGAGATTGACAAAAGACGTATGGAAGTGTGTGTGTAAAAAAGGATATACTGCATTAGGTAAAGATCAAGTTTGACTATTGTTTGCAAATGTTAAAATCTAGATGCACAGCTTTGTGTTGAGATTTTAAGGTTAAGTGTAAAGACTTTTTTTTTACTCTTAAAAATCTTCTGCCACCAGTGTGTCATATGACGTGCACAAATAGGATTTTACATCTATTCTATGAGTTAAAACTGTCCAGTCTCCCAAACATATTTAAAGTTGAGACTTTTAACTTCCTTTGGTGCACACAGTCTCTCATCCCTGTGACATCTTTCTCTTCCTTCAGCCCAGCTCTCATCACGCTCAGTGCTTTGCATGAGTAAAATGAAGTTGACAGCACCCAGAGTTCCCATTCCATTTATTAGATATGGTTTATAAATAGACACACTCAGACACATATGTTGAAAGTATAAAAAATACAAGATTACTAGACGTTTCAGTGAGGTCTCTTCTTCGCCGTCTTTGACACGGTATTTTATCTCCAATGACAGACAAAAATGGAAAATTCACTTTTTTTTCTTACACAGCATAGTAGTTTCACTTTCACAAGTCCATTCATCGAGCAAGTTACTATCGTCAACGCCATGTTAAACTGAGATCAGAGCATAGAAAACACATGCAGCCAGCAACTCTTCACTGAATCTGTACAGCACCATCCGTCACTCATATCCAAATGTGCTTTGCCCAACTCTGTCTGACACTCTGAGGGAAGCTGGCATAAGCTGGGAAAGACTGATGTGAAGAACAATGTAAATAGGATACCAATATGTTACTACTCCAAACAGGCCAAATATGGCAGCTTAGTTTGTGGCTTCAGAACATGACTCTGTAGGTTCTGCTCCAGTGTCACGTTACCAAACAGCATAAGAAGGTC
Organism: Halichoeres trimaculatus; assembly: GCF_033239565.1. Lineage (NCBI taxonomy): Eukaryota > Metazoa > Chordata > Actinopteri > Labriformes > Labridae > Halichoeres > Halichoeres trimaculatus. The sequence goes on along the minus strand of NW_027437194.1, from coordinate 15,570,704 downwards.
ACCTTACACACTGAGATCTCACAACAGAGCTGAAACAGAGTTTGGCCATTGAAACAGCATAAAACTGGCTCCTTATGGCTCATTACGTCAGTTTGTTGTTAAAGTCAATACAATTTGATTTTGACATGGCTTGTTTTATTTTGAAAGTCACTCCGTGTTTTAAATAGTTTCTGTGCATGACTTCCTGTCCTGCCTGATCTGCTTTTTGTAAATTGATGTGTCACTGCTCTGGCATCAAGCAAAAGTAGGAGTCTGTGTATATCCATCGTGAGCTGACACACTGAATAGAAAACTATCTGATCTTGTGCCGTGGTGGAGCTGAGCCGGGCTGGAGACAAATCTTATGTATTTTGGCCGTTAGCCTTCACTTGCATTAAAGTGAGCTTTGGGTGTTTGCCATGAGGAGAGTCAGGGAGGCGGAACAGATCCAAACCTTTCAGCTGTAATCAAACGACACCACTTTCACATGTCTGTAACAAGACAGTCAGTGAAGCTAACATTTTTCTTTGGGATGCACAATATATTGGCATCAATATCAGTATCTGCCAATGTTGGTGATTTTTTTTAACATATCGGCATCGGCTGATGTGTACAAGTGGGCCGATATTTACTCATTAGCTGCAAGCATCTTGAATGATCTTCCAAGACCCAAATAATATTGTTTTCAAATGACAATGTAAACACAAAAACTACCTAAAAAGAGTGGACCCTCTTCTTTTTTGTCTCTCTTCCTGTTTTTTTTTTTTTTTTTTTTTTTTTTCCAAAAAACAGACAATATATACTTTTTTGATCACTTTCATCTCAGGCGCTCCATCCTCTGATCCTCTCCATGGTTTCTCTCTGAACTGCCGCGACACATCATCTCTGACTTTTTTTTTTAACCAATATTGATATCGGTAAAGATTGGTTATCAGCCATATCAGCAATGTTAATATCCGATATCAGTATCGGCCAAAATTTTTATATCAGTGCATCCCTTTCTGTCAGGTAATGTGGTGTAACTCTAACTCCATTCCCACTTCTAAAGTTGTTGCTCAGAACGGAAACAAAGGCACGCAAGGAAAATAAATCCTTGGCAGAAAGTTCTTTATTGCGACACCTCAAGCCTCGGAAATTCAGCCATAGCTCAAAGAGGCTGTCCTGACACAAGACAACAGCTGATGGGATCCCAGACTGGGTCATAAATGACACTGGAGAGGAACCTACCACTCCATATTTTCTAGCCAGTAACCAAGCTGCTGCGTTTGGTGACTTTGGAGTACAAATGAATCAAAGAAAACCAGATTTACTGACGGATAAATGATTTTTCACGTCTTTTAGATATGTTGAGTTATTTATCAAATAATGCAATTTTAAATCTTTTGATTTGTATTTTGGTTTTCCAAAAATTCCAGTTTTACTTTTGGCTCTTTAAAACTGAACTTTGAGTTTCACGATCAGTGTGCTGGCAGGAAAAGTTAAGGTTTAATGAAACTGTGAGAAGTTTCTGGAAAGGTAACATAGCTAAGTTGCACTAAAGAATGAAGTCAGCAACCAATGAGCGATGCAATGGTTATGGGTCTACTAAAACCAGAAGGGATAATATAAATCACACATGTAGTAAACATGTAGTAAACATGTAGTAAACCTAATGCAGCACAATTACACAACTAATGTCCTGTCCAAGCATTTATGTACCATATAGCTACTGTGCCAAACCTGGCTCACCTTTTCTATAGACAATAACTCCAGCTGCTAATTCATATATTTTTGTTCGTAAATATATCTAAAAATACAACTCATCCACTTCAGTGTTATAGGAAATTGCATGATTTCTTGGTTTTCTACCAAGTTTTATTTTAACTCTCACTATTCACAGTGTTTTTAACTGAACAGTTCAGGCCAACACCTCATGTGTGGCTGCTAACTGGCACCATTTCAGTATCCATTATGGATGTTGCTTTAAAGTTCAGCGGGGCTCTGATCATTTTAGAGCCCCTCATTAGACGTAGGAAAACATTAAGTTCTCCCACCGAAGGTACAATAAAGTATGTGCCTTTTTTTAACGCTTCTTTTCAAGCAGCACGTCTGTCTCTGTTTCCTTATTTTCTCATGATGAGGATTCACGTTGCCATCATTTCATCTCAGTTTCAACATAACTTCCATAACAGATGCAATAATAAATAATTCATCATTTAATATCATGTTACATTGTATAATTTGTTTTATAATATATTATATAACGGATACAACCCCTTCTACAGGAATGTGGTACTTAACTGATGAAGCAACTTTGCATAGAAAGTATTTAAGTAGCTAAGAAAATAATGTTTAATAGTTTCTGCCTGATATACCGTTAAGTCACATGAAAAATAGTCATGTTGTACTCACTTACAGATGAACTTTCTAATTTAAAGAGACTAAGTGTCAAAGTCGTTGCTCATAATTACAAAAACATACCAGGATGTGATCTGAAGTAATCTCTATCAGAGGAACGTGTTGATAGAGTGGATGAGCAGGAAACAGGTAAATGACTGGTGTTGGATAAAAAAACTGTACTTGGTAAAAAGACTGAAATAAAAAATGCACTGTACTCATTCTGCACCTGACAGGAAATATTCTGAAAAAGAATAATACTGACCAAGCACACATGAATATATATCATTTTGATAACAAAATACTTATCTACAAATGTTTGTAATTGGATTGATATATAAATATGTGTAACAATATATATGTATTTCTATACATATATATTTACAACCAAAGGTGCACTTAAATAATGTCATCAAGGAGATGAGGGGTGCCGACCCAGTCCAAAGTCCTGGGCTCTGAGGCAGCCATAATCATGCACATAAACTGTTTCCCGGTCCTCTTATCAATGGGGTAAATAGTTGTGGGTGTGAACCTCCTGTTACATTCCACAAACTCACAGAGCTGCTGATACACCTGTGGGTATTCGTGGCGTAGGAAAACCCCTCGAATCCTCAGCTCCCGCTGTATGTTGATGAAGCAGATTTCCCTGGCCTTCCTGCCTTCCTCTCCCTCTTTGTCGATATCTGCCGTTCCTGGAGGTGGAGTGAGGATAAGCGTCTCCATGTCACTCTCTTTCTTGTGAACCTTTCTCTCAGGACTGAAGGAAGCCAGTGCTACCTTTGCATATTTTCTCACAGTTGGAGCTTGGTTCCTTGGCGATGGCCCGTCGGGCAGTTGGTCACCAACAGCAATAGATACATTCAGGATGAAACATTCGTTTGGGTCATACTCTTTTCCAGCTTCCTGCAGCTCTTTACAGTACTCTCCCAAATTGTCCCTGAAACTTTCCAGCTCTCGGAGGGACAGGTATGTTGGGGACATGGGCAGGCTATCCAGACCGTACTGCAGGAAGCTGCTGGATGACGCAGGGTTTGGAAATCCAAGGAAGAGAACTCCTCTACCTCGAGAAAGGTAGCCAACTTTGGCAATACGGGAGAAGGCTTTATGGACTTCTACAGTCTCCCGGCAGTGTTTAATGATGTGACGGCATGTGCTGCCGATCCTTCCATACAGGCAGCTTTCTTTATGAATGTCCCAGTCCTCCCTGCGACAGTTTCGGGAGCAGTAGTAGGTGTAGCAGCTGTGGCAGGATTTGAAGTAGAGGCAAGCGTTGAAAAGGGTCTCTGTTCTCCGGCATTTGTTGTTTGAGCACATCATTGTGTCGTCCTCATCCGGGCTCTGATCTGGTGAACACTCATCTGCGCTCTTCATGGCGTCGCTGGCTGCATCCATGTCTCGGTAAGCATCAGGGTTCATTCTGATTGAGGTTGGCTGCTTGTCCAGAGGAGGGGGTTCATCTGTACCAGCCCTTGAGCTCTTTCTGGACAGGGATACTGCTTCTTCTTCATCAATTAACTTCTTCAGCTGATCCAGAATGTCCTCACTTGCTCGTCTACTGGGCGGCTTGTAATCAGTCACCAGATCTGCCAAAAGCTCATCAAGTTGTTCAAGGCTTTGCTGAAGCGAGGCGTTGTCATGTGGCTTCTCTTTGGTCATGCTTTGGAAGTCATGCTGAGACGCTTCTGGACCCTCAGTGCTTCTGGAGTCCAGAACATCCCAGCTGGCAGAGCGTCCCTCAGCTTTGTTCAGTTTTCCTGGTCGCATGTCGTTATCAGTGATAGTTATCTCAGGAGTGACGAACCACAGTTTACTCGTGGGGCTCTTTGATGCTTCTGTAGGGCTTTTGTCGATCAGTGAGTTATCAGACATTGATAAGGCCGCATAGCGTCTTGGTGAACTGGACAGGTTGACTACGACTGGTTGTGGTTTGTCACTTTTGGCCCCAGCAGGCTTTCTGGACTCAAGGAGATCATCATAGCTCTGACCCCGCTGTACAGGAAGAGGCTGCTCCCTCTCTACACGAGAGTTAAGAATATTGTCCCAGGACCTGGAATAAGACTTGGAGTCTGTGCCGATTCTTTGAGGTTCTACACATGGGCTGGCATACCAGGGGGTTAGGACGGGCTCCTGACGGACTCTGGTTGGAGTGACTTGGGATACGTAAGAGGCAGGATTGGTGGAGTAACCAGATGCCTCAGAGCCATACCAGTCATCTGATTGAGGCTGAACGACTCTGGCATGTCTTCGTCCCTCTGTGTAGTAAGCCCTTGCAGGGATATGATGCTCTGGTGGCATTGCATACATGTCGCTGGAATAGTAAAACCTTGGCGGAGCAGTTTGGACTTGATAAGTCCTTGGATCATCCCCATAGAATATCCGTGTTGGAGGTGTCTGTATAATGTAGGGCCCTGGCTCATTGGCTGCATAGGGTTTGGGGTACCCTGTCTGCACAGAGTATGGATAGGTCTCCATCTCAGGATAATAGGGTCTTGTAGCTACAGCATGCACCATTCGAGTCCTTGGATCTTGCACATATTGCACTTTTGGGGTATATGCTTGTCCTGGTGTGTAACGTTCATCATGAAGATAAGAACTTGGCTGAGGAGGCGCAGTAGTAACGTACCTCCCCGGGTCATCTGCATAAAAGAACTTGGTTGGCACATTAGGACTGGAATGAGCTCTGCGTTCCCTTCCATAGTAATCACCTGATGAAGGCATTCGTTGCAAAGGGATCTCCATGGGCTGTAGGTAGCTATTTGGCATGCTGCGGGAGTATTGGTAAGCTTGCCGACTCTCTGTACCCAAAGAATCAGTGGGAGTTGGTGTTCTCGAGTAGGAGAAATGGCGTGGCACAGTCAAACTCCTGCTCCCTCCACTGTGGTGTCTCTGCCACGGTATGTCCACGTGAGGAGTGGTCTGTTTGTCTCTTGAGTGATGTAATGCTGCGTCGTCAGGTTTGATGTCGACCCGACACCTGACGTGAGGACTGGTTGCTGGTTTATCCAGCCCTCCTTCCTCTGAATGATCAGCCGTATAGTGAGATGAATATTTACTGGTGTCACTGATTTGGGGCTGTAGTTTTAGAGGATGGACTTCATGCATGTGAGCCCTTGTAGCTGCATAGGATGATTCCCTACGCGGTGATACTTCTGGTCTCCAGCGAGAGTCTCTCGAAGCCCTTTGGGATTCCCTTCCCTTCCTTCCTGAAGAAGAAGACCCTTCAAAAGACACAGGTGTGAGGCTTGTCTGGACCCGAGGGGCACTTTTGGACCTGGTCCTTCTTTTTTGTTCATGGACAACTACCTCACTGGCCATCTCTGCAACCATCGGTTGAGGGGTTAACCTATGGCTAAAAATGTCTGGAGCAGAAAAGCGATATCTCTGCTGGCGGCCCAAGGCATTCCAGGCGATGTCTGGGTTGGCTGCATGCCTATCGGCCTTCCTGTATGGGGACTCCATTGAGTATTTGTTGGGTTTTGGGTACTCCAGTGACCTATAGTCAAAGGTTCGGCAGTGCCTCTTGTTAACTTTGCTCTTTCTGTCCTCCAGTGTGCTGTAATTTCTAGAATCACATTGTTTGGAGGATTTTAGGGACTTAGAGTGTGACGAAATGGGGACCACTTTTATTTCTTGATGCACAGTTGATACCAGTATGTCAGGCGGGTCTGTGCGTGTCATCTTAAAGGGACTCCTCTAGTTTTCTCCATTAAGTTGCTTTAATGTTGGTGAGGCCTGGAGGGAAAAACAAGAATATCAGTCAGTGACATTCATCAAAGTCATAGATAGAAGTCAAAGTCAGACACAGGAATAACAGAGTCAGTCTTTGGCCTAAACTTTACACTGGCACTTGGGTTGTTTGATCAGAGCATGGTGTATTAGGAATTGTGCGAAACATTAATGGACTTCCATACAATTTTGTCACACGCTCTTCTTTTGAAGGGGCTAGAACTCAGTTCATTTTAACAAAAGAACTGGGTTCTACTTCATATATCAGGGCCATAAAACCCCCACTCTGCAGACCTCCGTCTGCAGAGTGGGGGTTTTATGGCCCTGGCCCTTAGACATTACAGGAGCTTTTGATAAAATGGCAGCACGAACTGAAGACCCAACCTAAGCCCTGTGAGGACAAAACTGAGGCTGAACTGAACTAGAAACAGCAATTTGCAGGGATAAATTGTAGCTCTGCATCTGTGTTACATCTAAAATTAATGGTATGGTCACCCTTTGTTTTGTGTCTACTCAATAATTTCCTAAGTCTTCACAGGTCTCTGCAGGACCGGATTAAAAACGCCTGAAAAACAGACTGAAACTTGACTTTATGAGTCCTTTGGTTGGAAATTTAAATGCAGATTTGGTATTTTTTTATAAGCTGAATCTCTTTTCAAATACATTTTACTTCTGACTTTAACTCAGAAACACTAAAGTAATAGATTAAAAAACAAATGTAACTTTTTGATTGTGTGCCTTAGTTAAAATTGGTGGTCCACACTGTGGGTTTTTACTGACCCACACTTCCACAGCATTCTCTCTTTCAAACACACTGAATCCTCCTGGGGCGACAGAAACATCTATTCTGAGATACATCTCATATTTGTCTGTCCTCTCTGAACCACGAAATTCACTGAAGGCTAAAACAAGTTCCTCTGATGAGTTTTGACTTTACACAGTCTTTAATGATTGCAGTGATATCACAAGTACAGCCAAATATAAAAACATGATGTCATCTGAATGATGGCATCTCACACTTGCTAGGAGCGAGGCAGAGGCTCTGTTTTACAGTTAGATTATTGGAGGCGGTTTTACAATTCTGTGCTAATGACATGCAGGCCTGATTCTCCACTAAACTCAACTACATGAGTTTACTGTCTTCCGAAGAGTAGAGAATCTTGTCTTTTTGGAAAAAAATAGACTTACGGGGCGATGGTAATCTGCAATTTTTTTAATACTTTTAAGTTGGGTTGCTATGCTGAAAAGTTGACCATAAACACTGTGCAGATAGTCTGGTTGACATCACCCATTGGTTTCTTGACAGTTATGAAGTCCAAAGATAGAAGCTGCCAACCCAACAACTCAACCCCCATGGTCTCCACAAATGAGTTTGATTTGACGTCACTGAAAGCACATTTTCAGTGTTGAGCCGTTGTTAGTCTCACTTGTAAGTCATTACTAAAACATGTCTCCCTCCCTCTATATGATAAATTGGATATTTAGTTTGATGAAGGATCAGCTTAATACAGTAAAAAGCCTTTAAATGGTGAAAGTCACTTGCAAATTAAAGCCTGGTGAATGATAAATTATGCTGTTTGCTGCCTCTGATCTTACTGACTGCATTTCCCATCCGCATGAATTTAACATATCATTTCAAAGGCAGCAGATGAAAAGTGACAGACAGTGTGCACGCCGACGAGATGCAGCTGAGTGGTGAGATCTGTCATGAGCAGCCAGAGGAGAGAAGAAACCAGGTGAAGTCCTAAAAATCACTGATTAAAAATGTCATTTCAAGGTGTTCACTGAATTTTACAGGAGAGTTCAGGCATCTGTTAGAAATACTACAATCTCTATTTAGAGAGGGAATAAAGTGAAAGCTGAGGAGTAAAATAGCAGAATGACAAAGAAGTGAAATTTTCTGTTATGCTAATTAAAAACTACAAGCTGCTGAAACCTGTGTGAGTCCACCTCAGGAGAGGGAGCTGACCCACATGACCAACTGGTAGCACAGATGCTAAGACGGCAGCAGATGGAGGATGATTATGGTGTAGACATGGCTGATGTCCTCCTAACATCCTGTGGCGATTGCAGCCAAAATGCATTTGTAAATATCATTTGAGTCAGAGTTCAGGGAAGGCCGCAGATGCATCCTGTGACTTCAAAATAAATTACAATCCAGCTCCAGGTCACACAATCAGCACACACCAGTTCTAAAGGTCCAATGTGATGGTGGTTTTTAAAGGAATCTGAAGAGGATCTGCAGCCTCTCACTTTCCAACCTCATCATCCATCCAGTGATCTGAGCAGCCAAGGATGCTATGATGATGAGGCAGTGTGCTAATTGGTCGCCTAATGAGGGGGGAGGGGCAGACTAGATCACAGCTGGAAAAGCCCCAAACAAAACAAGGTGAGCACTCTGGTAGAACTTCAACCAGTCCACTATTATAGTGCTTTTCCTACTTTCCTGCCTCTCAAGTGAAGCTTTATGTGGTCTGTCCAAGAATACGAGACACTGTGGAAGTGCTAAAATCTGCTGTTTCTTGAGTGCCCGCCTGAGGCTGGCTACCAAGTACCAAAGGTCACATACACACCAAGCCAAAAAAATCTGTTTTCAAAGCAAAATTAACCTATTTACAGCCTGGTTAAAAAAAAAAGTCTCCTGCCTGAGTCGCTAATTTTAATTTTTAATTTAATTTTTTTCTGACTCGGCAGTTTAGAGGATATTAAGATTGCAAGCTCTCCCAATAAGAGGCACAGCTCAGGGCCACGTGACCAGCAGGCGCCCTATAGCTGTGCTCGTAGCCCTTGCCACTTCCAATATGGCCGCAATAGCTGATATGCTTAATTTTCCTTCATTTTTCATTTTCTGTTTCAGAAACAGACGAGTGACATATCCTTGTTTTATACATCTATGGGTCTGTCCTTGGTGTTAAAGCTATCTGAGGTGAAGTGGTTCGCTCCAACAAATAAATTAGGACCAAGTGCAGCTGATACATTGACAAAAACAAAAAGCAGTAACATCATTTTCCTTTTTTCTTTTCTGTGACCAACAGCAGAGCAACTTGGAGATCTCTAAGGAGAAGCAAGGCTCGTGCATCCAGACATTATGATCATTTCTTACTCATGACAACATCCAAGCTGTTTTTGAGAAGCACTGAGGGACAGGTATAACTGTCATCTGGGAGAAATGCTTTTCCTCCTTTAGATTTATTCCTTATATTCTCACCCATCTAGTTTCTGCAGAAGTGCCATTCAAATTGGAATGAGATTTTGAGAAGCTCATCTGTAAACCTTGTTAAAAATGAGATTTTCAATACAGAAGCAGATCCGAGTTCCTTTACAATTGTCTTTCTCTCAGATAATGAGGATGTAATCGACAGACTTGCTGCTGCTCTTTCAAATCACTGGACTCCCTGAAACTTGTCATTGTATAACAAAGTTAGATGGTCCTAGAAGCATGATATACCCTCTGTGTCTGTAGATACTCTACTTAACACTCACCCTCTGTAACATCCAGACCAAACTGCTCTGTTGACTCAGAATCACAATAATGACGTATTGCCTCTCTGCTCTGCTTGCTTTGTGAGGTGTCCTGGAATCCTCTGCATAGGAAAGCACATGGTTACCCAATGAACAGGAGTACATCTGGGCTGCGTACAGTAAGTCCATACTATTACTGCCAGAGAGGGGCGCTTTATAGTGGCCTGAGGGGAATTTCTCTCTTTGAAGTTTCCAGGTAACACATCAGTACGTTCTGACTCAATGCACCCAGCTCTCTAAGAGGTGACTGGAGTTGTGAACTCCATGGCTACTAGACTGGCTCTGTCTTCCAGGACAGCAGGATCATTTTATAAATATGCCGAAAAACAGCACGACTGTGTGCCTCTTTGACATGCAACGTGAAAACTTCTGGGATAACTTTAGTTTGCATCGCAGACAGCGCTATCTTCTGCACCAAGCTGAACCCCCTGAAATTGAGATGCATTACACAGCTTACTCTTCAGCTGTTCTACACAACCAGGCTTCTCTAAATATTTCTGCATCAAAACATCCAGGTCCCTTGAAACGTCTTCAGTCACAGCTCCAGATTTCCATCCTAATCTGGGCTTTGGATAAATGGTGTTACCATCTGCAGGAAGGAATGCTCTGTCATCGCTGATCAATCCACCCTGAAGTGGATTTTCAGAATATAAAATCTTTAGTACGACTCATTGCTGGCACTAGAGCTGCAAAACTTTGGTAGATTTCAAAATTAGACATTAGGGTAAAGCACCAAACTGTTCAGGTGTCAACTGTTTACATGTGCAACAACTGACACCTGCAACCCGACGCACACCAGGTGTGTAACACAGGGACTGTAACAGACAACCTGCAACCTCTGGTATAATACGTCTACTCTGAAAATCCACAACATCCATCCAACCAAGATCACAAACAGAGTTTGTACTCAAGTAACAACAAAAGGGAAAAACATGTTCCTAAGCTGCAAAGTGCAGAGTAAGATACAAGCAGTTTCATGAAAGGAGATAGAAAAGACAAAAATAGTACTGTAGAAATACCAAGATGAAGTGGTGACAAGAGCAATCAAAATGAATATACTGTGTATTAACTCTTCAAGGTTACACACATAGAAGCCTGTCAACAATGCTTTCTCATCAGGACACTACGACTCAAAACATGATCTGAGGAACATGGAGCGACTGATCCTTGAGGGTGAATTAACTCGGAGGGTGCTGCTTGGTTACTCCAGGTAAATCCATTTCCCGCTGATTAATTGAGTGGAGTTGTACAAACCGGAGATCTATGCAAAAGTCCAAAACGAAAACTGGTAAGACGAGGGACCTTTGGAGGAGGACACTTGATGGCTGGCAGGGTCGTTTGATCGTTTTGATCTTTATTTGGTTGATTATTAATTTGCTGCAGGGTCTGGTGCCCACTTAACCTCCGATCCATTGTTCTTAAACCTTTGGTTGAATAAATGAAAAGTGAAGTGCTGATACTTTCTTTAAGGGTTAAATGGTGCTTTATGGGAAATATTAAAGTAAAGAGTTGAATAGTACAGGTAATGTGAAATGATATAGTATTATTAGTATATTAAGGAGTTTTTAAGTTATGGGGACAAAAAAAATAATTATGGGAACAAGCCATTTGGTTTGTAGAGAAAACAAATTAAATTGTTTGAAATTGTTTTCTCTTTATTTGTTTAAAGGTTTTCCACCAGATTCCACCCCCTGCTGTTTCTGTTTTTTTTTTAAGGCTGACTTTCGAAAAAAATAAAAAATAAAATTAATTTTGAAAATTAATAAAAGAGCAAAAAGGGAATGTTTGAGAGTTTTCCAGTTTCTGTTTGTTGAGGACACAGTTGCATCTCCTGCTCATGGGAAAATGCATGCAGATTGCAAAATGGGCAAATTCCAATCAGCTGTAATCACAGAGCTCATCTATTAGCAATTTAGTTTAAATTAGAGTCTTTAAACAGATATGTGCAGTCAAATTCTCTAATAGTATTTGTTTACTCCATCAGGACTACGGGAGCAGTAGAGGAGTCTTCTCTAGTGGACCACAGACCACAGCAGAAGTCCTGAAGAGTGGGCCGTTGCTCCAAGAGGATATAACATCATCACATGGCAACCTGTGGGTTCAGAGGTTGGTTTGCACACGGCACTCTGGCCTTGCAGTTTAAACACACACCCCACAAACAGAGGTTAGAGCCCTCATTGCTGCGGTCACTGGGTTGATTTCCAGCCTCATGGCTGCATGTCATCCTGCTCCAGACATCTCCTGTCTCTCTTCAGCTGTCCCGTCTCTGAAGGACAAAAACGTCCCCAAAAATTAAGAGAAAAAGATTGTACAATACGTTTGGCAACATTATTTTTCTAATCTCAGCTCTAACTGTTCCTCTGACCACTCATCTCTCTTGACATTGTCAAATGAATTAATGACTCAGGTTTGACTTCAATAAAAACAGTAAAAGCGAATATTCATGATCTGTTTTGGACCAGCACTGCTGAACTCATTCCTGTGCCCCAGAGCAAACAGTATACACCATTTTAAGAGATTTATTCTTTATCTGTGTTTACAGCTTTGATGATTTCTGCCCATCAGCAGCTGTGGAGAACATTTCCAGATTAGCTTGCAGGCCTTTTGTCTTATCTTATTAGGCTGTAAATAGCTTATATAACTGTATGTAGCTCAGAACAGACTGTCGCAGATAGAATCCAAGTGTTATAAAATGAACTGAAGACACACAGATTCAAAAGACACCCTCCCCTCTGAAAGATAATGATGATTAAAATCACCACAAAGAAGTGAAACTCATCTTTACTGCCAGAACAGGTCCCTACATCCTGTGTCCTCTCAACATGACACCACACACTGGATGTGTTTACGCATCATTTCTCAGTTTACAGCGAGATTCTCCAGATGAAGATCAGATCGATCAGCCACCATAGTGCACTGTATGCTAGAAATAACATCTGCGGCTTAAAACTGATTGAAACACTGACTTGGGTGTGCTGGGATTTCATTTTGAGGCCATGTAATGCAGCTCTTTGAACAAGAAACTCCCTTTTTTAATCCCAGGACTCAGTCAGGTCTCTCATAATCCTTATAAAAATTAATGCCTTGAGGAAGGAGGTAACTTTTCCACCTTACTTTACAAAAGAGAGTTGAAAAGTGACTCCATGTTTCCGAGACTTTAAAATGTATATTTGTAAGAGCCCGTAATAGGCTGACACGTTACAATCCCAAATGTGTGCGGGCAGTGAGTGTTACTCTGTTTTCACACTCCGTCTGTCAGTTCTGCTCCAAATACCCTGAGGGAGCTTCAGAGGGTTTACACATGACATCACTGACAGCAACATAATCCGTATGCTGATGGTTATGTATGTATTTTACATATTTCTTTATGTAGGTCGAATCGTTGCTTTGATTCATAGCACCTGTAAAGTAAAAATAATATGAATTTTTGAGCCTCACACTGGAGCTTCAATGATCCCGAGGAATGGATGTCATTTATCTCAGGATGTGCAGATGTGTTACTTCTGGTCAGCGAGCAGTGAGCTCTGTTTTATGGTGCATTGTGGGTAATTTCTATGGAGTAGAGCTTGAAGTGCACTGCAACACTGCACCAATGGCAATGAAGACCGTAGAAAATGTCTGACTCTCCAGCAAAACTAATTCATCGCCTCTAGACGTCCCCTCCCCCAACATTTATCACCACTCTGACTGCCCCATTTCCATCTGACACTTTGGTTTTCACATTAGTGTCTTACTTTGCTCTCAGACTCAACGTACGCTCTAGCACTGTAAAGCAGCCTGACCTAAAGCAGAAGGTTGAGCTGTTTGTTCCAGAGTTGAATATCTGCCAGCTGAGGACAGAGCGGGGAATAGGAGAGTGGTTTCAGGGGTAGGGAAAGTGATGCTGCTGTTTTTATTCCTGCTACCCACAATGAAAACCAAACCATCAGTGCGACCTACAGAGATTCATGCAATCAAAACATGAACGGTACAGCAACTGTCACTAAAAACATGTCAATAATGAAAGAGATGGAGTATGGTAGATATTCTCTCTAGTGTTGGAGTCAAAGACAAAAAAATTAACACTTATTGGGGAAACTTTGGAATTTAAGATCAGTGCAATATCTTATTCTTTGTTCAAGTTTTGACGATTGAATTTTAGAGAGCATGTAAAAACATCAAACGCTGGGAAGTGTCTCCAAGTCCCCCTCTTTCTGTGCCAACCCAACTTTCCAGAAGTAATGATGCACAGCAAACTATGGTTTCCGTCTAAATGCTGTTGTTCATACAACTGATGTGACCAGAAGCTTGTCAATGCGAGGGCTCTATACAACTATAACTACCAGAATTAGCTTAAAACTACATTCTATTTGTAGTCCATTGCTACTGTATCATAGGTTAGGTGCAGCTTCCTGCCAAATTGGGAAAAAGGGGATAAAATCTAGGGATTGATGCCAAATTTGGTACTTTTATAGGAACCAACAGAATTCTGTTAAAAGTACCAGGTACCAATTCGAGTTTAACCAAATTAATATTTTTTACCACGTAAACACAAAAAAGTACCAAAAATTGGAACCGTTGAGTATCAGTACCGATTGCCAGGAACCAGGCATCAGTACGGTATTGTTTTAAATGTGAAAGGTACCCATCCCTAATAAAATCTCACACAAATTTATAAAAAAGTGGCAACATAGGGCCTAAAAAGTTTGTGCAATGTGGGAACATAGGACTGTGGAAACACAGGCATGTTCCTCTGGGTTCACTCTTTGATCATGAGGATTGTTGACCGTATGCAATGCTTCTGAATTAGCAGCAGGTTTTGGGATGAAGATTAGTTCCAAATTTCTGAGAAGCCTAAATTCAATAAGACATATGCGTTACAGTTCTGGTTTTTGGTTCCCAACAGTGACATGAATCAATCAAGGTTAAACTTGAGAAGTGAGAAGTTAACAGTCCACAAAATATTAACTTATTCACCAGGACCTGGTGTCTCTGTGTCACAGCATCATATGTGATATATCATACATACCCTATGCATGTAGCTGACACCAACAGATCAAACAAACTGATCCACAGAGCCAGTGACGTTGTTGGAGTGAAGCTGGACTCTAACAGATGTGTCTGAGAGGAGGATGCTGTCTAAGTTGCATGCCATCTTGGACAGTGTGTCCCGCCCACTCCATGACGTGCTGGTGAGCCACAGGAGAACTGTCAGTGAAAGACTGAGTCCACCCAGGTGCACCACTGAGCATCACAGGAAATTATTCCTGCATGTGGCCATCAGACTGTACAACTCCTCACTCTGAGAGTCTCTTAGTTTTACTCTGGACTCACTGTTTAAGCAATAGGTTCAATAATTACCTTCTGTGCAATAAACATATTTAAATATATGTGCAATAGTTCATAACTTATGTTCCATGTTTTCTCATCAAATGCTAATACTTATATTTAATAGTTACATTAAATTTCACGTGCACTTACGCTTCCATTTTTACACTTTCTTATATTTGTATGCTTGTAATTTCTTATATCTTTAATTTTATAATTTCTTATATCTGTATATTTTGTATATTCTTAAATCTTATAATTTCTTATTTTGTACTTTAAACTTTTATCTTTTTAAAGTAGAAGCAGCAACTAAAAACCAATTTCCCCTTCTGGGATTAATAAAGTATTTCTGATTCTGATCCTGATATCACCACACCATACGGATGAGAGAAACATTTCTACAAGGTGTATAATGTGTAAAGTTTGAACACAACCCATCTGGAATGAGTGGGGGGGACAGAGTTTTTAACCTATACTTCAGCCAGTCACCCGGGGGGAGCAGTTTTTGTGGAGACCTCACTTCAAACTGAGCGAGATGAAGTCCATGGTCTATGGTCATACAACTGTAGAAGGAGGGATGTCATCTATCTTCCATCCCTAAGTACAGTTAAAGTACATTGTCATGCCTTCAGAAGGAGCCATCAAGACAGATTAGCAGTCATGTTGAGATGAACCAAAACAACCAAGTCCATGCTGAAAATTGAATAATTAAAAAGATGTTTGATGTTAGCAGAGTCCAAATGATGTAACACTTGTAAAAACATGTGAACCCCTTCTTAAAAAGCTGTGATATGATAATTCATGCAAAGGAACACAGAGCAACAAGGTCAGAGCAGGAAAAAAGGACAATAATTTCCACTGTGTTGCTCCCAGCAGGAATTAGGTTAGATGTCACTCTCTATCTCACTCCTGCTAATACAGCCGGCAGGGGGGGGTCAGGCGACTAACTACACTGTGTCACCGAGACAGGCACTGATACTTAGCAAAATGCTAAGAAAAGGTAGCAAGCTCCATTATTATTCAGTCAGTGGGCTGAGCTTTGTGAGTGCTCTGTGACCCACAGCGCTGCAGATAAAGAAGCTGTTAGTTGAGGGTCAGATGATTTGGGCCTTTCAAGCCTGAGAGGATGTGAAACTGTCGTGTTCAGGTCTCCTTTAAACCGAGCAAGGAGAGCCGGAGATAGACTCTGTGTTGGCCTTCAGTCTCATCCACAACAGTTTTATCCTGATATTATTTGTACTTTATATTTTCTATGATGAAAAGAGCTCTTTTCTCAGTCCTTTGCTCTGCCGGCTGTGCAGTCTGAGCAAACACAGAAATCAAACAGCCTGGTCTGCCTGTGGGATCTTTACATTAAGACTCAGATACCAACATAATCAAAGAGGAACAGGGATTAATTCAGTCACCAAAATGTGTTGAATTATAATGGATAGTTTGGGTTATGAATGTGTGTGTGTGTGCATTTCTACTTTTCATCAACAAACACACCCCAAGCTACCACAGGCGTTAATGTACTGCATGATTAATCTTAACTAAATACCAGCTGATGCTGACCTGAAACTGAAGCAACTTTATTCCAAATCACCTTAGAAAGTTGTCTTGTTTAACAGTCATTAATGTCTTAATTGGCTTTTTAAGGGAGAGCAATCGGACAAAACTCAGACTGAGCTTTACATTTATTTTCATTCATAATGTGAAAATTCTGCCTGCACAGAAACATCCTGATTATGATAGAAGTTACTATCATTTAAGAACCAGGTGTTTACAAGGTGAATCTTCAATTAGTAACATGATCTTAACTTGCAGTTTAGCTATCAGCTATCATCTGATTATATTTCACCCCCTCTGATACCCAGCTGTTAGTAAATCAGGACATCCAGCCCAGACTTCCTCTCCTGTGAATTATTATAGTTTGATCACAAGTTTGAGATGCAATTTTTTTTAGATTAAATGAGACAAAGAAAATAAAACTCAGCACACAAAATGAGCTGATATTTGATGTAAAACATAAAGTTGGCTGCTCTCCTCCTGCTTTTACTCTCCATACAGACTGTTTTTTTTCCTGCAGACAACAAAGCCTCCTGACACCTGATTGGTCAAGTGCAGATTAGTCAGATTACAACCAGAAATCTGACCACGTCTCACACCAAAGTCCAGACTGAAAAACTAAATAAAGCTGTTTGATGTTGTAAATGTAACCTCAATGAACAACCTAACCCAGCAGAAAGGGCAGCTAGCTGAGTTGCTAAGCTCAGTCATTAGATTAGCATTACTCCAGTTTATAGCATTCACAAGGGCTGTTTTCAAAACTGCCTGCAACATACTAAAAGTGAATGTAGTATTTGGAAGCTACTACATACTACCTCCTGCTTTTGCTTGTAGTATGTAATATAACTATTCTGTTGGGTCTGTTTTGTGGTACACTACTCTGGTTTCCAGTTTCGGAAGCGGAGCTACTGATAATATATATATATATATATATATATATATATATATATATATATATATATATATATATATATATATTTTTTTTTTTTTTTTTTTTTTTTTTTTCTTGATTTATAATCTTACACCAAAAGTTATATCGTTTACTGCAAATAAATCTGAAAGGGATTTTTCTTTTTACAGCTGATGGAAAAACCACTTCTGTATAATCCACGTATGGTTTAAAAAGTGAATAAGTTATTTAGTATACTGCAGATTTTGCAAGTTTTTGCATACTACCTACTACATCAGGGATCTCAAACTCGTGCCATGGAGGGCCAAGAGGCTGCAGGTTTTCTTTCCAACCAGAAACTCCACCAGCTGATTTCACTAATTACCTCACCTTCAAGCAGAGAGCAAGGACTAATCAGTGAATTCAGCTGGTGGAGTTTTTGGTTGGAAAGAAAACCTGCAGCCTCTTGGTCCTCCATGGCATGAGTATGACATCCCTGTACTACAAACTGAATTCCAGGCAAAATAGTAGGCACTGCTAGTGTAGTTTACGGTTAGGGAAACAGCCATGGTTTATAACTCTGGCTTAATTGTTGATTGGCTGAAATCATCTAATGTCCAACATGTATGTTAATGTCTATTGGGTAGACGGCTCTTGTATTGTATGAATATGTTCTGTTTTTACCTGAGGCAAAAATATTGCTCATGTTTTGAAACTCAAACACTGGATATTATCTTGTATATGCCGTGTACTATCAAAAACTATTTAATGAACAGAAATGCATGAAATTCCTCACATGCACAGGTGAAGGTTTATAATTCTTTCTGTTTCCATGTTCGTCCTCCCTCTGCTGGCTTTCAGCTCCTGATTCCTCTGGAGTATCCTCACTCTCCCCTTGACTGAAGTGTGCCATTACATGCGTGCAGCGAGCTGACTCTTCAGCCCTATAAACGCTGCTTCCTGTTCTCTTTCCCGCATCCATTTGCAGGATTGCCTCCGGAGTCTCTTGAACGACTCTGATGTACGAGGCACAGAGGGGATAAATCTGCAGCCCCAAGACTGTTCAGCAGCATTTTTTATATACGACGTGCTTTGTAATACATCAGCCTGTCATTCTATTGCTCTGCTGATAATTCACACAGAACATAAATAAACACCAGACGGACAGAGCTGAGAGTCAGCTGCTCATCAAACAGATGTCATATGACAGATATGATGCAATGTGTTAAAATGTGACATGCCTACAAGATGTCATATGATGAGATAAGAGTTGACAGGACCAATTTTGCATAAAAATAACTTTGAGATAAAACTAAAAATGGATTTCAGGATATCTGGTCAAAAAATCCCCTTAAAGGTGAAGAGCAGGATTAATGCCATTAAAGCTACTGTAAAGAGTCATGAAGTAGTGAGTCACACTGGAAGAGGAACCTGTTCAGAGAGCTGCAATACTTTCAAATGAAATATCAGTATTTGGCACCAGAAAGCAATCACTGTAATGGAAAAGCTGAGATGCAGTTTTGAGCTGTTTGGCAGGACGCTTCTGGTCGTCTCCTCATCTGTTTCTAGACTAATCAAAAATTTGGTTGAGTCAGCATTCTCATCACCTTTGAGCTTCTCAGCACCACTCCAGAAACCAGTAGGTGAGGCTACAGCTGTGTTTTATACAGGATAAGGTTAATTTTTCCATATCTGTCATAATTCATGAAGTAATCTTTAGGACGATCACTGTCCCTCTTCATTTTTCATGCCCCTGGTGCTGTAGTTGTGAGTGATGGCTGACCTCAGTCACATGGGACACATTGGCTGTGTGCTGTGGTGCTGTCTAGTGTTTAACAGCATTTAAATTACCAAACTGCATGTATTTAAAGGGAAAAAAAATATAACACTGGGTCGATTCATGTCTGTCTTTGCATGAAGTCCTGCAAGACTCCCGTTTTCACATCAGTTACTTGTGCAGGTTTCTCCTTGTTCAGAAGTGGCCTCTGGGTGATTATTCATGACATTCAACTTGATCTAAGCCTACAGTAAACACAACAAGCCTGTGTAAGCTAATTTGACAGAGATCAGAACGATTAAGCTCTGATGACGAGAGGGGAGCTGACTGCTGAGAGTAAAACATGTTAAAATCATTCTTAACAGGATCAGGAATATTAATATTTAATTCTTGCATCATTTTTAAAGCATCATCTTCGTGATGGTGACTGCTTAGGAGCTCACTAAGACTTCATTAGAGATTTTCCTCTTTTGGAAGCCAAACTAAGCCTCTTCCTCTCAGTCTGTGTCAGAAATGTGTTCAGTGTTGGAGGCTTCTCCATTTGATAACAATCAGTACTGTTGTGAAAAAAAATTACGGATATTTTTTCTATCATTTAGACTTCTGTATCTATTAATTGTGATTCAGAATCTTCTAATGAGATCTGTAATTATAAGATCCTAATCTCAGTGTGGCAGCTGCAGCATGCATGGGTGGGATTATCAAACATAAGAATCAGATCGCTGAGTGTTGGATGCTGGGTCATTCTGTAGATGCCTGTTGCTGTTATAATATTTCATGCCAAGGTTTGAAGTAATATGTTTATTTTTTAGGGGTATTACACACTGCAACATACCTGACAATTTCTAATAAGAGAAAGAGGCTGTGAAAGGAAAAAAGAACACTATAATCCAGATGAAACGCAGCAATGATGCAGGTTATTGCTTAATCTCCTTTCATCCTTTCTGTCAAAATCAAACTGTCAGTAAAACATGTGCATACACAGGTCAAATGATTCTGCATGTTGTAGCATCGCTTTCTCACACGTGGCCTCCTTCCTGAAACATCAGCCTCTTTATGTACCGCACTGTTTACCCTCCAGTTTCCAAACTAATGCTGCAAAAATCATGCCAATAATAAAAATATGACTCATAAAAGGGAACAAACTCTCTCATCCCGCATCAAAGTTTGGAAGTTGGAGGCTCTACACTGTTCCTGTTAATAATTAAGAGCATATGAGACACTTTCTAGGCCAATGTAACATAATGAACCTCGAAAGAGCATGATGCTGAACAAGAGTTAGGGACCACTTTTTAAGGGACAACTTTTTAAGCAGTTTAGGTGCCAAAAGTAAAAGAAGGGCATAAAAGTAATGATTGTGACGGCATGAATGAGCTTTGGTGTCCTCGTGGAGATCTCAGCCGCTACACATTTTGAACATGTGAATGCTGCATGAAAGACACGCCCACTGAGCCATGCAACAGCTACAAACACATGCAAAGACAATCTGCAAAATTCAAACTGAAGTACAGACACCAGGCTTGTTGAAGTTGTGCCACATGCCTTAATATGAACAAATTAGGAGTGGTGCATTTAAAAAAAAAAAAGGAAAAAAAAGAAAGGAACGGTGCATTTATTTGATAAAGATTGTCTTCCACTGTTTGGTCCGTTTGTGACAGCACAGGACGAAAGGCTGGGGGTGCTAGCTCTGCTAACTTTAGCAACACTCAGCAAAACAATCTGTGACCTTGTGTTGAGGCATGTTAAACAATATCAGGCTCAAATAAATTCTGAGTGTTTTTTTTCTTCTTTAGATTAGTCAGTTAGAATTTATACGACACATTTCTTTTTAAAGAAGGAAGAAAATGAGATGCTTTGAAACATCTCTTTTCATGATGGATGATTTGAAATAAAATCCACTCTGCTACTGTGACTATGAATAAAGAAATCATCAGACCATGGGGGTGGGGGGTTGTACCATAATTGTTAAAGAGGTCTCCTTTGGTTCTGGGGACACCCTCAAGTGGACACTGGAGGAACAGCTTTTTTAATTTTTTATTTTGCACTCCTGCATAAGCTTCATTTTTCATCGCTGCTTGTTAGAATCCCTCTACATCTCTGACACAGCTGGCTGTGTACATGAACACAGCCGTAGGGGCTGTAGTACAGTCTGGTTGCGTTGTGTTTCCCCCTCTGCTGCAGTTTCCTCTCTCCATCACTCATCTTGTCCTCAGAGACATGTTCTCATATTTGGCCTCCTGGGCGCTGCAGAGCTCATCACAAACCATCTCAGTGAATTTCACAACCATGGTGCTAAATGATTGGCTAATTTATGGCAAGGTCACAGGGTGGGAAAGTAAACCACTGATCAATCTCAGAACAGACTGGGGCCAAAGGAGAGGCTTAATGTTAGGAGTTTCTGACAGATACATGAGTTTTTCATTTTAAGAGTCCTTTGATAATGAGTTTTTTGTTTTTTTTTTAATTATTCTACAATGTCTTATTTCATGAAATAATTTGATGCAATATTTTTGAAGCAGTTGCACAAAATAATATCCATCCCTATCCATCCATCCATCCATCTTTCTGTCTACCTCAGAGCACTCTGTGTGGCCTCTGCACACCTCTGCAGCAGCTGGCTAAGCTAACCTGCCGGTCCTCCTCTCCTCACGACAGAATCAGAACCACCCATGCACCGTCAGCCAGGCTGCACCGGCGCAGAGCTGAGGGCCTGTTCCAGCCTGACTGGGATGAACTTGGGTCGCACAGAAACCCATCAAACCGAGCAAACGTCGCATTAAAGCGCAGAGCTAGCAAACACTGCGTAGTAGCAGCTCCTGGTTTCTGCTGCTGCTGCATGAAGAGGGGCTTCTGCCCGGAGCCTCGGCTCTAATGAAGGATGATGTCAGTGTTCGAGGACGGGGACACGTTAGTCCAACATCAGCCGGCAGGGACGTGACTGCAGCGGACACTAATGTGTGCAGAACATGCAGTCACACGCAGGACGACGCGCTCTGCACGAACCGAATCATTTCATGCTTTTGGATTCATGCACAAAGTAGAAAACAGGATGTGCAATACCGAGCTCAGCGTGTTTG
Source organism: Halichoeres trimaculatus (assembly GCF_033239565.1). Lineage (NCBI taxonomy): Eukaryota > Metazoa > Chordata > Actinopteri > Labriformes > Labridae > Halichoeres > Halichoeres trimaculatus. The sequence continues at coordinate 15,548,503 of NW_027437194.1, read as the reverse complement.
GTCGATTCCGTGAAATTAAAGACACATTGAGAGGTGAGACAGTCCAGCTCGACGACTGCAAGGAGCGGATCAGTGTCCCTGCAGCCGTGCACTGAGCTCCACACCACGGTGCTGCTAATCAAAAGGCTGCACGTCTTACCGCATCAGTCCGGGTTCCCAGGCTCTGCTCATCCATCTTCCCTCCAGGATGATCCGAGGCAGAGCGGTAGTGGTTTCCCAATGACGACATCGGACATGTGCAAAAGGTAAAGCTGCAATATCCGCCTTATTGGTCAGACTCTCCTCCTCCCGATCTGAGCATCGCTGGTGGATTGCTGCGCAACCTCGCTGCACCATCCACAGCCACAACCCTCCCTCCCTCTCTCCCAGCCTGCAGCACTGACTGAAGCTCGCTCGCTTTAAACCTCCGCCAAGCAGTCCGCCTGAGCGCCTCCTCCTCCTCCTCCTCCTCCATCTGTCTGCCGGAGACTAACATATTTTCATAAAGGAAATCTGTTGTGCATACTCATGCTCTCAGTAGGAAGCTGCCCAGGATTACTGACATCACCACCATCATCATTAGCAAAAGGCCCCACTGCAGCAGAGGATCCCCTGTAACCCAGGGGTCAATCTGAGGGTCAGGGGATCCCCAACATTTGATATAATCTGATATAATCCTCTCTCTATGCTCATACTCTCTCAGTGCTTCAGAGCTGCTGTCCACCTCTGGTGTTGAAACCGTATAAACCCAGAAAGACTTCCTCTTTCGTTTTTCCTAAACAAACCCTGGTGTTCAGAAACTTTGATAGGGGAGACCTGGTATGGTTGTAACATGGGGAGAGTTGTAACACCACCAATTCCACCAATCAGGGATAAGATAGGGGTCATATGATCATTTCAATATTTACCCACTTCCACCCTTTAAGCCACTTAATGTAATAACACACCAATATAATAATGTAATAAGTTTCACTTCATTACGTAACAACGCTGCATTTTGCAATAAAACGCTTGAATGAAATATGTAACAAACTTTGCTGCATTATATAATAAGTTCTTCATATTGCGTGACTTATTACAAAGTGCTGGTTCCTGTAATAGCTTTTTACTTAATGCAGCAAAGTTTAGTACATGTGTTTAAGTATTTAATAAGTGTGGCGTCACTCACCCTGATCACGCACGGTGATTGTTGGGGCTGGATACAGGTGCATACAGATTCTATAGAGAAAAAAAAATGATTTGGGGGTAAGAAAGTATTTTTTTGACCAAGACTATAGTTTGTTTAGTACTTCTACAATTCCAGATAAAAGCATTTCACTTGTATCAGAATAAATTGTAGCTTCTTGGGCAAAATGTGATGCATTTTCCCGTGCTAATTTCAATCCACAATGCTAATACAGCTAAACACTGGCTGACAGGGGTGGGGTGGGTTGTAACAAATCTCTAAAAAGTCTTACATCCCCTTATGTACAACTAAGGGGCTGTTTACATGGCAACGGTTTTAGGGTGAAATGCAAAAGTTTTGTTGCGTTTCAGCCCCGCGTTTACACAGAAACGCCGTTTCAGCGGACCTAAAACGCAAACTTTTGAAAACGGCCTCCAGAGTGGGATTTTTCTGAAACGCTCCCGACACCGTTGCCGTGTAAACAGTAAGCCAGCGTTTTCAGTGGAAACGCTGACGTCACACTCTGCCTCACGCGTGCGCATACAACAGGACAACAGTACCGTTGTTACGATCCTCGTGAACTACCGTGTTGTGCTTGTGCTGCTCAGTCTGCTGAATCTGCTGACTGTCTTTCCACAAAATGTGCATCTTTTGCTCCACTTTTTAACTAAGTATTCCCCAATACACCAGATGACCTGCTCAACTCTACTTCGGTGGTGATCTCCCAAAAGCGGCTTCTGGACAAGACAGTTATAGCACCATCTACAGGCTTGGTATGCTTACTACAGTGTTTTCAGTCTATCAGAGTTTCCATGTAAACACAGATTTGTTTCACTGGGTTTTCACAGCGTTTTAGCATTTTCAGACAAAACGTTGTTGTGTAAACGGGGCCTCAGAACACTTTCCAACCTACCCCAGTAGTGGGATAGGTTGTAACAAAGCACCGCCATGTATCTGACATCACCTGGTGAGCTCTGCGATATTGTTGCAGAGGTTTGAATTGGTGCCATTTGTAGTAAACAAATGTGGCTACTTTGCATTAAAGTTTGAGAACTCTGACTCAAAAATTCAGTGACTTAGAGATGCTAAAGCAAATAGTGTTACAACCATATCTGGTTTCCCCTACATAACAAATATGAATCAGGAAGATATTTTTTTCCAATATTATTTTTTTTACATTAAAACAGTAGATTATACACTGTTTACAACTTAGTGGTTGAAAGCTTTTCCACATAAACGTTAATGAAGTGTATAATTAGAAAATCATCTCACTCAAAGACCTGGCACCAAGTCATTTTCACTGTTTCTAAAGTAAACAGACTTTTTTTTTAATGATTCATGTGTGGTGTTATTCCATCAGTAATAATGGGGTCATATGACATACAGTTATTATCTATTGTGTAATACTACATATGATCTACGTAATGTTAGAGGACTCCACCTCTGACACGTCATCCTCTGGACGCTCAGGTTACACACACCTGATAGTGACAGAGCCTCATTAATATCCTGCTCCTCATCTATTATTACACACCTGGCAGGTTGTAGTGAGCGTGTGCATCCAGCCGGCAGGTGAAGCAGCCGGTCGGTGTGTGAGAGTGTAGTTACAGAGACAGGATGGACAGGGTGGATGTCTCTGTTCTGCCCAACAACAACCACCCTGAGAAGTTCCTGCAGCTGGACGTCAGGACTCTGCCGGGAATGTTTCAGGTGGGAGCTCTGGTGTCCAGTCAGAGACACTGGCAGAACCGAGTCTACTCACAGGTACGGACTCACACACTCACAGAGACCATCTACACATGTTTTTCTGCTCTCTAACTAAACTTTGTTCCTTTCATAATGATGTTCATTCAGCCTACAGGATCTCTCCATCCTGTAGTCGTCTCAGCTGTGCTGCTTGACTCCAGAAGCCTCTTTGATCTGACACCTTTACCTCCTCACCTCTAATGAACTTTTACCTGCTCCATGAACTGCGCTGCTGGAGGTGTCTGCTTCTTGTTCTGACTCAGACTACTGAAAGAGAAGAGGCCAGAGGAAGAAAAAGCAGAAGAGCTGTTTTCCTTCTGGCTCCAAGTGGCATTCTCCCTCCTCTTCCAACTCCTCTGTCTTGTTTCAACTTCATCTTCTTACATTTCCTTTACTGTCCTTCACAGTATCTGTCCGTGCACTCACAGTTCTCCCTGTCATTGCTGATCCTCTACATCCTGCTTCTCATAAACCAGATCTAAATCCTTAAATTTTATGTGTCTCTCAGTGGAAAAAAAACCCTTACCTGCTGAAAGTCTTCAAACATACAGCACCTGTGCTGCTTTCTTTGCTGTCTGCCTCAGGCAGAGGCTGCAGTATCTGGACAAAAAAGATGACTGAAACAAATGAAGGACATCCATGCAGCTGCTTCGCTTCATCATAATCCTCTTTAACTTCAGTCTGAATGACTGTTGACTCATGCATATTCATTTATCTTCTGTTTTCTGCTACCTTCATGCTGCTGAGTGTGTCCTTGACTGTGTGTCTTTTCTGCTAAGCTTTTGTCTGGTGTTATTTAGAAACATGTTGGTATATGTGCTGATAGTTTGTACTTCACAGCGTCTTTTCTTGTCCTTTACTCTCCCTCTTAATGAGTTTGCCAAAAACTGGGTCGTGATTTTAGATAACACAGTTTTATTTATCTATGGTTTAATGTTCAGATCTCACTCTGTATTACATTATTGAAAAAAAATCAACATCAAGGCGGGACTCAATTTGATCTCACCTTTATCTAGCTTGAACGGGCAGAAACCTCGAGCAGAACCAGACTCATGTTAGACAGACATCTGCTTGAGCTGTGTTGAGGCTGGAGACATGCAGAGGAGAAGTAATTATAACATCAACAACAATAAAAACAGACTCAAGAATAAACAACATTGGCAGAAGTATGTGTTGTATTTGCTGGAACTTCAAACATAAAAGAAAAATTGTAATAAATACACATTCAGCAGTGGCGAGAGTCAGAAATCAGACCTGCTTAGTTAGGATTTGGTGTCTCTCTTAAGTTTCAAATGATCAGAGCTTCAGGATTTTATGCCCCTCAGGAAAAACAAACTGAGCAACAGATGTTCTTCAGAATGAAACGTTACTATCGCCACATGAAGCTGCTCTCTGAGCTCTGCAGCAGCTCTGGGAGCATTTAAAGAGGGGGTAAAATGCTTTATTTAGGCTTCATACTATCCCTCTGGTGCCCCTGCAGTAGCCTCACATGATTTACAGCTTGAGTTAATCCCAGTTTTTCTCTCATTGGTGTTTTAGGACACTCTGATTTCAGCCTGTGTCTGAAACACTGCCTCTTTGAGGCTCCCACTCCACAAAACCCCCTTCCCTCTGATTGGTCAGCCCTCTGGAGACCTGTCAGTCTCATGAAGGTCTCGTGCTGTTTGATCAGTTTACAGAAAGATTGAGGGATTTCTCCAACATATAAATATAGAGATGTTAGAAAATCTGCCACATTTTGTGTGTACACTCAGCATTTTTACTTTATATTTATATTTTAAAAATAAAATTAAAAAAAATCATGATACCCCCTCTTTAAATGTTTTAATAAAGCACATGAGCAGAGATGAGCTCAATGCCAGGGTAACATTTAATGAAATAAACATAAATAACAGGAGAACGTGATAGATGTGTGTTCAGGTGAAGTCAAATAACAGCTCTGTCTCCGTTGATGTCCACAGAGAGAGCTCAGCAGGGCTCGGACTGACAGCAGGTCTCCGCCGTCTCCAGAGAACACACAGGTGGTGTTTGTGGACAGGTACTTGGAGAAACACATCACACCTGTCACCCTGAAGTCCAACATAAAGAAAAACCCTCTTTACATGGACATCCAAGTGACGGACACGGAAGACAACAAGAAGACGAAACCATCCTGGACTGTTAGAGAGTTCGACACTCAGACCGTCAACAGAAACCTGGGAGATTACCTTAAGGTGGGAGATGATAATGAAGGCCATGAAAGACAATGATGGAGATCTGGTTAACAATCATCTGTTGGTTACATTTCAGAGCACAGAAAACCAAACACTGCAAATTTTCAGGCTTAGCACCCTGTAAACCAGGATCTATGATTAAAAAGAAAAAAAAAAAAACGTGAGTCTCTGTTACATCCCTAGGAGGAGGAGCTGTGCTGAAACCTTTTTCATGCATAATACAAAGAAGACCAGCAGCTTGAACTGTCACACATGAAAACTAACCCAGGCCTGCATCAACAGCTGAGAATGAGCTTATTTTGACATGTAGAAGCTATATTAAGTAAACAAACACAGAAATAAAGACAGTTTGTGTTTGGTAGATTATGTCTTTGTTGTGACAGGCTGAAACGGTTCGAGGATGAGCCAGGCTGCTGAGGCTCCTGTTGCTTTAATGAATAAATAGTAAAATGTTCCTTTTTCTTTTTTTAAACACAGATTACTCAAGCAGAGAAAAAAGAGCTTTAAATCACAAGTGGTATAGACTAAGACATTTAACTTTGAAGTGCATAAGTGTTAAGGAACAGGGTCAAAAACTGGGTAGTAACCAAAATGATTTTATTAAAGCTGGAGCTCTAACCCTGCAGAAACGTAAAAGAGCAAATAACGGAGGAAAAAATCTCTGACATTTAGACTGTTAATAAAAAAAAATTAATACAAAATGTAATTTTGATGATTTGTCATAATTAACAACTGAAAACAATTAAACTCTGAAATTAGTGAAAGAGAGTCGTGGAGCACAGCATGTAACACTGCCACCTAATGTTCAGCTTCAATTCCACTAAGTGAAACATTTTCACAGTTATTTTCTCCCTAACACTCAGATTACTCACAGTAAAAAAAAAAAAAAAAAAAAAAAAAAAAAAAAAATATATATATATATATATATATATATATATATATATATATATATATATATATATATATATATATATATATATATATATATATCACCTTACCTTGGGTCACTGGCATCATCAGCACCTCTCAAGCCCTGGACAGATGTAAACACAGACGTGTACACACAAACTCACTCAGTGAACTATACCCACAGTCATAACGTGGAAAACCTGAACAAAGTCAGAAACATTGTAATAAACTATTATGTAGAAGAGAGTCTGATTGATCCACGGTTCACGTTGATGGTGTTTCTGTTTGTTTTCCTCCTTGTCTGCAGGAGGAGGAGAAAACAGCCAGAGATCTGGACTTCTGGCTGGAGGATCTGTACACTCCAGGGTTTGACTCTTTACTGAAGAAAACAGAAGCTGAACACAAACGGAAAAAAATCTGTAAAATCCTTTCTGCAGTCAGTTTGTCAGTGTGTTTGATCCTTGTTGTGATCATCATTCCAGTTCTGGTTTTACAGAAGAAAAACTGACGGATGAAGACAGCAGCTCACCTCATCACAGATTTTTTTTTATTGTGACCTAACGAAGAAACAAACTAAGTAAAAACAGAATGCTGTGGCTGGGCTGCATCCTCAAGGAGCGAAAGAAAGAGAACAGAGAAGCCACTCTCACACATGTCGCTTGGCATCCAAACATTGGAGATACAGACGGAGGACCAACAGAGGAGGAGGAGTCCTTTTAAAGCTGTTTGGGTCATAAAGGATGTCCTCCAGAGGAAGGATCTGGAGACAGATCCCTTTACTCAAAGCCCCTCTTTAAAGTAAATCCAACCTCTCCGTGGCTCTCTCTGACAGTGTCCATGTTCCTCTGAGCCGAGGATCAAACATTAGAAGTCACCTGAGTGAAAGGCTTTACAGAGATCTCACCAGTGTCTCTGGATTATCACGGTTTTATCCTCTGTTTCCTGAGAGACTCACAGATTATCCAGAAATTTATTTTCACATCCTAATGCCGACTCCCACATCAGTAACATCTCAGATCCACAGGCTGCATCCAGCACGGGAAAACATCCATTACATTAGCAGGTTGGAGGGAACATAATTATAGTTGAGCTGAAACTCCACACTTGGATGCTCAAGCGAACTTGGCTGACTCTTTGATTGGCTTTACAACTTAACTCAAAGGCAGGGTGGGTCTTGTTTTTCTTCCATATTGCAGCAAGAATCAAGAAATCAAACAGACACCTGGTATCTTTGGGAGTCCCACATCAGTCTAAGGTTTACAAATCTTTGTATTCAGAATAAATCAGTTTATTGACTCAACCTGCTGCCAGTCTGAGTACTCACATCTGCAACTTGATGAACTGCAGATTTTAACTCTTTTGCATGCCTGATAGTTTAAGACAAGAGGTTGCAGCTTGATTTTTAGTCACAATTGATTTCTTAGGACAAAGACTTCCAGCCCTAAGCCCCTTTCTGTCTTCCGCCACATTCTCCACTAATTTCAAAAGCCAAAAAAACATCTTTGAATTTTTATTTAATGTGATTTATTAGACCATTCCAGTAGTGTATTATTTCAAGATATCAAGACAGAAATGTGTCTGAGCAATATATATATATATATTTTTCCAGTGTATTGGAATAAGTTTGAGTGAATAAAAGGATCATCCACAGAAGGGGGCTGGATTCAGGCTGTATTAAAAAAAGCTACAAAAACATTTGAAGAAAACATTAGGGCTGTGAAAAATGCCACCATGAAATACTTCTCCAAATGGATTTTGATATCGACAGTCTAATATATATTGTCAATAAAAAGGAATGAATTAGACAAACACCGCAGTCTGAAGCCTCACTTCGAGTTCTGGTAATCCAGATTTTGCCACACTGAAAAATCAAATCTTGTTGATTAAATCCAGGCTCTGCTAAATCGGGGGAAATCTGGATCCGACGGGATAACTCTGGACTCAGACCTGAGAGTGAAAACACTGATTTGTGTCTGAGGCTGTTACTACTGATGTTTCAGTGCAATAAAGGTATGGATTTATTTTCTATGAATTATGAGTTTTACACAGTAGGCTTATGTCATAGCACCATGTTCAGGACTATTAACAAGCAACACTTGAGACATCAAAGCAGCACAAAGAGGTTTGACAAAGATCAGATTTCATTTGATTTATTTATTGCAATAAAGATGTACAAAGTATTGGTAATCATAAATGTTAAAATGTTAGAAAAAGCATATCTGTGACTGTTAACAGTACAGTGTATCAAAACATTCCTGCTTCTACCAGCGCGGTCGATTCCATCCACAAGTGTGTGTGAGAGAAAACAGGTCTGATCTGCTGCTGTCCTCCAGACTTTTCTTCAAAAAGGCATCGAAAAGACAGAAATACACTGAGAGAAAAACGACAATCTGCTAAAATCAAAAGGCAACAAAAGAAAAAAAGAAATCAACATGCAAATTAACTTACAACCAAAACCCATAGAAGACAAAAAAGTGGAGAAAATCTAAACTAAAATAAATATCTTTCTCCTTATTGAAATTAATTATTCTCCTCCCTTAATTTACGCCGTTGGACTACAAAGTTTATTTACAGGTTAGTTCATGTTCGCAGTGTGAAGAAGAGCTCGACCACCATGAGATATAAAGACCAGGATGAGTTTTTACACAGCGTCCATCATCATGGAGAGGAGGGCTGGGGAGGGGGGGGGCTTTGGCAAAGTAACACGTACAGTAATAACCAGGAGGGTCAGGTGAGGACATGAGGACAGGTACAGGTGTGTTTTGGTTTCTTCAGTAGGACACAGAGAGTCTGAGATCTATCCATCAGACAGAAATGAAGCAACGACACACAAACACCATTATTATTTGGTTGTAAAATGCTGACAGGTCTTTGTGGTGTATCAAAGATAAAGATCCCCTCCAGGTCCTACTGATACATTTTATATACGTGTATATAGAGGCAAGTTTATATATATTTATATAGTCTTTAATGTACAAATATAGAGTAACCCGTGTTCTTGTTGAAATGTGTAACAGAGGGGAGAGTGACGCTTCACAGCAGAACAGGAACAGCTTAAAGACACGCTCCTAGGTTAAAATTTAATGCACAACAGCGCCCCCTAACGCCAGAATCTCAGCCTGGCTTGCTGATATTAATTCCAAATTTGTGCCACAAATAAATTTATCAAATTGTGCCAAAGGATTGTCATAAAATTCATGTACTTTACCAATAATCTCATTATTATAAGCGATGAGCAGTACTGCATGTGTGTTTTCAAACCTTTTTCAAGTATTGTCTGAACAGATCAGGAAACCAAACACCATATTTCATACATTTCAAACCATCACCTGTAACTTAGACCTCCAGCTGAGTTTCTGTCCCTTAATTCAACTCTCCTGCTGCTTCCTTCCTCAGATACCTGAGGCTAACCAGGATCAGAACCAGGACTTTGCTGATTAACAACCTGAGGAGTGCTCAACAATCAGGCTCCTCTGAGTCTCAGTCTCACTGTATCTAACAATCACACTACCATTAGCTGAAATGAGTCTGATTATAGCGCTATGAAGCCAAAACAAACAGATGTTACTGTGATTTAATGACAGTTAATGTGATTCAGTCAAAGTACACATACGCTACTGTGATTTGATGGCATTATTTACATCTGTAAATGAATGAAACAGGCTGGAAGGATGCTAAAATATCTTCAATATGGTGCTGATTTGTAAAAAAGTCTCAATTCAAAATGCGTCTGGTCAGTCTGTAAGGTGAGGAGCAAACAGTTCTTAAAACATCATTTTTTTAAATGAGGTTTGGTCTGACTGATGACTGATGTAAATTCTGTACAATCTCAACTAAAAGACTTTAACAATCGATATCCATGTATGTTGTTGATACAGTGAGTTATGTGAAATTGACGCTGACATCATCTGACGTTGAATGATACATAAAAAAGTATTTTTCTGATGACATTACTTTTAAAAATACTCTGATTTGACGCACAAAGTGTTTTCTTTACACATGAATCTTACAGTACTTCAGTATATCCCAATATTGTGATGTGCACTGTATTGTTTTGATAATATTTTGAAATCTTTCATGAGTCCTATCAAAGGCTTCTGGGGGCTCAATTGTGCATTATAAGCCAACTTGAGATGGTCTTTGTGCCTCAAAATTTAAGATCCTCACTCAGTGCATGCTGTACACATAGTATGAAAGTACTGAGGATATTATAACTACACTGATGAACATGAGTGTATACACTTACTGCTTATGCATATACATATATATATATACACACTCATAACAAGCTCTCCCCACAGCACACACATACACATATACTGTATGTATACCAAAGTCCTGGCCCCACACACTGTGCAGGTGATACAGAGTGATGGGATGCAGCAGTAAAAATGCTAACAGCACAACAACACTGTGCTAACTGCAGGAAACAAAAACAGACTATGTATGCTAACTCCTAGCGGCGGTGTTTATTATCATGGTCATTATTATTTTACAGTACATTCAACTAACCTAAGTATCGTGTCACATTCCTCTTTTGGAATTGCATACAGTAAAAGGACAGAGAACACGTATGCTAAATGCTAAACCTGCTTGTTTCTGAGGAAAAAACTAAAATAGAAAAGAAAAAAAAACGTGAATGTTACAAATAAAGAGAACCCTGTTTTACTCCATCAGTTTGCGGCAGTTTTTAAACTGGAAATGTAAAAACCTCTGATTCTGGTCTTTGTTTGGGGTAAGATTCACTTTCTCTTGAATGACAAAGATCAGTTTGTTTCCATAACCTGTAAATAAGAAGTGAACACAGAGTCTGGGTTAGAGAAGTGAGGCCTCACGAACCTGCATTCTTCTTAATGTCCAGCAGAGAGAGCTAAACACAGTCTGGATGTGTAGAGCAGTGCCTTACCAAATGTTCCTCCCTCTCAGCTGATTGGTTCCCTCAGCAAACATTTACCAAATGAGTTTATGATCTCAAGCTCTAGATTCAAGTCTTCTTTAATGCAGGTGTTCATTTAGTGGATTATGGTCCCATTTAGAGTCACACAGACCAGGAAGCAGAGGAGGAGTTTGGCAAAATGCCAAACTGAGGGCGTCACGGTCACAGCAGCTGTGTTCACTTCTTACCTACAGTCTCTGGAGTTATGTGGTTATTTTTAGATAACAGCACATTTAGCACGACATTATCTCACTGAATCTTTGTGTTCTCTGTTTGGGTAATGTTATCAAACAGCAATTGAGGCAGTAGCTAAGCCAAACAATCAGGTTTTGGACTTTACAGATACATTTCTGTTTCAGAAAGTAGCTGACATTCTGTATTTCTCTACAGACTTCTGTCTTTTTCAATCATGTTTAAAGATCTGAACTAATGAGGACAGAATTTAGCCTTAGCAACTAGACACTTGAAACAAATTTGCACTCCTCATGTGTAAATTTTAAAATGAATGTAACTGAACCTTGTGCTTTGTAACAGCAAAAACCGTTTGATTTAAGACAAATGACCTTTTTGGTTATCTCCGAGTGTCCCCACCCTGTGGCAGAGTCCATCCACTCTGTAGTATGAGGGGAAACATTTGATCTTTCTAAACATTAGTGTTAAATCTACACATGGCTTCTCGTGCAGCATTGGGACCTTTAGCCAGTGTGTTCTTGTAGGAAATAATTAGTGTGCGGAAAAAGTGAGGCGCCTGAAAGTGCTCCTTAAATGAACTGAGGCCAGTCCTTCCTTTGACATGAAGGAGTGATGGACTTTTATTACAAGTACGTTACAAGCTCATATGCATAGAGGTATATCTTCACTCAGCCCTGACACATTCTCATGTCACATTCTTTCTACCAGCGGGTCTGTCTGCAAGCAGCGCGCTGCTCAATCTCTGCACAGCATGGCATTGTGGGTACGAGAGACCAACAGTCCATCAAACAGCCAGAAACAATCTTGACTACTGAGGAGCTGAAGTGGAACATGTTCGCATCTGAGACTGAGCACTTCAGCAGCAACATGTGGACCTACAGTCAGCGCTGTGCAGGCTAAAGCAGGGGATGATGGGTATAAATAAGATGAATGAACAGCACAGAAGAAACGAATGGATCGCACTCTGCGTTTACCCACAAAGCGTCCAGCCAGTATGGCTTATAAGAGAAAAGAACTGGTGACAATCGTTAGCATTAAGGCAAAGTTTAACTAGCTTGTTGTGTGGAGCAGTTTCTCTTTCTTTACGAAACATGTGGACACAAAAACACAGGAAAAAAGATCATCACAGAGCAGCTACCTGGGCGATTCAAAAACCAGTTCATGTCTTTAACCACAGACAAAAAACACCTAACTGTGTCTGGTGACGGCTAATATTCAACAGCTTTAAATAGGAAGACTCAAAAGTGAATAAAAATAAAACACATGTTGATTAGGATAAAAGAGAGAGAAAGAGAAATGCAATCAAGTGGACACCCTTCATTCAGTTTATGCAATCCACTCGCATAAATACAACGCTCCGACTACGAAGGAATCACATTTAAAACTCACTAAAACTACTCTTCACCAGCGTCATAGGTAACATCCTCAATCTGGATTATAATCTGTCATCTGATTCATCTGGAAGGCACATCCATAAGGCTTTAGAAGGTGTTGCAAAGCGTTCTGCAGTTCTCTCCCAACATTTAAGGAAAAACGACGGGGTGATTATTGCTGCATCACAAACACGACGACTGGTCCGATTTTACTCCGTATGACATCAAGATTTTTCAGAATCATGGGAACGACGTGAACATTGTGCACGACTGCCTGAGAGAAATCAACTCTGACAACAACAAAAACAAGGAAATGAGATAAAAACTAGAGCTACAAGCAAAAAAAACACATCTTGGAATAAATAGAAAGAAAGGAGCAGAGTGGGTGACATTAACACCCACCTCCCACCCCCACCTCCACATTCCTCCATCACTCGTAGCGCCTCTCCACCGCTCAATCCTCCATCTTTACTCAGCTTCCCAGCCTTGATCCGGTCAGTGTGTGTGTTGACGTCTCTGGAGTGTGTGTGGTTACTGTCAGGTTTGGACTGGGAGGTGTGTGTGTGCGTCTGCTCCCAGAGGCAGAGGTGGATGTGACATTGGATAAAAACATGGATGTTCTCCTCCGTGTGTGTGGGTGTGTGTGTATGTGTGTGTGTGTGGTTGTTGAATGTGTGTGTGTGTGTTTAAGAGTAGAAGGTGAGGACGCTCTGGTGGTTTCCACGGACCAGGATGATGGGGGGCAGATCGTTGGAGAGCGCCTCCAGCCAGGCCATGTACAGAGTGCTGGAGACGGCGCCCTTCCTGGCCAACGGCAGACTCCTGCAGAAAGACAAGGAGGAGGAGGAGGAGAGAAAGTGGAGTGGGGTGTAATTTATTCACCTCATTTATCCTCAAACTCATTAACTATGAAGAAGAAAAGTCTAACTGTGCACACCAGTGTTTCAGCTTTTAGTGAGGTCATTTCTTTCTGTTTTTTTTAATGTTTAATATCACAACAAACACATCAGCACAGCGTTAAGCCTGGTTTACTCTTCTGCACTGACAACCCACCTGATATACCTGAAGGTAGGCAAATTTCTACACTAGGGTTGCACGATATATTGGTATCAATATCAGTATCTGCCGATGTAGGTCATTTTTTTAACATATTGGCATTGGCCGATGTTGAATTAAATTGAATTTATTTATTTAATAGGGACGATGCAGTTTAACATAGTTCCATCACTAAGTATGAATCTGATGTGCTGCACAGAGAGTTTATAGCAAATGCTAATTTCCAACTCTTGTCCCTAGTTGGGCTTTTAAAAGTCAGAAAATGTACAATATTTAACAGCATAAAATAATAAAAAAGTTTACAAAACAACAATAAAATACACATTCACATAAAAACAAGTAATTACACAAACCAGTTCAAAGTAAATAAATAATAAAAAAAAAATGTGGCAAACTAAGAATGATCACAGTTCTGATTTGCTTTTAGCCAGAACTTTGTACGTTTGTAGAGAAGAGTTTTAAGTCTGTGATTAATGTGTGACTAAAAGTGGGCAGATATTTACTTATTAGCTGCTGGCCATTTTCAGAGTATCTTGAACAATCTTTTAAGTCCCAAATGAAATTTTTATCTATGACTATGTAAAAACCAAAACTACGTAAGAAGAGTGGACCCTCTTTTATGTCTCTCTTCCTGTTTTTGATCCACAAAACAGACAAAATGTACTTTTTTTGATCACTTTCATGTTGGGCGCTCCATCTTTTGATTTTAACTTTTTCACAGATTTGAGTTTAAGTGGAGTGAACACTGTTACTTTTGTTTTACGGTGGCCCTGTCACCTCCTTATTTAAAAAAAAAAGATATTGAAAAATTCAGTTTGCGTGTTTTTCAGTATGCTCAAAATTTGATCATCTCAGTTTTTTTTCTTTTCTTTTTTTTTTTACAAATATTGATATCGGTAAACATCCGTTATTGGCTGTTTAGCTAAGTGAGTCGGTGTTAAGAAGAGAAAATGAATTGAGGAAACCTTGCTTCTTTTATGAGCTGATGATACCAGAGTCACTAACAGCATTTTTAAAACACAGTCTCCATTACAAAAATCTTTTTATCATTAAACTAAACTTTGTTTTTGATGCCTGTTGTGTCTGAGGCTTTGGTGTTCCTATAATCACACTAGAGTCATCACCTCTGAAGGAGCTGGAGAGTTAATACCCAATCAGCTAGTGGATAGGAGCAAATCCCTTCACACTAACATTAATACAGGACACACACAGGACACACACACACACAGGACACACACACACACACACACACACACACACACACACACACACACACACACACACACACACACACACACACAGTGGCATCTTACATGACGATGAGGTTGGCGGTGCTCGAGTGCTCCTTCAGCAGTTCGTTGAGTCTGAGCTGACGGTTCGTCTGCAGACAAACAGAAACAGGTTCAAAGATTAAGGTGTCAGATTACCTGATAATTATCACACTCTGACTCTGAGCAAGCTCCCTCTCACAGGCACACACACACACACACAGCTGGATCAGGCTCAGACTGTTTATTGAGGTGGATGAACTGAGTTGCAGAGGATTAGAGAGGAATCTCTCCTCTGACCTCTCTGAGCTGCAGAGGCATTGAAGATGTAATCACATAAAGACAAAGTGTTTCAGAGCGACAACAGAGAGTCGCAGTGAGCAGCATGAACTGACCTTGGCGCGGTACAACTCCAGCTCGTTGTCGGTGATCCTCCAGGGTTCGCTGTTCTTCAGCCTCTCGGCTGCCTCCTGCTCCATGTCATCCTCCTTCAGCCGATACGGCTCGATCATCTCCTCAAAGGCCGCCACGCTTCACAGGAGAAAGGAGAGAGAAGAAAACTGGTCAGTATCCTCCAGTACGGCAGAAACAGAACCAGACAGAGACTCCTCCATCTCACAAGTCTTCATTTTGTTATTTTTCCCATGATTCCCATCATACAACCTATTTTGTGTAAAGGTTGTAAAACATCAATGATTTAATTTCATTATGTATTCTCTCATATTTTGTCTCATAGTAAACTTGTTTTTTTTTGGACTTGAAGCTCCTTTGAGGAAAAGTGGTTTCTCACATCTCTTTGAGATTTTGTCGTGTCCATGTGCTAAAGGTTTTGCTTCTTTGACATTGTGAATAAAAGGCTCTTGAGGCAGAGTGCTGTTGATCACTGTCTATCTAAGGGATCATATGAGCCAAATGAGTCATAAACATTCAAACTGACAGTCATATGTCATAAAATGTGATGAAATACAAGACTGGTGTCTGTCAGCCGCATATGACACCATCCACAGTTAGAACATCCATCAGCAGTCACCATTAGAGAGCTCGAACCAGTTAATCTGAACCATTCGGGGTCAAACTGCATCAAAGTCAATCTGAAATATAATCCCTCATTACAATAACAGCAGGTTTCCTACGTTAGACCAGAGCTGAAGGGGGGTGAAGTCACACCAGCATGTGTTAGGGAGCAAGTGCTCTGTCAGTGAGTGGATCTTTGTCCTAAGACAAGCAGACAGAGATCAGAAGCAGTTTTATGACCTGCCTACTACAACAACATGCTACATATGAATGTACTGCATAGAACATGGTAGTGTTCTTGAAATGTAGTTTATTATGAGCTTAGTTTGGTCTGTTTTGTTGTATGCTGTGCTAGTTTTCAGTTTAGAAAGCAGAAATAAAGCTGATAGAAAAAAAAAAAAGTTTCTGAATCATCAACTTGAGGTCTGATAAATTTAAAGTGGTTTGCATGGAGTGCTGTGCATTGTAACAGTCAAACTTTCAGGTATACTTTCTGGAATACTGCAGATTTTGCTCTTTTTAACACATGATTTACTGCAGCCAGAGGTTGGCCTGTCTGATTGGCTCCTGGCATCCACCAGTTCAAAAAGACTGAGACTGAAAACTGGGAACCTCTCGAATGACTGCAGCCATTTTTCTGTCCTCAACATCCAAACAAGTATTTTGTGTAATCTTTGGTTGCACATCTAGTATCATTATTTAATCAAAATAAAAACAGAAAGACACAAAAACCTTTATCATACAAAACAAGCTGAAACATTGTCTCAGTGTCCTCATTACACACTCAGACCACTAGAGGGCAGCAGTGATTCACTTTTGTGCTGGCCTCATAAATGAGTTTTTTATTCCTTGATGGCAGTGACAAATGTGCAACTTTAAATATTCATATCTTCAATGATTAAAACCTCTA
This sequence comes from Halichoeres trimaculatus, assembly GCF_033239565.1. Lineage (NCBI taxonomy): Eukaryota > Metazoa > Chordata > Actinopteri > Labriformes > Labridae > Halichoeres > Halichoeres trimaculatus. The sequence goes on along the minus strand of NW_027437194.1, from coordinate 15,531,742 downwards.
CATAAAAATAAAACTAAGCTGTACAACTGTGTTTTTTTGTTTAATGTTTTTCCACATGAACAGCGATTCAGACAGGTTCAGATTCAGGTGATGGTGGATTTCTGGTCTGCTTGCAACTGTGGGTGAGGCGTAGACCTGCAGAGATTTGCATCACTTAAAATGAAGCTGGAAGTTGAAAAACAAAGCCTGTGTTTCAAAAATGTTATGAAAATGAGGTAAAGATAACATGAAGGGTAAGAGTTTTAAATGAGTTCGCATAATTAGGGGCAGGGCTGATTTGACTGACAGACAGGTGCGTTGTAGCTGGAGACTAGTTCTTGGTGCTGCGTGTGAAGCAAAGCTAGCATGTTGAACAAGAAGTGATGATCCAAACTGTAAAAATGTGTCTTAGCTCTTCTCTTTTTGAAGTGTATTGAAGAGAACTTACTGCTCCTTCTTGGGCTTGGTGTTTATGTCTCCCAGCACGGTGATGTCTGAGAAGTCTATCCTGAACTTGCTCAGCAGAGTGGCCATCCTGCACAGAGAGAGCAAACACAGAGCTTCAGGATATATACAGGACAATAGCTGCAAGACATTTCACATTCAAGGAGCTGTGGGGTGAGATAACAGCTCTGAGTCACAGCAGAGACCTAGCTCAGCTGTTTTAAATAGATCTGTTTGAACATGGAGACTCTGGGAGGGTGGAGGCACGTATGACGGGCTTTACTGGGAGCTCTGAGGCATTCTGTGTATGACGGTAATTTCCTTTAGAGCCAGCTTCAAAGAAACAGAGTGCTCAGGAGCTTTATAAATCCTTTTCTGGAAGAAGGTTTATGTTGAACTGTCACCCCCCTGCACTGAAATCTGAGACCACAATAAAAAGAAATCTCAGGTAGCTCTGATGCAGGCTTCAAAGTGCTGGCACACCTCCAAAGCAAAGACAGTTTGGGCCATTTTTACACTTATCTTTGAGGCATTGTTGCTTAAATTGATGAGAAAGCTGAAGAAAAGATGGGAATTATGTGGAATATAAAATGAGGGGCGACATGTTGGAAAAGGTCAAGTCTCTTAAAACAGATTTTACATTGTTCCTTCAGAGCCACCAGACTTCTTTAAGAAAAAAAACATCATTTTATCTCAAATATCAGCAGAGCTCCTTTCAATGGTTTTACTGTTTGTCGTATAATTGTTGTGTAAATTACCAATTTACCAAAAAAACCCTCGTCTTTAGTCCCATAAACAATCAAAAAAAAGAGGAATCATGGCTGCTGTAAACATGCTGTGACATGTTCCTGTCAGATAACAATACATTTTTTTCCCAATGGAGTCTGTTAGAAAGACTGTTTTGGGGTAAAAAGGATTAAAAAGTTTCATACTTATTGGGATCTTTTCTACAATGTTGTCAGACACTTACAGGTGCCGTAAGCAGGATTTAGCTAGTCAATGCTAATTTTTTCTTCTATGGATTAAATGTTAGAGTATCCATTGATAAACCTTTATGATTGTAGTATAATTGCACTACCCCGAGGTCGCAGCATTTCCATCTGTTTCTGTTATGAGCTGACAAGGATTCTCGACCGCTCCGGGTATCTTTGACCAATCAGAAGAGCCCCTGAGGCTCTATCCTGATTGGTCGAGGGGTGGCGCTTCGTCCTTCATTGAGATTGGTTGTAAAGCTCTTCATTCTCATGAACGCGCATGAGGAAGTCCTGGCTCGCATATTTACCTGCCTTGTCGGACTTTCAACCCCCAAAACAGCAAGGAGTTAAACCAGGACAGCACGAAGAAGAAGAAGAAGAAGAGCAAAAAGAAGAATCGTAAACTCGTGTGTAAACTCCTTGTGGGAGGGGCTAAACTTGCATAAGGGCGTGATGTCAGAGAACACAGGACAACAGGGGCTGTGCTTGTTTTCAAATCGCACTCTTACCTGGGTAATCCTGCCTGTGACACCTTTAAAGTTAGAATTTTAAATTTGTCAAGGAGGAAAAAACAACCTTTAAGTGAACACACTTTGACCCATTAAGGATGTCGTACCTGCTGTTTGTCTATTAGAGCACGATTTGTAACAACAACCTAAAACAAACAAAATGTAATAAAATAAATGTAATAAAACCCAAATGTAATAACTGACGCAAAATGTAACAAGATGCTGAGCCCAAAACGAGTCACATTTTGGGTTTTATTCGATTTCGGGACATTGTTACGTTTCAGGCTCTAGCGAGGCCTAACTTATTGGAAAAAAAATCTGCAGAAGCATGTCCAAAGTTAGTTTTCATCTAATTAATATATTATGATTATTAGTTTTGCAGCAAACAAACAAAAGGTGGATTCAGAGTGCACACCGAGCCATGAGCCTAAACACAGAGATAAAAGCCTCTGCTGCTAGCTCCATGCTAATTTTATCCAACAAAAGGAAGTGGGAGGCAGCTGTAGGGGACAATAAGAGACTGTGACAGAGACGTGGGGTGAAAGTGTGTGTGTGTGTGTGTGTGTGTGTGTGTGTGTGTGTGTGTGTGTGTGTGTGTGTGTGTGTGTGTGTGTGTGTGTGTGTGTGTGTGTGTGTATGTTCTGTCATGAGGGTTTATTCAGATATAGAGCAGGTAGATTTCTTTACTCTGGGTTCAGTCCAGGTGGCTGTGTTTAACAGGATCAAGCTCCGGTTCCTGGTTTATTGATGGTTTATTAATTTATTCTCAGTAGAGCAGGTGTTTTTTCTCAGGATAGTAATTCAAACTTAATATACTTTTTTATGCATATGATAAATGCTTGATTCTGATTGGTCAGAGCCTCATAAAAATCCCAACTCCAACCACTCTGGTTAGGAAAAGAGGAGCAACATCATGTCCTGCAATCAAGGCAACAACAGATGATAGAAGTATAAACATATCTATACGCTCAAAGTTTGTAATACTTGATTAAAATCTGCAACACGTTCAGCCTGAGTACAATGTGAAAGAGAAAGAGATTTGTAATAAAGCTTTTTAAACCAAAGTCATAGAAAGTAAACTAAACTAAAAACAGCCAAAGTTAAATCAGTAATCTAATGAAAAGTCATGTCCAATGTGTTTCTGCAGAAGAGATGAGCACAAATAGCTGCTCTGTTGGATGCTGACAGAGTGTAGATCGCCAACATCAGTTTTAGTTTCATCAGATAATCACAGGATGTTGCTTCTCCTCCTATTGATCTTCAAATGTGCTGGATCACGAGTGTGTTTAGGACTTACGCTCTACGGTCATGATCAATCCTGTTGATCTTTCCACCAATGAACACGCGGATCTTGCAGTCCTTCCACCTCTTCTTGTTAGTCAGCAGGTATGGGATCAGGAGGGTCAGACCTGAAACAGAGACGAGAAACAGGTGGTGGGAGAGCAGCTCCTGTCATGTGGACATGAAACAGCTGCTGGAGGATAAAAAACAGAGTTCCTGAATCTCAACATTTCCCCTGAGGCTCAGTTTATAATTTAAGTTTGAGGCATCTTGGACAGAGAAAGGAGAGATCTGCAGACTGTGACACTCTTTTTTTCATATGCATATGCACATGCATAATTTCCTACAATGAGAGAAAGATCCTGAGGTGTCTTTTTCTCTCTCCAGGAGGTTTTAGAGCTTTTATTTATTAGCTGTTTTTAACTCATCTTGTTTTGAATTTCCATCTCAAGCTAACGAACAAAGCCAAGTCACAGCAGCTGACCCCTCATATTTGTGATCTTGTTTCTAAAGACGGCGAAAAAGGCCAACTGATGTGCTGAACGATGAAGGACGAGCCGGTAACTCTGATAACATTTTATCAGTCAGCAGTAGCTAATGACGCGGAGCGAGCAATTTACTGCAAGTAGGTCAACAAGAAGGATTAAGAGGTTCAGAGGGAGCGGAGTTCACACGGCTGAGGAGCAGACGGCTTCACGCTGAACTGATGTGATGAAAATTCAGGAGTGAGGGTCACAGCGGAGGACATGTGGAGGCTTTGGGGCTCAGTGAGAGCGTTGATCATTTCTTCACGTGGCGTTTCTTTTTTTTACCTTTTCTCTGTCTAAAAGATGCTCAATGTTAGTTTTATTCTGTAAATGAGATGTTATTGTAATTTGTGTACTGCTGTGAAATCTTGATTCTGATTGGTCGAAAAAACAAAACTGTTTCATTTTCTGATCAATAAATCCTTTCTAAGCAGCTTTTTGTGGAAATAATTCATGTATTTGGTAAAAACACATTTAACAAACCAAATTTCATGTTCAACAATCCTGAAAAAGCCTGCCAGGGATTGTTTCTGCTGTAACAACCCACCTGATGCTTATTATTCCTAACTGGATTACATTTAGAGCGAAACACACCCAAAGGTAGAACCATGAAAATAAAGAGGACTGTTAAAAACTGTAAAGGGAATAAAAACATTGAAAAAATGATCTCATAGCTTCAGTTTTATAGTCATTTAGCGTTGAAATGTGTGTGTAAGTGTGTGCTCCTGGTAGTGAAGGGGAAAGACGTGATGCTGATGATGACGATGAAGACCCGAGCCGTCACACGTGACACTGTGTTCAGAAAATTAGTCATGCCTGTGGCCTGGTTCACATGTTGATGCACTGCTGTGCTGACAGACTCCATAAAGAGTGAGTCACACAAACATATTGTGTGTGTCAGCCTCGGAGAAAAACACACACTGTGCGTTGATCAGCTGTTGACTGATGGACCAGTGCCCTGTGACTTTAATAAGTTATCTTTGAGTGAGTCACTCTGACGTATCATCTGTCAGCTCCTCTGATCACTGACAGACTTGGGTTTTGAAGCAGTCGAACACGAATCAAACATTTCTCTGTAACTATCATCGTAAAGTAACATGAAGAGGATCCATGCAGTGGACACAGTGACTTCAACACAGTGACACAAGGACTAAAATCAAATTTATGTTTTAAACAGCTGTAAAGTTTTGGATTTCATTAAGGTTGTTGCAGTCTGTACTGCTCCTCATTCTCTGCAGTCTCCAGGTTTCCAAGTCGTCATATAGTCTGACCCTTTTGGACTGCCGTGAACCATCGGCATGATGTTTTTTGTGCTGGGTGACAAAACAGGATCCATCTTTCTCTCAGCCTCACCTCCATCATCAAACAGCCACCAGACATCCACAGTGCCCTTCCCCTGCTTCTTCTGGAACTGCTGGCTGGCCTCCAGGAGCCTCTGATCGGACACATTCAGGGGGACAGTCGGGCTCTTCTTGTCTGCAGGCACACACATGCGCAGAGACACAATCACACACAGCACAAACAGTTAGCCCATTTAGACGGCAACATAGAGACGTGACAACTGCCGTCTGTTGGTCTGTGAGAGAGTCCTGAGGGGAGAGCTCAGGATGGACAGAAAACAAACCGAGCAGTTTATCTGTCAGTCATGAACAGAACCACGTGAGGCCCTTTTTTTAAAACACAAAACACAAGCTGTCACACCTCAAAGATCTTTGTTTCCTCTGTTCATTTATTGGCTTTTGTCAAATTTGAGGGATTTTCAATATTTGAGACCAGAGGCAGCAGAAACACAATTGAACACCCATTCATCATAGAGCTCAATTTAAACCATAGTTTGATGGCAGCTGAAATACTTGGTTCAAAAATTTCAATGATGTCCACTACTTTTATTCTGTGACTGTTCCACTTCAAGGCTGCAGCAGATTTTAATCTGCTTTTCAAATAAATTCACAGTTTCCCACTCTTTTGTTCCATTGGCCAATGTGTCGCACCTTCAACTTAACTTCTTTTACATTTCCATAAGGAGTAGAAAAAAGTAAAACGTATACATTTCAATCCCTTCTTTGTGGTTAACTGATGAATAGAAATCCAGTCGGCAAAATTTTAATATCTATCTATCTATCTATCTATCTATCTATCTATCTATCTATCTATCTATCTATCTATCTATCTATCTATCTATAATGTAATATATAACAATATAATGTGATATGGTATAAAATAAAAAAAAATATATATAATATAATATAATATAATATAATATAATATAATATAATATAAAATAATATAAAATAAAATAATATAATATAATATAATATAATATAATATAATATAATATAATATAATATAATATTATATAATATTATATTATATAATATAATATTATATAATATAATAAAATTTAAAAAAATGAAATGAAATGAAATAAAATAAAATAAAATAAAATATAATTACCAACTCTAACAATTCTTCTTGGTGGATATGATCTTTAAATTTGCATGTGTTTACTTTATTTGTTTTGAGACAATTTTGTTAATTTTAAGCATCAGCAGATGAAAATTTGTGCTCCCTTATTCTTTTGTTGACCTCAAACAGGAGCTCTGAAACAGTCAGAATGAAAACACAAATCCTGAGGGCATCTGCTCATAACCTGTTTGTTCTCCCTCCTGTAAAATCTTTTTTTTATTACAGTTCAAGTTTTCAAACACTAAACTGAACCCTTCAAGCCTCCTGTGACGTCTATCACTTACTGTAGCATTATGCGTCTTTGGGAAGACAGTGATGCTTGAAAATCCTTCTTAATGATTTAAAAGTAAGTTTTCTAGGAATGAAAAATGAAAAGTCAGAGACTGGATGTTTGGATTCTCAGGGGGATCCATGGTTAGGATTTGTAACTCGACCAAAAAGAAAAAAAGGTTTTAAAACGAACACAAATCTCTTTGAGAGGGAGGTATGGTAAAAAAGATGGTTACAGTTCCGTCTCCATGAAATGCTTTCTAGCATTAGCTGCCGAAAGCTGGTTTCATTGAAAACAAAGGCTGTTAAACTATGAAATGAGGTTTAGTGGATGAAAACAAAGACTGTCACAGTGATTATGATTTTTCTCTAGAATTTTACTTCATCAGATTTTTTTTAATTAAAAATTTAATGGTCTTATTTCTTTGATTTTGACCTAAATGAACAGGGGAAACATCATCAATACTACTTGCTAACAAACAGGGAGAGAAGCTGTGAGAGGAGCAGGAAGAGTCAGCTGAAACATGAAAACAGGAGAGCAGTTTTCATCCTGGAAAAAAGAAGCTGCAGACAAAGTGTCACCTCAGAGAGACGAGAAGCAGCAGAAAGAGAGAGGGACCCAAAGTGAGACATCTGCACACACTCACAACGTTCAAAAAGTCCAGACTTGGATCAAGTTAAAGGCTCAAAGACAGAGTTCAGAGGCTGGGCAGCAGGAGGAGAGAGAAAGGCTAAATGTTTTCCTCCAAAGCCGGAAACACCAAAGAGATGCTGAGCAGAGACGGCAGGGAGCAGGACGGTGTGTTAATAGGACAGGAATTCAAAATATACCGTCAAAGGTCAGGTGACAAAAAGACAGAGCAGGGAGGAAGGAAAGGAGCAAAGAAACAGAGAAATCAAAGCAAAGGAAGGTTTTTAAGGCAACTCAACAAAACGGATCTCCTGCCTTTTTTCAACAGGGGCTGAGTGGGAGCTTTGCCGTCATCGTCGTCATCTGAGAAACACGAGAAAGAGGGAGAGAAAAAAATCATGGATGAGGTAAAAAGTTGATCTGAAGAGGTTTCTGGGTAACAGATCAAATTCAAGTATTCAAATTAAGATTGTCTTCAAATACAAAAATTACCACTGAATTTATCACCTCAAAGCTCCTGTGGGACAAATTTAGCAAAGACAATGATGCAGCAGTTTGTCCACAGGAGGCGCCAAACTCAATACACACAGAAAAATCCTCACAGGAGCTTTAAGGAGGCTACAGGTGTTTTTTTTCTGTTAGATCTGTTAGAGTTCACCTTTTCATCAGCTCATAATCATTAATATTCACAGACAGTGAAGCAGCGGTCAGCGTCACACACGATCTGTGACAATTCAACAAGAAGAGTTCGACTAAAGCTCACAAACATCACTCAGACGTCATCCAGACTCACAGTTCTCACAGTCTGAGGCTACACACACACACACACACACACACACACACACACACACACACACACACACACACACACACACACACACACAAACACACACACAATGGCCTGAGACATCTGTGGACAAACAAACTGGGCGCAGTGGGAACACTGGGGTCGAGGGTCACTGGGGCGACTTCCTGTGTGTGTGTGTGTGTGTGTGTGTGTGTGTGTGTGTGTGTGTGTGTGTGTGTGTGTGTGTGTGTGTGTGTGTGTGTGTGTGTGTGTGTGTTTGCTATAGAATAAAGGAACCATTGATGGATTAACTCTGAAGTGGGAGCTGTGTTAAACTGATTTCAGGTCAAACAGACTTCCTCTGTTCGACCTGAAATGCTGTGAGCAATGTGTGTAAGATGGTTTTGATAAAAACAAAAACATTTAAGCCGAGTGTTTTCATTTTGGAATAGAAAAAATATTTAATCAACCTATTAGCAAATAAAAAGTGATAAAACAACCAAAACCACACCTCAGCTCTTCTTCTTTGGTGCCACGTCTAAGTGGCCTTTTTGTTAAACACCAACACTCAGAGTCCAAACTTGAAAACTCTTCATCATCATTTTAAGTTTATACGGCAAAGATTAACCAATCAGAAGAAGAGCATAGTATAAATAACCTCTGGTTAGCTAGCTATCATTATTATAAGATAACAGTGAAACATTTTTCTTACTGCCCAATTAATGTGTGGTATTTTCCTCCCTGTAGCGCCCCCTCTCATTGATGGTGATAGGGTGGAATAGCGCTGTGTGTGAGTCTGTGTGTGAGTGTGTGTGTGAGTGTGTGTGTGTGTGTGTGTGTGTGTGTGTGTGTGTGTGTGTGTGAGTGTGTGTGTGTGTGTGTGTGTGTGTGTGTGTGTGTGTGTGTGTGTGTGTGTGTGTGTGCGTGAATGTGCTAGTTTCTGTCTGGGTGTGTGTCTATGTGAAGCTCCCACAGTGTGATTACATCTCCTGAACCTACAATTCTGTCATTCTGTAATGTGACACAACACACCAACAATAGCTAATGCTAATGTTAGCCATAGCACCATCCCTGAGGGTTCTGATCAGGGAGGGATTCTGGGAAAATCAGAGTGGAGCCGGGTGACAAAAATAATAACTATTGTTTTCTTTCAAGAGTCTAATGTCTTCTTGGCTCTGCCTCCCAACATATTTTACGATCCCCGAAAAAAATACACAAGAACAGCAGCTGCCAATCATTGTTAAACGGGACATAGAACCTTGTATTTAACCTCTATAACTAATAAAAAGGAAACTTTTCAGAAAAAAGAGGACTTGAATACAAGACGGCCAAATGATATCTTCAAATCACCACAACAATCGTACTTGAGAAACATTTTTATAAGGTGTATTCATTTTTTAAAGTTTGACCACAGCCCATCTGGAATGACTGGAGAGACAGACTTTTTTTTTTTTACCTATACTGCAGCCAGCCACCAGGGGGAGCAGTTATTGATGCAACTCCACTTCGAGACAGGCAAGACGATGTCCATTTTTCGTACAGTCTATAGCAGCTCAGTTTTATAAATCAAAATTTTTTCATTCAAATAATTAGAAAAAAAACTGCTTAAGTTTTCAATCAAACTTGGATCTCAACAATCTGGATTAAGATTGTGTTAAAATAGGATTATCAGAGACGATGAAGTGGAAAGAGCAAGTGACATTAAAGGAAATAGATGAACAAAGACAGTCTTATCTGGAAAGGAGAGTTTTTTTGGAGGTGGCGTTTTGTCAGAAAGAAATCTCTGACAACTTGAGTGAAGTGGTATTTTTTTAGATCCATACTCATGTACATGAGGACGTGTTGCTGCTTATGTCACTGTAAACAATCAGCTGGTGTGTGGATTAATCAGTGATGTAAAAAATGATGCAGAGCTGTTTATAATCCGTCAGACCTGTTCAGCAGAATAACTTAGAAAAAGAGTGGATGTTATTTTATCTGTGGAGAAGCTCACGGTGTGTCTGACCTTTCTGAATAGCCGGGCTGTTCTGCAGGCTGGTGGCCTTGGAGGACGGTTTGGATGAATCAGCGTCAGAGTCTTTGCTGGTGTCTATGGACACGATCACATCCTTCATCCCCGAGGACTTCTCCTGAGAGGACAGCAGCTCGTCTGGGGGGAAGTGGGAGGAAGAGGGAGGAAGAGGGAGCAGGGGGTGAGAAAAATTTAAAGAAAACAGGACACAGGAAATGAGATGTAGCCACAGGGTTTAGCTGACAACACACATGAACACACTTTGGACCGAAGGGTCACCTCTGAGGAAGCTGGGGTAAAATCTTTGACTGTTTGTGTTCAGCCATTGGTGAAATTTCTGGGAGTTTTTTTTGGAGTTCAAACATATGAGAAATCGACTTCAGTTTGTGTGTGTGAGCATGTGTGTGAGAGTGTGTGTGTGGTACCTTGTCCTTGGATATGAGACACATCAAGTCCCTCCTTTAGTCTCAGAATGACGGCACCAAACTGGAAGTCGAAGGCATCACTGCGGGAAAAAAAAAAGAAATAAAGATTCAGATCAGCAAAAAGACTGAGGCATACCCACTGACATAAACATCAACCAAGAAAGACTAACAAACACAAACAAGTGTGTGAACACGCTGCTGAGTAAATCAAAGGGCACATAGCTGAGCGTATTAACTGGTTTTTATATTTGGAGCTGAACCATCTCTGACCTTCAGCTCTAAAACTTTAATCCTCACACGTTACAATCAGAAACTCTTTCAGATTAAAGTCTCCAAACACACACTCACATGACCCAATGAGGGAGCAGCAGGGGGGACAGATTCCACACACACACACACACACGCACGCACGCACACACACACACACACACACACACACACACACACACACACACACACACACACACACACACACACACACACACACACACACACACACACACACACACACACACACACACACACACACACACACACACAGACTTGTACTGCTCATTTACTGTGTGAAACAGTCTCAGCTCAGCAGCCTTACACCTCTTACTCCTTCTGTGGGCGCATATGGAGACTGTGACTGTTAGGCTACACAAACACACGGTGTAACAAGAAAATGTACATCCACCCACCAGAGGCAAGAGAGGGAACAAGCACACTGACACTTCAGTGCAATAGTATAAAAAAATATACAGCTCAGATAAGATTCTACAGGAGAGAGGAGATGAAGGAAAAGAAGAAGGAGTGGAAAGAGGAAAAAAGGAGAAAGAGAAGATGGCAAACAGGAGGGGGAAAGGAGATAAAAGCGAAGAAGAAAGAAGGAAGAGCAAAAACAGTAAAGGACACAAGACTGAGAAGAGCACGAGGAAAGATGGAAGAGGACAATAAAATCAAGGAATACTAAGAGCAGGAGGAGGGGAAGAAGACAGAAATGAAGAAGAAGCAGAGGAGACAAGGAAGAAGGAGACAAAGAGAAAGACAAAAAAGCAGGAGTTGGGAAAAAGGAACAAGGTAGAGAAAAAGCATCACAAAAAAGGAGGTACAGATTGAAAGGACAAAGAAGAAGACGAGACAGAGAAAAGATGGGAAGGGATGGTGAAAGAGACATTAAAGAAGGATACGATGAGGGCGAGAAAGAAGGAGACATAATGCTGTTTCTAAGTATCCTTTAAGGACCATCTCAGTCTCCTCACAGCTGAGACACAATCACTGGTGACCCTCCATTTCCCAAGATTCAATGCAGGCTTATCAAAAAAGATTTGGAGGGTTAGGATGTTATCACTGGTGGTACAAATGTTAGAAAAGAAAAAGAGCTTTCAAACAGCAAATTCATCTAAAATTATTTTGAAGAGAAGAGATAAGACTGTCATGTTTCAGTAGACGACACGGAGCTTCCTTTAAAGAATGTGTCAAAACAGGAAGAGCTGCATTTGGACAAAGTTGAAGATCGACAACAAGATAAAAGAGGAGATGCAGAGAAAAAAGATTAGGAAGTAAATGGAGGAGAAGAGGAAGAAATAGAAGCATAAAGATGACAAGAAGAGTAGTTGAGGAGAAAGTCAAAGTTTACTTTTCTTTGAATATGTAAATAAGTTCATGGAGCACAGACTGTAGAGTTCAGCCGTGTATAAACTCAGCGATATTCCTGGATTCTGCTGTTTGCAGGTTTCATGCAGACAGAAAGGTGAGTCTACACAGGCAGGTTTGGACCTAAACCTCTCATCTACTCCCTGCTTCAAAAGCACAGGTGTTAGTGAAGCCTGTCTGCAAGAGAGCAGGCTGAGTGTAACACACTGGGACTGAACACACACTCTGCAATTTTAATAATTTATATTCTCCCCCTGCTGTATGACTGTGAGCTGATGATCTCTGAGGTTTCACTTTTACTTTCTGAGGAAAGTTTTCTGTTTGCAGACGAGACAACAAAACTGACTCAAGATGTGAGACAAATGAAAACAAATCTGTCTTCAGTAACCTTAAACTTTTTCAGCATAAGGATGTTTCCTGCCTACTTCTGGCTGTCTGTGGGCCTCAGTGCTACCTCACAAGTTTTCTTTTACTCCTCAACGTTTGAGTCCTGCATTCATGAGTCTGTGGAGACTAAACAGCTTGAAAACAGTCCCAGAAAGTGTCCTCTCCTGCCCTCCTGCTGTCTGACAGCACTTCATCCAGTATTCATGCACACAGCTTCTGCAGGAGCCGGCTGCACCAAGGCTGATGCAGTGTGTGCAAAATGAGGGACCAGGAAAATTATACTCTTAATGATGAATAAAACATGGCAGGAGGAACGTATTCTATTAGAGCGGCAAAGGTCTGAGGGAGAGGATTCAAAGAAAATGGATAACCAAGTGTTTTCATAACGACATGATCGCTTCAGTTGGTTTTCTTTCTAATGAGTCAGACGTTTTCGGCTTCCAGCTTTTTCAGATGATTAGCTGTCATTTCTGGAAGTAAACAAAAAGTCTTTGTGTGGGGAGTGTTTGTTTTAACAAAAGCAGCACACTGATGACTGCAGTTGGGACTTCAGGGAGGAAATACTGTTCTGCTCTCTGTTTAATAAAGTATAAAAATCACTGTTCCCAGAAACCAGCTCACCTTGGCTCAGATCGTGATAATATTTATCTTACAGCCACTATTATTCTACTGCACAGCTTCCACTGACATATCTACTCCGCAAATGTGAGATGTCTCGACCTTTTCAAGTCACAGTTACAGAAAAGAGGAGATATAAATCTGTCCACCCAGAGACACTCACTGGATCATGCTGATGTATGTCTCCACGTTCATCATGTCTCCGTCCCTCCAGTCGTTCTTGAAGCCCAGGACCAAAGTGTTCGGCTTCAGGCGACCCAGACCGGCAGCCTGGAAGAAGGAGAGAGGGATCAGGGTTTCTGTCAACCTGTTAGATCTGGATTTTAACTGGCGTTGTTTATAAATGTTGAACTCATGCTCCATGAGATGTGCAGACCAGAGGTATTTGAATTTGAATTTACTGAGGCACAGCCCTTTGAGATGCAGCATCTTGTTTTCAAGGAGTCTGGTATGATACCAGAATTTTAAATTCAGCAGTTACACTGCAAAAATCTTACCAAGTGTTTTTCTCTTATTTTCAGAAAAAAATGTTGTTCCATACTTGATATGAGCCACATTCACTTGATCAGTCCAAAAAAATGTCTTATTTCAAGTTATTTAAAGACAAAAATGAGGTCTGAATTGCTTGTAACAAGTAAAAAAGAGCATAAGAGCTTATCAAGATTAGAACAATGTCTTAATATAAGTACATTTTTCTTCACCAACTGAGTTTTATCCTCGTTACAATTAATTAAGACCTCATTTTTGTCTCTAAATAACTTGAAATAAGACACTTTTCTGGACTTATCAAGTGAATGTGGCTCATATCAAGTCTAAAAAGACATTTTTTTTACTGAAAATAAAAACACATGATAAAACTTCATTTTTTGCGGTGTGCTGGTTAAAATAAAACTATGATTACACCAGCTTCAACACTCTTGACTCTTTGAACACAGAGCAACATTTCAGACAAGGTTAATAACAAACAACAACAAATAAACAAAAAGCAGTTTCATTTCATGACTTTCCTGGAAATTATGTCTAAGAAAAAAATATTTCCTCAGAATTTTTCCATAATAAACCAGGGGAAATGTTTTTCTGTTCAGGGAGGGTGTTTGAATTTTTGTTTAAAGATGTAAAAGTAACACGTGTCATTCTGAGACAATAGATGTCGATTAAAAAAAGCCATTTGCTGGTCTGTCAGTGAGATCTGTTAACTGTGCGGTGGCTCTGACGGAGACCAGAGCAGAGACACACACACAAACCAAATCCTGAACTTTTCTTTCTGTACATTTGTAATGATAATCTATTTTTGGAAGCATCCACAGTGAAAAATAATCAGATAATAAAATGTTTTCACACCTCTACATATATTTTTTTACAAGCTTCAGTGCTTACTAAATAAAACAATAACAGACTGTATTGTTTTGAAGCATGTGGTGTTGAAAGCTCAAAAGTTTTTAAAGCCTTAGTGCCGACATGTCTCATGATGCACAGCAGCGTCTGCACCCCCACCCCCCTGCTGTATTTCTCCACCTGTGCCCTCAGACTTTAATAAATTCATCTATATCACACTCTCCTCTCTAACATTTTGAGGACATTTTAAGTAGTTTGAAAAGAAATCAAATGGAAAAAGTCTGTATTTCTTCAGTGGGACAGAGCCAGCTCATGATGGATGTGGTGTGACTGGAACAACAGATTTTGCAGCTGCAGACACAGAAAACATCTGCAAACAACTCCAGGACTTATTCCACGCTACATGCATGACTGATGGATTGGAGAGACGTCTGGAAACAACAGACCTTTGCCTCCAAAACTCAATTCTGGTTCTTTTTTTAACCTTGTAACCATCAGTCTGCTCCTTCAGTAGATCTGTAAATCTGTGTGAACTGGTTTATTTGACAAAAGAGGATCAGAATGACAGCCGTGTAAAACTACTTCAAAGATAATGATGTAGCCTTAGTGAGTCTGTGTCATTCCACTGACTCAAATACTCCATAAATGTGGATTAATCTTCAGCTTGAAGCAGTTTCAGAATAAAACTGTTAATTTATGAGCCGTCAGTAATCTGTATCCTCAGCACAAGCTGAAGGACCTGAAGCTGAAGAGTCAGACATCTCACAGAAACATGCTAATCTGGGTTATGTCTTTGGATTTATGAGCAATAAACAATACGAAACATTGTGTCAGTGCTGTGCTTTATTGAGCAGAGAATGCCTCTCTGCTGAATTTGCTTGGTGGAACTTTATTAATGTGTTTCTGTGCAGCTTAATGAGACTTTGTGTGTTGAAAAATGCATGAAAGGATCTGAAATGATTTTGGACAGTTCAAAGAGATGCTGGCCAGAAGTTTTTTTTAACTTTAGAGGCTTTAACTGAATGAATTAAATAATCCTTGATATGAAATTGTTACAGACATGTTCAGAGTTACACAAACTGAACTGCTTTCCTCCAGTTTTCTGCTGCTGGATTAATGTTTCCTGGGAATAATGCATACACACACACACAGCCAATACACACAGCGGTTTCTTCCAGGGTCTGACTCCCTCTAAACTGTTCATCCTACCTGTAGCAGGTACTGTGTCCCCTGCCTCATGTCCTCAGCAAAAACAGGCGTGTAGAAGCCCTTGGTTTCGTTCTTCAGCAGCCAGCGCTGATATCGGGCCTGATCTGTGAGCAGGTCTTTGAAATTTGGCCTCCTGTAGCCCTGCACAACACAAACACACACACACACACACACACACACACACACACACACACACACACACACACACACACACACACACACACACACACACACACACACACACACACACAGAGTTATAACCACAGCAGAGGTTTGGATCATGTGAATCTAAAATCATCATTTCCAGATTTTTACACTGAGGGATTCAACCTTCAGATCCCAGTCCTGCAGAAAAAGCTCACAGAGCTTCTACTCAGCCAGGAAACTGTAACTACATTAGCTGGGAATGTTTACACACTCCACTCAGTTTTAATGGAGGCAACAGAAGCAGGCTGAGGTTTTAGATCGGAGGCCACTCGAGGAGGTCGGCGTGTTCCACAGAACTGTTTTTATCCAATCATTGTGGAGCGTTCATGCCTGGCGGGGAGGGAGGGTTAGTGAAAGGCTTTTAACACAGGGTGCAAGCATTGAAAGAATGAGGCGTATTGCAGAGGTTTAATGACAAGTTTGATCCTGAGCTGTGAGCATGCTCAAAGAAAGATTCAAGGTTTGATTATTCTAGGGTCAAAATAACTGACGGGTGTAAAAAGTGCCTGATTTGCTGTTTGAGATGATTTCATCCTGCAGCAGAAAACTCAGGCAGTGAAATCTGAAACATTCATTAAAGTGATCAAATAATCCACTGAAAGGTTTTGCTTTGTCACTGTCAGGTTAGGATAGGTTCTCCAAAGCTGTATTCACACACACACACACTAAGCTCCTGAAGAGTTCCTGAAATTTCCTAGAGGCTAAATTTATCCCAAATAAAACATGGGTGAGGTAAAAAAATGTGCTTTTGAAGTTTCTTAAAATATAAGAATCAAGTCTTAATGCAACAAACTTGAAGTGTCATTTTTCCCACTGGCAGATTTAATTACTCTTCATAAGCAACACTGCAAAAAACTGAAATCTTATCAAGTGTTTTTGTCTTGTTTTAAGTAAAAATTGTCTTGTTCTACTCAATATGAGCCAAATTCAACTTATCAATCCAGAAAAATGTCTTGTTTGAAGTTATCAGAGAACAAAAATAAGGCTTGAATCGCTTGTAACCAGTAAAAAAATCTGCCAATGGAACAAGAAAAAATTGCTTGAAAATTTCCTTGAGTCTAGAATAATGTCTGTATACAAGTTACTTTTCTCTTGTTTCATTGGCAGATTTTTTTTTACTGGTTACGAGCAATTCAGACCTCATTTTTGTCTTTAAATAACTTGAAACAAGACATTTTTTTGAACTGATGAGGTGAATGTGGCTCATATTGAGTCTTAAAAGGAATTTTCCACTGAAAACAAGACAAAAACACTTGATAAGATTTCAGTTTTTGCAGTGAATCCAGGAGTCTTTTAATATCTTAAAATAAGACATTTTTGCTTGATTTGTGAGGTAAATGTGGCTCAAATTCAGTCTGATGAGACTGTTTTTACAGAAAAAGGAGACAAAACTTGCTTAGATTTCAGTTTTTGCAGTGTATGGTCGTAGCTGTCTGACTGTCTTTCTACTTTAAACGATAACACTGCTTGGTTTTGCATCTGATTCTTCCAACACTTTTAAAAAGAACAGAAGAAACCATAAAATTTCTTGTCAATGAAAAACAGCAAGTCGAGCTATAGGAGGAGCAGGGAGAGAGGGAAAAGTGAGACCTCTGAATGGACAAGGATGTGTTTTAATTTAATTAAAAGTTTCTTTAAATGTGTTTTTTCGTCTCATTAACACCAAACCAAGCCCTGTAGAAGCTATATATATGATCGAAGCAACATCAATCAGTATTTTGACAACAGCCAACAGTCACCAAAGGCTTAGTGTGGACTTTACAGTCTCACTGAGAAATAGATTTACACATAGTAGCAGTAACCTGACACAGGGGCCCAGAGAGAGGAGCTAAGCCTCCCTTCAGCTCGCTTACTGATGGCAGTCTGTGAGGTATAACAGGAGCTCGGCTTTTAAAAATGAAATATACAAAACATGACAACTGCCTAATGAGGGATGGAGAAACAATAAAAAGAGGAAGTATCTGTAGTATAAAAAAATTCTGTCATCAGTTTGATGAGTTACTCAGACAATATTACAGAAAATTTCCTGACCAGAGACAAGACATTTTTGTTGAACAACTATGATTTTTTTATACCAGAAACAGCTTTCACACCCCTCTCTTAAAAGAGTCTCTCCTCTGAGATGAGAAGTTGCTGCTCTACCTTTCTTTTGTTTGATTTTAGTGACAGGTTTGGATAAAACACATTTGAGGAGCATAAAATACTGAAAACAAAATATGTTTTGCTTCAAACTAAGGTACCTGATGACCTAAAGGATTTCTTCTCTCCCTGCAGAGGTAGACCACCAACTCCTGTGTTCTCAAAAGTAAAAATACTGTTTTTCTAAGAGTCAGGAGGGTTTAAAAAGAGCGTGGTGAAATCCAAAATACATTGAAGTAAAAATCTTCAACCAAAAAGTTGTTTCTCTGTTGAGTTTAAAGCCACCAAACTCAACTGACCAAACAGTGATTTCATCAAGCAGACCACGGGGGTTGATGATCTACCTTGGGTGGGATGTGTTTGTGGTTTGTTGCATTATTTTTGTCCCACAGAGTTTGAGTTAGAGCCAGAATAACTACTTTAAACAATGAGGCTGCTTATAACTTAAACAAACTCACTGATCAAGGAGGAGGAAGGTAGACCAGCAGCTCATGTGATAAAAGTCTGAGAGGTTTGAAGGAATCTCTGACTAAATGGTTTGTTTTCTGTAGGTTTCCTTTCACAGTGATGTCACATTAGTCCACCGTGGAGGCATTTTGAGTCTCAGCAGAAGGGAAAACACAAGATTACATTCTCACCGTCCGAATATGACCACAGAGCATCAGGCCAACGTTCTTGGTGAAGCTGTGAACCAGATCCAGGAGAGCTGGACGAGAGTTGGGGTAACCTGTCATCACCAAACACTGCGGCCTGAAATAAACAACCCACAGCACACACAGAGGAGAGGAATCAGCTGGGTTACAGCCAGTTTTTACCGAGAACCAAATATCTTCATAATTTCATCTCTGCCTCCACATGTAGAGGATTACTCGTAGCCACTCTCTCCTGACCTTCACGGCGGCCTCTCGTCTTCTTAGTACAGGACAAAAAGAAAAGGAAAAACAGGAGCAGAGTAGCTCACATCAAAGCAAATATGTTAAGCTCTGTGGGATTTAATGGGAGGTGGTGAGAGGAGAGCTCAGAGGAACATGGACGCACTCTGAAGACATCATCAACTGTCTTTCATTTAATTTCCCCAGTGGTTTGCTGACATGGGAACATTTGAAGCCACATTAGCTCTAATATGCTCCTGAACACACGACTGGAGCATGTGATACATGTGTAGCCAGATAAAAAAACATGTGTAACATGTATGTTTGATACGGCCTGCTGAGGTCTGACATGTTCTGATGGCAGCTTCATCACATGCTCTGGTAACATCAGAGAAGTCAACGGATTACATTTAAGCATGCTAATGGTGAGCTTATTAGTATGGTGAATTAGAAATATGACCAGCAGGTGTTTCTGTGTGTTTTTGTTACCTGAAGTTCTTGATGTGATCCTCCACTCCGCTGAGGTGCAGAGTGTGGGTCAGGGCCTGGTGGTAGGTCAGAGCCTGGGTGGACGAGCCCCAGTTCACATCTGGAGGAGAGAACGCACGCAGACAGAGACACACGGAGACGTCAGGATGAGTGTTTACAGGTCATCCTGCTGGGCCGCAGGTCAGCTGACCCATGTGGCGTCACAGGCACCGACACACTCTGAATGTGTGTGTAGCTGTGTGTCAAACTGAGTGTGCACACAGGTGTGTGTTCAGAGCTGCAGGGACAGACGGGGAAGGGAGGACTCGATGCTTTGTGGGGTCTGGCAACTTAGTGCATGAATTTGATTTGGTGAATCTGGTCAAACAGTTCACACCATCCAAAGGTCACTGTTTTATTTTTCACCATCCAAAAGAAACAGTTTGATTGAGTTCATAACTGTCTCGTTTTCATATTGAGAAATCATATTTTAGTGATCACACTTTGAGCCATCAAGGGTTACCTTGCACACACTAAAGTCGTTTGCATCACTGCTTTTGCCAATCTCATATTTGAGAAGTATTTTACTTAAATTGAGCATAATTCTTTGGGTTCCTCAAACTCCATAACTTTTTAAATTCAATCTTTAGTTAACTCTCAGTGTCTCACCTGGCTTCTTGTAGCTGACGTAGATAAACAAACCCAGGACGATGACGTTGGTGAGCAGAGCAGCCCACCAGTTAATAACGAACATCACCACGCAGCACAGGATGGCTCCGGCAAGAGAAACCCACATGTTGTAGTATTTAAAGCTGGGACGCCAACCTGAAGCACCAAGCAAACACAAGTCAGGGAGAAGCAAAGGCAAGAACTGTACACAAAGGTGTTTAAATATTAATACTCATGGTAAACAGAGGAAATGCACTTCATGTTTAGTTTGGGAAGAAGAGTCAGACCTGCGATTTAAAAGAGAGCATTACTGATAACTTTAATGTGGTTTAAAACAGTCAGAGTTTCTGTTACAGTGCATGAACAAAGTCAGGTTAAAGAATGAGAGTTAGCATCCTGTTAGCCTGGACACCAGAGGGTTACACCGGAGGGTGACACCGGACATTAGGGAGAGTTTTTTATGAACTGGGATTCACAGAGACTAGACTAGAGGGGTTTTAGTGATGGGACTGTGTGTGGTTACATAATGACAGAGTCTAACCACAGGACATAGACGGTACATGATGCTGCTCCTCATTTCTCTGAGGAGAAATCAGCCTGAAGAGATCAGAGCACCAATGTGGGGTCAGGGATTTGTGTTTTTTTAACTCTTTATTTCTGGTCTCTTAATGGATATGGAGCCATGTACCATTTACGTCCATGTAATTACAAAACGACCTGCTGGGAGGAGAGGGAATCTGTACCTGGAGTTCTGCAAGAGCTTTGGTATCGAGTGGAAAAGAGCACAAAATCAAACCAGATGCATTTCATTTACTGCAATCTAAAGGGTTAGTTCACTCAAATCACTCAACTGTGTTAACACTTTCTCAAACAAGTATTTCTTCATGCAGAGAGGCTGAGTATTATTCACCCAGTCAATCAGAACTGACATCAAAAGGACTGATCCAATTCCAGTTTTGCATTTATGAATAATTTGACCTGACTGAATCTAAAGAGGGGGAATTCTGCTTTCCCATATTTTGAATATGAAAATAAATCCCTGATTTAGGATCCCCTGAGGGAGCTGTTTAAAATGATCAGTTCAAAAAACACCA
Organism: Halichoeres trimaculatus; assembly: GCF_033239565.1. Taxonomy (NCBI): domain Eukaryota; kingdom Metazoa; phylum Chordata; class Actinopteri; order Labriformes; family Labridae; genus Halichoeres; species Halichoeres trimaculatus. The sequence continues at coordinate 15,510,802 of NW_027437194.1, read as the reverse complement.
CCATCTCTTCAGGAGACTTACTGAAATATGAGGTCATAAGGTCATAGTATACGCCAGAGTGACGGGGCCTCAAACATCAAGGTCTGACCATAACTGCCCCAGACTCCAGAGGGTTTTTGTTTTACAGACAGCAACAAAGTGTTTCAGACTGCGGCTGATTTAAGAGTTTCTAAAACACTAATGTGAGGAGAAAATATGTTTTTTTTCACTGTAAGTCATGTAAAGCTACTACAGGGTACCAGAGGGACAAAATAAAGCCCCAACAATTTATCGTTGAACATTTCTCCCAGCTTTCTTTAGGTCTTTTATTTACAAAAAACAGAGACTAGTATATGAAATCAAAAAGATGCAGAACTCTCAGAGCTCAAAAATGCAAAATCCAACACATAACACTTTTGTTTTAACTCAAGATCAATCGAGAAACTAATATTTGGTGGAATAGCTCCTGGTCTGTCCCTTTGGTTGATCAGCTGATCATCACTGCAGTTTCTCATCACGTTGAAGGAGACGTGTCTGAGCTGGAGCTCTGACACTGGAGAGGAGCTGATTGCATGCATGCAGGGATGCTGATAGGAGGAAAAACTTGTAGTGGTCTCTGAGGCTAGTTTGTAAAAATTGGAAACCACTGGGGGTTTCCCCTGAGATAAATCCATGCAGAGTGTCTCTGTCACATTAAATATCACACTGAGCTGAAGCCATTAAACAACAAACAGAAATAAAAATAACAGAAGATCTTTGTTCTGACTTTACACAACGTTCCCTCAGTGTCATCAGTGAGTGAATCATAGAAATTATTTTTCTGATGTGGCTGTGTCTCAATGACAGTGACGCCAACCCTCCCGAACTCTCTGCTTCAGTTTTATTTCAGTGACCGATAGATTAAAATGGGGAACAGCTGTGTTTACAGCCGTGTTGATCTTTGTCTGACTCTAACTGATTATCTCTATGCTAATGTAGCATGCTTTCTCTCAGATCTCCATTAGCTCTGTACCGGCAGTCAGACAGGAGTCATACGAGCAGTAAAACTCGGCACTAAGCTCTTCGCTGCTCCGGCCACGTCTAAGTGCTTCAAGTAAATCCTTCTGAATCCTCGTCATTTCCAATCACAGTCAGGGTTAAACAGCACAGGACTCGTGACTCAGACATCCTGGTTGATGAGGTTCTGGTTTTTACAATCAGACAGGGGATAAGAAGCTGCTCTGCTGTCTGAATTCCTGGATCATCCATCATGTTGTGATTCTAATATCCTGTACGCTTGTTCCTGGGTCTGGATCTTACCTGGAGAGTTGGCCAGAGAGGCGTGGAACACGGAGAAGTTGATCAAAGCGTACGACGCCAAGAAGAAGTTGGAAATGATCGGAGCAATCACGTTCAACTCAGCTGCAGGAAGAAAACAAACGGTTAACTTAGACAAGGTCAGAAGACTTCAACTCTCAGGCTAAACCACTTTTTATCACAACATCAACATCTCAACAACACATCCCATGCTGGTTGTTAGCCAGCCCGGTGTGATAGAAACTTTTCCACCACCTTTCTTTTTATTTACAACTCCAATAGTTCATTAAGCCAAGAATGAGAAGCAGCTAATTAACCAGTTTTCTTCGTTTATTGTAATAAAATACCTACCTATGAGGATAAAGGCCAGAGCGATACCAAAAGTCAGGATGTAACCTCGCAGGGGCTCGTTGTTTTTCCCGTAGCCCTTGGCGAACATGCTCAGGCCGGGGTAGATGTTGTCCTTACAGAGAGCCTGTGAAAACAGATTATTTGGTATTCAGCTGGTCATACTTCCCTGTTACCTGAGCTTAAAATAAAACCTTCTCACTTACCTGGAACACTTTGGGTGCACTGACCAATGAGGCCAGAGCTGAGGACAACGTGGCAGAGAAGATTCCAGCAGTGATGATGGGACCAAACCCAGAAACCAGACTCATCACCTAAAGGAAAGATTTAATAAAAAATTGACATGGCTTGATTGTTTTAGCTCTCGCTTTAACTTCACCTTCAAGTCAGTACCTGGAAGTCATTGTGGAGTCCGTATTTGCAGGATTTGTCACTCTTGCAGGAGGAGAAGTCGTAGCCGAATTTGCAGGCTGCATCGGTGCAGTTGATGAACTGAGAGCTCAGGGTGTCGTTCAAGCTCCCGCTGGCGTCTCTGACGATGCATGAGCCTGGTGTGATTCACAGGATGGAAGTCAGTGTAAGAAGGTAGAAATCTCAACAGCATCGGTTAAAAACAAGGCATGTTACTTCACCTGTGGAGACGGCGACTCCCAGGTAGACGATTCCTGTGATCAGGATGGCCAGAAGGGTTCCTCTGGGGATGGCCAGCTGGGGGTCCTGGAAAAAGGATAACAGGCTTTGAGATGCACAAAACTTTAATCTGAATAAAACTGAGCCTTAAGTTAGAGATCAGCATTAAGAGGAAACTTAGATGCAGCAGAAAAGAGTTGGAATAGCATTTGGGCTCGTTTTCTGAATTTTCTGGTTTATAAGAAGCTTATGTTACTATCAGGGATACACAGGTATCAGTGGGAAGGGCCCAGTTCATGGTGCCGATCAAAGCCACCAGCTCTATGCTTTTTTTTGAGGGGCGCTCTGTTACTTGATTTGGGATGTTACCTCTGATGCAATTTCTTTGTATTTTGCTGCATTACCAGTCTACGAGGTATAAAAGTTTAACATTGAGTATTATTTTCTGTACGTTCTGAAGATTTGCTTTTACCAAACAGCTGGTAGGCATCTAAAAACTACATAGTTTAAATAAATACTAACCTCAGTATTTCTGTATACTCATTTTTTTGCCTATTACCCAGAAAATTACTAGTTTTATCACACAGCAGGACAAACAAGTTCTTAATTTAACAATGGTATCAGATCGGTTGATACCCAAAGTCCAGGTATCAGTATTGGTGCTGAGTAGGGGTGGGTAAAAATATTGATTAATAGATGCATTACAGTATTTCCCTGCCCTATTTAAAACTGATTCAGAAAATTCTCTGAATTGATCCACCTCCTGGTCAGTGGGGGGCGCTTATGAGGCCGCGCTAGACCAAACAACAAAAAAATGCTCAAACGTGAGGCCACACACCATATGGACATGAAAATAAATATTTAAAAACTGACAATAGAAACTCTAATTATTTAGAATTTAAATCAATATTGAATCAAATCCCAACTTCAAGAATCAACAATAATAAACTACTATTGAGACCAGAAAAGTTGGATCGGTGCGTCCCGTACACCGTGCTACACATCTATAAATGTCTTGTTTCAGGAAACTTACTGCCAGGTCTCCTGAAATGTTGGCTCCAGCCAAAATACCAGTGGCTGCAGGGAAGAAGATGGCAAAGACGGAGAAAAACGTTTCTTCTCTGAAGTTTGGACCCATATTTTCCCACATGATGACACCTGATGAAATAAAAAATAGATGTTTAAGCAAAAAGATAACAGAAAAAGCAAAGCCAGTTCTGACAATACTTGATATAAAAAACTATCAGGGGTTTGGAAGTTTAACAGATATCCGTCATACCGTCATAACCAAAGTAGCCATATTGCTCCTTTGATTTGAAAGGGATGAAGGTGCCGATGAAGTAGTTGATAATGGCTGTGATGAGGACAATCAGCAAGAAGATCTGGGCCTGGAAGAAACACATTAACAATTCATTACTGTCAATTAAGACCACATTTACATCAAATCAGATTGAAGTACTGCTGAATTTTACCCATAGACCATATAAAATGTGGCTGTAATCTCTGAGACATCATCCAGTGGTTTCTGAAGGAACATTATGGAGCTCAAAGATAGTGGTCTCCGGATAAGAGAAGCTGACTCTAACCAACTTTTGATGAGTGGTACTCACAGTACAGTAGGAAGCAGAGAGGTGGAGCTGAGACAGGTTGACTTAATTACCCGACCATCTTTAGCACATCCCTCTCCATCCAGCTCACCATGTGTGTGTGGATAGAAATTAACACTGGGTGTGTCTGCACTTTAATATCATTTGAGCGATTCTCGTAGTAAATCAGAACCTGAGTGGAGCAGCTACGAGCAGCAAATGATGCTCAGCTTTTGGTGGGACCCTGGTCTCACCTTTGCCTCCCACTCCATTCCCGCCACTGAGATGCCCAGCAGGAGGATCACGGTGATGGTGCCAATAATTCGGATGTCATTGATCTCATCCGTCATGATGGCGTCTACACCCTGAAAAAATAAAACAAAGAGTTCATGAATGGGAGAAAAAACGTGACAAAAGCAGAACCAGTTTTTGAGTCCTTGTAGTTTTTACCAACAAAATTTGGTTATGTTACTAAAATATCAATTCACTGTTTTCTGTCTTGTGTCACTCCATCTAATAAAATAAAAACAGACTGATTTACTGATTTCGATCATTTTTATACAGGCACGCTGTTGTCTGCTGGTATGTAAAAGAGGAAACATGACTATTTAGGACGTCAGACAAACAGAAATGTTGTCAGGTCATACTTTGACAGCAGTTTTCACACCTCCCTCCCTCCCCACTCAGACAGCTTAATGGCATCGTTCCTCTAAATGGATGAAATGTCAGAAAAACACTCCCAGCAGCTCTGGAGTTGGCAGGTCTCAGTGCTTTGCTTTTAGCAGAAAAACAAATGTTATTTGCTTGTTTTCCTTTTTCTTTCTCCTTTTACATTTAAGACCCTACATAAAGGCCAACAGGAGACACAGGAGAGCAGCTAGTAGACCCAAAAAGTGATAACCAATAATGTTGGTTTATGTTTTTTTCTGCCAAACTCACTGAAAGTTTTTTAGAAACTCAGGACAAGAAGCAGTAATTGTTTCAGAGTCATGACGCGCAGAGAGACTTACAGCAAGCAGCTCCACCACGGTTTCAGCAAAGCCGACCACGTACATGGCCACAGCCACAGCGTTGGCGAAGGCAAAGATGAGACCGATGGAGCCTCCAAATTCTGGACCCAGACTCCTGGAGATTAGGTAATACGCTCCACCTGGAGGTGAATGAGTGAGTCAGTTAGCATTTCTATTTGGCATATAGAGTCATAATCTAACAGCATGTCTGCATCTTGAAGGATTACCCTGGGAGGGAATTACAAGCAGCCTTCTGGAGAAAACGAACATGTTTGATGGTGTTCAGGGGCTGACACAGTATTACTCAGAAACCAAAGTGACTAGAAAGACACCAAACTTCCTCTGATGGCCTCACAGGTTAACCACAGAGATCCACAAAACCTCCACTTTCACTCCTTCACACTTTGTCTGCATCAGCTGCAGCTCAGCAGCTGTTCACACCAACACTCTCTAACACTTCCCAGCTGCTTTGATCAAAAATAAAGCCTTAAAACTGAGCAGAATGAAACACAAAGGCTCATTCCCCCAAATCTTTGAGCTGTTGAGTGTATAAAATGTCAGAAAATGGGAATTACTGGTTCCCAAATCTTAATAAGAAATAAAAAAGTATCTGTTTCTTTGTCCCAAATAAATTGTCCTATCACACCCTATGCCTCTGTGAATGATGACCAGCTTCTCTGTTTTTCCTGAGCATTGAGCATAGTACTGGGCAGTATGAGGCAGTATTTCTGCCCTGTTTCACTGATGCTCATAGAAGATGACGGTCTCAGATCAGGCGACTGTAGGGATGCAGCAATATGAAAAGTTTGGCTTTAGTTTTTAATTTTGCTGTTATGGCAGATAACCGATATTTACCATTATTAATATTGGTTAAAAAAAATCTGAGATGATGCGTCCTGATAGTTTTGAGAGAAAGACGGGCGTTATTGAGAGAAAAGACAACCATGGAGAGGATCAAAGGATGTAGCACCCAAGATGAACACGATAAAAAAGTACGTTTTGTCTGTTTTTTTGGATCAAAAACAGACAGAGGAACATAAAAAAGGGAGTTCACTCTTCTTGGGTAGTTTTGGTGTTTACATAGTCATAGAAAACAGTTTATATGGGTCTTGAAAGATCGTTCAAGATGCTCAGAAAATGGCCGGTAACTAATGAGTAAATATAAGCTGATGCAGATATGTTAAAAAACTGACCATTATCGGCAAATACTGATATTGATACCGATATATCGTGCATCCCTAGATAACTATAACGCCAAATATTTTACAGGAAATAAATTTTGGTCCCTGAGAGATATTTAAAAAATCAAAACACTTCCAAACAGATGACAGCGCTCCTCTCCTGAGTAGCTACACGGTCTTCTCATGCATCACTGGGCTCTCTTCTTTATCCTTCTTTGTCCTCCCTTCACATCAAAGTGCACACCTTACTCCCTTCCAGCTGTTTAGCCTAGCTACAGATCCCAAGTCATACCCAGAATGCCTCTGTTTATTGTAACCCAGCCTTCAGTAAGGAGGGGACGGTGTGCTCAAAAACACTGCAGTATGACAGAACATCTAAAACCGACGGTCTACCACACAGCACTGACCAAGCAGTTGGTAATTCAGAAAGTTTTCTGTGCGCTGCATCGTTCTCACTTAAACCAGCCACTTGTGCTCAGATCAGAAGAAACAACAAAGGAAACACAGGTTTTGTTTAAGGGAGGGGCAGGACTTCATCACTCTCTCGTATCAGTGCTTAGTAGAGGGAAAAGTGTAAGAGGCTCGTCACCCACATTTTATACAGACAGTATTCTTATCAAAAAGAAAACAGAACTGCTTTGAAATCAAAGAGAAACTAAAATATAAAATGTAAACATCTGAATCTCTTTTTATCAGCAGTAATGTTTCAGTGATGTAACTTTTTTCCTCCATACTCACTGAAAATCTTTTGTTATGGGAACACAGCTAAGTAGCTCTTTGTTTAACTTCCAGTAATCCTCAGAAAACTTTCAATGATGAGGTCTTAGATAAAGTTCAAAACAAACAGAGCTCCAGTCGTCTGTAAATAAGCCTCTGGGTGTTACTTAAAACCCACTCTCACACTAGGTTTGTCAGAAAAGACCTCAGTTTGGATTCTTCTTCTTGTCAATACAGGTAAAAACGTGACAGAAACACCGTCCTCAGGAATTACTTGGTGTTTCTTTTGGATTTTTTTTACTTTTAAAAACACAAACAGGCAAATAATGAGAACACCTGAATTCAGTTTGAGTATGGGTCACCAGGGTCAGGAATGAGAGCTGTGGCAACAGCAGTTAGCATGTTAGCTCAGCCAGCAGAACATGAATGAACTATAGTAAGAGTTCAATAACTAGTCAACTTAGCGATTTTACCAAAACAAACCTGGTGCCACTTCCAGAGAAATAATATTCAAGGAAGGGGACAGACAGCTGACTTTCACAACAGCTTTTTCCTCTTTCCTAGAGAAGAAATCTGTTTTTTGCTCAAAGCTAACTGTCAAGCTACAAATTTGATCAATTTAAGTTGATGTGAAATTAACATAATTGATGACTGCTGGTTTAAGAGGCGCCCTCTAAATTTTGCCCAAGGCCCTAAAGGACCTTTATCCATTCGTTTTTTATAACCTTATTTTGTTCCTACGGCAAAGTTTAAAGTTTACATAAAAGGCAGAGTTATATTAGCTTTTATTTTCGTGTATCATAACGTTGGAAACTGACAGACTCTCATTAAAGCATCATCTCGTTGATCTAAAAACCTTTTTCCCATGAGGTAAAAATCTCCATGACTGAGTCCAGGAAGTGCAGGATAAACTGAACTCTTGTGTAATTTTTATTCCATATGATTTTAATCTTTATTGACCTAATTAGCGGCCTAATCCGGTGACAAATGTGACGGAGGAATGTGTTAATATCTGTGTCAGACCACCCACTCTGCCTTGGCGCCGTAATCTGATTGAGTTTCTGCTCTCACTGAGACGCTGTGATTTTAACCCCTTTTTCACTGAAAAATAAAAATACAAACGTGTTACCGCAGAGTGTGCGTGTAACAGCATGAGCAGCTGCCATTCATCCATCACTGACACACACACACACACACACACACACACACACAGATCTCCTGGTTTCACACTGCACAGCAGGAAGACGAGGCTGAATGTGAGGAGAAAACTCTGCCTTTCTACAGGGGGGGTGGAAGGAAAGAAAAGTGGCGTGTACCTCCTCGTACAAATCCATTGGTGGCGATGGCGGATGTGGAGAGGCCGGTGATTGTTGTCACTACGGTAGCCATGGCAACAATCAAACAGGAGAGAGCTGTGAAGAATAAAAGAAGCAGTTTAACCTTTCAGAGTGAGGAGAATGTGAAACTATTAACAGTTTTCCAGCAGGTTCCTCCAACCGTTCTGAGAAAAGTAACATCAGAGCGTCAGCGTGTGATGATATTTCACATCAAAGCGCACAATTATCAACAAGTACCGCGGAGGAGGATGACACGGGGGGGTTCAGGGACAGTGGGGAGTGAGAAAATAACTGACACAGATGGACGAACACTCAGTACGAGCCGGCCACACAGTGAGACCCAAATGTCAATAAATATGGGCCACGTGCCGCACAGCTCGCTGACTTCTCTGAAGAGGGAGGTTTTTATCAGACTGGTGCCGACTCTGGCACATCAAAGTGAAACATCAGTGTGAATCAAACTGACTCGGGGGCCAGCCTCTTTAACCAGACTTCAGTTAGAGGTGATGGTTGAAATGTGACGTTAACAAGAAATTCAGGGAGGATGAGTCCAGAGCTTTGGAGTCTAGATCTCAGGACAGGCAGAATCAGCTGGGCAGTAGATCTGAGTGCGTCAGATGAAATAAATCAAAGATCAGAGAGAAAGACAGAAACAAGCCAAAGATTTCAAAAATGAATCATTAAAAGGGCAGTGAAGGGAAGCAGTAACAGGGGACGTGGTCATATTTCTGTTCACCAGCTGGAGACCAACTACACGTGAATCAGACAGGCTAGGCTAACACCTAAGCTAAGTGCTTTACAGTAATGGAGATAAGTGGTGTTAAAAGCCTGCGTGACTTTTTTTAAAACCAATAAAAGATGAAAAGAATCCGACCCAGTTTGATCCGAGCCAAATGTTAAAAACACCAGACTGTGGGGTCAGACGGTAACCCCGATAGATCAGCTGATCATGGAAACAGACTAAAGCCTCCTGCATGTTTAAATGAATGACTTTCAGGCTGATGTTTCTCCTTTAAGAACATTATAGATCCCATTTGATCAGTTAGTACTGGCGACTATCAACACCTTGTACACGTCACCCAGATTACAGGTCCATATTATGAGATTATTTAGCAGATTACGACATGTCATCTTTGTCTTTGAAGCATAGTTTTCAATTTAGTTTTAAAACACCATGAATTCAGCCTCTGTGGAGGATCTGAAGGAAGATGCAGAGGCAGAAATACACTTAACAAAAAATGGATCAAGAAGAACCTGGGCCACTCTACATGTGATCCAGAATCTGATCCAGAATCTAAAATGGAATCTGATCCTGAACAGGAGAGTGTTGAAGTGTTGTATATCTCTGGGATGTGCTCTAAAATTTGATTGTTATTGTGACTTTCTTGCTTTTCCTGAATAATGTCATGTGGTAGCCTTTGTTGTTTGAGAACTCTGAGGTGAACTGGTTGGCAACAACAACAAATGTTTGCACAACAAACTAATATCTCTGAGTGAAAGCTGTGTTTTTTTTTCCAGGAGGTGGGCTACAGAAACACTGCAGAGGCTTTTTTTCTTCCATATGCTTAAAGTTGTTGCTGGAGGATGGCTAAAGTATATATATAAGTATGTGTATATATGTGTGTATATATGTGTGTGCGTAAGTGAACAGGTGAAGAGTATTTCCACTGAGTTTAAAGCAGGTCAGGTCATAACAGACCTGTCACTGTTGATTCCTCTGTTCCTCATTCTACCATGACACTGCTGCAGAATAAATTACACCACATTCGTGACAAGGAAGCATGTTTCACCACCGACTCTTTCCTGTGAAGAAACCGTTTCACACTCTTTACACAACCTCATTGTTTACCCACCAAGACTGAATGTTTAACAGGTTAAATTCAGATTCCTCTACCTACCGATTCCAGCCTGACCCACGATCCAGGACATGCGGATGAAGAGCATCACACCCCAGATGTTCAACATGCAGCGAACCTGTCGAGGGAGAGACGGTTACTGTGGGAGCAGGTTTAGACAATCCAAATATTACAGTTTTAACAAAAACTATAACTGCTGCTGAGGACAGCACTGTGCAAGCCTGGGTTCTCTCCAGGTACTCTGACTTCCCCGAGCAGTCCAGAATATGCTCAACAGGTGGATCAGCCACACTAGATTGTCCATAGGAGTGAGTGTGAACGGTTGTCTATGTCTCTACATGTTAGCCCTGTAGAGGTTGCTGCAAGTTTAACCCTAATCTAACACCCAGTGGCCCCAAAAGGGAAAAAATAATGTATTTATGGATAAACCATAAAAAAAAAGTTGAAATAAATTTTCACTCAAGAGTTGCTGAGTATACCAGAAATTATGTATTTCAGATTAAGAACACAATCAAAACAGTTAAAAACAAGCCTTACCTTTGAGATAAAAACATTATAATTCAGACAGATGCAACCTTTTTTGATTGAAATTGTTGTTGTTTTACATAAAGTTAACATGACTAATCCAGACTGGGTATTGGGGGTCATTGGGGCCTTGAAGAGTTCTGAATGTGAGAGACAACTTCAAATCAAGAAATGAATTTTCATGAAATTAAACTTTTTATGGACATCTTTTATAAAGGAAGAGAAAAACCCCTCATAATTCTGCACAGTAGGACATCTTCAACCATGAGTACAAACATTGCACAGTCTGTGAAGTCATCAAGAGAATTTCCTGTTGTTTGTTTTTTGTTTTTCTTTCTTAATTTGGAGGCTGAATTTCTTCAAACTTGCTTTCTTTCTTTTCTTCTCCTTTTTTCTCATTCTTCCTCTTTTCTCCCCACCCTGCTCACAGTTTGCATACAGAAGAACCTCATAGCTCCAGAAAAGCAGGGTGGATGTTCATGGATCAACTGAGTTTAGAAACTGTATTTCCTACACTTTTAAAAAAGTAGAAACAATGTGTGATGTTTATACTAACCAGGAAGTTAGAGACATCTCCTGTCAAAATAAGAGCCTTGTGATAGTATCCAGACACGTCTTAAAACAAAAAGATGCGTCTTCTGCAGAGTTCATAAAACTCAGAGTTCAGCACGTAGTGGAGGTTTCTTCTTCTGTGGTTTTAGCCAACAGCCTCTAACTGAACCCTGAGTAATTCACAGTCAGTTTCTAAAATCCTGAGCTCAGTGTGATGTGCTAACACATTCAGGTGAGTTTATAGAGGCACACTTTTCACCTGAGCTCCACTTCAATCAGCCCAACTGAGTATGAGAGAGAATGACAACATCAAGATCAGAGCCACTCTCAGGTGTGTTGGTTTTACGTTTTCTGTCTTAGAAAAGTTTCTTTATTTATCTTACAGGAGGAATTTCCTCTCTAGGGCTAAGTCAATGTTTTCTTATCTTAAGAGTTAAAAAAACTATACCTTCATTGAGCCTTTTGAAAAACACCAAAGTTCTTTATTTCTTTCTTTCATTCTTTCTTTCTTTCTTTCTTTCTTTCTTTCTTTCTTTCTTTCTTTCTTTCTTTCTTTCTTTCTTTCAGTTGTGCCATTATTTTCAGTGTTGTTGTTCATGTGAAGCTCACAGTTTGTAACTCATCCTTCAACTCTCTGACTTTGTTTTTTTCTGATTTTATTTATTTTGTTTGTTTTTTTTAAAACAAAAGAAAAATGAAAACCAGAGAGATCCAAAAGACTGAACTGTTACAAACAAAATGACAACCCAGGCCAGAAGGAGGCCAGGAGGAAAACCTTTCTCACTTAGGACGAAACACTGAAGAACAACATGTTTCAGTCACTTCACAGTTTGGTTTTTATATCTGAGGTGCCCTGGATGTTATTTTGGTTGCTGCACTTTGTTTCTTGTTAAGATAACTTTCAGTCTTCAGATTCAGTTGAGTATTTCACCAGAATGTATGATCCTGCCTTTAAACCTTGAGCTAGATTTTCTTTGAAACTTTCAAGACTTTGTAATATACAGTTTTTGTCAGTGGATTCACTTTGTAGAAAAAAAAACAGCTCTCTTGGCATGGAAGTTCAGTGACAGATTGAAGGATTATGAAACAAAACGGAAACAAAAAACTTGAATCGACTTAATGAAGTGACTCACCAGCACTCCTTTGATCCATCCAAACTTCACCACTCCTTTTGACTCAGCTGCTTCTTTAGCTGCTGCCTCTTCAGCCGGCGTCAGCTCGTCACCATTTGCAAAGCCATCCTCAAACGGCTCCTAAAGACAAAAAAAACACAACAATGTAGGTTTGAATATCTCAGGTTCAGATACAGAAACTTCATAAATGTTTGAGCATTTTGAGATATTCAATCTCTCACTCATTCAAAATGCTCAAAGCAGACTGTTAGATTCAACCCTGATCTCTTTTTACACTAGTTAGTAGTGTTCTACACATAGTTAAAACAATGTGTAGAAACTATGTGCAAAAGTAAGTTTGCAGAACTTTTTTGTTCAACAAAATATGATAAAATGAAATGGTTCATCACTGACTGTTGTTTAAGAGGGCTGGGATGAATAAGTTCAGATTTTGTTGCAGACTTTCTCTGTCCATGTAAATTTGACAAAGTTTGACGATTTCTCACACACTGCTCTTAATATGCCAGTAAATATCACTGACTTCTGTCTGTTTACTGAATTGATGTTCATATCCCTTTTTTATTTCAAATTGTGATTTTAAAGAATAATCATTGTAAAAAGTTCATAAACTGTTAGGCTGTGAAAGTTTGGGGGTCTGCAGGGAGAAGACAGGATTCAGGTGTTTGAGGCAGTTTGCTGTCTATCAATTTTCCACAGCAGGGCTACTTTTTAAAAAAACAAATAATCTGGTGTCTGTGTTTGAAAGGAAAAATAAAAAAGACCGACTGCATTTAAATGTGACCTGTAAGCCTCACTTCAGTGCGGTCACACACAGGAACACCGGGACACATAAACGCCTCATTTCTCTCTAAATCACTCAGAGCGTGTGTCAGCACGGCGGCCCCACACAGGAAGACTCCCCCCTGTGAGCACACAATGCTGGTGACGCTGTCGTTGTCCTTGTTGGACTCTTTGGAGAACATGTCTTATTGTCCTGACTGCATTTATCGCTCTGGTAACGACCTCCGGACGGACATGGCGGACCCCCATGTCAGACAGAAACAAGCTCTGACATCTCAAACAACACCTCAACAAAAAGAGACATCAGCGTCAACTTTACGGGAGGATTTTATGTGACTGTTACTGCACCGGATCACCGAGAGCACACACGGTTTATCCTCTGAGGACAAAGAAGAACACCTGTGGGTCATTTGTGTAGGAGCTGTGGGGTTTCAATCATCCTTTAGGTCTCCTGTTAGATCAGTCAAGAAGTGGAGAACCCTTTAAGTCTGTGGTTACTGATAGCTGTAAGATTTAGACAGATTCCCTACCTGTAACCGTTCAGTAGAACTAGGCCCACCCCGTCTGCTGGGCGGCTGTGATTGGCTGATGTAACCACGCTTACTCTTCACACTCAGAAATGTCCCCATACAACCAAAACATCAACATACAGGCAGAGGAGGGGTTGAGGCAGACACAGACACTAACACACATCTATAGAGGCCTATAGGAGACAATTGAGCAGGATTATTCCTGTAAAAGTTGACATTTTATTTTTTATGGAAAATCCCGTAGACTCTACCTAAAAGGCTTAAATACATCAAAAGATAAAATTTGAGAGATCTTTATTAAGGCTCGCTTTCATTCGATTTTATTCATATCAAAATCAAATCAAACCTTTAAAATGACCTTTACATCTTCAAAAAGATTTGATTTTTGCATTTTTCAGCTGTCAAAGTAAGGCACTTTGCTCCTAATATTTTATTTTTATTAATTTATCTTATTTGTTTGCATCTAATATTTTGAGAAGCTCTTCATAAAAGGCGGTCATCATTAGGGATGCACGATATTATCGGCACAATATCGGTATCGGCTGATAAAAGCTTAAAAACACGTTTATTATTTTTATTATTTTTTATTATTTAGTATTATTATTTTCCATCTGAAAAATAAGCTCCTTAAATAAAATGTAGCACTTCATTTATTTGCACTGCAGAGCTCTGTGTCTGTCACCAGGTTGTTACAGTAGCTCTAAAATAATCAAATGCAACTTGGTTATATTTAAAAATGCATTGTACATTTAAAGTTCATGTGATCTAAAGAAATCATTTTTCTGTATTTCAAAACTGAATGTCTTGAGTTTGAAAAGATTATACATTTCTTATTTATGGTAAAATCAAATATTTTTTGTCTTGTTTTGTGTGTGTTTCTTAAACAAATAAGACCGTCACAATTAGAGTAACATATAAATTCCAGTACAGGATAGACTTAGTTTCCTTTACAGTGAAAAAAACAAACAAACTTGGGGTTTCGATATATCGGCATATCAGATATCGGCAAAAATCCAATATCGTGCATCCCTAGTCATCATTGTATTCAATGTCTGAACTAGGGCTGCACGATTATCGCAATCGCAATCGCAATGTCAGCACATGCAATTCAGATTTTTCTCCATGATAACCAAGCAAGTCTGTAGACTCATCATGACACAACTTTTTTTATTAAATCGCAAGCACAATCGCAATATTGTCCACCTAATCGCAAATCGCACCTTTTCCCCAAATCGTGCAGCACTAGTCTGAACAGGTGTACCACACAGGTCATCTGTAGGGAAGTCAAGCAGAAATCAGGACTCTTTCACAGACCCACTTCCTGCCTTTAACTGAACTAATCTAACTAATCTTATCAAATTCTTTACATCCAAATATTTCCTGAAATAATCAACTTAAACATATTTGTTCTTCTCAGTCAGCCCTTAATGACTCTGGAGAAAAAGTCAGAAAGGTGAAACATTAACTTCCTTTCACCAGCTCTCTGGATCTCTCATCCCACCTGTATCAGTTCTATCAGTGACTGTCCATTCCAAATGTATCCAATCTGTTTTTTACAAACTAAAAACTACAAAACTCAGAGTTGTTGTTCTGTGTGCAGGTTAAAAACAGACTTCTTTTCTTCTACTTCTTCTACTTTAGGTTTCCTGATCTTTAAGGTTTTGTTGAAAAGCTCTGGTTGCTCTAAAATCAGCCTGGTCTTCTGGGAACATGAAAGCCTTTAGAGTAACTTCCTGTCTGCCTGCCTGTTACATGGTACACTTTGTTCAAACCCTGCACTGAGGAAGCTTCCAGAAAAGGCTCCAGAAAGTGGAACCAACAGAGGATTTCATTTGTGGGGTCAGAGAGCTGCACCTCATCTCCGCTCTTACCACACACTGTGAAGCAAACATTGATGTATGCAAAAGTTCAGTTTCTCACTCTGGAGGCTACGACATGCTAATGATGTTCAGTATACTTCCGCTGTCAACAGAGGGAAACACCCAAAGAGTCCATACCTGCAGGTGTTAAGAACGAAGCTCACAAAGAGAACATGTCGAGGGTTAGAAACCCAGTGATCACCAAAACAGATCACAGTCTGAACTTTCTAAATCTAACCTGGACTCTTATTGTAAACATGTTTTTGAGCTCAACGCTCATATTCAGAGAGTTTCCTGTTTGTATGGATGACCTTCAGCTTAATGGATCCTCACTGTGCCGGTTCACAGCAGACAGAGGAAGTGCACTGTTACAGTCCTGACCTGCTGCTCATTGATCAGCAGTAATGTGTGCACGGCCCCTCAGGCTGCACTGATGAGGAGTGTAACGTGCACATCCCCACAGTGAAAAAATTACACCAGTTAACTGTGCGAGTTTATCACTTTTCATTAGGACATGATGAGAGAAGAGATATCCAGGTAGTCTCACTGTAGACAAAAACTGAATGAGCATTGTCCCTCGCAGGATGATAATGAATGTTTCACAGATGATGGAAATAAAAAGATAAGATGGAACAGAGGAGCAGATTGTTTGAGAAACTGTTGAAGAATATAATTTTCAAATGCTGGTGTTGGCTGAGCACGCAGTGAAACCTTTAATGAGGAAGGAGGGGACAAAACTCCCTATCTATGTCGTGACTCAGAGAAATTCTGCTCCCTGACATTTTTAGCTCCTGGGCAGATTTCCACCATGAAGAGGGGGTTAGATTACAAAAACATTTTCATATGAATACATTTTCAACTGCAGAGAAAAACAGGCTCCCTTCAGAGAGCACTGAAGACTGTAAAGCTTCCCAGAGTGAAACTAAAGCTCATTCAAGACACAAAAGTAATGATGGAAATCAAGAACCAGCTCCAGATGAGAACCAGATCTGAGTGGATCATGCCATCAACGTCACTTGTAGTTAATTATCTTATCAATTACACTGGGGAACAAGCTGAAAAAGACTTTCTGTTGGGCCAGATTTTCGTGCTGATTAAAACTAAAATTGGCATGCTGATTCCACAATTGCAGTTTTTTTTTTTTTCAGTTATTTCTTCATTTATTTTATCATATTTATTTTATTTTCGATTTTTATTTTATTTATTTATTTTTATTATTATTATAATTTTTTTTTTTTTTGGGGGGGGGGGGGGGGGGGTCCGAGTCTTGTCTCCACAGCTTACCCTCCAATTAAGCAGAATTCCACTGATTAGCTGTAGTAACACTTGACAGCTGATTACAAATGGACTCATCTACCGCTACGTGGCAACTTGTTTGTGCAGTCATAATTGAGACAGTTGCTGAGAGGTGTGTGCAGCTCACAATAGGTCAGTACTATCAGTTATCTGCAAACCATTTCTATTTTTTCTATGCTTCTGGGGGGGTTTTCAAAGCTTGTTACTATTTCATCTTAGTGTTTTATTTACATAGGTATTTATTTCCTTTGTTCCAGATCATGTCTGCTCCTGTAGCCCCTCCAGTAGCCATATCCTTTGTAAAAACATAATAGTGTTGAATGAATATATAAACATTTCAGTCATGCCTGTTTCTTTCTTCTCAAGATAGAGAAAAAATGAAATCAGTGAAATCATCACCCAAAATTAGCTAAAAACAGCTGTCAGGCCTAACTTAACAAAAAATGTTCTCCCCAGGTCAGCAATAAATAATTTGATCAATTAGCAGAATAGATAAGGCCACTGGTAGAAACAAAATCTGAGCAATTTCCATCCTGAATCAAAACCCATAATTTTTCACTCATCAATATTTCATTCATATTTTTAAAGGTGTTGCTACAAATGCAATTAAAGTTATAAAGTCTAGGTGAATACTTCAAATGGTCACCTTCATGTTGCTGATTTACGCCAAACATGGAACTTAGCAGATTAAAATAGTATTTGTATAAGTTATAGAAAGTTCTTTTAATTATATGATTTTATTTTATCTTTATTTTTTGGTTGACTCACAAGATGCAGGTCATGTTTTAGTTATTGATTTTTTCTGTATGCTCTTTTAACATTTAAAACCTTCAAAAAAAAGGATTTCGAAGTTTCCTCAACTTACAAACTTCGTAATGAATCTGTGTGATATCTATCAGGTGAAATATCAACAGGAGGACAGCACAGCTGCAATTTATCAACAAACAAAAACGAAGGTCTGTACAAAAGAAGTTCATGCAGCAGAGTTTACGTGTTAATATCTTCTGTCACTGTCTTCATTAGTGAACAGCTTTTTGGTCTTAGTGCCAACATTTCTTTGGAATCTCCTTTATCAAATCAATGGTGGCACACAGATAGATTTAATGATTTATGGCGAGATAGAGAAAGTAAATGTGAAAGACGATACTGTGTTGGGGTGGGTTGATTGGTGTAATAAATAATCTAAGGCTGCCCGCTCTCTGACATGAACACAAGCGAGCTGCAGGAGGGAGGGGGCATCACTCAGCTTCACTTCACCTGATCCATCTGTCACCACCATCAGCCCGCGTGTGTCCTCGCAATGACTCAGCAACACTGCAGGGATCTGACTGTGGCTGCTGGAGGACTGCACAAGATGCTCAAGACACACAAGGGAGGAAATCAAGATGTGCAGGAAAATGCTGAATTACCAGAAAATCTAAATGTTGCACCTTGTTGCTGCTCCGTGGACAAATCAGGTGCATGAAGGAAATCAATCTGTTGTAATGTGAGTGTGCTATGCAGGAACACGTCCTCATCAGACAGACTGAATGAAAACGGATGTTCTCTGAGCTCGCAATCAGAGAAAGATTCAACATTTTCAGATGGTTTGACAACACTTCATAGCAGGAGACGGGAGAATAAACCGTGAAAACATCCTCTCTCACAAGAGGATGCTTTCATTTAAGTTACGAGCAGTAATTCAGGAGGGAAACTCCTCCTTTTGTAATTTAAAGTCCAACTCTGACTACTAAATAGCTGAGGATCACCTTTCAAAAGACATGAGATTGGAAAAAAGTGTCTAAAAAGGGCAAAAAATAAGTCTGGCTGTAAGAAAGTGTGAAGTCACTGTCAGCTAAATGACATTTCTGCTCCCACTCAGAGACACATTGGCTTCCTTCTGGGAAATAATGAGATCCAGTCAGGATTTGACAGCATGTCAGCACATACTGTGCTCATAGCTCTGCACTACCTGAACCCTCATCTCAAAGTCAGGTGTTTTATTTCCTGAACACAGGATCTGGAGCTGTGGCTGTTTATTCTAACTAAACAGAAACACTGGAGTACTGTTTCGACACACCAAGGGAAACTTTTGCTTATTAACCACAATGACGTCACTCTTCATTAAGTCTGTTTGAAGTTTCGAGCTTTCAAATTCAGTGCTGAGGCTGTCACAGTTTTGATGCAGTGCAAACAGTAGAGAGCACTCAGATTTTCACCATATGCAAAGAAATACAACTATTAGCCAAGTAGGCCGCACCAGTGACTGTGTAAAGAAAATACCAACCAGACTTCATCTCCTCCCACTGTGAAAGAGTGAAGCCAGAGCACTGTTATGATGGCGTGGATGGATCTACCTGGTGACGCTTTTTGGATCTATGACATGCACAGAAGCATTTGAGCTGGTGAAGCTGAGGTAGAGGTATCCTTTTCCTTCCTCTAACAAAACAGAAGCAGATACTCATGGATCCTAAGATCACAAGCTCACCCAATCAGAGGCACAGCTCAGGGTCACGTGACCGTGCTTTTGATATGGTGTACTCACTTTATTATCCCATTTATCATAATTACATCAATGAAAAAATGGAAAAAAATCAAAATAATATTGACAATAATATCATTTATTGGCAACAATATTTTGGAAAATTATCGTCTAGCAAAATTTGTTATCGTGACAGGCCTACAACCAACTATGACAGAATTCAAGTTTGACAAACATTTATTCAGCATGTGTTTGGATTTTAGAGTTTGAGCCATGTCCCACCTGTTAACACTCAGTAGCAATCTTTGACCTATTGAGGCGAGTTTAACGTAAAGTCCAGCTGAACAGTTGTCATAGAGAAACAAGCTAAAGAGACCGAATAAGTTTTGAACTAGGCTGTAAACAAGTTTATTTCTGCTGTAAAGTTGGACGTTTTACGTCACTTTGAGGACTGACTCACCAAGGAGCGCCTCTAGTGGACACTCAGAGAACTGCAGTTTTGGGACTTCAGCTTCAACATCATTACTCAGCTTTGAAGACTTCTTAATTTCTGAACAGTTGACACCTGGTTTTGTTGGAATGAGATAGCTCATATCAGGGCCCCAAGTGGCCAGTTGAGGAACTGCAGCTTCAGGCTTTTTAAACCTTGGAGATTCCCACCGAGTCTCTCCCTACACATAAATAGTTACTGCTTTCTTAATATCAATTGAACAATTCTTACTCAAAATATGTTTGTATGTTAATCCTGTGTTTTTTTTAATAGGACAAAAATCTATTTTTGGTGGTAGACCACTGGGCTTTCAGAGGCAGTGGTCAGGAATTACAAAGATAGAGCGGGACACTCAGAGAACATCTTGTTTCCTCATTAGAAACCACCCCACCCTTCTCTTGAAGGGATATTAATAAGACAATGGGAGGATGTAAATACTGCCAAGCCCATGGGTACACTGATGACTGGTTTGTTAAACAGTAAACAGTCTGCAAAGTCTGTTAGATAATAACTAATCATTAAAGATAGAACAAAGAAATAAGGATGGAAATAAAAGCAGGTGCTGTATTGAAGTCAATCCAAGAGATAACCAGCTTCACAAACACACACAGGAAATTAAAGGACTCTGAGGCTGTGACTCAAACCGTGTTCTCTTACTGTAAGACTCTGACTCCACATGACTCACACTTCCATCTGCTCATCTGAATTATTTTCTGTCTCACCCGTTGTTCTTTGAAAGAAACCCCCACAGGACTCTACGGGGTGGGGGGGTGACCCTGCAAGAGCAGAGTGATGACATCATGGAGCTCTGGGTGATGATGACTCAGTTAATGGACGATAGTCGATGTGATGAAGGAGAGGGAGGGAGAAAATGTAATAATGCATGACCCACAAACATTCAAAATGTCCGAGGTTAACACAGACCTGAAAGATGTGAGCACACTTTAAAGTGATACTCCGGGATGGAACAAGTTGGGTCCTACCACAAGGTTTAGGGCAGAAATTACCCCTACAACAGTGCTTTTGTGCAGCCTAGGGCGCTCACACCAAACACCCCCTCCCTGCTCGTCAGCCAGTTTCCTCTGCACTCAGACGGGGCCAATTTTTACTTGACCAAAAACACAAATAAACGGACTCCCACGGAAAAAAATCTGATATTGGTCTGCATTCACACTTTATTTAGAGAATTTTCAGCGCGTTGCTTTCACGCAAAAACACCGCTAACTAAGGCTCTAGTTCTCATCGTGCCTCTTCGTCCTGGCAGACTACCCGCGTTTGTTTATATCTGGCACGCCACGCGCGCGGACTGATACACTAAGCGGCGAGCATCTCGTAGCCAGCTGTGGCTCTGCAGCGGAGGTAGCTCTGTTTTACGACACGATGAGAACTAAAACCTTGTTTAGCGGTCTTTTTGTGTGAAAGTAACGCACTGAAAATTTTCTAAATGAAGCGTGAATGCAGACCGATTTTAGATTTTTTCCGTGGGAGTCCGTTCATTTGTGATTTTGGTCAAGTAAAAAATGGCCCCGTCTGAGTGCATAGGAAACTGACAGAGGAGCAGGGAGGGGGTGTTTGGTGTGTGCGCTCTGGGCTTCTGCTGCACAAAATCACTGCTGTAGGGGTAATTTCTGCCCTAAACCTTGTGATAGGACCCAACTTGTTCCATCCTGGAGCATCACTTTAAGATCTGACTGTTGGTGGACTTCTCTTCTCAGTGGAAATATGACGCAAAAAAGGCTTTAACAGAACTGGTTCTGCTTTTATCAACAACCTCTTATTAAACTTTGCCTTAGTCATTTTACTGACCCAACCCTGAACACATCATAGAGTTACATTGAGTTATATTGTGTTATTAAGTGGCTATTTTCAACATAGAATTCAGAGTGGGATTACCATTTTTAACTAACAAGACGACAAAGTTTGGGTGTAGCTGCCATGAGCAGAAGAGGGCGATGACTGTGCTTCAACCTAAAGTTTGTGATTCACAGTGCTGACGTGCTTGGACATGGAGAGTCCACCTTGCAAGTGTGTAACCATTTTGGTACATAAAGTGCCTCTTCTGTATCTGTTGCTTTGATTAAATGTAGCCAAACTTTACAGAATAGTTACCTACCAGGTTTGTTAAAGCACGCTTAATGTCTTTTGGTGGTTTGGTGGTCTTTTGATGAGATAAGCAAAAGCATCCCAAGACCTTGATGTAGCGCAGCAATTTCCTTATTCTGAAGGAGAAATAGTCCTAAATAAAATCTGTCTATTTCCCACTGTGAAAGTACCTGTTGACTGGCACTTCAGTGATGTTTGTACACCAGTGAGAGTCTCTGTGCACCACTGTTGAATGCTTAGATAAAAAAAAAGCAATCCTGCATTAGTTTATAGTAAATGTCCCCTTTTTCCATGCTCACAAGCCTTGCTGCAAAAATCACCTGATGCATTAACATCCATGCCAACAGCCCTGATCAGCCACAGTTACATATCTACTATCTGCTGAGAGCTGGAGGAATTCATTACCCACTATACGCAGCATCATGCTCCAACCATTCCAATTCTGAATGACCTAGAAATAATATAAAGTCTGCGATTATTTTACTCTGACATTGATGATTAAGGGTTAAATTAGCCTCAGGCTGTCTAAAGCTCAACCCCCCACACACACACAGGCAGTGCTATTATGCACAAAGAAGTTCTTTTGTTTGTATCGTGGCAGTGAATGAACTCTTTTTTTGCAAACTAGCTCCAGGAAGTACGCTAAATATATAAACTGTGAAATCTGTGTCACATCTGCTATAACCCCACAACACAACAGAATGGTCAAAAATTATTTTCTCCATCCAACTCATCAGACAGTGAACAGGATGAGAGCCCACAGCGCAGCTCTGAGCAGAGGATTGTGGAGATGCTAACAGCAGATTTCAGTTAAAGCCAGATGCAAAAATTAAGGCAAACTGCTCAGAGCTGCAAACTTTAAAGACCTGAATATCAGCCCAATGTTTGGAGACATAGCAGATAAAAAAACTCTGGGCCAAAAGTTGGAGCCTGCCTTCATTTGCTTCGCAATGAGGGGTCCAGCCACATATTGAGGATTTAAAGTACATTCACAAGCCCTGGTCACTCTTTCTGGTATTGTGTTGTTCTGACACAAAACTTTGCAAATGCACAAGCGGCAGCTTTGTAAAACTGTAACCAAACAGTTAGATGAAACCAACCAAGTACAAGATGTACAGACTAGGCCTGTCACGATAACAAATTTTGCTAGGCGATAATCTTCCAAAATATTATTGCCAAATTATTGTCAATATTATTTTGATTTTTTTTTCCATTTTTTCATTGATGTAATTATGATAAATGGGATAATAAAGTGAGTACACCATATCAAAAAATTAATTTCTTAAGAGTATTTAAATGTAATTTAAAGGTCAGGATTTTTTAAATAAAATAAATTAAACAAAAAATATAATAAATTTAACAAACAAGAAAGAGGAAAAAAATACAATGAAAATGAAATGGACTCTTTTTTTAGAAAAAAATACATGTCAATGAAAATAATTAATACTAATTGAAAACAATAATAATAAATAAATAAATAAATAATAAAACATAGACCCTGTCTCTAAATAAAAAATGAAACTCAAAAAAATATATAAAATAAAATAAAAGAACAATAAAATATATAGCCTTTATAAAAGGGAGTTTATACAGTTCCTGAATTGTTTGTAACATATACTTTTTCACAGTCAATCCGTACTGTCTGTCAAACATTTTTAACATTTCTGGCTTTCAACCGTATTGAAGGGCTGCATTTCTTTGGCAATGTAGCTGTCTTTGAGCGCCCACCATTTGGAGCTTTTATTTCTATTTACTTTGCAGACCAAAAGCCTCAGTAAGAGCGGATTGTCAAAGAACAAGGCACCTCCCCTTCTTCTTCTTCGTCGCCACTATTTTCAAACAAATGTGACATATCAGTTCGTTGGTGTTCATGAGCTCACACTTTGTTCATTCTGATAAAAAACAAAATATTCCCACACTGGGACTGTGGCAGGCGGCTTAAGAACCGTATCTTTTGTACCATCACTCATATTAGCGTGTGTTACTCCTTACCCCTCAGGACGCTCGCTTCATCTCTCTCCGTGTGTACGCGCGAGCAGCCCCGTATTCAACCCAAAGATCGCATTTTTGACAGATGCTCACTCCGCTATAAATCCGCTAAATCCGCTATAGAACCTATGCACCCCAATGTTAGGAAAGATAGACGTAGTGAGCCATCTTCTCATTCAGCCTCTTTGGTCGAAAGAGAGGAGGAAAACAAATATGCATGCGCGTGTCAGTTTATCGAGGCTGGCAAACTTACAGAGGA
Source organism: Halichoeres trimaculatus (assembly GCF_033239565.1). Lineage (NCBI taxonomy): Eukaryota > Metazoa > Chordata > Actinopteri > Labriformes > Labridae > Halichoeres > Halichoeres trimaculatus. The sequence goes on along the minus strand of NW_027437194.1, from coordinate 15,486,885 downwards.
TGTTTTTATTTATCGTTCGGTTAATTGATTTATTGATTATCGTGACAGGCCTAGTACAGACCAAATAAAACTAGCAAAATTCTTATTTTAACCAGGGACAACCATACGACAGGCTGCACAAAGAGAGCCTCCACAAGACGTTTGCTGCTAGTTCATTAAACTCTGCATTTTACAACCGGCCTTCCACAGCAACCAGACTGGGTTTAACAACAAACTTCATCTGTTATAACGAGGTTGTCATTTTGAAATGAATGAAAATCAAATTAAGCTTCATCATACTGTCAGGTTTGTTGTAACCTTTCGAGTGTGATTAAATCTGTTTGTGACCAAAGGGACAGGCGGACACAGCTGTGCAGGGGCACGTCTCATTCTCAGCTGAAAGTGATGTGAGGTCAAGCTGCTGTTGTCATTATGCAATGCTGATATAAATGTCTGCTGCTGACGAGGCATCAGGGACTCTGTCAGCGAGGGAACATCTGTTTGGAGGATCTGTGGGAGAGGGTCAGGGGTGATGCCAACTGGGTGTCTTTGAGATTTAAACGAACGGTGTGTTAAACACTGAGAGAGTAGAAAATGACTCCAAGGATTTTATTACTTCTCGAAAAAGTGATAAAAAACTTTCAGATGTGAGGGTTTTCTGCTTTAAAAGATTCTCTATGGGCTGAACTGAATTTTTATTTGGACTTTAGGAAATGAAAGCTAAATTATATAAGACAGGAAGCTCCACTCAGCTCTGTTTCTGTTCAAGGCTTTGTCTCCTCTCAGGACCAGTTGGGAAAATCACAGAACAAAGGCTAAAAGAAAAGAGTCCCACTGTTGTCAAATCTGACAGAGAAACTTGGAAAGAGTCCCCCTGTTTCTGCCTCAGTAGCAGTATTCAAGGGAAACAGCTCTGAAGTTCAGAAAGCTGTTTGATTGAAGGTATTTTCTTAACCCTGCAGATCCAGAGAGGATGTCCGATGGTTCCACTCCGTGTTAAACGGCTCTCACTTTCTGCATGAATAAAACAGACGGACTCAAGAGGTGTATCTGCTGAGAGCTCTCACTGTTGAATGAAGCACAGAGAACCGTGCAGAGGACACAGGATGAGTTAGTGAACATTATCTACATGGCTGAAGCCACACAAAGGCTGGCTTTGCACAACAATGACAAAGCATCGAGAGCTTAGCACGCCACCACACACTGTACCATGACTCTCCATTGAGGGCATCGGTAGAAAATATGATGAGGAGGAAAGGCTTCATAAAAACCTGCTTTAAAAAACATCTTTAAGTTTGAGATGTTCTGAGAAGCCATTCAAAAAGTACTTGATATCAAGAACAAGACATCCTCAGAGGACAGCTCTACAGTTCCAGTAAACACATGTTTTGTCCTGTTGACTACACCCAAAACAATAATGAAGCCCCAATAAATCATAAAGAGAGGCACAGCGACTCCAATCATAAAACAATAAGGCTGCTGTTTGTGTTCACCATGCTGCCAGTTTCCCCTCTGAACTCCAAACACTTCATCATGGAAAATCAGACATCAGTACTGGCACTCAGCGTTACTGAAGAGGGGATTGTGTCAGCTTGTGTAAGAGTGGAGCACTTTTAAATAAAAAACCACAAACGGGAGATGACACGAGTCCCAGAGATGACGATATGAGCTAGAATAGTCTTTTCTAGACAATCACATTATTACCATTCATCTATTCATGAGAAGGACTTTTAGCAGTTTGCTTCAGTGGTCGTAAAAACATGGTTTGAGGAGGAGCTTTGTTAGGAGAACAGAAAGTTTATAGAGGATATTGAGGTACTGTTTGGAGACAAAGTAAAGTAACAAATGCATTCATGTTCAATAAGGAAGTGTCTGAGAAATACTTCACATCTCGTTTTAAAGCAACAGCTCATGGTTTAGAATTAAAACAAAGGAAGTCAGGTTATGTTTCAGGTGTTGGTTATTGGTTTGATACAGACTCCAAAAGTATGAACCATGTGTTTGAACTCCATCACTGGTATGGGGGGTATTTCACACTTGTATTCCCAATTTAGATGGACACAGTTAAAGTGATTCCTGTTAGTATTAAAAAATTACTCACCACACACCTATATATTTATAATCCCATAAAATTATAATAATACAGTGAGTTTAAACATATTTTTGTTCTATTCTGGTTTACAGATTTAGAAAACCTTGAACATAACTCTCAGCCTCATCCTCATATTAATATCAAGGAATAGAAATAGTTAAGAGAATACGTCTATTGAATTGATTCCATCACTTGAACACAGTTTTAAGAACGCTGATTATATTAAAAAAAGACATTCAGAATCAATGTGTACAATATTCTTCAATGATGCTTGAAGTGAAAGACACATATTCTCCACCAGAGTGTGTTCCAGTGTTTTTGTTGTGGTGTGGACAGAATAGTATTCAAAACAGCTCTGATGAAGAAAACAACAAATACAAGGACAAACTTCTCTCAAAGGGCGATAACTAAGGATAAGAGTATCATCTTATCCTGTTTCATCTTACCATGTGGTAAAATGGTAAGATTACATCACATTGCATCACAGTGTATCATGCTGTGTGGTAGAACATGGATTTATTTCATATTTCTAGTGTCTTTGTACCCTAAATTAGAGATGCACCAATCCAACTTTCCTGGTTCAGATACTGATACCTGGGCTTTGGGTATCAACCGATAACAGTGTTAACTAGAGAAATTGCATTTCCTTGTAGGAAATGCGTTGAAATGCTGAAGCTCAAGAAATAAAAATACTAGTGGAAAAATCTGAAAATGTGAAAGAAAACAGCTAAATAGTTGAACAAAGTATGAACTGAAAATTTGGAGTGTAGAATGAGGGAAGAGGAAGGGAACAAATAGTGAAGACAGAGTAAAGAAGGAGTATAGAAAAAAGTTGAGGTAAAAGTGATGTAGAAGTGAAGAAGAAAGGCAGAAGAGAAAAAGTGAGAAAGAAAGTAAAAGAAAAGTTGAGAGAAAGTGAAGAAAAAATAAGTAAGGACAATGAAAGTGAAGACAAAGTGGATAAAGACAGTGGATACAGTGGAAAATATAAATAAGCCTAAAAAAGTTTTAAAAAATAAGAAAATAATAAAAGAGAGAAAGATCAAACAGTGAAATCTCCAATAATGTAGAAGAAAGCAGAAATCCATGACTAATGTGTAAATAGCATAAAGGATAAAAGGACCAGTTTAATGTGTAAACAGAGTTGCAAATCAAAGTCTGATGAAGGTAGAAGCAGTTGAAGTTGAAGGACTTTTAGTGCAGTGTTTCCCAATCCTGGTCCTGGGGACCCCCTGCCCTGCATGTGTATTATGTTCCCATCTCCAACACACCTGATTCAAATGATCAGCATGCCATCAAGCTCTGTTCAAGCCTGATTACGAGCCATTCATTTGAATCAGGTGTGCTGCAGAGGGGTAACATCTAAAACATGCAGGGCAGGGGGTCCCCAGGACCAGGATTGGGCAACTCTAATTTAGTGGATCAGCATATATTTCAGTCTCTGCTTTTGATGGTAAAATTTTTTTAATAAAGTTAAATCATTTAAATGTAAAGAACAGGATTGAGATGTGAACCAGAGCTGAAAATGTGAAATAGAGAGAAGAAGAAGTAGCAGAAATAGGGGAGAAAAAGTAGAGAGGTTAATGTAGCACTAGTATTAGAAGAAGGAGTAGTAATTCAGAAGTAAGAAATCAGAAATCTATGACTAATGTGTAAATAGCATAAAGGATAATAGGGACAGTTTAATGTGTGAACAGAGTCATAAATCAAAGTCTGCAGAAGGTGGAAGCAGTTGAAGTTGAAGGAGTTGCAGTGGATCAGAAGATTATTTTAGTGTCTGTCTTTGTTGGTAAAATTGTTTAAATAAAGTTTAAAAAGGCTATAGATGTGAAGCAGAGCTGAAAATGTGGAATGGACAGAATAACAATTAGCATAAATTGGAAAAAATACAGAGGTTTATGAAGCACTAATATTAGTAGAAGAAGCAGTAGTTTGACAAGTAAAAGCGGTGGAATAAATTGTATGAATAGTGGAGCATGAGGATTAAGTCAAAGGGGGAGGGATGGTATTTTAAGTAACTGAAGTAGTGATGGAAATATCACTGCATGTAAAGGTCTGGGATGTGTGAGGGACAGAAAGAGCACACACACATGTGTGTCTTTGTTCCTGAATGTTTTGATGAGTTAGTATAAACAGCTGCATGAGATGAAATGTTTAATAGATATAGTGGAAATGTAAATCATCCTAACAAAGTTAAAATAAAAGAATAAAAATAAGAGCAAGATCAAAAAGTGAAATCTTCAAAAATGTAGAAGAAAGCAGAAATCTATGACTAATGTGTAAATAGGATTAAGGGTAATAGGACCAGTTCAATTTGTGAATGAGGTCTTTAAGTCAAAGTCTGCAGAGGGTAGAAGCAGTTGAAGTTGAATGACTTGCAGTGGATCAGGAGATTATTTGAGTCTCTGTTTTTGTCAATAAAATGTTTTAAATAAAGTTTAATCATTTGAAATGTTTAAAAAAAAGGGGGTTAAGATATGAACCAGAGCTGAAAGTGTGGAATGGAGAGAAGAAGTAGGAGAAATAGGGGACAAAACAGTACAGAGATTAATGTAGCACTAGTAATAGAAGAAAAAGTAGCAGTTTGAGAATTATAAGGTGTGGGAAAAAGTTGTATGAATAGTGGAGCATGTAGATTAAGTCAAAGGGGGAGGTATGGTCTTATAAGTAACTGAAGTACATGTGTGTCTTTGTTCCTGGATGTTTTGATGAGTGAGTATAAACAGCTGCATGAGATCAGAGGTTGTCAAGGAGACATGCTCGTTAGTCTGCAGGTGCAGAACTTTGCCCTGCTCATGTGTTACTCTGGGCATTTTGAGGTGAAGCAAGAGTCTGAATCTTCTGTCATCTTGCCAAAACCGTGAGGGCTAGAATAAAAATAAACACACCATAAGAAGCACAAGATCCTGGGGAAGCTGAAGGTGCAACTTTCATGTATGAAGATGCAGAACTGTGTCATTGAGAGCAGTTTGCAAATGAGGGAAATTCCACTGATCTTTGAGAAAACTCCTCAGGAATTAACATTGGAGCAGATGGCTTGAGGGTGTAAAAACTTCATGACAGCTGGTCATTTTGTGATAAAGTGCTTGATGTTTTTGCTTTAAAAGCCACTTTGTCAGAAGCAGCACAAGATAAAGTACTGTTTGATGTATTTTTTAAGTTTGTACTGTAAATGTTTCAGAAGTTATGACAATTCTTCCAGAGACAGCAGCAACCTTTCTGCAAGAGTTGCCGCACTCTAACTAACGATGATTGCACTCAAGGAAGCTGAGATTTTAGGGCAAAGTGGGAAAAGTTTATGTTGCTTGAACAGTGAAATCTCAAAAACAGTAAAAGATATTTAAGAGCAGATAAAAACCTGAAGAGTGGAAAGATAGCTGAATATTTTAAAGTTTAAATGGAGTCTGTAAGTGGAAGTATGAGGAGGCTAGAACTTCTGGAAGTTGAAGGAGATTTTTCAAGAGAAGCTGAAGTTTCCAATGCATTTCAGATGGGGAATAATTTTCATAAAAAGCTGAATAATTCAAAAAGTTTAAGGGTTATATACCACAAGAGTCATAGCACGCTTCTCCAGAAGAAGCTGAATAGTTTAAAATTTGAATGGTGAAAATCGGACAAAATTTGAAGGAGTTTTAGCGAACCAAAAAACGTACGGAAGAATAAGAAGAAGAAAAAAAAGAATAAAGTCACAGGAGAACAATATGTTGAAATGCTGAGTCAGCATTTCAACATAAATATTAACCAACATGGTAAAAGGCAAAAAATGACTATATGGATTTAGTGAAGTCAAATTTGTTTAAGCTACAAAACATTTAGATGTCTACCAGCAAAACAATGCTTCAGAATGTATACAAGATCCATTTAAAGTGATACTCCGGGATGGAACAAGTTGGGTCCCATCACAAGGTTTAGGGCAGAAATTACCCCTACAGCAGTGATTTTGTGCAGCAGAAGTAGGGCTGCACGATTATCGCAATCGCAATCGCAATCGCAATGTCAGCACATGCAATTCAGATTTTTCTCCATGATAACCAAGCAAATCTGTAGACTCATCATGACACAACCTTTTTTATTAAATCGCAAGCACAATCGCAATCGCAATATTTTCCACCTAATCGCAAATCGCACCTTTTCCTCAAATCGTGCAGCTCTAAGCAGAAGCCCATAAACACCGCTAAATAAGGCTCTAGTTCTCATCGTGTTTTGTCCTGGCAGACTACCTGCATTTGTTTATATCTGGCACGCCGCGCGCGAGGACTGATACACTAAGCGGCGAGCGCCTCGTAGCCAGCTGTGGCTCTGCAGCGGAGGTAGCGCTGTTTTACGACACGATGAGAACTAGAGCCTTATTTAGCGGTGTTTTTGTGTGAAAGTAACGCACGGAAAATTCTCTAAATAAAGCGTGAATGCAGACCGATTTCAGATTTTTTCGGAGGGAGTCCGTTTATTTGTGATTTTGGTCAAGTAAAAATTGGCCCCATCTGAGTGCAGAGGAAACCGGCTGACAAGCAGGGAGGGGGTCTTTGGTGCGTGCGCCCTGGGCCTCTGCTGCACAAAAACAGTGCTGTAGGAGTAATTTCTGCCCTAAACCTTGTGATAGGACCCAACTTGTTCCATCCCGGAGTATCACTTTAATTGTAAACTTTCATACCCTGGAGATTGGCAATGTAGAAAAAAAAACAAAGTGCATCACAGGTAATATTCAAAATCAAGTAGCCAAGAACCCCAGTAAAAAAAGAAAAAGGCATGGAGCTGTTTGCCTTGATAGGCACCAAGGATTGGCTCCTTCCTACCAATACTGATCCAGCTTTTGGGGGCACCTATAAACGAATACACAATATCAGGATTGGTATCAGTGCATCCCTACTAGGGCTGCACGATTATCTCAATTGCACTCACAATCGCAATGTCAGCACATGCAATTCAGATTTTTCTCCATGATAACCAAGCAAGTCTGTAGACTCATCATGACACAACTTTTTTTATTTAATCGCAAGCACAATTGCAAACGTAATATTGTCCACCTAATCGCAAATCGCACCTTTTCCCCAAATCGTGCAGCACTAATCCCTACCCTAAACCTCTATTTTTGACATTGTAGAGCCAAGTTTTCAATGACTCCAGTAGATGTCTTTATACTGCAGCTGTGAGACAGACTGCAAGAACTGCTCAAATCAAAGTGTGTTCACTAAATGCTCTCGTTTCTGTCCCTGACAGCCTCAGTTTATGACTCTAAGAGTCTGACGTTACAGAAAAGATCCCTACACAGATAGAGCTTTTGGTTAAAACGTAGGATGATTTCTTTAACCACAAACTGCTGTTTACTCCCTCTCTAGATCAGACTACACCGACTAAACAGAAGTTTATTGTGCTGAATATTGGAGTTGTTGGTCTTCTCTGACTCTGACAGATCAAACTTTAACTTGTTGTGACTTTTTTCAAGTTTTATTCACTAAACCAAATATATAGACTGTACTGTCATAAACAAGCAGAGGCAGTCAGCTCCTAACTGGCCATTAGCATGCTATGTTAGCATTATTATTTGTAAATAATATCTCCACATCAGTGTCTCCTGGTACACTGTGTCTGATATACGTGTATTGGTTTCCTCTGCAGTGTACGCCTCTTCAGAGCCAAATGGTGCAGATGGATTCACAGATACCTATTACAGTCTGACCGCCCCCCCGCCCTGCCTGAGTGGCTCTGTCAGTGATCAGGTGTCCACTGCCTCAGACATCTCCCCATTGTTTGGAAAAACCTCCCACCACTCATTTCATTATTCTTCCAGAGCGCTGAAACTCTCCCAGAGTCTGATTCCCTGCTGCCCGCTGAGGCCTGTTGACAGAGGCAGAAAGGTTCAGACTCACACCACACACATTCTTGTTTTGGGAATTGTGTCGAATTACTGTAGGACTCTGGCATAAGCGTGAAAGAGGTGAGGAGTGAGACTTCTGTGCACAGAGAGGAGCTTTGTTGATCTGAGAGGTAAGGGAATCTGTGAATGGACTCCAGCAGGGGGGCTCATTCTGGGAACATTGATAACTTTTAGTTTGGAGAGGAAGATAAGGATTCTTACACTCATTGGATATTTCATTTTTCTCTCCTGTATCACAGCTAAACTAATCTTTCTCCATTTGCTCTGTCTCTGTCCCTCTGCCTCACTAATACGCACATACAACTCATTTCTGTTTAATCTTGACTGTCTGTATTCTCGTCACATTTGGTGAGAAAGATGAACAAAGAACATTTTTAATTTTTTCTTTATCTGAAACGCCTCCCCTTCTTTGCACTCTGAGCGTCACTCTCACTGATCCTGATGCCTCTTTCTTTTTGTGTTTGGTGAAAATGTCTCATTGTGACATTCCAGTGGCATTTTGCTCCCATGCCCTGTTAACTTCCAACTTTCCACCACATCTGTTTTGGATATCTGTGTTAGTGGAAGAACTGGGCCACCAGGAACTACTTCACTTTGTGATTGGATGTAAATTGAGCGGACTGCGGGTACATCCTGCCATACGGCTTGCATGTGCAGCACACAAAGCAAACATGTGGCAGCTTGTAAACAGATAAAAACTCATGTGTGACGATTTTCCATGATGCTAACCACGAGCGGGAGGAAGTTGATTTAAGCTTCAGAAGGAAATTCTGCAGCTGTCACATCAAACGAACCCTTAGACAGTAGTTAGTGACGTTCTGGTGACAGCCGTCTCAACATGAGCTTTATCAACACACACACACACACACACACACACACACACACAAAAGTTCCCTTTCTTAGAGGTCCTCAGGTCCACAGGGACAACAGAGAGCTGGGAACCTTGACTTTATTAAAAGTAGCGTGAAAGTTATCTGAAGGTTAGATTAGAGGACAGAGCACTCTGAAACCTGGATCCAGTCTAAGTGTAAGTTTTCTCTATCAAGGTCAGACAGACTGAGAGCTTTGCCTACCAAACATACCTTTTCGTTTTAAAGGAAAGTTTCACTTTAAAAGGCAGATGTTGGAATTTCAAACCTCATTAAATAAACTTAGTCAATTGTTACCACAGTGGGGAGAATGAAACCCTCAGTAAGTTTACATACTGCTTAAAAAAAAAAAAATCAGGTTATAAGCTTGGTCAGCTCAAGATTGGACCATTCAGATGCATGTAAACAGATTAGTCAGACTGAGACCAGACTAAGCAAAGTTCATTTAAAGGTCCCATATTATTCTCCTTTTCTGCAGTTTAATATGGATCATTGATTTCTTTATGAAATGGTAGTAACATGTTTTGGTCCAAAAAGCCAATAAATCAAGCACAGCAGCATTGTTTCCAGGCTCTCATAGCCCCTCTGTTCAGAACGGTCTGATTTAGTGGGCGTGACCTTAATATGTAAATGAGCCACCGCTGATACCGCCCCTCTCTTCTGCGTCACTGAGAGCGGTGCCACAAGCTCCGCTTGATGTGATTGCTGTCAGACTGTGGTTGGATTCAGCAGGACTCAATACACCTTGGCATTTAGCACAAGCAAGCTTCACCTTGAAGAGGAAGTAGATGACTATAATGAATAAGGTCACTGCACTCGACCACAACAAACACCACGTAATGTTATCAACACACGTAGTATGTCAGAAACAGAAAGCTACAGCCAAATCCATCTCGGGAATCATCCCTAAAACGTTGTTTCCTCTTCAGGTGAACAGAAACTAGTTTGATAAGCACACAGCAGAAATGACAGAGTGAGACGTTCATGGCCCGTTTGTGACTTTACGATTGAGCTGTGACCTTAGTCAGACAGCTGTGTGCACATAAACGTACTGACTGACAAAGCCCCTAAGATGACTCAGACAGGATAACGACAGTAGCAGTGGAATGATTCATCTCAAAAACAGCGGTATATCCACAAAGGCAGTCAAATTTTTTTTTTACACATCAGCTAAACAAAGTATCTTACAACCAAAATACACCAGACGTGTCTCCTTTCTGTCTTTGCTTCATCAAGGCACCGACTCTATTCATGTCAATGTGTCAACTTGGACATCAGAAAGCACAGGAAAACACCCGGTGACTTTCAGAATAAAATTAAGTGTCAACAAAAGCCTGAGCCCTGAAACGTCACGCTGCTGATGTCCAGCCAACATGGGGTCCAGAGAGGTTGCCTTCAAGAAAATGACAGATTCACAATAAGTCTAAGATTTGATGGATCCTTGATGGGTCAAAGTGTGCTAGGACCCTCAAAGTCACTCTGTCAGGACGCACTCTGAGCATATACATGTTTACTTTGCAGCCTGTTTGCCTGCTGTAAGATGAAGAAATATAAATTAGTAAGTTCAAAATTTTAAGCCACCTGTAAACCAGTACAACCCCCCCCCCCCAAAAAAAATAATAATAAGGTCATAAAAACACAGGAATTCCCCTCCAACATAAGACACAGGCGATATTAAAATAGTTGATTTGGATCAGATGTTGGATAATTTCTTAGAGGCCGATAAAAAAAGGTCAACTCTGATTTGCTGGTCAGAAAAGTCAATTTTTGCCACATTTTAACTCCTCGCTGTCCGTCCATTGATGCCGCCTGTCAGAGTATGTTGTGCCTCTCGTGTGGGGCTGAGCTTTGGGAGTTGGGGTGGGTGTGTGTGGGGGGTTATATCATGTGAGAAACTGATGTCTACATTCACCTCCCATGCCGTGCAGAGTAAAAATAGTCCCCGTGCTGTGAATTGCTGAGCGTAGCAGAGCCTATGCCGACAGTCGATCCGCCGTGCGGAGCTGCAGAGCGAGAAAAGACTGCAGGCAACGGGAAATGTGATTATGAAGGTCATCACTCCTTTAAGGCTCAAAAATTCCTCTGTTCTGCTCAGAAAATATTATCCTAACCCACATTCTCTGTTCCCACCAATCCCAATGAGCTTCTGCAGATTCTAGGGACGTCAGACGTGTAGCAGGTGATGAATTATGACTGTGAGTTAGTGTTCAGGGTTCAAACCACTGTGGGGTCTTTAACTATTATAAAACAGACTGGAAATATTAATGATGTCTCTTTAAGGAGCTGGAAAAAGAAAAAAAGACCCTCCAGTTGACTTCCTTTTTTTTTTTTTCTGGAGTGGATGCCTGAAAGTGCTACAGTGAGGCGCCTAATGGACACAAACCAAAAGTTCCTCACAGGAGCTTTAAATTGATTCCTCATGTAAGTCTTATGATGTCAAACTTCATACAGTGTACTGGGCATGTGCGTGCCAGGGTAAACAGGAAGCGGCTCTACAGCTGGTTGTTTATTCCAAAAACTACAAACCCAAAGAAGAAAACTGAAAGCAGAGGTTCAGCTGTTTTGAGTGATGTTCAGCTGAAAGTTTTATTAAAAGTAACACGAGTGTGTGACATGTCAGGACTGACCAAAGCAAACGTGGACATCTGCTTTATTGCTTTCAAATGTTCTGTTGTTTATTCCCTCACGCAGGGAAAAAATGGCAAATTGGAAGGTGATTTTGAGCCCTGACACTCTGACAGCTTGAGGACAGGGGGTAGAAGCAAGAGGATTTTAATTTGATGAATATCGAAAAGTTCAGTTATTGTCTTGTTCTTGATTACCGAAGTGCTCACAGCGCTGATACCTCTGCTGGTAAAGGTCAAAATACTTCCTCTCAGTTATCACTTGTGATCTAGTTAAGGGTTTGTGGATCAGCCTCCTGGTTTGCTCTTCGTGTTGCTGCATTTTGGACATTTCCACGTGGTGACCATTGTGCAGAACTGTGAGGCTCACACACAGCAGACACTTATCTGTCAGAAGCAGATGGGGAAACAACTTCAGCGGCGCCAAAAAGATCTGACAAAACTATCAGGCTGTAAAGGTGAACAGTTAGCGGTGTCGTGACTAACTCAGAGCAGCAGGTGATGGAGAGTCCAGCTCCTTCCTGTGTGGTTGTTCAGAGGTAAACAGCTGTTAGAAACAACAAGGAAACAAGGTCTTATTTCCCGTTTTTCACCATTTTGTTTTCATTAGATGTTTTTCCCCAGACACTTTTGCTCTTCTTCTGCTGTGACCAAAAGTTAAGTGAGGAATGGATACAACTTACAGCACCACCCTCTGCTATAGTCTTTGAAATAAACCAGAGTGGTTTGAAAGCTGCACAGCGGACTGTAAACACCAGCAAAAAATTTAGCCGACATTCAACATCAACTAAATAATAACACTGTATCACATATCCAAAGTAAGAAGAAAAGAGATTTTAACTTTTGCTCAAATTGTTTCTTTTTACATGATGGCATTTCAAAGATGTTTTCCACCTCTTTGTACAATAACAACAACAACATCATATCTTTACATGCCTGCATAAAAGTAACCCTAGAAAATGTACAAATTATTAAAATGATTAACTGAAAGCAAACTTATAATACTTCATCATGAATCTTTGGAAAAGAGAAAATTAGAAATTGAAACCAAAAAGCAAAATGAATGATATAACCCAGTCTAATTGACAAGACATATATATGGATGTGTATTTACTACGGTTGTCTCAGCTCACAGTTACAACTAAAAAAAGTTTGTGAGAGTCAGTATTATCTTATGTGTTACAAACGTAAAAAACTAAGATCTTCAACTTTTTCTTTTTTACACAACAACTTTTCAACTTTTTTCTGAACACTGAAACTCAACGTCTGCTGCTGACGCTGTAACTGACTGAAAGCTTCAGGAAAACACAACCCAAACTCTACAACAGTCTCAGTTTAATAACTACACACTGGAGTGGGTACAAATGGTCCCAGGAGGTGTGTGTGTGTGTGTGTGTGTGTGTGTGTGTGTGTGTGTGTGTGTGTGTGTGTGTGTGTGAGTGTGTGTGTGTGTGGGAGGGTTAGGGGTATGGTCTATTTCTGACATCAGTCTGTGTGTGACGCACTTGGATGTGAGGATAAGGAGGAAGCCAGGTCCTTGGCAGTCAAAAGGCTTACACTCTTACACACACACACAGAAGTTTAGGAGCTTTTTGGGATTTGTCCATGCGTGCGTGATTAAGTGTGTCTGCGTGTGTGTGTGTGTGTGTGTGAGTGTGTGTGTGGTTTACAATGTGTGTTAGAACAGCTGTAGGGCCACTGGCCTGATGCAGAGACAGAGGCGCGGGTGTCCTTCATTTCCGATTTCTGTGTACAGTCTGTGCAGCAAACAAAAGGGGGGCGGAGGAGGTGAGGCAGAGGGGGAGGGTCAGGATGGGGGGGGTCTGACTCTTAAAAAAAAAACCAGAAAAACTCTCGTAACAGTCAAACAGAGGTTCCTTTGTGCAGGCTCACAACACCTCCTGTAAAAGCAGAAAGCTGAACCCGAGTACCTCACTGTGTGTGTGTGTGTGTGTTTGTCAGGGTGTGTGTACTTCTGTTTGTTAGGTGCAGAAGGTATAACCTGAACGTCAATCTGAGGAGTAATTCACCTGATTGAATCTGGTTAAATCTCAGGACACAGTGTTTAGGTGCTCAGCAGTAAAACACTGATAAATAAGTGGATAAATAATACTTGATCAAACCTTTACGTCTTGTTTTTCACAACAACAGCTGAGAACACCTTGTACTCACGCAGGTAAAGGTCACTCAATAAATCATGATCTCATCAGCCCTCCAACCACAACTGTGATGCAACAGCTAAATCGTGCTTGTGTCACTTAGCCTTACGAGTCACTTGCTTATGTTTTAGGTGTTCACGTCTACTTCAAAAAACTACTTTCTCTGCTGTATTTTCTTAGTTTAATGAAAAAAAATACTGTGAGTTCACTGATGTTTCTGTATAATGAACTAGCTACTGTTGCATACAAAGCTGTCAACAACTACTGATGACTAAGATTTCACCACATTGCCTTTTAAATTTTTAACAATGAGGAGCAGAGCAAAGGACATGAGCAAGGAGCTTGAGCCCAGTAGTTAATATGGAAACCAGAGACTAGGGTTGAATATCGAAAACCGGTTCATTTGCAAATTTCCAAGATTCATGGAACCAATAATGCACATGCATTTCAGTTCTACATAACTAGCTCTAGGCAGACTTAGAAACGTTTTGGCCTCACGTCACGGACACTGTGTTTTAGCCGACCCAAAATGCAAACTTTTGGAAAAGGGATTCGAGAGTACATTTTTTCTGAAACACTGCCGACACTGTTGCCGTGTCAACAGTAAGCCGGCATTTTCAGAGGAAACGCTGATGTCATGCTTCGCTTCATGCAAGCACAAACAACAGTACAACAGTACCATTGTTACAATCGTCGCGGACGACAATGTTGTGCTTGTGCTGCTCAATCTCCTGAATCTGCTGACCAGGGTGTATGCTAAAATCCTGAGGTTGATTTCAATACCTTTTTAAGACTTTTTCAAAAACCTTTAAAAAAGTTTTAAGACTTTATCGCAACTTTCAGTTGTGGTTGGCATCCACTTTTTAACAGTTGTAGTTTACATTTTTACAGAAATGATGTAAGCTAAGGAGGAATAAAGCTTGAACGAACAAATGAAACTAAAGGCAGGTTTATCAACACTCCCACAAAAAGAAACAGCAGTTATTCGAGGCCAACTTGCTGAAGAAAATGAGAAATTATTTAATCATTTTTAAAATTTAGGACGTGTGCGGGAGATAGTGTGATTTGCTTTAATGTTGTATTTAATTACTCTTTATGAAACTAGAAATTACGTTAATTTATAGCTGGTGTTTATACCGCTCACAATCCTTATTGTTGTATTTTATTGTAACTAGAGTAACTGACTCCATTGATTTCTGCTGTTAACACAACATTTTTCCAGTTTGGGATCAATAAAGTAACTCTATTCTTTTCTATTCTATTCTATTTTAGAACTATATTGGCTGAATGTTTAATGTCCCAATCAGGGGACAGTTGCAAGGAGGAAATGAATATTCATGGATATTTTTTGGGTGAAAGCTTGAATACCTATGAAACGTAATACCTCTTAAAACCGCAATTAAGACTTTTTAATACTTTTTCAGAATTTTCCAAAATTGATTTATCAAATTTTAATACTTTTTAAGACCCCGCGGACACCCTGGCTGACTGTCTTTCAACAAAATGTGCATCTGTTGCTACACTTCTGCACTTCGTATTGGCCAATACACCAGATGATCAGTTCAACTCTACTTAGGTGAACATCTCCCAAAAGCGGCTTCTGGACAAGACAGTTACAGCACCATCCACAGGCCTGGCATGCTTACTACAACGTTTTCAGTGCATCAGCGTTTCCATGTAAACGCAGATTTTTTTTCACTGTGTCTTAGTATTTTGGGATGAAATATCGTAAATGGGGCCTTACATTTTTCTGGATCATGTTTCAAGTGCTTGTAATAAGGTCTTAAATCCTACAGCTTTCACTCAGGTAATGTCATGTGAGATCTTATCATTGGCATGTTTCTCACTATGCCACAGCATGAGCATGAGTATGTGGTCGCTGACGCTGCTCAAAAACAGCCCTACCAGGGAGAATACCTGCAGTGTCCACACTCTGCAGACATATGTTTTTATTTTTAATTGGCTAATCATGTTAAATCTACATATTTCAAGTGGCTAATTTATATAAAGCATCTCATAAAGCAGGGTCATGAAACAGAAGTTGTCAGAGATTTTAGCTTTGCAGATATTGTGTCAGGTTTCGGCTCAAAGCTGAGGTATGGTAACTGTTTATAATGCGAAGCCGGTAAAAGCAGCGTTGCTTCTGAAGTGTAGGAAACAAAAGTTAATGCCTGGATAGCAAAAAATTATCTGTTGTACAGGAAACTGCAGAATAACTGTTGTTTTTTTCATGTATTTACAAAAACAACATTAAAGTGCATGTCATAAACATCCTATAAAAAGAAACAAACATCGATGAGCAGATTACTTCAGACATCAGTGATGTAAAACATCTCACATCCATCAGTCAGACACTCCTGCCGTTAAAACCAACCTCTGCTGTGTTCACTCTCACTCGTCATACCCAGGTTTAAAAAACCGGCACATGGACTCAAGGCTGTCCAGATGTTAAAATGGTAACAGCCGTAGACTACACAGACAGACACAGAGAAGACAGAGAAGATGTTGTTGAATAAAAACACAATAATCATCCCGCGCAGCTGGAAAATGAGAAAATAAAGTGAGTCACTGACGAGGCGACACACATCTTTCACATTCAGGAAGAGTGTGTGAAATGTGAGAAACCTCCGTGATAACACTGCTCACAGATTCAAGATGTTTCCTCACATCTACATCCTGCACACATGGAGCTCCACCAGCTCTCCTCACACAGACACATCAGGAACTTCAGGACCAGAAGGTGTTTTTGATTTCAGCCCACGAGAGGTTGGAAAAACTGACCGTGAGCATCTCTGCACAGAGCTGATCAGGAGTCACAGTCACGGCATATTTCACTGTGAAAACAAGCAACAGGTCACATGACCTTGCTGTCTCACACACACACATTTACACACCCAGTGGCTCCATATGGTGTCCATGGAGACGTCTGTGTGTGTCTGTGTGTGTAAGGGGTTAACGCCACTGGATGGGACAAACAGCAGGTCTGAAGACGTCGTAAACACAAGCCACTCTCATTAACAGACCTCCTGAGATGCTGAGGGGACACGGCACACACACCATGACAACTGTGCAATGCACGACACGCAACAACCCTGGTGCACAACACCATGCTCTGCTCCAACAGAGGACAAACCCAAACCTACAGAGGAAAAGCAGAAAATCAATCCATTTCAAGCCTTACTTCATTCTAATTATCTCATCCCAAATAATCTAAATGTCATTCCATCCTGTATTTCATTATACTTGACTATATTTTGTGTTTTAAAGCCTTTTTTACTCACTGTCACATTTTTAGATGCTTCCATAAATGCTTCCTTTGAAATCACTTCTTATTTCTTTACGTATGTAGGGTGCTTTCAAATTAAACTAACATTGCCTGATAATTTTATCTTAAACCACTATACAATGCCATCCAATACAAATACTGCAAAAGAATCACAATATCTGATCAACCAAAGAATAAAAAATGCAATTTAGAAGGTAATTTGCAGGATTAATGTCATGTCATTTCAATAGCGCCACCACATGGAGTCATAACATAGCAACGCACATTGTCTGTGAAAGCTATTCAGAAAGCCTTATTCATTAAGTTAAAATGTAAACATTCAGTCCTTATTGATCATTGTATGGTCAAGTCAAAGATATATTGTAAGATCAATAAATGTCCCAACTCTACTGCAAACTGGAAACAAACCAGAACAAAACGACCACAGCTGATGCAACACCATCACATCAAGCTCCGAAAGTCTCAAGTATTTCCCCCCAAACATTCAAAGAAAAGGACTGTGCAGGATTTATGAAGCAGATCTTGTTGCTGATCAGAGCGATTGGAAGAGATAAGTGATAAGTCATATATGAACAGTCAAGTAATCGGTTCAGATATCAATGACTAGTCCACCATCAAACGTAAGTAAAACGCAAACCTAAGCTCAGTTTAACAGAGTTCATGACTTCTTCCTGCTTTCCGTTTTTTTTCATGTAATAAAACACGTAAATGCTGAAGCCTTGAAAGTTAAATCTGTGTCCAAAAAGAGGAACAGCGTGAGAACCACTGGCCTAAATCTCAGGAAGAGAAGCTCGACATGACTCTAATCCTGCTCAGAAAACAATGAATGTGCAGCTCTGGAGCCCCACACCGAGTCCCATCAATATTTAAGCAGAACACATTTATGCTCTCCCACTCCGACCTGAATCAATCAATCAGTCCTGTCACTGTTTCCCCTTCAGCTTGTCAATATGGACCTACAGCACAGAAAACTCTGCTGCTGCTGATTCACACACTTCACACACACCACCATGGCTGTACAACAAGCACTCAGAGAGCTCAGACCTCCATCAAGCATATTGTGAATGTCACAGAACACTTTAGTCCTACTTTAATGTTATACTCCCTTTCAGCAGACTGTCTGCTACAATTTGGTGTTAGTTGCAGGTTTTCATGATAATTTGACATCTGACAGTGTCGAAAATTATGATGACCCAGTACATATTTCATATTCCAGATCTTCGTATCCAGAATATTGGCAGGATCTGGATCATACTTTTACATCTGTCAGAGATTATCATGACGTTGTCTTGTGTTCCTTTGCAAAGCAACCCGACCATTTATCATGGAGCTAAATAGACATATGGTGAAAACGGCCCTATCTCACAATGATGAAGAATCCTTTAAAAAAATCCTAGATCCAGACGGTGATCCAGATCACCTCCAAAATTTAATCACTTCTTCCTTATCCCATTTTGAATATTTCCTGAAATTTTCATCATGATCCATTTGATACTTTTTGAGTTATGTTGTTCACAGACAAACAAACAAACCAAAAACATAACCTCCTTGGGGGATGTAATTCAGGAAGGATGGTCAAAGATCTGTTCTTTAATAACTTTTAAATCTGGATTCCTCGAAATGTTAAATTAGGACCATCAAGTCTTATTTACACTGCTTAAGTTTGGCAAAAGAGTTCGACGAAAGATTTATCACATGCTAGTAACTTAGCATGGTTAGCCAGCCTTGCACTTGTAGTGTCACTGTATTCAAACATTCATCAGACCTACAGTATTATCTTAACTAAGCAGGGGAAGAAGAGAAGTAGTGTACGAGTCATGAAGAAGAAAAATTTGCTGTTACTTTTGGTTGTTTCACAGCAGTTACTCTCTGCAGAACTTATGAAGATATCCACCCTCTCGCACGAACACGGACAGGAAGGTGCCAGGTTTGCTTTGTTTGCAGATGAACTTGTGGTTTCTTCTGCCCGAGTTGTGCGTCTCAAACTCAGTGGTAAAAATGTTTCATAAAGTTTTCTCCTGCTCACTAATCACACCAGACTGTGACCTAAAAACTTTGCACACATGAGCATGCAAATGTGTACCATTAACCAGCCGATAATGCAGCAGCACTGAGTGAGTATGTGCCCTGAGAGTACACAGAATATGACTCATTGATTGGTTCAGTCCATGAACATCAGTCAATGCTTACAGTGGAATTTCCATTGTGTGTTTTTTCGATCCTCTCAGAGGGAAACTCTTCACTGATAGACGAGATACGAGGAAACGAAGCGGTCACAGCGACCTCCAAACACACTCAAACTCTCTGATTTTAAACCTGATTGACAAACACCCGTCCAACCAGCCCGGTCCCTGTGAGCCGAGCGATCCCGGCAGATAATTAAATCCTGTCATCACATGATTAATTCACAAGTGATGAAACTCCTGATTCTTATGAACCTGCGGGTAAGAGCTGATATACTCCGACTAAAGAAAGGAGCTCTCTGTCAGCTGAGCAACCTTGAGAAAATATGAGAGCAGCCTTTCATCACAAATCACTTCAGGACCACGATAAGGAAGAGGAAGAGACGCTTTCAACATTCTTCATTTAAAATATAAAGAACGGGAAGAAGACTTTGACTTACATTCAATGGCAAAGTCCTAACCCAGTAACCCTTTTTGTCCCCTTTGTCCAAGTTGATGATAATAAAAGTAAACAAAAATTAAAATATGATCATGTGACATATAATTCTGATGACTTTGTAACTCCATGTTATTAAACACAGAGACATATGTAAAAAATAATGTAAGTGGAGCTTTATAAGTTTTCAGAATCAGAATCAGAAATCCTTTATTGATTCCTGAAGAAAAATTACATTTCAGTTTTCTAGGAATACGGGGACATGATTGAGTTTTTCTTAACCATCTTGTGATATTATGTATGTCCTCTGAACTTTATCTCTCATGTGTAATTTTAACTCACATCATCAGATCTTTGCAGATGATGTTTCCCTACAGGCCTCATCGAACACTGACTTCCAGCTCACACCAGGATGAAGAAGATCAGCAACTCGAAGTCTGAGGCCATGGCTCTCAGTCAGAAAAGAGTAGACTGACCACTCAGGGTCGGGAGAGGGTCTTTGCCTCAAGTGGAGGAGTTCGAGTATATGGGGTCTTGTTCACAAGTGAGGGGAAAATAGAGTGACAGATTGACAAACAGGCAGCGTCAGCAGTGACGGGTGGACATTATAGCGGCTTTTAGTGGTGCAGAGGGAGTTCAGCCAGAAGGGAAGTCTCCTAATTTACTGCTCAATCTACGCACTGACCCTCACCTATGGCCAGGAGCTGTGGGTGGTGGCTGAAAGGACAAGATGGCAGATACAAGTGGCTGAAATGAGATTTCTCCACAGGGTCTCGGGGCTTAGCCTTAGAGACACAGTTCAAGGCTCAGAGTGGAGCCGCTGCTCCTCTACATCCAGAGAAGCCAGATGAGATGGTTCAGGCATCTGGTGAGGATGTCTACTGTAAGCCTCCTTGGGGGAGTGTTATGGGCATGCCCAGCTGGTAGGAGACCCTGGGGTAGACACAGTCCAGGTTTCAATGCAATTTGGACCCAGATAAGTGTAAGGTGAGATGAGTAGGGATAGGTACTTTTAAGATTTGAAACGATTCGGTACCGATGCCTGGGACCTGGCAATCAGTACCGGTACTCAACAGTACCAACTTTTGGTACTTTTTTGTGTTCATGTGCTAAAAAATATCAATTTGTTAAATAATAAAATGTATCATTTTAAAATTTTACATATCAAATCTTTAATATAAACTTGCAGTGCTGTGTTCATGTCCAGCATGGAAAACTAACAACTCTTCCACTCCTCACAGTCACAAGGATGCATTCAGGTACCTACACACGGTACCTAATTTGGTACCCATCCCTAGAGATGGGATCATCAGATTTACTTCTTTAAAGTGAATGTTTTCTATGGTGCATGTTATTTTTTTGTTAACTATGTTTTGTGTTTTACTTTTTATGATTATTTTCTGTATTATGTTCCCTGTATTTTTTTTATTTAAACTCTTTTCACACATCAATTTTCCAGTTTCGAGAAAATCTACCACTGCAGTTTTCCAAAGTTGTTAGTCCCACGTGTCCCTCATAGCGTGAAGTTTGACCTGTCGGATAAGGCAGGTGTGGTAGACACTGTGTAGAGTTTACAGAATACCCAGGATGGGGGGTGAAACCAAACCTGACTTGTTACTGGTGTAACGAGTAAATTTGAGGTCTTACAGTAAAGTTACAAATAAAGAGGCTGTACTTAAAGCATGCTGTAGTTCACAGGCTGAAGAACGATGCAGAATTAAGTCCAGCAGGCTGAGGACAAAAACAACGACTGAAGATGCATAACCCATCAGCTGTTACATAACTTCCTGTGATGCTAATGGATTTTAGGTTCATCATACCATTTCCAGCTGAAGGCAGCAAATCAATGTAAAGATCCATCAGCATGTATGTCACAGCTTAGACCAGTTACAGCCCAATGACGGAGGCTAATTATCCTGATTTAAAGGGTAATCCTGACATGCTGGATACCAGGTCACAAACTCTATACTTTACTTTCCTACATCATACATTTACAGAGCGGATGATTCAAGCACATTAAAGTACAGAGCTAATGTGAGTTGACATTTTAACAGCTCTGAGATTCTTAAGCAATGAGTTCATAGATTCAAAATGAATAGAAACAAAGTTTATATGTCTAATCCAGGAAATCTGCACTCTGGAAAACTGAACAACAAACATTTATTTTTCACTGTTTCCTTAAAAGGTACAAGCAGGACTACATTCTGAGAAGTTCATGAGTTTTTTGGGCTCATAAAAGAAAAGAGGTTAAAAAAGTGAAGCTGTTATATTGAAACTCGTTAAGTTTTGTGTCACAGAAAAGGAGAGAAACAAGAAACTGTTCACATTTCACTGGCACATAATTAATTTGAGTTTCTTAAAGAATAAATCAAACCGCTCATTAGTGTTAGAGAAATGTGTGCTTTGTGTTTGACTCTTTACTTTCTACACTGTAGAAACACAGGAGAGCAGTTTTTAATGAGGACAGACTTGTGTTAGAGTCTAACCGTAGAGTTCGGGAGACAGGACAGACTTCCTCTCTTACCAAACTGGTATCTGGTACCAGCAGTCTTTGGAAATTATTGTGATGGCTTAGGGTGAAGTGTCTTTAAATATGCGTCAAATCATTTTCATATCTCTCTGAGGAATGCTAACATTCTCGTTGTGGCCTTGCCTTGAACAGGCTGATATTTCTGTTTGAATATTTGATGAATTTAAAACAAGGTCAGTGTGAACGTCACCACTCTTCAACTTCTACTGCTCACAAGTGAACAACCGTAAAGTTGTCCATAATGTCTCTCACAACAGTTGACTGTTTATCTTCTCTCCGAACCATCAAACGCCTGGATAACAATCCACATTTACAACAGGCCAAAATGTAGATTTTACTCCTTGAATTGCTGTTAACAGGAGTTAAAGGGAAGTAGACACAACACAGATAAATTCTGAAGAAAAGTCAATACAAGTTTCAGATCTGCAACAACAGGAAGGAGAGGCATGAAGCATCTGTTCTATGACTGCTGTGTTCACTGGAATGTGAGCCATGTAGACTCAACTATCATGTGACCGTGGGGGGTATACTGGTCTGACTGGGTCAAACTGGGCCCCAAAAGAGAAGCAAATTCACCTTCCAGCTAAAACTTCCGTTTGCTGTCCAATCAGCAGCCTAAGAAATGACCCTGTGACAGAAGTTCAGACTAGGGTGGATTGACCCAGGTTTTTATTTTCATACTGCTAAAGTAAGCCAGGGATTGTCTTCTACTTTTTCACCTTTCTACTGTTAGTTTTGCCTTCAAAAAGAGAAGAATAAATCTTATTAGAGCCCGACCAATATGGGATTTTTGGGGCCGATGCAGATACCGATACTGGGGCCAAAAAAAAAAGATATCCGATATATCGACCGATATCTGATATATCAACCGATATCTGATATATTGACCGATATCAGATATATCGGCTGATATATATAATAAATTCATTGATATACACAGGATATAAACTGTATATAATCACAAATCATTATAATACCTATATGATTCAAGACAGAGACAGAACACTATTAAATTAAAGGAGTCAAACTTTAAACACAGTAAGTATAAAATTATAGTCTTCCATTAGATAATGGTGGACGTGTGAAATAACAGTACCATTTATCTCTGTTTATCTCTCAAAAAAGCAACTAACTCGACATTAAAACGCCGTTCTTAAGTCTTCCATTACATAATGGTGGACGCAGGGGGCGGGCAGTGTGCAGCCCAACACACAGACACACAGGAGCAGGAGTGACAGAATCTCCGTGGAGCAAAAATTTTTATAATTGGCTATATTTTGGCCGATATTGATCAATCGGTGACAGGCATAATCGGCCCAATTAATCGTCCCAACTAATTAATCGGTCGGGCTCTAAATAAAATAGATTTTTTTTTCAACTGAACATATTTATTCTTCAATATATAAACTTGCAATACTGTGTTCATGTCCAGCATGGAAAATCGCCTACTCTTCCACTCCCTCACAGTCACATGTGTGTGTTTAGGTACCTAAACATGCTACCTTTTGGTTTTAAAAGTACCTAATTCAGTACCCATCCCTACTCTTCAGTGACCCCACGCTGAGTAGCTGGTGTCAGTGTAAATGTTTTTGATCTGTAACAGATTATTTACTGCTCTCAATGCAGTTATCTGTTTATAGAGGAAGTTAAATCATCATCAGATCATGACAGATGGGAGCTGGTTCATGCTCCTCCTGCTTTTGCTCTCCATGCAGACACCAGTGCCTTCTGATATCTGACTCAGACCCCTGAGAGATGTTTTCTATTTCTACCTTCAGAAAATGTCCCTCTCACAGTCTATAGCTGATATAGAAATCTGTGTCACCAAATCAAGCAGAGATTGTTCTGATAATCTGTTTTGATAAACACGAGTATCAACAGCCTCACACATGCAGTACAGTCATGCTCTTTTTAAACTTTTGAAATAAAATCTGTGCTCTATTACAGGAACTAGCTTAATTACACTTCCAGAGCACAGTGACCTACTGATAACCGCTGTTTAAGTTTAGTACTAAACGTTGATAACCATCTTCTGAGCAGCATCAAAGGACAGTATTCTAAATCAGAAAAAGCACTCAAGGACATGATGTTTAAATACGGGTGGAGACAGATTACTGCATGTTATGAAAGTCTTCTATTCATAGCTGCATGTTTACTGTGCAGAGAAAGAAACATGCTCACATTCAGCGGGAGTGATACTGCAAACAAACACTGCAAAATCAGATCAGGTCACCTAAATCATCTTAAAGACAGAGCTGTCATCGGTCACATGCTGCAGTGACCTTCATACCCAACAAACACAGCAGCTGATTTCAGAAAAAAAACAACGTCTGCTGAGGGGAAACCAATCTGTCAGGTCTTCAGGTTGCCTGGAGGAAGAGAGCGGTACATGACGGGACACGATGAAGCGTTTCAGAGCCTGACTGAGGAAGAAAAAATACAACCAGGTGACAAATAACAGGTGAAAATACGTAAGTATGAGTTCTAATGCCTGAGCTTTCCCTCTGATGGGAAGTGAAAGTGGTGTTCATCTACTTTCGCAAGTCAAAATTGAAGCTTATGCAGATTCTTAACTAATCCAATATAAGCTACCCCTCAGAGATAAAAAAAAAAAAGAAAGACTATTTTGTCTTGGATGCTTAGGATATGAGCAGCAAAGAGATGGCTCATTCTGCTTTGTCTGTAGGGGGTGCCATAACCAACACAGCCGAAAGTTTCTGTTATGAGCTTTAAATTTGACAAGTATTGAGAAAATTAAATTTTACAGCTTGAAATTGGGTTTACCTTCTCAAATTGAGTAATTTCCACCTTTTTGTCATTTTTTTTGCTAGTCTTTCAACAACAGGTGCCATTGACAAATGCTGTGTTCAGTTGTCAGAAACTGCAATGAGCCTTTTTGAAAAGGTTTATACATCAGTCGACATGATTATCAGTTAGTTATTGGAAATTTATCAGTAACCACACGACAAGTTCATGTTGAAACTTTTGGATTTACTTTGAGGCTTGTTTGAGAAAGTTAGTGGTCAAAACTACTTAAACAGCAATTGTTGCCATGTTGCTCGTCAAATCCATCTGCAGAGGCTTGCAACGTTTAGTTTTAAGTGAGAACCACTTCTTTCAGAACAACGCGGGCAAAAACAACAAACCCTGCTAGCATTTCTTGCAATAGGGGTCAACACTGCAGGTGCACTGATTCCTTTGCTCTACTTTAGAAACAGCTGAGAAGAAACTTCAGATAATGAAGTGTGTGTTTCAACAGTTTTGTAGTCCTTGAACACTGGCAGAAAATGTGTCCGTTTATCAAGCAGCAAAGAGGAAGATGTGAGAAATTGAAAGGACAGCTAGTGAGGTCTTTGGAGGTGAAGGATCTGAAAGCTTGACAGAAAATCATGCCACAAAGTCTGCAGGGACACTACAACACAAACCTCCATTGTCACATTCGCTCACATCACATCTTCATTACACTGCTGATTGATAATGTGCTGAAAATAAGAGGAGTAAAAAGCGACAGCCTCCTTTTTGGTCACTGAAATCAGTAGCTGAAGCCTGGCTGTCAAGCGTCATCCCCCCCTTTTTGAGGAGTTAGTGCTACAGCAAACATTTTGATTTCAGACTCTGCTGTTCTTTCAACTTTGTGGAAACAGAAATGATCCCTTCCTGTGTCACCATGACAATAACCCCTGCTCACAAAGGCAGCTCCACAAAGAGAGACCTGACCTCAACCTCAACCAGCCCTGCATCCTTTCTGCTGGCAACCCTTCAAACGTGAGTGATAGCTGTGGTAGTGGCTCATACATTCATGTATGAGAGGGAAATGTTCACTTGACATAGGTGGATATTTCATGCTTCTGTTTGTTCAGCATTTAAAAAAAGAGGGTGTGTAGGAAACTTCAGAAAACTTCCAATGGGCTGTAAAGTTTTAATTGAATTAAAAATAAAATAAAGAGAGAAGCAAATGAAATCACCTGATCAATAACACCCTGACCTGCTCTGTGACTGAAGTTTATCCACCTGCTAAAATCTGCTCCGGAGCAGAGAAACACATGTTTCCTCTGCACATGTGCACAAACAGCCTACATGTGTGTACAACACATGACCAGAGGCAGTGTGGGGTTTCAGGATGGACTGAAGATGTGAGCTGGACTTCACCGCCCTCTGGAAGCCACGCTGCTCATCCTCTGTGATCATCAGCGAAACTTACTGATGACCATGCCCGTCTCTGACTCATGTGTGTCGGCTTACCTTGTCCAGTTCGTCGTGCAGCTCAGACAGGGTGGGTCTGATCAGTTTCTCCCCCAGAGGAGCAGCTGTCTGCCGGTAGAAGTCAATGTTGGGCACGGCATCGATGGTGTTGTGTCCGAAAGTCCTCAGGTAGTAGGTGTTGGTGTGGGTGTCGTAGTGGTAGTGATGCTGACCGCCGGTGGATGAATGCAGGCTGGTCTCGCTCATCACCGTGTCCCCATTCTGCAGTCCCTCCGTGGGTGCAGATTCCGGAGAGGCCGCGCTCCCCGATCCACTTGGATCCGCGAAATTCACCACACGAAACCGGCCTTTGGCTTCCTCCCCACCAGCCCCTGGATCCGGCACATCTGTCGGAGCAGCGGGAGTGGCCTTATCGCTGGATGGTGCTGTAGTGGAGGCGTCGGAGCTCGGGGACGAGTCCGCGGCGGCGCCCGCAGCCTCAGTCACCAGGTCCACCTGGAAGCGGCTCTGGCTGGGCGTCGGACCCGGCGGCCTCAGCCCCGCATCCGGGGCTAGGAAGTCATTTTCAGCCGCGGCGCTGTCTGCCGGGGCGGAAGGCGCGGGAGATGTCGCTGACATGGCACAAAAACAAACGTGAAAGCCGAGTGAGAGGGAGCCACGTTACGACTCACAAACTAACGGGAGGAAGTGTGAAAGCCCGGGAGGAGTCCCGCAACACTCGCACCACTTGCTTTCTATTTACAGCTTCTGCTCCGGGCAGAGAGGCGCAGAAAGCGGCGCGGAGAGACGTGGAGGGTAGCTGTTAGCAGCCTCTGAACATGAGGCGACAAACTTTCAGACACTCTCCTCCTCCTCTGCCACAGTAAATCCAAAATTCCCCCCGGTAGACTTAATCCGGTTCCCCTCTAGACCGGGTCTCAGGTCTCTCGTCTCGGGTCTTAAGAGTGTCGGTAAGTCGATGGTTTGGAGCAGGATGCTGTTGTCGACCTTGCCGCAGCTCCTCCTAGACTCCCTGCGCTTCCCTCTCTGCTATTATACCAACTGCAGTCGACATCACTGAAGGGTGGGCTCCTGCCGCTGCAGCTCTCGCGATAAGCAAGCGATCCCGTCTCTTTTTTCAAAGGGCAGGGAACTGTCGCGAGAAGTCATCACAATACTCAAGGACGAGGAGGGGAGGGGGTGAAACTCTGCACCACCAACAGGCCGAGCATTGTGTGAGCGCGTGCTGCTGTCTGTCCGTCCGTCTGTGAGCTGCACGTGGGTAAACTGAGACAAGTGTGTGCTGCCATATGGTGGCTCCTACAGCTAATACCACTGACTCAGTCACTCAGTGGAGGGGTTAACGCTTAATTTTAAGGTAGCCCAGAAAAGTAGATTTAAGTCAAGCACCTGTGCTCCTTCCAACCTCAAATCCACGGTGTTCAGATCCACCACAGAACATATAACTCTTATAAACTCAGGGAATGATGAGTCATATTATCTGTGCATCTTTAGCTAGTGGTGACATAAAGATGTATCTTAAAAAAATAAATAAATAAAAATTAAAGCTGAGTTAAGATGTAACCAAAAAACCCACATTTGATACTTTGAGAGTTATCCTCTTGTGCAGCTAGGTCACAATCTACAAAAAAAAAAAAATCTGGTTCATTTGTAAAGTGAGTATTATAGCAACACAAAAGCGCAAGATCAATAAGACTTAATTTTGGAGTCTGATATTAAAGATGCTGTGAGGAGGATCTTTTTTAATTGGACTGCCTCGCCACCTTCTGGCCTGGAGTCTCATGCACACTGTCGTAAAAGTGTTACTTTTAACCAGCCGTGTGTTTGTTTTTGTGTGGAACTAATTTTCTTTGTTCAAGACAACTTTTTGCCCAATACAATGTGACAAGGTAAGGTATTTATCAGTACAGTTACGTAATGCTGTGGTTTCAAATGTGACAACAAGCAAATGTAAGTTTGTATCGTATGCCAGTAGCTAGCTATATGTGCTAGTAGCAGCCTTGTGCTATGACATATCCATATGCCACTTCTAAACTACGTGTTGTCACAGTGACTTGGACGTGTCGTAAATCAATCCAGTCTTGCTCGACATAAAGAAGCTTTTCAAAATGACCTATTGGGCGTTGATAATTTTAATTTTAAAATGTGAGTTACAATCGGCATATAACTATAAGAGAGACTTTTTGAAGATCACTTTCTAACTCCTCAAACTCCCTTTAAGTTTCAATTGTCAGCAATAAAGTCAAGCATGCTAAAGTAGTAGAAAAGTTAAGTACAAACATTAACATTATTTTTTTACACTTTGTACTTAGACTGTAGGTCTGACTTTTGAAAAATATTTTACTTTTAATCTGTTTCCCCCTGTTTTAAAATCCGTACATCAACAGTTTTGACTAACTGGGAAAATGTAACACAGTTAAAAAAAATGTTTAAAAAAAAACAAATGTTTGAAATCCCCTGTGTAAAAGGTCACATATGAGTGATTGTAATCTGTAATCAAGGATTTTATAACATTTCACATTAAACTATATAAAACCAAAGTAAATAGCTTTCTTTATTGCACTTCTATAAAGAATTATGACCAAATCGGCTGCTAATCTTGGCCTCCTGAGCTCAAGTTTCATCTCATTGTTCAACATCCTGCTGTGACTTTACAGTCCTGGTTCACTCTCACTGCTTTAATGGTGTTGTTTTATGCCCCAGCAGGTGGTGGTTGTAAGACTGAAGGCTGTAAATGCCACTGTTCACCATTTGATTAGCAGCAGAAAGACACAGTTAGAGACAGGCTGGTTAACACAGAGGAGCACTAAAGGGTAGGATGGATATTAACCTTTAGAGAAGGTGGAAATTAACTGGACCCAAAAATGAATGGTCCAAAAGCAGTCACTGAGAATATGTTTTTAAAAAAGATATTATTTTGATATGTCCATCCAGCTTCAAGCAATGACTGAGTAGAGACCTCCATAGCTGAAAAAAAGGTGCTGTTCCTCCAGTGGACATTTTGACATGTGGCTCCACGGGACTGATTCACTTTAGGAGAGCTGGACAACTGCAGGTTTGTGTGTCAGTCCACAAAAAGCTTGGTAAAGTGCCCATCTTCACAGAGCATTTCTAATTTTTCCACTTAAGTCAACTGTATGGTCTGTTTTTTACCTATAACTCACCTGCAGATTCAGGATTAAAGGTAGAATTGGGGGAGCGGCTTCTGTGACTGACAAATGGAGGCTGCCAGCTGTCTGCAAGGTGTCCCTTCAGTCCTTAAACTGAACCTTTGGGCAGTGTTTGTTGTTTTGGAACCTTTCAGAGATTTGTTTATATAATATCAGACAAAAAATCTGTATGATCTCTTAACTGTCTGTCGAAGAAGGCTGTAGGTTAACGTTGATCATCAGCCTCCTCTGTTGGTGCAAACCATACCCGGCGTGTCACTTTATTTTCTCAGCAACAAGTCCAGAGACCCTTAAGAGGTAACTCATTTAGCTGTTGTGTGTTGGATCTCAATCTTTGGATTTCTAATCAAACACCATATTTGAGCTGGACCCCTGTCCCCCGACCCCAGAACAAGCCTAGCCTAGCCTAGCATCGAGAGAGGAACTGCTGTTGAACTGAAGACCTAAAATTTTGGTCACAGCTAATTTTATTTCATGCTGATATTGTATTGTATAACTCTAAGTTCAATAAAATATATTCCAAATAACATCTGCTTTGTCTGTTCTGGTCCTTTATCCTCAGTGAAAGATTTGGACATTCCTCTGCTGTCTGACATTCTTCACTTTATTAAACTTTTGCTTTTATATTTTTCTGTAAAACTAATTTTCTTTGGTATGTGTTTTTCTCTCCTTTTGGTGTTTACCCAGTAGCACTGTCACATGTTTTTATGCACAGTTTTAGAGTCTTTTCCTAACTGGATCTTCTGTAATGAGTCATTAGAGGACTACATGCTGGCATATGTGTGACACAGCTCCTTTCTCATCTTAATGCTGTTTTGAGCAAACTGTTACACCGATAGAGGACAAACTCTCAAATCTTTGAGCTCAAAGAAAATTATAGGTCTAACAAAGTGAAATGTTTTATTTAGACAGAAACAAAACTAATTCTTCTGTAAACTGCCTGTGTTTAGAACAAACCTGTAATTCTGAGCTCAGATTTAATGTTAGTAGTCACTCTAGACAAAACTTTCAGCAGACTTTCAGCTGCTCATCTTATAACAGGGGCAGGTCACTTAAGATCATTAAAGTTTTAACTTAAAATAAGCAGCTTTTCTTGGCTCTATTAAACACTTATAAAAGGATAACTCCTCCAGTTAACAAAACATTATTGTGAGATTGTTTTAGGTTGGCCTCTCTTTGTTCACACCCGTGGATCACTAGTTTCTGACTCAGTGGACAGCTCGGGTGCAGGGTTGCTGTGTGAACATTTGACTCTGTAATCTGTCTCCTGGAAGCTTCTCTCTCATCTAGTAAATTTGTGTCACGTCAAGTACTGTTTTGGCATCATGTGTCCAGATAAAATTTCAGTTAATTTGTGTTTTTCTGTCTGACTGCACAGCTCCATATGCTCAATAGCACAGCTGAGGACCAACCCCTCCAGAGAGCAGCAGGGAAGCCTCTCCTGCAGTTTCAGAATCCAGTTATTCCCTGTGTTTGGGGACACCGAGCTGTCCCGCGCCTAACTCAATTTACCTCCAAACAGCCAAACCTAATTACTGAGATTCAATTTGAGGGGACAGAGTGGGGCGATGATGTCTCACACGATATTATTATAAAGTTACTGTGATCAATAGGTCAATAAGTCAGTGCTGAGGAAACTCTGATCCCAAGGGCTTCATAAAATGACCTCATGTGTGTCCACCTTTGTGTAAACTGCCTGCTCTGTGCTTTTTGTTTCATGGTTTCAGGTTTTCCTTTTTCTTTTTTTTTAATAATCTGTTTCTTCTTTTATTTTGTTTTGGAGGTGTTGTAAAATGCCACGTTTGTACATTTTTGTGAGTTTGGTTTTGCTTTCTTAGCTGTCTTGATCACTTTAAAGAGCCCCGTCACCTTTACGTCACGAGAAAAGTGTTATTTAGTATGTAAATAAGGCCACCAGGTTTGTTTGTGGACCAACAAGCACCTTTTCTCTGGCTAGGCAGCCATTGTCCCTGTCAGCCAATCAGAGAGGAGATCTTCGAAAGTGTCATTATGGCACAAATAACCCAAAAACAGGTCTGTTACTCATGGGTGTGGACCAACTTCAGGTGAAACTTAGCCCCGTCAAAGTGCCCCAAACATGTTCAGACAACCAGAGGCTGGAGTGTTTTGGGACTCTTTGGTTTTGATGTTTCATGCACAGACAAAAAAGGAGACGGTAAATTATTGACATTATTTTAAATCATTAAAACAGCAGACAAGTAAGACTTTATCACATATAAACAGTTCTTCAGCTGCTCCTGTAAGTGTGAAGTTTCCTCTCCTATGTCCTGCTGATGCTCACACTGTGACAGCCTCTGTTGTATATTCTCTGAGCAGTGAGGAGGGTCAAACCCCCCAGAAAGTTTCTCCTTCTCATTAGCCTGCAGGACCGCTAATCCTGTTAATGCTGCTCTTTACAGCTGGAGATCATTACTGAAACTGGGCAGGACTGAGCTGCATTCTCTGACTCTGCACTACATGACAGGACAGTCCTGCTTCAGTGACTTCAAACTCCACATCTGCTCTGTTTTCAACAAAATCTCTAATAAAATTTTCTAAAAGTATTCTTTATTTGCTCAAAACAAGGCATCAAGACTGAGCAGGAGGCAGATGGTCATCTCAGGGGAGGGCAAATGGGATGTGAGTAAAACGTCAAAAACTGCAGTTCTTGAACGGTCCACAAGAGTTTTTCCTGTAAAGTGAGTCAGTCTTCGTAAGCCCCCTCTCCACCGAGTGGTCTGATACTGATCAGTTCAGTTTGGTACGGGTCAGATCAGTAAAGTCTGATCCTATTTCTGTTTCCATAGCCAACCGTGCCCTACTTAATGCAGCAAACAAAGAGCAAAGATTTATCTTCTTTGTGATTGGCATGTGGCTCTTTGTTACAAACCACAACCAAGCTTTTTTTGGAGAAGGCTGCCACCAGGAGAAATACAGCAGCTGCTATCGCACAGAAAGTGACGATTCTTTCGACCAATCAACCGACTGCAGTATTTCTAGCTCCACCTTCTGGGGTCAAATCAGTATAGCCACGTTTCCACCAAGCAGTCCGGTTCGGTTCAGTATGGTTTGGCACGGTTTGCTACAGTTAAGCTTGATTCCGTTTGCGTTTCCACAACTGTGCCCTCTTGTGGTAGGCGGCGTGTAAGCCGGATGCTGAAAGCCCCAGATGTTAAACAATAGCATAATGCCTTAGCAGCACGACACAGTTTACCCCGCTAATAAATCCAACGAAGAACAAAAACACGACACAGTAAACAAAGAGCATAGATGGATGACATGCAGCATTTTGTCTTCTCTGTGATTGACATGTAGCTCTTTGATACAAAGTGCAATCAAGCTTTGTTTCAGAGAAGTCTGTGTGCCGCCAGGAGAAATACAGCCGCTGTTGGGGTAAGTGACGATTCTCTTGACCAATCAATAGTCTGCAGTGTGTAGCTCCACCTTCCGAGAGCGGAAGTCAGTCCGGCACCCATACGAAAGGGTCCCAAAAAACAAAAATTTGGGTCAATAATTTTGGGACGTGTCTTGGGATTGGTCAAAATAAGCATTACAAAATTTGTGCTGTACAAACACAAAACGAACTGAACTGCTTGATGGGAACAGGGCTATAGACCCTTTTACTGTTTGTAACGTCTACAGTTACGTGTTGCAACAAAACAATTCAAACCCTGTGCTGTGTGTGCCATTGGTGAACTTAGCTCTCAGACAAGAAACATTTCTTGTACTGGGATGTAAACATCTTTATTTTTTGCCGTAAAAATCATCTTTTTGACTTGGTGTGTCCCTGATTTCTGGTACTTCAGGAGTTAGTCTCAAACAGATACACAATGACCTGCAGTTTGTAGCACTTCTGCATTGCCTCTTCACTTCTAACCTGAGACTGATGCTTCCTCTAAATGGATAGAGCTAGATGCCACTTTCATCATCAAAATACATGTGCACCCCTATGATGTCATCAGTTGTAAGGAGGTCTAAAAAGAGCCCCATATTAAAATGTCATGAGTGACCTTCTGGCTGAAGTGATCTGAACTGATCGTAAACAATTTAGGGAAGATTTACAGAGAGAAGTGAGAAGAGAATAACAGTATGGCAGTATAAAATAAATGCATTTATAATGATTTCTGTCTTAGCCATTGATACAACTGGTCTGATTATTGATGTTTTTCAGCTGGTTAAAAAACTGTTCCTACATGGCCATTTGTCTGGGTACATCATAAGGATGTGCAAATAGGGATATGACATCATTCTTTTCAGAGGACAACATGGTTACTATGCAAAAGTGGGGTTTTTATTTTTAAAAAACTCTCACTCTGTATCCATTTTTCTAAGGTTTGTGTTTTTAATAATCTGAAAAGCTGATCCCAGTTGTATAATGTTTAACTCTGAAAACTCTTTTGTGTAAACAGAGCCTGACCCTGCTAATGAGACACTTTGAAAAACTTTTCCCACACTGGAAGCTGGAAATCTTAGAAATACATGACATAGAATAATGCATTTGAATCTAAAAAAAAAAAAAAAAACTTTAATGGATGGACCAAATAAATTAGTAAATGTTAGAAAAAGTGCTGCTTCTATTTTTTATTCATTTAGTGGAGCTAAATGTTTGCTCTGTGAATATTTGAGCTCTCAGCAGAGACAGTTTGTCCCTGAAGTTTGTCATAAATAATGCAGGATGACTCAGTGGTTATCATTTCTTTTCTAACGTGTGAAACTCTCAACTCTGTGCAGAGTTTTTCATGTTCTGTGACTCTTCTTTTTTGAATTGGATTTTTAAATTGCTCTTACAGGTGTGAATAGATTTAAGCACTTGTCAGTCCGAAAACACATTTGGGACTTCACCCTCTTGTACCTTGTTTTTCTGCACACCGCCTGCAGCTGCAACAGGCTTTGAAAGAAAAGGATTGGGTGAAGGAAAAGTGGAGAATCAGAGGAACATTTCCTCTTCACTTGGACTTTGTGGCAGCTTTGTGTTTATCTGTTGACAGATGCTTCATTTTAGGCTTTTTGAGCAAACATCTGCCTCTCCTCTCTCCTCTGAGTATGCTCACACCCCGCATCTCCTCCCTCATTACATTCCCCTGTCATCTCTTCATTAATACTAATTAATGACTTGATTCAAGCTCGACATCTCGAGCTGCAAATACTCAAACCCTCAAAGCGAGCTGCTGATAGAGTAGCTGAGGCATTCCTGACATGTCTTTCTCTCCTTTCAACTTATGCAACAACATCAGTTTTCAGTCCAGATTTTTATGTTTAACTCTCTGGGGAAAAGTCTAATATTATGACCTTATTTGAACACAGGCTGGAGGACTGTCTTAACCTCTCTACTCATGACCTTCAGCATAAAATGAGATTATCAGTGACCAGATTAGTTATTAGTTTTTAGATTAGTTATAGATAAGTCATTTCTCTAAACTGATTTTTTTTGCCTTCACTCAGGATTTTCTGCAAACAAAGTCAAGGGGATATTTTAATCACTCACCCTGAAGTGTCTCTGTTGGTAAAGTTTTGCACTAAGAAGTTATCAAGTTTTTTTGTCTTTATAATCTTTTTATTAATTTATTCTTCTTCTTTTTTAACGCTTTGTCCTCACAGCTCATACTGGAGCAGAATTATCAAAAAAAATATTCTGTTAAAGTATTTAAGAACAGAGAAACTTTAAATTCAGAGCGTTGCTTGTTAGTTAAAGGGCATATTGCAGGTTATTTCATTTTATTTCATTTCATTTCAATTCAATTCATTTTATTTTATGTAATTTTTATTTTATTTTATTTTTATTTTATTTATTTTATTTTATCTTATTTTGTTTTATTATATTTTATTTTATTTTATCTTATTTTGTTTTATTTTATCTTATTTTGTTTTATTTTATTTTTATTTTATTTATTTTATTTTTATTTTATTTATTTTATTTTATTTTATTTTATTTTTCATTTTATTTTTGTAAATTAGCCTTTAACATTGTCTGATAATGGCAGTAAAATAAGTCCAGTCAATCATTGGTTTTATTATTCAACTGACGAATAAGGGCACCAATTTAGAAAAAATTCCGGTAAAGCTGTTTAAAATGCTTTTTGTCAACATTGTGTCATATGACATTGTATTTCGGGTTGGGTTTATTGGATTTCTTCCTGAGTATTATTTAATTTGACCATTCATTAAGATGATTAAGATTCACTTGGATGGATGGATGCAAAAATACTGGCTCAACAGGACATTGAGTCCACTTTTATGGTTTTAATGCAGAAGTAAAAAAATAAATGTACTAAAATGTCTCCAGGTGACCCTGTGGTTTACTGGTTTCCAAATTTCTTTCAAAATATTGTTGTTAGGTTGAAATACTATCAACTGCTTGACTGTTGTCTTTAACCTGCAATAATCCCTTTGTGCATATTTACATTATTTAGACTTTACAAGAGCTAAAAGAAGAAATAGGAACAACCAGGCTGTGATGGGTAACTTTCTGGTCTTCCTTCTGGAAAAACACTACTGATTTCATCCTTAGGGGACACCAGAATAGGTTTTTTTTTTTAAATCTGAAAATGAAAAGATTTTACTTCTCACTGAAACATCATTACAATGACTAATTATTACTAAAGCTGCAGGTCACAGGTCATCCTCCGGGCTCACACAGACACACTGTCACAACCTGATGTCTCTTTAAATTCCTCAGAAAGTGAAGCACTCGTGCAGAGTGGTTCTGCATTTATCAGCATCTTTTACAACAAAATGACTCCAGGACCTGGTAATCCTTCACCTGGAGGTTTTGGTAGATCAGGTGTACTGATACAAACTGATAACTATGTTAGAGAAAAAAAGGAAAAATGTTAATCTACAGCTGCAGAAGCAGAAGTCCAGCCAGCTGTCATCAGGTCTAGATGAAACTTTGCTCCATTGAAAAGTAGATATAAAGGTTGGGATTTTTTAACGTACATTAAAAATATGGTATGCGAGTTAAATCACAACCCTAAAATTTGTAAAACACATCATTCAGCGCCTCAGGTGGTCAGAAGTCAACCGAATTATGACCTGATCCTGCAACCTGTGTGGTCTCAGTCAGGTGATACAATGACAGAGCTGACCCATCATATAAGGAGGAGTAGTGTGCTGTCACTGCTGCACAGACCGAAACAGGACCCTGAAATATTCCACCTGCTCGTGTCGTTTCAGCTCACACACACACAAACTGAACACACATAGAGTAACTGTATCAGTGCATTAACATAACTACACTCTCACACGACCAGCGGGGTCTCTAATGAGACCCTCAAGTCACGGCTTGTCTGCTGTTTTTCTCATAATCACTGTACTTACACCAGAGTCCCAACACAAGCAGGGAAATCATCTTAGTTAACATGTTTGGACTGGAGGACAGCGGCCACATGGACTGAAGCCTTCATCGAAACAGATTGTTAACACTGAAGAGGACTGTCTGGAAAAATTCATACCTGTTCAAAGAGCATACAAGCTTTCACCCAGTGCCCTCACTGCTGTAAAAAACTGAAATCTCAGGCAGTGTTTGTGTCTTATCTTTTATAAAACTGTCTTAAAAACTTAACATGAGCCACACTGACAAGTCAAGAAAAATGTCTTATTTGAAGATATTAGAGAACCAAAAAGATCCCTGACATGCTTCTAAAGAGTAGGAAAATCTACCAAAAGTGCTGTAGAGCTGATTTAAATTACATCTGAGAACTGAAGAAAGTTCAGAGTAAAGGCCCGGCTTCTCCTCCAGTGCTCACCTCTGAATGTAGAAACCTTTACAGGGAGTTTTCATTGTAAACAAATTTAACATTCACCTTGGAGCTGTTGTCAGTGACAGCACAGTCACACCCAACAAACAGTGAGTCATTTCCATGAACTGTGACCTGGAAGCAAAATCACGGTGGTAACGCTACACCTGGTGCTAAGCGAATGAAAATCTCATGCATGGTGGAATTAGGAAACTCTGGGTTTTAGCGTGGTGGCTAAGAAAGATGAATATGATCAACAAAGCAGACAAAAAAACAAACAAAGGTTGAACATAAAAATCCTGAAAAGGCAAAGTTTACACAGGACACAAAGTAATATTACAACACAATCCAGGTAACAACAAACACACAAAACAATCAACAGATAAAAGTATCAGAGACCATGTTCAGATCCTTTTGCAAAGTCTGTAAAACTGTACATGAGTCTAAAAAACTGAATGACTACAGGCCCTAGGACGTATCCCTGAGGCACACCAAAGCTACTCCAAAGCTGGTTGGTCCTAACTTACATAATGGACTAGTTGTCATTGTTTGTTTTTGACTGGATCAGCAGTATGTAGATCACCTGAGAGCTTTATCTCAGAAAGTGAAGGCAAAATGTGTGAAAGAAAAGAAGAGGGAGATATGTTGCTCATCTTGAATTTGAGTAATTTCTTCTGGGGTGGCTTTTCTGTGAAGAGTCAGATCCAGGCTACATTTACTTTTCAGGAGCATTCCTTTATTTGTCTTTGCTCTTTCTCTTTCTCTTGATCAGCTGATCAACATTTTTGATGTGACTCTTTTTGAAAAGTATGACTCAGTGCTCCTGTCACAGCTCCACAGACAGTCTCTTGGCTGCATGCTCATGGCTCTATTCACTTTGACATGCACTGTACAAATGCAGCGTGAGTCATGTGACATAAGACACATATCATGTATCATGTGTTTCCAGGTTGCTGATTAGCCGGTTCACGTTTCTTCCCTCAGTGATGGGGGATGGCCTCCTGAGGTCCTGCAGGGCCTCCTCTCTGCTGCAGGGTCTTTTCAGCAAACCTGTTCTGCAGCCTAACAATGAAACGTCTCTTTGCTCCTGTGGAGTCTCCAGGTGACTTTCTGTATGTGCTGTAAAGATTTCTGCAGTGAATTCAGCTCAATTTATGAACACAAGCTCTTTGTCATATTGACAAACTCCTGGAGATTAGCATCATTTTCAGGGTGAGCTACATGTTACTGCAGAGGTGAAGCCTTTGGTCTCAGGTTTGCACCTCGAGGGCCCTTGTTTTTGTGCTACAGTTACAGTTATGGTGAGTGTTAGACACTAAAACTGGGATCCTCTGTGATTAAAAGCACTAAGTGGACCTGAATCTGCAGCCTCCAGGTCTGGAAATGCTACTTAAGAGGGGAGAGATTTAAGATGAACCAGTGGGTATGTTGACCCACCTTCTGTATCTAAGCAATACCCAATTTTTGTAGTCATGTGATCCCAAATTCTGCTGCCAACTGAGTTTCATCAACAAAAAAATCGGTTTTGTTTTGTTTTTGTTTTTTTACGCTTCAAATTTCATCCAGGTCTAAAAATGTTTATCATACATGTTGATGATTTGCCAGCATATTAAACCATGCGAAACATTTAGCTAAAGAATAGTCTGAATTCCTAAGCTAGGTCATTTTTTTTCCAATATGGTGGCTGTTGGGTAAAGTCAGCCAAATGCCTTGGGGTAAACTGAACCAGTGGCTGAACTGGTGTGGGGTGGAGTAAATCTTGTCAGATGGTGTCAAGCACATGTTGCTGAGACCTTCATATTTGAAGTGTTTCTCTAAACTAGGGCTTCACAATTATAATGATCCATGTTTTATTAGTCAGTTTATTGCGTTTCCTTTCTTACTTATCACTCAGGAAGTTTTTTTGAACAGGGATAAAGAGACAGATTATTAGGTTCGAACCAAACAAACCGCATACAGTCAGAAAAAAATATAAGACTCCTCTTGTTTTCTTTAATTTCTAATTCATTTTAATGTCTGGTACAGCTTTAAGTACATTTCTTTGGGCAAATATAATGATTAAAAAATAGCTTGTTGGAGCTTATTTAAGGGCTGTTACCTCGCTGTTTTCCATGGTTTTCTTGATATTAACCAAAATCACTTAGGTTCTTGCATTAATAACTATGGCATTGTACTGCCAAAAGCACAGCATTCAGGCTGTCCATGTTTTTATTTCTGTCTGTTTTAGTCACATAATACACACAGGAGTTAGTACTTGATTGCATAACGATTGTTTTTGATGACTGCAGCCATGCGTTTTGGCATGCTCCCAACCAGCTTCTGACACCGCTCTGCTGTCACAGCAGCTCGTTCCTGTCGCAGAAATGCAAACAGATCTGCTTTGTTTTTTGGGCTTGTGGTTCTCCATTTTGAGTTCGATGATGTTTTCAGTTGGATTTAGATCTGGTGATTGAGCTGGCAAAGGCATGGTTCACATGTTTAGGTTCTCTGTCCAGGCCAGGGGTGGCCAACCAGTCAGAGACCAAGAGCCACAGAAATCACCGTGGTACTTCAAAGGGCCACATCACGCACGTGGTCATACAAATGCACTTCCCCTCACACATATATGAAATGACATAAAATGGAACTGAATATGTTTCCAATTTTCAAAGCGAGATTTATTGTGTTTGTAAGTGCGTTTATATTTGTATTTGGAGCTGTGTCAAAGACAAATGTTCCATATGTCTGTCTGTCTATCTATCTATCTATCTATCTATCTATCTATCTATCTATCTATCTATCTATCTATCTATCTATCTATCTATCTATCTATCAGTAGATAGTTAAATAGATAGATAGATAGATAGATAGATAGATAGATAGATAGATAGATAGATAGATAGATAGATAGATAGATAGATAGATAGATAGATAGATACATAGATACATAGATACATAGTTAGATACATAGATGAGCTCAAGAGAGGAGCACATGTAGAGAAGAGAAACTGAAACTTAAGTATCAATCTCATTACCCAAGTATTAATCAATACTGAGCCCAACTTTGGCATCAGTATATCAATATTTTAGATTGATCGGCACACTGTTATTCATAACTATACAGTGGATAGAAGAGCTGCACACTGAAAGGCAAAGAGCCGCATGTGGTTCACGAGCTGCAGGTTGGCCACCCTTGGTCCAGACTTTATGTGACCTTACTGTGTGGCAAGGGGCATTGTCTTGTTGGTAAATTCAGTCATTTGAGGCAGGAAAGAGATTTCCAGCTGATAAAGGAAGACCTTTTTCAAGAGTAGCCCTTTACGTGACTTGGTTCATTCGCCCTTCACACAGTTGTATTTGCTCTGTTCCACCCATACTGAAACAACCCCAGATCATCACACATCCATCCCAGTCTGGTTGGTAAGCTTCTCCAGGCCTCCTCCTAACCAGTAAGTTGGGTGGAGTAGGCATCAACTCCAAACTGGATTCATCACTGAAGAGAACCTTTACCCAATCATCTACAGTTCAATCCTTGTAGGTCATATTTTCATAGCCTTTTGTCATGGGTGCATCCTTAACATCTCCACTAACAGGAAGATCCTGAAATAAGTCAGACCAATTTGTTTT
Organism: Halichoeres trimaculatus; assembly: GCF_033239565.1. NCBI lineage: Eukaryota > Metazoa > Chordata > Actinopteri > Labriformes > Labridae > Halichoeres > Halichoeres trimaculatus. The sequence continues at coordinate 15,446,137 of NW_027437194.1, read as the reverse complement.
ACCTTTTTATTACTTTCCCTTGCCTGGAGGACAGTATAAGTAAAAAAGAATGGCTCAACTCACCCCACTCTCCCCTATTGCATGAGTGGCTGCAGGGAGCTGAAATTTGAACACGAACATTACTCAGTCTTTTTCCTGTCAGACCTTACATAAGTTTTCTCCGAATTCTTGAGGAGATTTCATTTGGGTGCTGGCAGCTTTCCCCGGAGAATATCAGGAAGGTTGGAGAATTTTAACAAATGTGGAAATACAACTTTTGAGGCAAGTTCCAACACATGCAAGTTGCTCTAAATTTTCCTCCAGAATATCATTATGAAAACAGTTGAACAAAAAAAAAAAACTCAGAAGCAGTTTGTGTGTTTGATATGGAGCCAAATTATCAGTCTAGCTTCAGAAAAGACCCAGCCCCCATCAGGAGAACAGAAAGAAACATCCTTGTCCTGCTTCTCCGTCCCCTCTGCCTTCTCTGTAAGCTGAGAAGTGTGCCACAGGTTTGACCCTCAGAGTTATTTCTGCAGTGAGTCTGAATCAACAGGTTAACATGTGAACGTCTGCAGAGTCCTCTGAAGCCATCCGAGGGTTGGTGTGACCTTTAGTGTCAGTCTGCAGAGCCGTGTTAAATTACCACACAGCACGGGAATGTTTCAGGAGAGGTGAGAGCAAATATAAAATCTCTGTGAGGTTTTCATCTTTGACCTGACAGAAAACTGAAGAAACAGAAATGCTGCCTGCACAGAGGAGGACTGATGATCTGTTCAGCTTGACAAGAAATGAAACAAATCAAAGAGGGGACGAGAGCTGCTTAAGTTCTTTCATCAAAGATAACTAGAAGGGATTGCTTGAAAGCTGCAAAACCACGATAACACGTCAAACCCAAGTTCTGAGATCTATAGCATGATCCATTTGTATTTATTTTTATCAAGTAAAATTAATAAATGCTTTGAATTTATTCTCCATCCGCCTAAAAAAAACACAACAACAAAAAAAACAGTTATGACTGAAACTTTTCATCTAGATATCCATTTCCTGGTTTTCCTTTTGTGTATTTTTTGTGGATATTAGCATAGTTGAGTGGTTGTTTAGTTTCTCTGTGTTACATTTCTGTGACTCTGGTAGAATAACTGCTGCATGTGGATT